>NC_085139.1:186061879-186661879 GCF_024139115.2 Armigeres subalbatus
TTGATCCAGTCTAGACTTCAGATCTCATTTATCAATTGCACCGTCCATAGTTCCAATTTATGTGAACAACTGGACGCTCAATTGTGATTATAGATCAAACCACATAAATAAAACATTTTATTATAAGGTTTATTATACACAAATGTTTATGCATTAATAAGTTTTGATACACCTATCTAAGTATATTAAACTTCAAGTTAAAAAATCTCTACTCTTGCTGTCAAAAATCTGTCTCTGAAATTGTTGTAATGATGTCAATGTTTTGTATTCAGCTATGATCTTCCTTAATGCTCCACTAACATTTGTTATTCTTCATACCTTTTGTACAGTTTGAAGAGTTTTATAAAATTCGACTAACGCTGAGTATTTTGTTAAAGGCTGCATGCAACTATTTTAAAAAAAAGTCTATTGTAAGTACTCGAGAGTCATTCAAATATAGCACGTTAATGCTTGTAGAAGCTCCAATCTGCTTTCGTAAAAGCAACGAGAACTTGCAAACATCCACTATTTACATTATATGACAACAAAAGCAAAGATTGACAAACTAAATACTCCCTACTTCTGGCAGAAATATGCTTTTATTCTGAATCTTTTCGTCTGACATACCGATATATCTTCGTTGAAACGGGAGTGTTGAATCTGTTCCGCCAGTTTCGTATTTAACCCTATCTTTATTTTGTATTTGCATGAAAATTAGTTTCACTCCACACAGGCACAGTTGCTCATCACAAGTTATGCGACCGAGAGAGGCAGGCGGTGCTGGCTGGTGTCGCTGCACCAGAGCTGGTGGAAAAATTTCATTTGCTTTTGATTCAATTTAAATTTAAATTCTCGCTTTCTTTGTCCTTTTGTATATCGGGTTGAGCATACAACGTCCTTGTGAAGTTCTAGCAGGGGACTACCATCTACAGCCTGAATCGTAATGGTGGTACGATAAAGGGAGAGAGCTTAGGGGAACAAGACAAAACCTTCATTCTACTAGTCGGGGAAGGACTCGAACTTTAAACATGGATCTCAAACGCTTTTTCAAGTACAGACAAAGGTTTGGTTCGTTAGGACGAAGACTTGAATTGTTTAATTTGAAACGAGTTTTTAAATGACATGTGTTTTCTTCCCTTTTCCAGACACGTTAGGGTGTGGGTTGTAACAAAGTTAATCATAGGAGTATGTAGAATTATGGAAATTTGGAAGGTCTGTTCTCATATGACAAGGACCATACACATTTTCTACACTATTTGAAGGGCTACCCTCCTAAGAAGTACTGATTACATAGGAGTTTATGGACAAAACTTACTATGCGGAAGGGGAAAGGGGGGTTCAAATACCCAGAAATTGCCTTACGATGTTAGTGTAACACCCTTTAATCAAATACTTTATCATTCAAAACACATGAGTTTAATTGATCTAGTCTTGGAAATGTTGATTATCCGTGTGGTTTTGAAACTAGAACCTCTTGAAGTCCAAGCATCCAGGCAACAATAAAAGTCAGTTTGTACTTGAAATAAGGGAGACTTCTTTCCAAGTAACAAATCGTCTGATTACAGAAGATAGATAAAAGTTTAATATTTTTCATAATTCGTGTGCGATTTGGCGTTATTTATGTTGTAAACAAACATCGTTTTATGGATTCCGTAGAATGCTAGTGTTTTCTCCAAAACTAATTCCCTCATCAGAAATTTGTTTGTTTACAACATGTTGAATGTTGAATGTTGTTGTTGAATGTTTTTCATTAAAAAAAAACTTTCCTAACTTGTCCACTATTTTTTTCTAAAAGGTTTTGTTCACTTTGAATTTAATAATAATAAATATGTAAGTACGAACATATATCACGTAACTAAACATATTTAAACAAATGCAACTGAAGCCGTCCACACCCTAATAATCAACGTTGAATATTGGCATCGCGAGTTGAACACGACTGCAAAAGTTAGAAAATTCCTCGTTGGCTAACACTCTCTCATTCATCCCGCGGAAATCCCAATCTCATTCACATCTTTACAAAGAAAACAAAATAAAGAACAAACTAATCCCAAACTCATTCATCCCCATTCTATGTTTCTGCTTCCCATCTTGAACCTAAAAGGAACTGGGATGAATCTCGCATGGATGCACTGATCCAGCTTGAAGCGAGATATGCTCCTGGCAGCAAGGTCCTGACTGGACCGGGCGCCAGACGCTCCTATTTGTTGAAGATATATCCTCCACCAGCTGCTTCTGTTATGACCTCGGTGCTTCCGTGGGTGGCTTTTACTTTTCAAGGCTGCTGGTACAGCCAGAGCTGTTGATGGCGTACAATCAAAGGGGACAGGTCACAGATAGCGGAACGTTGAACCACCCCACCAACACGAAGACGGCTCTGCAGAAACAGGTTGCGTGTCTCCATTTGGGGTACAGGAACGTGGCTTTGCTGGGCCGTCGATGTCGCAATAGTGCCAACCTAAATGAGTGCGGTAAATTAGGGACAACGGGAAACACAGTGCAGTGCTGTTTCTTTTTGGAAATGTTGGAGCTATATGAGTCAAGGAGTTTATTTTGCATCTAGTAGTTTCCATGTCGGCGAAGAAGTTTGGGTAGGGTTGTTCATCACAGTAGAAATTAAAATGTACGGTACGGCGGCCAGTAGATGGGATAGTCTCGGTTCCGGGGCGATCTGTGGTGATAAAATTTATCAAATGCAAAATCGTTATTTTATTCCAGATTTAAAACCAAGCAGGTGTTTAGTTCTTATTATTTTGGAATCGCGGATCTCTTCACTTCAAGAGAATTTTCAGCAGATTTCATCAAAAGTTTATTTTAATCTATTTTCAGTCTCATAAGATTTTTGTGCCTTTTTTTATCAAAACAGTTATAAGCAGAATTGATTACGAAAAAAATGGAAAATTGGAAATCATTGAAAGTAATATAAATTGGAATCTGGTGAATCAGGCGAGAAAGTTGATTATTGCCTTCAGGATTTTAGAACAACGAAATTTGTTTCGAGCATCTGAAAGGAATTATTTTGAACTTCCGAGCAGTATTCTTTTAAGCTTCAGAACAAAATAAGTTAGAGGTTTTAAAAAATCTGCTCACAAGGTCAAAAGCTCTGTTCGGAATCTCAAACGAAGCGAATGGAATCCTTTTGAACTTCCGAGCGAGCGGAATTCTTTTGTGCTTCCGAAAGGAATTCTTTATGGATTTCTAATCAGAGTTCCTTTGAGCTTCTGAACGGAATTCTTTTAGGTTTCTAAACGGAATGCGTCTGAATTTCAAAACTGAATCTTTTTGAGACTTTAAACGAAATTCTTTTGGCTTCTGAACGGAATAGTTTTGGACTTCCTAACGATTTGTTATGGGTTTGAACGGAATTTGATGCGGGCCGCAGAGCGAAATTCTGTTGAGATTCAAAACGGAATTCTTTTCGGTGTCTGAACGGAATCTTTCTTGGAATCTTTGCAGAGTCCTCCGAACGGGAATTCTGGGCTTAATGGCTTCTGCCGTGTGGGATAAATATCGATAGGGGACCAACTGCATTGTGTTGCGGAGTATAGATTCGGCTCAGTCGCAAAACTTTTCGTAATTATTTCGTTCAGAAGCCAAAAGAATTCCGTTCGAAGGATCAGAAGGATTCCGTTCATAAAACAAAAAGAATTCCGTTCAGAAGCTCAAGGAACTCCGTTCGTAAACCCAAAAGAATTTCATTTGGAAGCTCAAAGGGTCAAAGTCAGTTCGGGAACTTTAAAGGATTTCGTTCAGAAACCTAAAAGAATTCCGTTCTGAAGCCCAACAGATTTTCGTTTGGATGCTCAAAGGGAATCTTTTGTGCTTCCGAACGAATTTTATTCTAGGCTCCAGAACGGAATTGTTTTTGGGTTTCTGAACGGAATTCTTTTTTGAGCTTTTCAAAACGGAATTCTTTTGGGCTTATAAGGAACAAAAATTCTTTTGGAGTTCTGGAGCGAATTTTCCCTTTGGGCTCCCCTGAACGGAATTTCTTTGACTCTTCGAGCGAAATTCCTCTTGGGCTTCCTTGGAAAACTTAATCCTTTGAACTTCCGAACGGAATTCTTTATGGGCTCCTTGATCGGAGTAGTTTTGAACTTCCGAACAGAATTCTTTTCGGGCATCCGGAACGAAACTCTTTGGGCCTCCGGATAGAAATTCTTTTTGCCTTTCTGATAGGAATCCTTCTGGTTTTACGAACAGATTTCCGAATAGGTTTCTTTTCGGATTCTGAACTGAATTCTTCTGAGCTGCTGAGCTGAGAACCCAAAAAAAAAATTGTTTGGAATCTCAAAAGAATTTCGCTCTGAGGTCTAAAAGAATTCCGTTTAGAAGCCAAAAGAATTCAGTTCGAAGGCTCAAATAGGATTCAGTTCGGGAACTCAGAAGGATTTCGTTTAGAACCCCGAAGAAATCCTTCGAATTGGAAACTGCAAAAACGCAGTATGCGTTCGGGGCCAAAAAAGAAATCTTTGTGTTACCGAACGAAATTTCTAGGCTATTTTAAAACGGATTTTTTTCTTTGAGCTTTCCAAACGGAATTCTTTTGGACTTATGAACAACATTATTTTGGTGTTCCGAGCGGAATTCCTCTGGGCTCCCGAACGGAACTTTTCTGGTCTTCCGAAAACTGAATCCTTTCAGGCCTCCGAACGGAATTGTTTCTAGCTTCTGAATGGAATAGTTTTAGACTTCTGAACAGAATTCTTTTGGGTTTCTTTGTTTTACAAACAGACAAACAGGCAGATTCTGAACGTTCAGAAACCCAAAAGGATTCAGTTTTCGGATGCCCAGAAGAATTCCGTTCGGGATCCCAGAGGAAAATTCCGCTCGGAACTCCAAAAGAATTTTGTTCGGAATCCCAAAAGAATTTCGTTTGGAAGCTCAAAGAATCAAAGTCAGTTCGTCAAACTCCAGAAGGATTTCGTTCAGCGGAATTTTCCTCTGTTCTTGAACGGAATTATTCTGGGCATCCGAAAACATAATCCTTTAAGCCTTCGAACAGGAGATCTTTGGGTTTCCTGAAATAAATATTTTGAACAGCCGAACAGAATTTCTTTAGAGCACCTGAACGAAATTCTTTTGGGTTTCCTTCAGGTTTCACAACAGACTTCCGAATAGATTTTTTCTTCGGATTCTCAAACCTAAAAGAATTATGTTCGAAACCCCAGGATTCCGTCCAGAAGCGCAAAACAATCCCACGCGGAGGCTTAGAAATTTGGGTTCGGAAGCCAAAAAGAATGCTACCGAACGAAATTTCTTCTACGCTTTAGAACGGAATTCTTTTTGACGTAGGACTACGTCTGTGTTTTCTATATTGGGGTACACTTTACGATTGCGAAAATCGGAGACCGTCACGAAAATATGATAGACTTTAAACTTTAATATCTAAGCCGTTTCTCGATGGATTTTCATTTTTTTTGGACCATTCGATCAAGGATGAGTCAACGCTTCTTTGTATTTATTTGTAAATACTGATTTTCAACTATTTATTATCGATAATTGATGAAAAGTTTAGAAATAGGTAAACTAACCAATCACGTTCATGCATCACTAGCACAGACATCAAAAATCAATCACTTGCGGATTTGGATCTAATCCTCAGTTTGAACAAGGTTTCACGCAGAGCAGACGCATCAAAGCGATCGCAGCGGAGCGAACACAGCATCACGGAGGCGCTAATAACATTTTCAAAGGAAATCAATCGCATTGGTGGTGGTCCCTCGATGTGTTGCTGCAGATCATTCAACCCTCAACGAACCAGAATTTCATATGGAAAAAAGGTTGACCATAAAAAATAGCACTGTGGCGATCCTGCACCGCCAGTGCTGATGCTGAAAATTTATTACAAATTGTGGTGTCAAGTAGTTGGAAAGGAAACATTGGAAAAAAATTGATTCTTTCCTCAGGACCAACATTTTATGAAAAGAAAGAGTTAATTGCGAAAAGACTGTTTCTGGTGGCATCGGGTTTGGCGTAGTAGTTTGGTTGCTGTTAGTGATTCCATCCATTAAAATTCACTACATCATCTCCCTCCGACGCGCTATAAAATTCGCTAAGAAGTTACGATTGAGTTTACACTTTGAAGAAAGTTTATTTCGGATAGTCGGATCAACCTTCGTTTGTATAAAATCAATGAAGACGCCATCCTCAGTGGAAACTATCTACAGCAACCACCCATCGGTGAACGTCGCTCGGACAGACAGATGCCGAAAGAAAATGTTTTGTAATATATGAAGAAACTTCGTCTTGAGTCAAACTTCTGTTGTCATTCCTCGTAACAATCTTGTTGAAAAAAGTTTCATAGGATTCTTAGAATTTATTATTCTCGAACGGTCTGTTGTCTGGAAACTCGATCGAAATGGCTCGCGCGCAGCCGAAAAGCAGCTTTCTTATATCTAATGAAGTAATTTCATTAGTCCCGCCCCTTCATTAATCGTTATGAGTGCACATTATATTTACAACCATATCAGCTCTCACAAAGGCGGCGGGGCTAACGGGCTTAATTTATTGAATATAAGAAAGCTGCTGTTCGATGCGCGCGAGCCATTTTGATCGATTCCACAGAGAGCGGTTCGATATCTCGATGCAGCGGAGCGGACACACAGCAGCACGAAGTGGGTGGCAGTGTTGCAATGCTGCAAATTTATTTCTAAACCTTTGGAGGCTTGAAGCGAAAAAATCATCAAGTGGCTGTCGGACAGTTGCAGCGCAAGGTGTCGTCAAGCGATTGGATGCAGTTAGTTATTTGAATGGGAATTGGGAAAAAGAAAATTGGTTCTTCTCAGGACCAACATTTTACGAAAAGAAAGAGTTAATTGCAAAAAAGGACTGTTTCCTGTGGCATCGGGTTTGGCGTGGTAGCTTGGTTGCTGTTAAGGTGATTCCATCCATTAAAATTCACTACATCATCTCCCTCCGACGCGCCATCAAATTTGCTATTTACGATTGAGTTTTGCACTTTGAAGAAAGTTTATTTCGGATCAACCTTCTTTTGTATAAAATGGTGCCTTTTGTATAAAATCAATGAAGACGCCACCTTCAGTGGAAACTTTCTACAGCAACCACCATCGGTGAACGTCGCTCGGACAGACAGATGCCGAAAGATAAGGTTTTGTAGTATGGAGAAACCTGTTCTTGAGTCAAATTTCTGTTGTCATTCCTCGCAACAATACGCATCTTAGATAAATAACATCCTCATAACAAAATTCAGAATCTTGCGAGAAAAATTTCATAAGATTCTTAAATTTGTCATCCTCCGAACGGTCCGTTGTCTGCGGAGTCCCGATCAAAATGGCTCACGCGCGTCGATAACCAGCTTTCTTATATCTAATGAAGTAAATTCATCAATTCATTATAGGTGTAAATATAATGTGCACTCATAACGATTAATGAAGGGGCGCATTAATCGTTATGAGTGCACATTATATTTACACCTATACCAGACCACAAAGGGGCGGAACTAACGGGCTTAATTTATTGAATACAAGAAAGCTGCTTTCTAGCGCGCGAGCCATTTTGATAGGGATTTCGCAGAGAGCGGTTAAATAAGATTTTTCGCAGAGCCGACGCAGCGGAGCGAACACAGCAGCACGAAGGCGCTCTGGTAGCATTTTCAAAGGAAAATCATCGAATTGGTGGTGGAAGTCTGCGTTGGTGGTCGTGATTCTACCTCAACAAACCAGCATTTTATGTGAAGAAAGGGTTGATTACAAAAATGACGTCTGTTTCGATCCCGTGCGATGCAGTGGCGTCGCTGAAAATTTATTCCAAATGGTGGCGTCTTGGCGAAAACTCATCGAGTGGTCGTCGAACAATAACAACACGAAGTGGAATTCTAACCCTAACGTTTCGACAAGCATTGGGTTGCAGTTAGTTATTGGAAACGTGCATTGGGGACACAAAATTGGTCCTTCTCAGGACCAGCATCTTCTGAACAGAAAGGGTTGATTGCAAAATGGACTGTTTCGGTGGAATTGGCGTTTGGCGTGATAGTTCGGTTGCTGTGAGCGATTCCATCTCATTCGAACAAATTTGTTGCGTTGACACTCACCGACGCGCGCTTTTCATTCTGCTATCGAAGAAAAACCTTCTGTTAACGCCAAACTATTAATTTTGGACTTTGATGAACATTCTTGCATCCCAGATTAAACTACCCTTGTGTAAAATAATGGTACTGTAAAGAACCGATATTTTTCAAATAATGAAGCTTTTCAATCCTCAACTACAACAAAACATAATAAAAATCTTGTGAGGAAATTCCATTTGACTGCTACTGACGCCATCCATTTGAACAAACTCATTGCATCATCTCCCTCCGAAGTGCGCTTGTGGTTGTGCTACCAAAGGGCAACTTTCTGTCGTCGCCAAACGATGGTAACCCGAAAAAATCGATATCATTTCTAATGACTAACAAAACAAAACTAAAAGAATCTTGGCAGAAAATTTCACTTTCCGTCGACGACGTAAATCGATGAAGACGCCACCTTAGTGAAAAATGTCGTTTTAGCTGCTTTAGTTTTTCAAATGGCGCATTATTAAAAACAACAAATCTTTCCAAAATCGTCATTGTCGTTTAAACAGCCGAACAGTCTGTTTGTCTGGGTAAACAATTTTCCTAGCGGTCAAAACCTCTTCTTGGATAAATAGTTTAAGTCCTGAAAAGGACTGTTTGTAATTTATTCTTGAAGTCCTGCTCACGTTGCCACCAGCGCTATAGAAAACGATGCATGTACGCTTCCATCGCGGGCGGAAGTCGAACGTTGCAAATTAATATATTTGTGTTTTGTTTCGCGCCACCTCCGATTCTGCGTATTTCTCCTTTCGTCCGGACATTTGTGAGCATAATGTCTTCTAGGATTCTGATGATATCCACTGAAAGATAGACGAATGCCTTCAGTGGCGATGCGGCCGATGAGTCGTTCCTTTTCCACGGCTGGTTCATCCAACTGGGAGCTACCTTGAGTTTCTTGATTCGGTTGACCTCCGAGCAGTTTGCACAATGCTAATAAATTTACACAAATTATGATGAAAAAATACCCTCCATTTCGTATAGCTACGTAGTCATACGTCACCTTTGCGTACAACCCGATTGGGCTGCACCTTTGAGTTTTTGAGCTTCTGAGCGGAATTCTTTTGGGCTCATGAACAACATTCTTTTGTTGTTCCGAGCGAAATTCCTCTGGGCACCCGAACGGAACTCTTCTGGTCTTCCGAAAACTGAATCCTTTAAGCCTCCGAACGGAATTCTTTTCAGCCTCTGAATGGAATAGTTTTAGACTTCCGAACAGAATTCTTACGGGCATCCGAACAGAATTATTTTGGGCCTCCGATCGGAATTCGTTTGGGTTTCTGAAAGGAATCCTTCTGGTTTTACAAACAGACTCCCGAATAGATAAGCCTGATCTTTTATCTCTTATATCAATCATGTCCATATCTCATTTTGCTTTCTTATCAACATTTGATAGTATTGAGCTATTTTCGTCTACTCGGGTAGTTAAGGAGTATCCTATTCGACTACTAAAATGTAGAAAACGACCAACAGGTAATTTTTGAAGAATTTTTTAAATCATTTTTGTATTGACACGGTGTTTAACCCCTCCATATGGGTCGTTCTACCCTATTTCAATAGTTTTTATTGAGAATTCTGAATTTTCTTTGAAAATTAAATTTAAACTTTAAAAAAATCCGTGGAAATTCGGAGGAAAGAATTTTTTGTTGTAAAGAATCAGAATAAGCCGAGTAGAAATACAGAAAAATTGTCAGTGGAGTTTCAGCAAATTTCTTGAATCTTCAGTTGATTTTTTCGAACGAACGGAAAATAGTGAGGTCAGCAGCAGATTGGATTAAGTAATAGAAAAAAAATCTATTCTGATCATTATTGTAAAGAGGTAATACAGTAATACGATAGTAATTGAATAATTATACAACAAAAAATATACTAAACATTTTAATTTTTCAAATATCATATGATTATCCGATATATCGATATTTTCATTCCAATATATCGGTGATATCGATACTTTGATTCGATTATCGTATCGAATCAAATATCGATATTTTGAAGTCTCGGAACGTCCCTAGGTCCAATGACATTAGAACACTGCACGGACGAGCTTTATCATTTTCTCACTACAAAGAAATTAGGAAACAACGAGGCCACTAAATGTTAAAACTGACATCTACTGGTCTTGTTGTTTTCTAACTTTCATGAACAACGAAAAAGAAAGAGATTCGTTCGTACAGTTCCTCATATCCCGTAGGGAATATTTACAGTTTTCCTATTATATATTCTTTTTATCAGTCCATCGTTCATTGGTCAATATTGGAGCATTAAAATTATGTGACATTTGGAACTTTGTTATACATCATTCAGTTTTTAATTATTATTGACTAAAGTTTCTTTCTTTCAAATATCCATTCGACGAAATGTACCAAGATTATTCATTTGAAAATCTGCTTTCGACTAAATGTCCATTCGACCAAAAGTCATACAACCAAATGTCACACGTCTTTAGTGGACTAAAAATTCATTTTCGACTAAATGTCCATTCGACCAAATGAAATGTCTTTCGACGAAATGGTATAGATTTCTAATGAAAAAGTAATGCATTGCTGGCAGTTGGAAAAAAATCTCAAAGCGGAAGGTTACTCTTTTGTCTTTAAACTTTATTGTCTTCGATCTTGAATAGAATTTCCTGTATGTTCAATACTGATGTCATCATCAATTAACTTTTAAAATCCTCAAAATCATCAACCGATTCATCAACGATGAGTACAATCACCTATGCTATGCTAAATTTTACTAGGTATTTAAAATATAGTATTTTTTTCGAAAAAAATAATAATTAATTTAGTTTAACATAATAAATAATATGTTCCGTATAAATGATAAGTTAAATTAATGGTAAACATATTGAGAGTATTACATACTTTCGATTGTTATCATCGTTAAATTTGAATTTTGAAGGTTTGCTTGGGGGCGCATATTTTCCGTCGTTCCACTCTAACCAACCATGCATCCTTTTGATTTCCTCAGCACTAGCAAAGTCCTAAACAAAGATCTGGACTGTTTAGGAATGTGTTTATTTTGTTCATGAGACAAAGATAACCCTGCCGACCTAGTAATAATGCGGGACATCTGATCATTTTATTCAATGACTTTTTTTATAAGGGTGTTTTTGTTATTCATCTCTTCATCTATTACAATATTCTTTATTATAACACTTTCAACGTTAATGAGTTGCTGCTCTTTAGGGTGTATACCAGTCGTTTAAAACTGCTCGAAAAACATCATTCATCTGCTTTAGCAGCACCAACATTATCATTCTTTGGTATACAATATTCACCACTGTTGTGTACACATCAACATCGGCATCACACAGAACGGACAGATTTATATTCACCACTTCGACACGACTGTGTGTATGTTCCGCTGTCTTTTACTGCGCATGTATAGTTCATTTTCGAGTGCTATTTTTAGATTCGTAGTAAAGACCGCACTCACACAAAGGCGTCCGTGCTACCGAATTCAATGCAAAGAAATCTAATTTAATCGTATGGGTTTTCGTAGTGTAGTGGTTATCACGTCTGCTTCACACGCAGAAGGTCCCCGGTTCGAACCCGGGCGGAAACAGTATCTAGTTTTTTATTTATTATGCTATTACGAATGTACTTTCATGCTTAAATTGATTGGCTCCTGCTGACCACCGACCGACGATCTGACTGACCGTGTGTGAAATGATGGTGAAATAAATGCAATGCAAATGCTCCACAAAACAAGCGATGAACGGTTGTGTGCAGTAAAAGAACGACGAAGGTGTGTGGCGCAATTTTATGCACTTCTCTAATTGTGCAGTGTGAAACCGCTGGCCATGGCGGCGGTGACCTTTTTATTAACATGTTTGATGACCCACCAAACATATGTGAGGGGCGAAATACATTTTATTTGCCTGCTTGGAAAGATGAAACACCAACCGAGCAAGCATACGGTACTTCGGAATTGGTTATTAGAATTTATTTTCATTCAATGTCGGCGCGAATTGCCATTTGTCCCCGGCAACAACACTGCCGTGCGCTCTGGATGGATTTTGGCACACCTCTGCACAAAAAGAAAGCAAATTGCAGCAGCAAGAGATTTTTTTTGTTCAATTTTGTCCAATGCGTATTTTGTGTTTTCTATTTGACCGATGCGTGTGGGTTGGAGCAAGCAAATGGAAGTGCAATTTTGTTTCGGATACATTCCTTTGAGATAAATAAATAATGGTAGGTACTTGCCCAGTGCGCGCAAATATCATAGCACTATGGCGTGTCAACTTGGTCAAAAATTGAAGGGGTTGACAAAAAAAAACGATCCGATCGGTGATGTCGAAGGCAAACTGAGGTTCTGAAATTCTGATGTTCCAATTCTTAGTAAATGGCGCAAAGTGCATATTCTGCGCAACCCAAGGGTAGGCAGTGATTGGCGGTGGACTGGGTAAGATTGTTGCTAATGGGTGCAAATCTGCTGTCGTGAGCGCTGCTTGTATACTGTATACGTTGGTGCGCTTTGCTTTGTTGTGAGATGAGTTTATTTTTATGTTGCCGTTATGCGGGTGAATGAAATCCTTTTTTTGGAACTTCATTGGAAAAGATATTCTTTTTAGTTTTTATTTTAAGGCGTATGGTTGCGTAAAACTTTTTTGACTATGGGATAAAAGGGTAAAATAGGATAAAATAATCAGTTGAGCAACCTCCATTAAAATTGCTGCTTTTCGGCCAAGACGTTTGTAATTAATTATTTTCGATGTTTTGCATTGAAATTTACATTTAGTTAAATTCACATTAGATCCATTATTTTTCTTGACACGGATAATATTTCCAAAGTGTTCCGATTCGGTAATGTTTCATCCAAAACCAATAATTCACCTGGAATAGATTTTCCCAGCTCCAGGTACTCCTGCACCGAGGGGCTCAAGAATCCCGGCGGCACCACCGGCGAGACGTCCCCAGAGGTGTCCCCGCTGTCCAAACTTTGGCTCGGCTCCTCGTCCACTCGCTGCGATACGACCGAAACGCGTGGTTTCCGTCCGCGCCGTTTTGTTCGCACGACACTCTCTTCGTGACCATCTGCAACAACAAAAAAAAGCATCATGAAGACGCGAATTAGATAAGCTATAATAGGCGGATGACATCTGTTTAGGAGTTGTTTGCAAAGCGGCGTGGTTCGCCAATTCCCATAGCCCCTTTTGCGCAATAGCTACAGGATGATGATGGTACGTCTCGTGTTTTATTACCGTTGCTAACATCAATCGTTATGGAAGATTTTGTCTACTATCAAAACACTCGTTTGTAGTTAAATTACAGACGCAAAAAACTGGTCATGGATTGGGTCGTCACGCTTGTTATTGCAAGGCAAGGCGAGAGGCTTTGGAAATAGCGTCCGCTCATCTTTGGCACTTAAGGTATTGATAGCTTTTTAGGCTGGTTAATGTGATCAACACTTTGTATTTGGTAGAAGGAGGAGCTGATAAGTTTGAAACAAATCCAAACGTTTTGCAAAGCCAATCAAGTTTGCTGAAAAAATAATCTAAAACGTTTTTCTACTGCACGTTAGGAAATGTAAATAAATTGCGTAAAAAATGGGTAATCAGATGCTTAATGCTTAATTTATTCCGACCAGAGAGGAGATTTTGTAGACTAATTAATTAGAATATTAAATTAATGATTTCGTGTGTGTTACTTCTACGTGAAGTTAAACGATTTACAATGATATGGAAATGCTAATATCATCTTCCAAACTTGGACGTACATGTTCACGATAGAATTAGAGGCGAAAGTATAGAATTGATAGTTCCGTTAGGGATACGGCAGGCATGAAGAATGTTTTTATAGAAGTCGATTTGAAAGCGAGCGGAGGGCAATATTTGTAATGGCACATATCACACTTCTGCCAAGCTCCCGTATGAAGGGGGAGGAAGAATATCAGTGTGGAGATATATCAGCTTGGAAGATGATATTAGCATTTCCATATCATTTTAATTAGAATATGTTCCGAGGGTAGTTGATCCATCTCGCCACATTTCGAAATATACTCACCCTGGAATGTTACAACCCTGAATAGATGAAGTGGTTTTGATCAGTTTTAATTTGGCTAAACGTGTTCCTAGGTTAGTTGTTTTGAGAGCATTTGGTTCATCTGATCGAATTTCGTAGCACCCCGAAATCCAGAGGGTATTTCGTCGTTTTTCAAATGTCTTCTGAGGGTATTTCGTCCTCCCATCAATGTCTCTGCAACTATGGCCATTTTCGAAACGATTACCAATGCTCTAACACTGATCGGTTTCAGAAAACAGCCAACTACACTCCTCAGTTCGAGCAAGATTTCGATGGAAAGGCGCCGGCAGCGGTTGCAATATTAGGTCCCTACGAGTCGTAGTCATTGAGATATTGGTCATCAAAGTTGAGAAAAGGTATTCTTTTTTGCTCAAAAACTTGCTTCACTTTAAGTCAGTTCTGGAAAAGCTTTTTCTGAGACAACACCAAAGTTTTTTTTTTGTCTTTATTAAGGAGACTTTCAGCCCGAGGCTGGCTCGTCTCCGAACACCAAGGTTTATATACAGCTTTGTAAGATTATTAAGTGATCTTCCAGATCGTACTAACAACAATCGTAATAATATCAAGAAAAAGAAGTATGAAACAAAATAAGAAAAAACGCTGGGAAAAAGTGATAGGTGGTGATAATTTTGTTTTTGAAAGTCAGTCACTTTTTTCCCGGATATTCCCGCAGAGATATTTAGTTGGGCATCACATTTGGGCTGTTTACTTTCAGGTTCCGAAAAAAAAAATTGACCGGACAAATAGGTCAACTATTTTGTAAAAACGCGATTTAAAAAAAACTTTTTGGTAGCCGATTTTCCATAATAAACGTTTGCTGAAATCGCTCTCAATAGATAACGAACAACGATAAAATAGAGGCAAAATTTGTTTGGAATCATTACAAGCTATGAAAACAATTTGATCGAACCTGTATACAAGTACAAAAATACAAAACAGGATAGGCATTCCCCACCGAGAAGTGATGATAAAACGCATTTTGTGTTGGGACCATTTTTTATTTTTATGGCACAGCAGTGCAAAACAGGTTGTATACTTTTTGCCGAAAAACATTCCGCGGAATATCAACTCTCCGAAACACATTTCGCGGAATGCACCTTTTTTCCGAAAGACATTTCGCGGAATTTTACCTTTTCACCGAAAATCAAAACCTGAAACCCCACCATATGTTCGGCCCAGTATAATGCGAAGGGAGTTGCTAATGTCTTCTTTCAAAGAACGCGTCTTCCCGGTATAAGGCGAAGGGAGGGGTAACGCCTTCTTTAAATGGATGCATCTGCCTGATTTAAGGCGAAAGGAGTTGATAATGGCTTCTTTAAAAGAACGCGTCTGCCCGGTATAAGGCGAAGGGAGAGGTAACGCATTCTTTAAATGGATGCATCTGCCCGGTATAAGGCGAAAGGAGTTGATAATGCCTTCTTTGAAGGAACGCGTCTACCCGGTATAAGGCGAAGGGAGGGGTAACGCCTTCTTTAAATGGATGCATTTGCCCGGTATCAGGCGAAAGGTGTTGCTAATGTCTTCTTTAAAAGAACGCGTCTGTCCGGTATACGGCGAGGGGAGGGGTAACGCCTTCTTTATATGGATGTATCTGCCCGGTATAAGGTGAAGGGAGGGGTAACGCCTTCTGGATGCATCTGTCTGATATAAGGCGAAAGGAGTTGATAATGCCTTCTTTAAAAGAACGCGTCTGCCTGGTATAAGGCGAAGGGAGAGGTAACGCATTATTTAAATGAATGCATCTGCCCGGTATAAGGCGAAAGGAGTTGATAATGTCCTCTTTAAAAGAATGCGTCTGCCCGGTATAAGGCGAAGGGTGGGGTAACGCCTTTTTTAAATGGATGCATCTGCCTGGTGTAAGGCGAAAGGAGTTGATAATGCCTTCTTTAAATGAATGCGTCTGCCCGGTATAAGGCGAAGGCAGGAGTAACGTCTTCTTTAAATGGACGCATCTGCCCGATATAAGTCGAATAGACTTGATAATGCCTTCTTTAAATGGATGTATCTGCCCGGTATAAGGGGCAATTGAAATTTTGAAAACTACTTCTACATATTCTGGGAGGCCTTCCTTAGCGGGAAGATGCAAGGCTGCCAAGCAAGACTATGCTGAAGAAGGCTGGGTTCAACTTCTGAGCCGGTCTAGGAAACTCATCAAAATAAAAAATTTCGACTTTTTAGGTACAAAAGTTTCAACGTGTTAATCTCGTGTTAAACGAATGTAAACAAAATGGTAACATGGCTTAGAAACCTCGCAGATAATAATTCTGGAAATGCTGAATGGACAAAGGCTATTATTATTAATATTCCGCGAAATGGTGCATTCCGCGAAATGGTACATTCCGCCAAAAGTCATTCGGCGAAAAGGTACAAACCGCCAAATGTTATTCCGCGAAATGTTCAACCGCGAAAAGGAATTCCGCGAAATAGTTTTCGGTGAAATGTTATACAATCTGCAAAACATGTTGAAATGCATCATCACAACCATTGCCCCTGCGTTTGGAGCTTTTTAAAACGAATTTAACGATTCAAATCCTGTCCATGATATTTTTGCGCGATGATAATATTCGACAAAACTCTCCTGATTAACATTACAAAATCATTTCAAAACAAAACAATGTTTCATGATGTTTTTTGTAAGGTACATACTATTTCATTTTTTTGGGTACTAACTGCATGTGCTCGTCTTTGATTTACTTTAAATTATATTAAATCGTATATAACTATTGACGGATTCCGCGCCAAATGACCGATCCACCAAACTTGATGGTCGTTGACTGTTATAAAATTCTACACATGCTTTCGATTCAGTGTACTGACCGAATAGATTTTGAAGTGGGGTCATACACTAATTACGAAAGCACTTATGGGAGGAGGGGTCTATCATTTCCTTACGCTCTATAAAAAAGTTTGTACGGAGGGTTTGAAAAACCCGCAAAACATGCTTACGTAATTAGTGTACGACCAAGTTGTGAAAATGTCGTAATTGTTTGCACAAAATAATTTAAAAAAAAATCGTATCTCGGAAACTCTTGAATATATGAAAACGAATTTCAGGGAACCAATAGGGCTTTATGCAGAAAATATTATAGCCAAAACAATGTTGTTTTACTGCAAAAACCCATTATAACTTCAAAATTAAAAAAAAACTCTAAATTCATATAGCTATTTATTCAAACACTATAGACATTCAGAGGTCCGAACATTGACTCTGATCACTACCTCGTTGTCAGTAAAATTCGATCACGGTTGTCAACTGTATCGAACGAAAGATCACAGCGAACGATGCGTTACAATATCCAGCGATTGTCGGCGGAAGGAGTATCGGCTGAGTACCGCCAGAAGCTCGACGAACGGATAAGTGCAATCAACGTTAGCGACAACATCAACGATCTATGGGAGTCGATCCATGGAGCGGTGAGCACAACAGCACGAGAAGTGGTAGGCACTGCACAGAGGCGACCCAGGATGGGTTGGTTCGATGTGGAGTGTCAGAGAGTGACAGACGAGAAGAACGTTGCCAGAAGCCGGATGTTGGTGTCGGGTACCCGATCGAATAGAGATCGGTACAAGGAAGCAAGAGCAGCCGAAAAATGAACCCACGTCATGTGCAACGATCAACAAGGGAATTTGCTGACAGATAAAACTGAAGTGGCTGCCAGGTGGAAGCAACACTTCGAGACTTTGTTGAATGGAGGAAGTGACGGTGCATCGGTGAACAGAATAAATATTAGCGACGATGGACAAGCTGTGGAGTCACCTACACTAGATGAGGTTAAAAAAGCTGTAAAAGAGCTGAAAAACAATAAGGCTGCGGGGAAGGACCAGCTCCCGGCTGAACTTCTCAAACAAAGCTGTGAGCAGCTTTATGAAGTTCTGCACCATATTATGTTGAAAATATGGGAAGGCGAGGAAAAGCTTGCTAGCTGGTTGGACGGCTTCATTTGCCTTCTCTTTAAGAAAGGGGACATACTGGAGTGCGCCAATTATCGAGGAATAACCCTCTATAGTTCGGCGTACAAAATTATTTCGCGTATTCTGTTCAACGTATTGAGACCCTTTGGAGAGTCTTTCGTCGGCGAATACCAAGCAGGTTTTCATGAGGGCCGATCAACGGCGGATCAAATGTTTACCCTGAGACAAATCCTTGATAAATTCCGGTAGTACAACTTGCAGACACATCATCTGTTTATTGATTTCAAGGCGGCGTACGATTCAGTGAAACGGAATGAATTATGGCAAATTATGCTTGAACATGGTTTTCCGGCGAAACTGATACGGCTGATTCGTATAACTTTGGACGAATCAAAATCAAGTGTAAGGGTTGCGGATGAAATATCGACGTCATTTGTTACCTTAGATGGATTGAATCAGGGTGATGCACTCTCGAACTGGTGTGCAAAGAAGCGGTACCATTATCACAAAATCGCATATGCTCCTGGGATTTGCGGACCATATCGATATTATCGAAATTGATCGCCGTGCCGTGGAAGAGGCTTTTGTGCGAGGGAGACAGCGAGGATTGGACTCACGATCAATACCAGCAAAACGAAGTACATGGTCGCTGGCAATCAACGTGGGTTCATTAGTGGTGGTGGTAGCGAAATAGTGCTGGATGGTGAAAAATTTGAAGTGGTAGAAGAATTTGTGTATCTTGGAACATTAGTGACGTGCGATAATGATGTTACCCGCGAGGTGAAAAGGCGTATTGCAGCTGCAAATAGGGCTTATTACGGACTTCGTAACTCCGTCCGTAGTCTGCAAACGAAGACAAAATTAGCGCTGTATACTATTCTGATTCTTCCGGTGGCTTTATACGGCCATGAAACATGGACGTTAAAGGAGGCTGATCGGAGAGCTTTCGGAGTGTTTGAGCGTAAGGTGCTGCGGACAATACTCGGCGGTAAACAGGAGAACGGTATCTGGCGGCGTCGCATGAATCACGAGTTGTACCAGGTGTATGAAGGGCTAGATATTGTTCAGCGTATACAACACGGCAGACTACGTTGGGCTGGACACGTTGTCCGTATGCCGGAAGAACGTCAAGCGAAGATAATATTTAGTAGAGAACCTGTAAGAGGCCGCAGGCTTCGTGGAAGACCGCGTACATGATGGCTTTTTGCAGTTGAAGAGGACCTGAGGGCGCTCAATGTGCAGGGCGACTGGAAGCGATTGGCTCAGAATCGAGACCAGTGGAGATGGATACTCCATTCGACCTAGATTCATTGAAGAGCTGTAGCCCATCAAGTATCAAGTAAGTAAGGTGTGTCGAAGCTGTAGCCAACCAGGTATACAGGTAGGTAACGCTTCACAGCCTTCCGAATAACCGAAAGTAAAAAAATCATTTATTTCTTCACCAATTGTTTACCACAAAAATCAGACATTCAAACGCGTATTTTTATGACATTAATTCGACGGAAAAGTTTCAAATGAAATAGTTTCCAAAGAAGCCATTTTGGGTATCTGTATTCCACCCTATTCAAAGCTTGTAAATGCAGTTGCCAACAATTGACTCTTCAAAATCAAGACAATTGGAACGAGAAAATGACAATTGCGTTCCCGAGTTATTTACAAAACTTTGCTTTTTCCCTTTGAGTTTTTTTTCTCAAATTTGAAAAACAATGTTTTTTTCGACAATCGCCGAAATAAAATTGAACTGATAGAAATAATCCCTAAAGGGCTGTTCAATTCTTTCACATGGATTTTTTCATTACATCATCGTAAAATGGATAATTCTGACTTTTATAATACGCTCTTCTCCAATTGTTTTTTTTTTCAACAAGATTCAGTGACGGTCGGATATTAATATATTTTTTTTAAATTAATACATTAAGCCTTTTCAAAAGTAATTCGCGAGATGACTGAAAATGTTTCTTAACAGCAAAAATATCCTAGGCTCATAAAAATGGCAGAAAATATTTTTGTCCGCCTACTTGTATGGAGATGCGCTAGTGTATCGATAGCGGCCGTCGGTGGGTGTTTGCTGCAGAAAAATTATTCGCAAGGATGGCGTCTGTAGCAATTAGCAAGATTACAACTTTGGTTTTGTTGTCATTAGTGATTGAGAATAATTGATTTTAACTAACAGCTTGAAAATGTTTTCATTTTGAAAGAATTTACTGTGTCAAAAATAAATTCGGAATATCCAAAGTGTAAAAACTAGTGAACATTGCTATTAAATTTTGTGAATAATGCTTCTCTCCAGTCACTAATAGTGGTGAAAGGAGTCAGGACCTCGCGAGAAAAATTTACTTGGACATCACTCCGCTTGTAATTCTTCAACGATTTTTCATCTCCATTTTATTCCCATTATCTCCTTTCATCCTGTATTTTTTCCCCTGATTAGAATCGATTTAGTTCTAATTATTCATTATACAAATTTCACTTGCGTGTTGCGATGATTTACCGCTAGACTCCATCGTTGAAGTGAAGTTTAGCACGCGCTACCTACGCCAACGGCAGACATAAATTTTGTGCAACAATCACGCCGACACGACCACCACCGATGCCGATGCTCAGACTGGGACAGCTATCTGATGCGCTGGAATGCGCTCTCTGCGGAGTATCGATCAAAATGGCTAGCGCGCGCGGGAAAGCAGATTTCTTCTATCCAATCAAGCAAACCCATTAGCCCCGCCCCTTTGTTAATCATCGTTATAGGTGCAAATATTATGTGCACTCTTAACTGTTAACGAATGTTTTACCTACCAAATAAATATATGAAATTCTTTGGAAAATTCTTCTGGATTTCATTGACAAATTATTTTGTCAAAATTTGCTAAGTAATTTCATTGGAATTCCCTCGGCAAATTTGTCGGATTTTACATGGATCCCCTCTGCAAATTCTTCGAAATTTCCTCGTATTCTTTTGAAATTATCTACGGGAAATTTTTAGGCATTTCATAGCCAAATTTCCTTCGTAATGGCCTCGGCGAATCCTTCAAAGTTTCCTCCAGCAATTCTTTGAAAATTTCCCAAGAAATTGTTTGGAATTTCCTCGGGAAATTCTAAGAAACTTCATCGGGAAATTTTTTGGAATTACTTCGACAAATTCATCGAAAAAAAAATTCGGATTAACCTTCATAAGTTCTTCGAAGCTTAATCAATAAATTCTTCATATTTTTGGGATTTTTTTAAATTTCTTTGGATAATTCTTTAGAATTTCTGAGTTCTTTAAAAATTCTCTACAATTTATTCGGGAAAATATTCAAAATGGCGTCAGGGAATTCTTAGAAATTTCTCCGGAATAGAATTCGGAACTTCATAGGGATTTCATTGGGATTTTTTTTAAATACACTTTCCCCGGGAAATTTTTTGAGAGTTTTTCGGTGGAATATTTTTCAGATTTTTATCCGGGGAATAATCACGCGAGATTCTTTGAAACTCCCATAGAAAGTTTTGTGGAATTCTTCTTATTTTTAACGGAATCTACTACTCAACGGAATGTGGGCTTTATGAATTTTCAATCAACAACGTGATAAGCTTTGGATCAGTGACTCTATAAATTTTGACCAATGGCGCACTGACATGAAAATGTCGACGGCGGCGCGCCGCGGCGTAACGTCAAAAACTGTTGTTGTTTGATGGCAGCACGTGAAATATTCTGGTTTGGTTACTGTTAGTGATCATAAGAGTGGAAGAGACTTGAGTTGAGACTGAGAGTTTTCTCCAAAGTGGGTAATGGTGACGGCCGTCTGCGACAGAAAATGTATTCACCACCGTAGCGTCTTTAGCCATTCAGCGAAAGAAAGTGAAATTTTCTTACAAAGTTTTGTCTTTATAATAAGGCCAGTTACTGTCAATTTAGACAGTTAGTGGTCTTATTGTTTTATAATTCATATGCAGTATGAAAAAGTTAAAGCTCGCCCATGCAGTATCCTATAGAAATCAATCTAGAGTATTGCAATGCAAACAATTGACATACGGTAACAACACTGCCAACCTCTATGCAACACAGGGTCTGTTCTGTTCTGCTACTACTAATAAAACACAATACATACAGCTAAGTAGTCCTACGTCACTTTTGCGTAACCCGATTGAGCTCCATTTTTGAGATTTTCCTTTAAATTGCTTTTCACACAATAAAATAAGCCTTTTGTACAAGTTAGTAGTTAGTACTTGTTAGAAAAAGGCTTATTTAGAGAAAAAAACACTAAGAATACTGGGGACTTACTTTAGAAAAAATATTCACACTTATTATAATGATTAGGAATAATACTGTAATAAGATTTTTTATTCCATTTAGTCCACCCAGTCCATTATACAATTACGTATATTCATATCTCCACTTTTGCACATTATTTAAAAAAATATATAAGTATACCACAATTGTTCAATATTTGAACCAGCCTCATGCTCGTAAAGCTATTATGAAGGTATCAATATGGTGGTCACGGTGGACAGCATTCCTCCTTGTTGCTGCTTCCCCAATGTGCAAACCCTACAGCAGTGATGTTACGAAGATGCTCCTTCAGCGGAATCTTTCATGGGAAAGGAGATGGTTCATTGTCTTGTGTAGGTAGAAGTTAACCAATCGCGCAACCAAATTGCCCATCATCGCATTGCATCGCCGCCGAGGACACAATTCGCAGCGGAGACGACACTTCATTGGGGAGTGGTCATAATATGCCGCGTAATGTGACAGCTGTCCAAACAGCTGAAGGAAATTGATGAAACCTTTAGAGTTTGATGGCCCCGGCTCGTTCTTTTGAAAAGTTATCGCCATTCGTCGCACCAGCGGACTTAGATAACTGGAATTTTCACGTTGATTGATGCGGCGATTGTTGCCGCTGATGGCCAGAACTAATCGCGCGCGCAATGTTCGCCAGTCGTCACGCTACTTATAAATGGGGATGTCGTCTCAAACTCTGCTGGTGGTTTCGATGATCATCATTCAACAGCTGCAGCAGGCAGACGAAAACAGGAATCTATCCACCTATAGTGGATGTTGTGCTGTTCATTTTTTTAGACTATTTACATTTTCCGTATCTCTCGCTGGATGAATTAATTAGGTTTTTATGGCAGACAACTTTTTTTTCCCAATTTAATTTGAATTTTATTCTGAACATCTGGAAACGTAAACACGTACGATGTTCTTCAGGTGTGACGACTCTTTAGTAAGCAATTAATCATTTTTATCTTTTTTGGCGATGAAGCCGACTTCCACTGGTGACAGCAGCGATGTAGCGCGGTTCTTTATCTTCGCGTTTATCTGCAAGAAATTTAGGCCTGAAGGCTACTTCGCTGACGGGGACGTATCTTTCATGGATGATCATAGTCAATCAGAGCTTCTGGCGATTGTCATCCGAAAATTAGCTTAATGATGACCTGCCGCAAAAGGGTTTAATAACGGATATTCTAAAAACTGGATTTTTGTTGACGGTCAAATGTAAACTCGAGGACAGTTCAAACAAATTATTTTGTTTCAAATGTCAATGCCAAATGCCTTGTACTATGTCGTGGTCGACGGTTTGATTTTCCAAACTGATTATGGGCTGAATGTTCCGAAGGATGTTTGTCATAGTTCAACACTGCTACAATATCAGATAACAACATTTTTCACTGTTTTATAGTTTTTGGAGGAAAAGCTCATCGCGAAGATAATTACAGAAGTTAGTACAGTTTCATCTGGAAATAAAAACTTAATTCACACTTGAAATGAAGCCTAGAAAGCCTTTATTTTCGAGTTGCAGGATCCGCTCTTAATTGATTACAAGAGATGACAGAAACATTGGATGAAATCTTGAAAATCCAAAGGATGTTCCTTCAGGATAATTTGCGTAGTGCATAGTTCTCCCGAGATTGTAGTCAAACTGCCTTGGGCGAAGATTGAACCCTCAACAATCCTCCTGCTAGCTACCCTACTTTCTATGGCCGATCTCCTAGATTCAGGACGGATAGATTTCCGAACAGCGAGAAGGAGTAAAAACTTCCATTAACATTTGAAAGGGGTTTTTTGGAGAGGTGCAGTTTGGGAAGGTGAAGACGCCTCTGCTGACCTTGTCGTACAAAAGCATTCTCGAAAATTCACGGGACCGACACCCAATTTTTACTATGGATTTGGCAGGTTTGGCAATATGCTATTACGTCTGTACACTATTATTTGGAGGATCTGTCAACTTACCCCAACACTGATTTATTTTGCAATAGTATGAGCGCAAATTTAAAATGTTAACGTTTTTACAGGAGAATATAAATGATACAATCATGAAAAAATAAACCAACTACAAATTAAAACTATTTTGCACTCGATTCCACGCTTTAATTTTTTTTAAACTCACTTGCTTGAATCTTGCAAATGCTTCTTGCACAAGACACTGTCTATGCCTTTGTTCGTTTTACATCACGTCACGCGAAAATTGGCAATTTTCAACCACCCCTCCCCCCTTCGTCACACTTTTTGTTATACCTCTAAAATTTTTGTATGAGTCGTCACGCTGCTCGAAAGCCAGCCACCCTCCCCCCCTAGGAACGTGACGTACTTTGAGGATGGTCCCTTTGCAATGCATTCGTATTGGTGACTCAGATAGGATGTGACAAAGATGGCGTACCTTGTCGACCCCTTGAAAAATCGAAAGTTGGGACCTTATAACCCGGGTTTTGGTGCTCAGGATTCTCAGTCACCGGAGGGGGGGCACGGTCCATGTTGCAACAACCCTGGTGAAACCAGGGGAAGCCATTCGCCTCCTAGTATACAAACTTTTTGCCCGAGTTGAAGAGCTGGGGAAGCTTCTGATGGTAGCAGAACTTTCATATGAGGTGATAAGTCCCAATCTATAACGAAAAAGATGAAAGCTGTAAGACTGGCGACATCGTTTGCGCGAGCATCCCTGATGCTGGTAGAAATCCCGTGGTCTTCCCTTGGGATCAGGAACTTCGGGTATTGGCACAGACAGTGTTCTATCATATTAGTACCTTGCAGGCTTCACAAGAATCCCGGGAAGGACCATCACCATAGTTATGTGAGAGCCGATTATATCCGGTTCGTAGTCGGGATACAATTTGCTGGTGCTTGAATTAGGGTTGATCCACGTAGCGGCAGTTTCCTTAATCTTTCGCAACTGGATAGAGTTGGCTGTCCTCCACTTGCTGTTCTGGTTATTCATAGTTTCTTTCCTAATCCAGATTTATACTAAGGCTTGGGGACGGATGTTGTAAAATTACGGCCATGATAGTCAAAATTACGGCCATGATTACACTAGCAGAGTCGCTAGTATGCCGGATGTTGGTTCCTACCCATTACGATCCATTTATATTTCCTTCCAATGGAAAGGTCAAGAGGTTTCCGTTGATCAAAAGCTAGGTTCGGAAGGTTATTCCAATAACCGGGGTTTGGATCAGAAGGAGAACAAAAAAATCTCTTACTTATCATCAGTCGTTTTTCACTTATCACTTATCAGAGTCGTTTTTCTGAAGCTGTTACGATAATGGGCTATACCCCATGATAAGTTTATTTTAAAAAGCCCCAATTGCACCGGCACCGGTTCTGATGATGCATTTCAAAGAACAAAGCGTTTTATAAAACCCGAGCTTATCTGAATCAGTTTTTTTTGGCAAATGCGATAGACTTGTTTTCATGATTCAAAGAGGTGTTTGCCTCTCTTTTTTCGTTATTCGTTATCTATTGCGAGCGAACCCTGGCAATAAGCATTGATATTCCACTGGGGGCAACTTTTTACCTCCAGTAGAAGCGCGTGGGTGGGGAAGATTACCTTTCGTCCATTCTAGTTGAAGCTGAAAGTAGGGGCGAGTCACCAGCTAGCCGAGGAAGTGGCCCGAAAAGTCTTGTTATGCTCACAGCGCCCCTTATTTTGACAGTTGCTCGATGCGGGTTGATCAGAAAAAAACGTAGTATGCGCTGCTAGAAGATCGACGTGAAAATTTATCGTCACGTCAAATATTAGCTTTAAATTAAATTTTTGAATCCAATTTACGGTGCAAATTATGGAAGAATAAGTAGAAGTTTCTACGAGTATTCCAGTGTTACCCGAGGTGTTACCTGTGAATAGTTGCTGAAGCTCATCCGGTTTACTATTGTGCCACAAAATGGAACCTCTGCTGTTGCAAATGCGGTGTTAAAGAAACAACCCTTAACAACTCTGTGTCGACATGCGTAAGGGATCCATAGTTATTCCTCACGGTTGAGATCAACACTACCGTGGAAAACATAACTGCAACGCCTCAAGAAGACTTTGTGACCATGTGTGAAAAACTCAATCTCGCTGCGAATTGTCCTTTTCGGGTTGGAGCATAGATCAGTTGCAGGCAAACGAATAGCATTTAAAAGATACAATGAAAAGTGTGCTGATACTGTGTTTCTATATCCTGATGCTATGGCCAAAATGAAGAGCAAGAATTGGGTCCGAACATCACGCGCTGTTTCTTGTCGCACAGAAGGAAATATGGAATATTTTGCATTGAACGTACAAGCTCCATTTCATCGAACAGAGCAACACAGTTCCGTGAATTTCTATCCTGCCACTGCAACGTTTTGAAGGTCGTCAAAAGTTTCATTCCAGTGCGTGTTGCTCATCATATCCTGCTGAGTTCTGCAACTAGTTCACGGTGAAGTACAAAACGGACAATTTGGTGAGCATGTTCCATTTATTTTCTTTACTGTATTCTCAATCCATCATATAAGCTACAAAACTAAATACGCACAGGGCATCGTTTGTGGCTATTGCCGCGGATATTGTGGGAGTCCCAGGTATCCGGTTCACGCTTTAGTTCGCAACGGTGGCTCTTCTCGACCTTCTATTCCCTGAGTAGTTAGTGCGAACAAGGGCGTCCATGTTAAGTTTTGCTGTACCTGTTATGAACAACTAGTACATCCCATTCCCTACACTTCCTGAACAAATCTTTTTACTTCAGAAGTTATCCATTTTGTAGTACTAGCTTTCATAAAAAAAGGGCACCATTACAGAGCATTGGATCTGATCAAATTATTCGTAGTACTACTTGACCAACACCCCCAGCTGGGTGAGGGATAGAGGATGATCCACACCCACACACAGTTGCTCGATGCGGGTTGATCTGCATTGCTCGATTGCTGCTGCTTGACGAATTGCATCCCACGTCGTCCGTCAAAGTTTCGAGGAATAGAGGCCCTGCTTGCTAGGCGATTCTTCGTGCACTGGGTGGCCTGATTGTTCCGATGGGGTATTGGCACCCGGTCTATCAGCGCGCCCCAACTATCGAGGGTATCGTAATTTTTTTTTTATTCCTTTATTTATTTGGTAGGCACTCTGTGTTACTTAACCGCTACTGTGCCGAGATCTACTGTGGTATTCTGCAGCCAGAATCCACACAGAATCTATTTTTAGATTTTCCCATTATTCATTGTTGTCGTTGCTGGTCCATCTCGTCGTTGTGTTCCATTTGTTTGTGTTCGTTTTTTTTTTGTCCATGTCATGTATCCAATGATCGTTGCATTGTCCGGTTGCCATTTATTCGGGTAACGTTGGAGGAATGCCTCCGAGAAGAACAAGTTGTCAGTCGACATCAGGCAGCCGTGACGGTGAGGCGTGCACCCCAATACGCCACCGCATAGGCTGCGCATCCGGCGACTGACGAGGGTTTTGGTGGAGGGGCTGGGAATCGAACCCATGACCATTCGCTTGAAAGGCGAACGTGTAGCCAACTACGCTAAGGGACCCCCTAGGGTATCGTAATTATTTCATTCGTCATCGGCTTGGGGGAGCAGAATCACAGATTGTGCTCTGAGGACAAGTCGGCATAATATCTGCTTCTGGCATCATTCTGCTCGTATAGATCCCAAAATCCAGACTATCCAGTGGGTCACTGGTTCAGATGCTTCAGTTGTTCAAAACCTTTTTTTGCGACATTTCTTCTACAAAATGTCTCATTCTTGTCGTCTCAAATTACCACCGCGTAACCACTCCTGGATATCTGCAGTATCAAGGCGGGCACAAAGCAATTGCCGGACAGAAGTTTTACGTTGCCACATCATGGTTAGTCGTTCCTAAGGATAGACGTTTGCGGTCGGGATTCAACCCCGGATATCCTTATCCAAAGGTCTCTGGGGCAGCAGGGACTATGTCCAAGGACTTTACGACTTTGAATTTGAATTGGGCGCTGTGAGACGCCTACAAACAGCTACTTGTGTCCGCCTGCAGGGTCTACCAAAGCGACCGTGCGACTCTCAAGGCGCACAGGAGCCCAGGAAATGTTAATCAGTACATCAGGATCAATACCAGTGAGATCCTGATTATGGCATTCTGGCCGCGTGTTAACGGAACTTGTCTTGGATATTGTAATATTGTGGAAGCGAGGGCTGACAGTCTGACATTCTACTTTTTAGGCTTAGCTAGGCTTCTTCCGTCCCCTAAAACCGTGGCGGTCCTTGTAGCGCGCTATCCAATCCTGCCACCCAGATTTGCCTGCTGGGTGGGAGTAGGCTTGGATGCTCTTTCCCGACTTGTGCTGATCTAGCTCTGAACACGTAAGTGTCAACCTTCGCATGGTATCCCTGCATGACGTAAGGCATGCTTGGATAACCATG
Organism: Armigeres subalbatus; assembly: GCF_024139115.2. Lineage (NCBI taxonomy): Eukaryota > Metazoa > Arthropoda > Insecta > Diptera > Culicidae > Armigeres > Armigeres subalbatus. The sequence goes on from NC_085139.1 coordinate 186,090,471, forward strand.
GGATCATTGAAGGCTACTACTCCAGTAGGATACGACGGCAGCCACAGGGGGGACCCTAATAGCGATGAGTAATTCTACTAATAATTCTTCTTTCGATGCAGCGGTAGCTGTGGAGGTGGTAAACTCTTTTGCTAAAAAGGCTTTGGTGAAGTCTCCTCCCATAGGGGTGGAGAGAGCGGAGTAATGGATCAGCAAGCTCGGCGGGCGACTACCAGGGATGCGGGCGGTCGTCGAGGAACTCGATTACATTATCGAATTCGCGAGCGTAAGGCAAAACATCAGTAAGGAACTGAAACAGAAACTTCTGATGCTCCGCCAGGCTGTTCGAGTCGCAAGACAAAAACTGGACGCTTTTTTCGGGTGGGTGGTGGTAAGCGAGAAGGACTACAAAGGTGCCCAAACCGAGGCCTTCTTCTTCCTTGATGGTGCTACTATGGCACAAGAGGCGATTGATTTTGTCCTGACCGGCTCGGCCGTTCAAAAGAAAACCAAACGACGTGCGACCATAAGGGTCAACGCCGTCTGGACGGAGCAGGGTGCTGTGGAGCCCGTAGGAAGTCGACCCGTAAGGAAACGAGAAAGTCGGACAAAGAAAGTCAAGGACAGAGGCGAGACCTTGTTGGTGAAAACTTATACCCCGCCAGCCTGTCAAGTTTCCCATTCGTAGATATTTAAGCGCCACTCCTATAAGGAGACCACCCATAATTGACTAACTTTAAATCTTGACGAAGTTGGGACCAACGGATGTTTAGGTGTAATCTGAATTATTTCTTATTTATTAAGGCATTAATTGACTACAACGATCGCCTCGATGGTGATGATGGATTTTATATTGTTGACGCAATTTGAAATTGAATCTTTTTTGTGTAGTCTACACAAGTTTGAGCCTCGCGCGCGCAATACAGATAAAAGTTGTTTATAATTTATTCCAATCATTGACAGATTTGAGCTGTTTGCGTGATTGATGAAAGTGAATTATGAATAGTCATAAATGAGTGGAAATAGATGATTGGCCTTGGCTACCTGGTAGATTGTCTTTATACGCGATAGAAGACGAGCTTTTGATATCGATGGAGAAGTATCACAAGTTTAGGCGTTTTGTTGTCGAAAATCAAAATAAATGTTGAAAGATACTTCCGAGATGTGGAATGCGGTTTTGTTGATAAGACGTAAAGCGGTTCCTGGCGAAGCTTTTGAAATCTGTGCGAGAGGTATCACAAGTTTTGCATTTCTATAGACCTCGAGGTATCACTACCGGTGTTTGGTAAGTGATGAATCAAAACTGCAGTTCATTTTAAAAATTTAGTTTTTTGCTGTGTAGCGATGGACAGTATTAGAATTTATATTTTTTAAATAATCAAAACGTTTTTTTTTGTTATTGGCAAATCTGATCAAATTGATCTTAATTAATTATCTAAAAGATAACTCGTCTAGCTCAAACCTTTGTAGGGGTATGTGGCGGGACCATCATCATAATCATAAGGAGACCACCCAGCAGTTTGCAGGTTTCCTCGGCCTGAGACCATTCAAGCGAATGGTTTTAGTTTCCTGAACTTGGAAAGGAAGCCGAGTGATTGGCTAAAAATAATGGGGTTAAGGTCTGAAGTCGCTACTGCCATCAAAAATTTCAGTTGCCCACTTTACAAGATGCGACAGAACTAAAAGATTTTAGGGGGGGTTGTCATCATTGGAACAGCCCGAAAGTTCCTCGATCTAGCTGCTTCCAATTGGAAAATGGTCAAGGGTTGATATCGGGTCGACTTACCCAGGAACTACTTCAGCTACTCGACAACGAACCACAGGAAAACTCTCGTAAAATAAAACTAATTCTTTGTAGCGCTCTACTTCATCAGGAAAACGTTTGGGAACCGCTGATGACCATTTATTTGCTTGCCATAAAACGTTTGCGCGTAACCTATCCAAAGTCTCAACTCTTAACCTCCATTAAAAAACATAACTAGTCGATATACATTTATTCTCGGTTGTTCTCCTTGCTTCTCATGATTGCCTAGACATTCTTTCTTTCCCCTGCTACGTCATTACCTTCCCAACAAGCGTCTCTACCAATGTAGGCTTGTTTACTCCCTCTTCACAACTTCTGCTCTCCTGGGAATGAATTTCTCATGTGGCTACGGAATCGGTTTTCTGTTACGGCTTCTCCTATTCATGCGGTCTCACAGCTGATTCACAACAATAACCTATTAATTATGCCTTTCGGTCACGTGCGCACGGACAACACAACGAATAGATAGCATGCGTTCTTGGTACTTACTCTACCATGGATTTACGAGTCGGCTGGATTTCGGCTAGCGTGGGTGGATCGGCGGCGGGCCGATGATACAGACAAACTTCTTTAGCTGCGCAATGGTCGCGGTTGCGACCAGCGGATAACGAGTAACGACCGAAATCACATGGTCGGATTATGTTGTCTTACCCGTAATTCCGAACCATCACGCACACACTAATTGCCGCCAGGGATAGCGAGCTAGCTTAGAAACCTTGCACTAACTCTAAGGAAGGAAAAGAAATTAGATTTTCCTACTATAAAGAAATCCTTGTGGTTTTTATCACATTATAACACACGACCGCGACGCGGGACAAGAAAATGACCACTCTTGCCTCTTCCACAACTCGATTCGAAGTGGACGATCGAGGCTGTAAATTATCCTCAGAAAACCGCTAATTGTGTCATTCGGTTCTGAGATCGCGAATCTGGACGAAGTCCAATTCCGCGAGCGGCATAATCTCACAATTGTGCATCTGAAACCTCAAATGGCAGGATGTCTTCTCTTTCCCACAGCCGTTTTGAAGCCTTCAGTCAATTCTCTCCCCTGATTTCGGCGCTTGCAACTGAGCTAGGGACTCATTTACGTTGGCGTATGCCATTTGCATTATGCCCCATCAAGGTGACCATTATAACAATTCAGCCAGATGATAGACAGATTATCGTTCGACCTGAAGGGTTGGAAACCGTTCGGTTCGTCATAGCGGGAGATTTGAACGCTTGGGCAGTGGAGTGAGGTAGCCATTGCACCAATCTCAGGGATCAAGAATTACTAGAGGCGCTAGCGAAGCTTGACGTAGTGCGAGTCCCTGGCCTCCTGCACCGTACGGCGTTTTGGGTGCGGCCGAAATGATGGTTCCGGTGATGAATAAGAGTCACTCATAGTGGCTAATTCCCTGCAAGAATGCATTCAAAAGCGCAATCTGGGATGCCATCGCGTGTACGTTATACGAGACCGATGCTCCGATAAGCGTTCCTATTAACGCAGGAGTTCCACAAGAGTCAATACTGGGCACGGTATTATGAAATCTTATGTCTGATAGGGTTCCGAGATTCAAGTTCCTTCCTAGTGCCAAGATCGTCGGACTCGCCAATGATGTAACCCTGAAGGTCCACGGGGAGTCGATTCCCGAGGTAGAATTGACCGCAGCACGGTGGTGGATTGGATGAGCGCTAAAGGCATAGATATTGCTCTACATAAGACGGAGGTGGTTATCATCAACAACCGCAAGTCGGCACAACAATTGAGTAGAAACCTACACATAATGTTGTTTTTTATTTCCCAAAATATTGAAAAAAAAATCGATTATTAATGTGATTTTTGTTGACAATTTTTGTGTGTCTCATTGTTATCGACTACACTCTGGCCCTGGTGTGGATGATTGAACTACCCATATTTTTTAAGATGACATTGTTATTTTATTTTGTCAAAAGTTTCGGACTCAGCCCGTTGTGGACCCTTCCTGAGGGACCAAAAACAAAATAAAATAACAGTGTTTTAATTTCGCCAGAATCATCCTATTGCAGCCAAATCGGTTGAGGATAAAAATGTTTTCGTGCCACACAACATAACTAACCATAACTCTTGAACACATTGGCTGATCTAAAAAATATCTAATAGAAAGTCATGTGAAGCTTAGAGGACACTTCAAGAACGTTTAGTGTTAAACAAGTATAAAGCCTGTCCACGTTAAATTTCGGACACCCATCATCCAACGTGATTTTTTAAAATTTTCACAAATCACTGAGAAGATCAGTTTACATGACAGCTCAATCTCTCCGCTTTATGTGATTCGTTCAGCGTGTTTTCATTCTTATCCAAAGTGATAAAATGGTTACAAATCAATTGGACATTGTCACAGTGTCCGAAATTTAACGTGGACAGGCTTTATTATTCGATTTAAGCGATTGTACTATTCTACAAAGTTGTAGAGAATTTAATTCTACACACCCGTTTCAAACTACTCAGAGACTGAGTGAAATTGTTTTGCCGTCTCTTGTTTGCTCATGGAATTCTAACTCAATTTTCGTGAAAAGTGGAACTACTCAAAATTTGAGTAGTTTAACTTTTTACAAAAAAAAAGTTAAATTTTCGTTAGAAAAAGAGACGGTAATACAATTTTACTGATTCTCTGAGTTGTTTGAAACGGGCGTATATGCATTTTTGCGTATCGCGCTTAGGATCATAGGGGCGTAACTGCATTGATCGATTTCTCTTCGTCGATGTTTTCTTTTCATCAATGCAGCGAATTTTAGCAGTTTGCCGTAGATTTTATGGATTGGGGTGATAGATGATGGGTGTATCTTGCTCCAGAAGCTTTAATCACGGTCGTTTTGAATCTAGTTGAGTTATTACCCGAAGGAAAAATCGCTGAAGAGAACTCGATCAATGCAGCTACGCCCCTATGGTCCTAAGCGCGAGACTGTATTTTATCTCATATTTGTCATGTATTGTGGTGGTCTTGAAAAAAATAATTTTGTCTTCTACTTTCTTCAATTCAAATTATTTTTACAAACTGTCTTATATTTCTACTGATTTGTCGTATCTATCAAGAGTCAAGAATTATTCAGGGTGGCCCACAACCGGAGACATTCCGCTATATTTTTTTTCACCAGTGCATTACTGCAGTGCAGAGTTCTTAATTTTTGACACCGACAGTATTAACTAAGGGGGAAACTTACGGTCATTCGATACTCAGAGAATGCTCAGCACACAGGCTTGCGAAGGTCTTCTATTCGTCATTTTTATTTTCATAACATAAGACATAAAAATTACGCCCCAAAGCACTTCACGTCAGAATCAGGGCAGCAGTAATAACGTCTAATCCTTCTGCCGCCTTTTAACGTGAAGGTATCTTTTGTATAAATCCGTTGCTTAGAATATATTATTGATATATCTGTCAAGCAGAGAACCTTCAACTCCGTGGACTACAGCACAAAAAAATATAGAAAACTGCATGTTATGTCCATGCCAATCAAGAGCTTCTCCATACCAATGTGATTGAAACTATAAAAACTGGACTGATGGTACAATCGATCGCTTCCGATAGTTTTCTGCAATCATTTCACGACTGTCAACATCAATATCCGCAAACAAAATAAAACCACAATTAATTAACGGACGGCAAGCTCAACCTTTTATGCTCGAATGAAACGGAACAAAACGAATCGGAGTAATCTCTCACGGTATCAAAGCGACGAACTCTCAAACGAACTGCAATGAAATGTTATTGTGAGATTAGCAACCGGGGTGGTGCGGAACGGCGCGCGGCGGGTGAACCATGTGAGTGGGCAATCAAAGACCGCAAGGTCATGCACAGTGTTGGCTTCCTCGCGGATCTAACTAATACGGCTGGCTGGCGTCATTCATAGTTTTCTCGCTGCGACTGCATCAACTATGGGGTCAGAAGCAAGTTCTTATTGAAACAAGAATGACGTCATCTCGATGCACATATGTCGGTACCCATATTGGCGTCGTCACGAGGAACTATGAAACCAAACAACGCGACGGAAGGGCACGGCGGTTGCTGTTGTCGCCGCCCGTTGTCGAGTTGAGTGCATGCGGGACCCCAGCAAGATGCTTGCCCTCTGCAGCTGCTGGTGCACCGAACGAACCGGTCTATGCATTGTGGAGATTCTGTACCCGAGGTGATGTCGTGTGAAACTCGTGGTCTTGGTAGGCGGTGAAACACGGTCTCTCAAGCTCTCGAAGGGTTCTGAACTTTGGTACCAGAGTTTAATTATTTTTTAGGGTCGTTCTATTTACAAACATGTGCACTCGAGTAGATTCGTTTAATTAGGACTTTGTTGCTTTGACTACCTATGCGTATTACTCTTTGACAAATCAAATCAATGTGTAGGTATGTAACGATTTTTATGATCCAACCAGCGTAAAAAGAACAAAATTATGGACACGTTATCAATTATAGAATACTAGATAACATCATCACAAACAAGGAAACTTCGAGGACGTCTAAAAAGCTTATGGATTTTATGAAAATCATAGAACTTTACACGTTTTCGTGGCGCATTTTAAGAAATTCTTTTGGGCTTGTTTGCGAAAAGGAGAAATCGTCGCGTTTTTAATTTACAACTTCAATCAATCGTTTCAGAGGGGTGTGCCTCAACAGAATATTATGTCGGAAATAGTTGCCGTTTCCCCATAAGAATGAATATGTTGTCAAACACAATTCATTTAAAGATAGGTGCTTCGTCATGTGTGCTGTTTTAAGACAGATAGAATATGAATTGGGGCACCGACATTACCATTTAACAAAGCTTTCACATTTCGTTCAATTTCGCAGAGGGGTTTCTATGTATCCTGAAAACACGGTGACCGCACGGGAGACGCTTACACGTGCAGATTGAATTATGATCGCCATCCGTCCGTGTACTGCTGCACTAGTCGCTTCCGGAAGTGTGTTCCTATTTTTTTCTCCTCAATCCGCTGTGTTCTATTCTCTACAAATTCCCATTAGTCAAACTACATCAGCGCAAATCCTGTGTATGAGATGTCCCTAATTCAAACACATGTCCTAGTTTTTCCACAATACCATACTGCTGGTACAAAACAGGGACACAGCATCGGATGGATGGTTGTGAAACGGGTTGATACACTGCAAAATGCATTGCGCGTATAAAACTCACCTGACTGACGATGGAGGCTGAAGTTCGTAAATCAATTCAAAATGTGCATACATTACACATTTGTCAAACACATCGAAACTATTCCGATTCGTATCCGGCCGAGGTCGTCGATTACTGTTGCAGACACGACGGAATGCAGTTGTAATTTGTTCGGTGTAGAATGGGATCGGAATCGAAATGAGACATTCATGACCCAAATCTCTAATTTACACTCGTTCAATCCATCGTCAAAACTGTGAGTATAGTTAGCATTTCTGGTATACCAGTTAGTATAACTGGTAGATCAGATTTCAAATAAATTGACGTGGAAACTCAAGTAATCGAGCAAGTAATGCATCGTATTCCGACACTAATTAAGAAAGGTCCATCGTTCGTCCGGGTGAATCAATGCCATCGTACTTTTTCCTACTTCTAAATCCGCCGCGTGTGTCCAATTGTGCGGACAGCCATTCGTCGGCCGGAAACATAAAATAATTACTGCCATGTATTTTTGAACTAGGAGAGTAAATTTTTTGCACTCATTGCCGGCCTCGTTGTCGTTTTTCCGCTGACTATTTCGCTTTTGTAGGTAGCGCATTGCGCCACACCACAACACGAACGACAATCAGACCGGCGGGGGCCGGCCAGCATCGCCATCATCATCATCAACACCATCGCATACCGTTGTTGTCGCCGGCGTCTCCTCCGTGCGGACCCATCAACATCACACATATCGATACGATTTGGAAGTCGGAGCCGGCACGTGCGAATCCTTGTGTGGTCATGCGGTGGTGCTACATCCTGATAATTAAAATATATTCAAATGGTTCCGTCCGATACCGGAGCTGCTGACTCTGCTGCTAAAATGCATTCTAACTTGCTGCGGCCGGTGCGTCGTCTCCTGAAATGCACTTGGAGCTTGGGCGCCCCTAAATCAATCTTCGAGCGGTCATTTGCGGGATTTTCGATGGGGGAGACGCACGAATGCTGTGGTCATTGCGCTGCATTTTCGGTCACTCTGGCTAATGGATATAATATTTGATTATGGATTCTGGAGAAGTGCATTTGATTGTATTTTAAAAATCAGAATATGTGGAAGTTCGAACGCGTTATCAGCCAAAATAGTTGTATTTTAGTACAAATTGTTGATAAGCATTTAAGCTATTGAATTAAACAGTGATTTATTTTATTCGATATGGATAAGCTCTGATATCTCTTTTACAAATTTCCTAAAACAACTTTATTGACGTTCTTATCTATTCCATTTTCTTTGCAGGTATGTTTCTTATTGAGGTTTCTATGAAAGTAACAACTTTCTGTAAGGGTAAGTAACTGAACGCTCCATATTTTTCTTGTGATTGCACTTTTCTTCTCATTAATAAAGATATAAAAATACATTGTAAATCGGAATTAAAGCCCTAATCATATGTTTTTAGAAAAGTGGACCTTTTTTATTGATTCTCCTGGGAAAAAACAGCATTTAAATCATAAGAACTTTAATCAGTCAAAAACAATAAGTAGGTACTAACTTTATCATTGAAGTGATGTAGGGGAACTGTTCCGATCTCCATCTCACTGAACATATATTCATCTTCCGCTGAAATCCGTATCCAAACCGGTTAAGCCAGCCTGGTCTAATGCTCACCTCAAAAACCTCAAAAGAGTGAAACGCGCGGCTCTCAGACAACATAGCAAGTATCGTTCTGATTCTACAAGAGCCAGTTATTTGAAGGCAAACTCTGACTATCAGCAACTCAATGACCACCTTTATAACGTCTTTCAAAATCGTCTACAAAGTCGACTCAAGACTAACCCTAAAAGTTTTTGGCGGTACGTCAACGACCAACGAAAGGAATCAGGACTGCCCTCTTCGATGACAGATGGTTTATGCGAAGCCGAAACTACCCACGACATGGTCAATTTGTTTTGTTCTCAATTCAGCAGTGTCTTTACAAATGAGCACCTCGACCCTCAGGCTGTAGCCAACGCTACCAGGAATATTCCCGTTTTGAAGCCGCTGAGCAGCCGTTCTTCGTTACCGACGATAATGTAATAACAGCTAGTAAGGGCCGTACACATTTGACGTAAGCCCTAATGGGGCGAGGGGGTCGGTCAATTTCTTACGCTACATATAAATAAAAATTCATTTGTATGAAAAAATCTTACATGGGGGAGGGGGTCGAAAACCCAGAAAAATTGCTTACGTAATAAGTGTACGACCCTAAGGAATTGAGAGCTTCAATTGGATGCGGCCCGGATGGTATTCCGTCGCTTATTCTGAAACGCTGCGCTGATACGCTTGCAAAGCCGTTAGTTGCAGTATTCAACCTATCATTGACTACCGGATTATTTCCGAACAGCTGAAAACAATCATATTTATTCCCAGTTTTCAGAAAAGGATGCAAGAGGACGGTTTTAACTTAGTGGGGAATAGCTGCGCTAAGCGCCATTTCTAAGCTGTTTGAGCTGATTATTCTCAAAGAATTGGTTCAAAAGTATGCACATTACATATCGAACGACCAACACGGGTTTATGCCTAAAAGATCGACGACTACTAACCTAACGTGTTTCACTTCCTTTGTAATTCGACAAATGGAGAGTGGCCATCAGGTGGATGCCATTTATACAGACCTTTCCGCAGCATTCGACAAGATGAATCATCAGATCGCCATTGCGAAATTTGACAAATTAGGCATTAATAACTCCATGCTCGGTTGGCTTCAATCCTATTTAACTGGACGGAGTATGGCGGTTAAAATCGGAGAACACATTTCGCCGCCCTTTCCGGTTTGGTCCGGCATTCCACAGGGAAGCCATTTGGGGCTGCTTTTATTCCTGTTGTATATGAACGACGTTATTTTTGTGCTCAAATGCCTTAAACTATCGTATGCCGACGACATGAAGCTATATTACTCTATAAAGCATCCTCAAAATGCAATGTTTCTGCAACAACAATTCGAAGTGTTTGCTGTATGGTGCCGCATAAACCGAATGACATTAAATGTCGCAAAATGTTCTGTCATCAGAAAAATATATTAAGCTCGTTTAGTGGAATGTATTAAACCGTCTAAGACGAATTAAGTACTGTCCATTTAATTCCACCAGTTAATTTTCGTTATCTTTGCAGATACGTATTTCGACCACAACTGTGTGGTCGTCTTCAGTGTCTTGTCGGAAGTCGAGTCAAGTACAAGACACTGAAGACGACCACACGGTCGAAATACGTATCTGCAAAGATAACGAAAATTAACTGGTGGAATTAAATGGACAGTACTTAATTCGTCTTAGACGGTGTTCTGTCATATCCTTCGGCCGCAAACATTCGCTCTTCCTATTCGACTACGCTTTGGGAGACATTCAGCTTCAACGCGAATCGACAGTCAAGGATCTCGGAGTTTTGATCGACTCGAAAATGACATTCAAGGATCATGTAGCATATATCGTTTCGAAGGCATCTTCACAACTAGGCTTCCTGTTTCGCTTTGCCAAGAAATTCCGGGATGTGTACTGTCTGAAATCACTGTTTTGTGCAACCGTTCGCCCAATCTTGGAGTACTCATCAGTTGTCTGGGCTCCGTATTACCAAAACGAAGCTCAGCGCATCGAAGCTATCCAGAGAAAATTCGTGCGCTTCGCTCTGCGACATCTAAGGTGGAGAGATCCGCTCAACCTACCAAGCTACAGTAGCCGTTGTCAGCTTATTAACCTCGACTCTCTTGATGCAAGGCGTAACGTGGCTAAGGCCTGCTTCATCGGTGATCTTCTACAAGGGAACATTGACTGCCCTACGTTGCTCAGCTTGTTGGACATCAACACTCGCCGCCGTAATCTCCGATCGCACTCGTTCATCAATCTCCCTGCAGCCAGAACTAACTATGGACTACATGAGCCGGTCCGAAGCATGTCCCGCTTATTCAATACGTGTTATTCTGTGTTTGATTTTAATGTGTCGCGAGAAACAAATAAGTGTAATTTTCAGTATATTTTTCGCTCTTGACTATAAGCTAACGTATGTACGTAGTTAATGTATTTATTTTAAGATAGCGGTCATTGGGGTGTCTATTTCACCTGTTGACAATAAATAAATAATAATAATAATAATAATCTCATCGGGAAACAAAGAAATACAGCACCAATTTCGTCGCCTCTTTTTGTCAACATGCGTGCTCACTGCTGAAAAAAAAACACAAAAATAATAAACAATCCAAATACCTTTCCATTGCTTTGTTTTTGATGGGATGAATATCGGAGCCATGAGATTAATTCCCGGAGCAGTTCCCCTATATATCAGGCGCAAAATTCCACATAAGCACGATCAGGTTGGGAGGTTATCATCTGAACACCGTACTCAAAATCACGTCACCTTTTTTTCACGGCGCCATCAAGACCTTCTCTAACTCCCTCGGGCAACAATAAATATCGATGGGTAAAGAACTACTGGACCTAGAAACTGTTGAATGACGACGACGGGGCACATTCGATTCTGGACGCTAAACGTAAAGCGATTTTTTATCGTGTGAAGGTCGTTCGCTCGCTCGCCGCTGAAACCCGTCACTTTTTTTTGCCGTAGCCTGCCTGTCTGCGGGACTGGTTCGCTGGGTCAACCAGAAACTACTGTTATATAACGTGTTATGGAATATATCCTGTCTGTGTGTATTCATCGCCGGTTCGATTCGCCCGAGATAAGGCCAACTTCCTCCTTCACAATGGGATCGCGCGCGGTTCCGGTGGACGTTCTCCATTTGAACGCGATCGGAGAAAAAATATTTCGCAATTATCCAAACAGCAGAAGCACCTCGGCAGATGTGAGAACTTCCGCAAGCGGATTCCCATTGTTGTCCCACTGGTCGAGGGTCGTCACAGTCGGAACGAGTTCGAAGATGTTATGGCGACTTTAAAAGTCATCATGGTCATCGGGGGGGCTTTTTGTCTTCTCTGGTTCAAGGTGTTAACACATTCCGTGCCGATAGTTCGAACGAGCCAGACGTGTGTGCTGTGTCTCATCGCGGATTGTGTTCGGTAGTGAAAAGGCTATTGTGTTGTGCTCCTACCTACGGATCCAAGGCGATCGCTGTCGGCGAGTGAAGTAGCTGCTTCTGGCGACGCCAGTGAAGCAGGCTATTGTTACTGCTGCTACCTACAGCAGCAGGGGCAGATAAGTGGCAAAACTTTTTATTGTTCTCCCTTCTGTTTGATACAGAGTGGGACTGCTTAGAATTAATCAAATTAGTTTTTTTTAAGTTTTTTTTCTAATTTGCTATTAGTTTTAAGTTAGTATAAGCAAAATTATCCTTCCACCTTGCGGGGTGAGAATGGAGGCGGAGACTGGAGAAGGCAGTGTGCCTGCTAAAGATGGAGGGCGCACTCGATTGTACCATGCGGCTTCGCCTGGGCCTTGGGTTGTTTACTTTCGGCAGAAAGTAAAAAGCCTAGATTTTCTCGGCATTAAACGAGATTTGACGCGTCGTTTTCCGAAGCTTGATTTTAGCCAGATCAACAGGAACAAACTACGCATCACCGCACCTACATACCAGGTGGCGAATGAAATTGCTGGCGACAGGGCGTACAATGTTGAATATATGGTTTATGTCCCTCGCGAGAGGTCGAAATTGAAGGTGTGATCAACGCAGCGAGCCTGACTTGCAAGGATGTACTTGCGGGAAAAGGCCGCCTAAAGAATGCAATGGAGTCTACCGTGGATATTCTGGACTGCAAGGAATTGCATTCAGCAGCCACGGTAGATGGAAAGAAGGTATATTCCAAGTCAGGTTCGCTTCGGGTGACGTTCGCCGGTTCGATGCTCCCAAAATATGTTGATATTGAAAACATGCTATTTCCGGTGCGTCTTTTTTGCCAAGGGTATTTAATTGTACCAATTGCAAACAACTTGGTCACACTGCCGAGTTTTGTGTCAACAAACCACGTTGTGGCAAATGTTCTGAAAGGCATCGGGAGGAGTCCTGTCAGCAACAGGCAACAAAATGTGCTTATTGTGGTTTGAATCCTCCCCATGGTTTGCAGGAATGCCCGGTGTACAAAAAGCGCACCCAAAAAGTGAAGCGCTCGTTGGTACAGCGCTCCAAGCAGTCGTATGCGGAAATGGTTAAATCGCAAGACACATCCGCCACAGCCACTGCATCGACTGCTATTTCAGCCACCGTTCGTGTAAGTGATTATTATGATTCCATATCCATTGATGAATTGGACTCTGACGCAGCCGATGATCCTGCGGAGGTACACGTGCCCGAAAAGAGGAAGCAACCGTCTTCCCCGGGATCGCGCCGCAAGAGAACAAAAATCATCCATAAAAGCTTGGCAAAATCTGAAGGTAATGGGGGTTTATTTAAAATCCCGAAGCAACCTGTTCCTACTGCTTCTTTTGATCCTAGTTGCAGTAAGACATTCCCGCCATTGCCAAAATCCGATGTTTCGAAGAAACATCCGGCTAGGAGAATCAATGAAAGAAAAAAAGTAATTCGCACTTCTAGTAAAAGTATTCCGTCCAAGCGAGGATTGATCTCCTTTAAGGACATTGTGGACCGTTTTTTTAATTTATTCAATATTCCGAATTCATTGAGGCCTATCATTGACCTTTTTATACCAACAGTGGAAAGTTATCTGAAGCAATTGACTGTTTCATGGTTCCTTCTTGCAGGAATTGTATCTTTCGATGGATAATACGGCCAATACCCAAGATACAATCACTGTGCTGCAGTGGAACTGTCATAGTCTGAAACATAAATTAGACGTGTTCAAGCTTTTGATTCGCAATTCCGATTGCGATATATTTGCACTCTGTGAAACATGGCTTTCTTCTGAAGATGAAATCAACTTCCACGATTTTAATATTATTCGCCAAGATCGGGATGATCATTATGGTGGCGTTTTTTTTGGATCAAAAAATGCTACTCCTTCTACAGAATTCCCTTTCCGACTGTTTCCGGCTTAGAAATCGTCGCATGCCAAGTAAATGTGAAGAATAAAGATCTTTGCATAGCTTCAGTGTGCATTCCTCCAAATGCCTCTATTAATCGTCGACATTTTTGGAGCGCAGTCTCCTCCTGTCATCTCCAGTATTGATATTGGGTGATATGAACGCACATGGTATTGATGGGGCGAAACGTATGACGATTATAGAGCGCCTATTTTCTATGATTTGTGTGACGATTTCAATTTGAATATTTTGAACACTGGTGAAGTAACTCGAATAGGACCAAATGGTCAACAAAGCCGTATTGATCTGTCTTTATGTTCAAATTCACTATCATTAGATTGCACGTGGAAGGTAATTCAAGATCCCCATGGTAGTGACCATATGCCGATAGTCACCACAATTAAGAGTGGCTATCAACAATCTGAGCAAGTTAATGTTCCTTTCGATCTCACGAAGAACATTGACTGGCAAAAATTTGCATCGGCGGTAAAAATTGGTATTGAATCAACTGATACTCTTCCACCTTTGGATGAATATCGATTCCTTATTGAGTTGATCCAAAACAGCGCCCTAGCAGCTCCGAAACGACGCGTTCCCAGTACCTCTGTCATACGAAGTCCAGCCCCTCCTGGATGGGATGATGAATGTACTAAGTTGTATTCTGAGAAATCTGATGTTTTCAAGGCCTTCCGTAAACACGGAAGGTCAGAGCTTTTGAAGAGTATTTGAGGCTCGAAAGAAAACTCAAAAATCTTCTCAAGGCGAAAAACGTAGCTACTGGCGACGATTTGTCGAGGACTATCACGAGAAACCTCAATGACAACACTTTGGAAAACGGCTCGCAACATGCGGGACCGCATTTCCACCAATGAGAGTGAAGAATACTCCAATCGATGGATATTCAACTTCGCAAAAAGGTCTGCCCAGATTCCGTACCAGCAGAACTGCTATTTCGAGAATCAGTCACTGATCCCGGTTCTTTGGGTGGCCCATTCACAATGCTGGAACTTTCTATGTCTCTTCTTTCATCGAATAACTCTGCTCCGGGATGCGATAACATCAAATTCAATCTTCTTAAAACCTCCCAGATATCGCAAAGACGATTACTTGACCTGTACAACTGTTTCATGGAGTACAACATTGTGCCACCTGAATGGCGACAGGTCAAAGTAATAGCTATTCGAAAGCCTGGGAAACCAGCGTCTAATCACAATTCATACCGACCGATTGCCATGCTATCATGCATGAGAAAGTTATTAGAGAAAATGATCCTTTCAAGAGTCGACCATTGGGTCGAACAAAATGCATTACTCTCAAATACTCAGTTTGGTTTTCGAAAAGGTAAAGGAACAAACGATTGTCTAGCGTTGCTCTCTTCAGATATTCAGCTGGCCTTTGCGCACAAGGAGCAATTGGCTTCAGTATTCTTGGATATTAAGGGCGCTTTTGATTCAGTTTCCATAGAAGTACTGTCAGACAATCTGCACAGTAGTGGATTACCCGTTATTTTGAACAATTTCTTGTATAATTTGTTGTCAGAAAAACAAATGAACTTCACACTCGGCACTCTGACAACTTCCAGAAATAGCTACATGGGCCTTCCCCAAGGATCATGTTTAAGTCCCTTGCTTTATAATTTCTATGTTAAAGATATTGACAATTGTTTGGAAGGACAATGCACGCTCAGACAACTTGCAGATGATGCCGTGGTTTCTCTAAGAGGTCCATGTGCAGCTGTCTTGCAAGGACCATTGCAAAGTACCCTAGATAATCTGACTGTTTGGGCCAGACATCTAGGGATCGAGTTTTCACCGCAAAAAACTCAGTTGGTTGTGTTTACTAGGAAGCGGTACCCAACTCAACTGAAACTCAAGCTGTTGAATGATGACATCAACCAATCTTTATCTTCTAAATACCTTGGGGTCGTGTTTGATTCTAAATGTACTTGGAAACTCCATTTTGAGTATTTGATACAAAAATGCCGGAAAAGGATCCATTTTCTACGTTCTATCTCCGGAACCTGGTGGGGTGCTCACCCGGAAGACCTCATCAAACTCTATAGAACGACTATTCTCTCTGTTTTAGAGTATGGCTCTTTCTGCTTCCTCTCAGCAGCTGATTGCCACCTGATCAAATTGGAACGAATTCAGTATCGTTGTTTGCGTATTGCCCTTGGCTGCATGCATTCAACGCATAACATGAGCCTGGAGGTGCTTGCTGGAGTCACTCCTTTAAAGCACCGTTACTGGGAGCTCTCACTTAGAATACTCGTAAAATGTGGAACAAGTAACACACTTGTTCTAGATAACTTCGATAATATGCTTGAACTAACTTGTCGTTCAAGATTCCTTAGAGTCTATCTCAACTACATTTCTTCAGATCTTTGTCTTCCGTGTTATAATCCACCTCGAGTTCACTTCACCAACGACAGTTCCTCAATTGAATACGATCTGTCCATGAAACATGCTATTCAAGGAATACCAGATCATCTTCGAAATATTTCTATTCCCTCCATTTTTCTGAAAAATATGAACATGTCAATTGCAACAGCAGATATTTCACTGATGGTTCTCGCATTAACGGATCCACTGGCTTCGGTGTTTTCAATGTAACTTCAACCACCTTCCGAAAACTTCAGGAACCGTGTTCGGTTTATGTTGCTGAGCTGGCAGCAATTAACTTCGCTTTGGGGATGATTTCCAATCAGCCCGTAGACCATTATTTCATCTTCTCGGATAGTCTTAGTTCTATCGAGGCACTCCGGTCGATGAAACCTGTTAAGCACGCATCTTACTTTCTTACAAACATAAGAGAGCAGATGCGTGTTTTGGTCGAAAGATCATTCAAGATTACCTTTGTTTGGGTCCCATCTCACTGCTCAATCTACGGCAATGAGAAGGCAGACTCGCTGGCAAAGGTGGGCGCACAGGAAGGTGAGGTTTATGATAGACAATACTCGAGCAACGAGTTTTTCCCATTAGTCCGTCAGAGTACTCTTCAAAGTTGGCAAAGAAATTGGACACACAACGAACTTGGACGGTGGCTATTTTCCATAGTTCCAAAAGTTTCTGGGCGAGCGTGGTTCAGAGGTGGGGACTTAAACCGAGGCTTCATTCGCATGATGTCGAGGCTCATGTCCAATCACTACGCATTAAATGCACATCTGTACATAAATCTGGTCGATAGCAGCATTTGTAGGTGCGGAGTCGGTTATGATGACATCGATCGCGTAGTTTGGTCCTGCTCGGAAAAATGACGCCCAGAGAGCAATTATTGGATACCCTTGTGGCCCGAGGTAAACAACCCTTCAGGGAAGTTCGCGGTGTTTTGGGAGATCGTGATGTTGTCTATATGCAGGCCATTTATAGTTTTCTTTGTGCTTCTGACATAAAAATCTAACATTTTGTTTTTTTTTCTTTCTTTAAAGTTTTTTTTTTTTGTTCTGTCTCTGCCTTTTTGTTCCATAGAGCTCCATAGCTCTTGCCATCCGGAAGATGCTCCCAGTCGAACCATTCCTCGAGCACGACGACACGCCACATCGTCACTGACGCCAAATGCCCGGATGAGAAGCTGAAATTTCCTGATCCCAAATCCTAAGCCCCGTCCATCCTTAAACATTGTAAACTAACCTCGAGTCACCACGAGTACGCTGGCTTCTACCCCCCTCTTACTAACCGTATAATAAAATGATATTGATTGTATATATCACAAAGAACAATGGCTCCGTAAAGTGTTATACACGCCTGAGCCTACCAAATAAACGAAATTGGAAAAAAAAGGTGTTAACACACTTTGATGATGATGGATCGCAAGCCAGTGGTCGTGATTCGTGTGATCACGGCCGCCCGATCACCGCCCGTAGGGGAATAATGGGCGATAAAGTAATTGCCATTTTACTGGTCTTCCTGATGTCTCGGTCTGAAAGCATTCGCACTCCTTTATTTGGGATTAGATCTGAGGTTAATGGTAGTTTGGCGAAGGTAGCAAATTCAAGCCGACAATGGGTTTGATTGCAATTTGATAGTTTATTAACCCCTGGGGTGGCAGTGGCCAGCTTGTTGGGTAATTACGTTTAAGTATGTCATTATTATTTTCTAGGTGAATGTGGATGGAAAATTCCAGCAAAGAGTCCTGGTTGTCGAAGAAATACCAAGACCAGCATTTTTTCGGTAGTTCAAATTCTCAAGACCGTTCAAACAATAAGGAAAGATCCATAAAGTACGTCACGCAACATTGGCGATTTTCATCCCCCCTCCCCCCTCGTCACGCTTTTTGTAACAAACCTCTAAAATTTTTGTATAGATCATCACGCTGCTCTCAACCAACCTAACCCTCTTCCCCTAAAGGTGTGACGTACTATGTAGATGGCCTCAATATTGATCATCGCATGAACACGGGCAACGAGATTATTCGATTCGGAAGAGGGAAATGTGCAGTACCCCTTCCGACGCAAGTCCAGCAGGTTGAAGGAAGCATCCAGGACGTCGTATCCCAACCCGTTGATGGTGATATTCGTTTCTGTAGCCGATGAAACTGGATATACGACCACGGTAACAAAAACTTGAGGTAGACGGCTGGGGGATAGAGTAGTCCTTTTTCACCATCCTAGCCGCCGCTCTAAAAATATACACCCGGATCTTTTTTCACGGAGGTTGCGTTTCGTGTAAAAAGGTTTTTAGTTCGAGATTTAAAAATCCGTGTGCAAATTTAATAAGTTTCATAATTTCTTGCCAAATTATGCAAAATGGAGCAACATTGTGTAAAATTTTGTATGGCATTTTTTACACTGTCGAACAAAAACAGAATCGGGTGTAATACAATCGGCCATGATGCTAGAAGATTAACATAACACTGAACGTGCCAACGATACGACGCAGTCTTTCTACAGGGTCGACTGTTGCAGATAAAAATAAAAACAACCGCAAAGTAGTTTCGGCAACGGCTGATACTGTGGGGGAAGACGTCCCACGGTTCAGTCGCAATTTCTATATCGCACTACGCACAGAGTGCCGTTACGACACCCTTGAACATTCTCTTCGTCATCCACCCCACAGCTTCTTATTACCAACCTCGAACTTCGAACCAAGGTAAATCAGGCCATTACACCTCCGAACTTCAACGACAGGAACCTTACGTTACTCTTTGAATCGAACAGCGTACACTACTGGCAACACGGGGTAGCTGTTGCCAATCAAGAAGGCATTCCTTTCGAAACACTGCAGGTAGACACCACGCTTCATCTAGTTGTTGTACGCATCTCCTCATACCGATTCAGGCAACTGTTGTTTCTATTACTATCCAGCCGAGCTCAACCCAGAGCCAAGCGGATTTGATGATCTTGCCTGGGGTTCGTAATCGTCGACCGCGTTGGATAGATTCATCGCCGAAACGACAAGAAACTTGTGATCGTCAATAATAGTTCTCCGTATTGACTCGTATTGCATGAGAGCCTAGCCAGTCGTCGTATACGCTTAACAGTGGCCAATTTCCGATATCGTTAACCACAACCGGGTGGTCGTGGAATAATGTGACAAAATGGATATATTACCACCCAGACTGACCTGACTGATGAATGCATTACTGCTGAAACCGAGCCGGTGACAAGCGTGGTGTCATCATCATCAATAGACATAGCCCGCTGTCATCATTAAAACGCAGTATGAAAAAAAATATAGCCCGGGACATCCGGGCTACGATTTAGCAATGGGCTAAACCATAGGATGTCAATAGCCTGGCTGAAACCATACGCTCGGAAATCGAGTGGGACGTCAACAGCTTCAACGAAAAGATAATCGGAGCAGAGCGATTTGATCCAGTGACCTCGTTGGCCCAAAAGCAGTATCATGGTGGGGCCCCGAAGCAAAGGTAGCAATCTGTCTGGTGTCCTACGAAAGGCTGAAACACAAAAGGCTGAATACTAGGGAGGTCGGTATTGACCATTTTTGACAAATACCGGTATTCGGTATTTGGTGGAGTCAATACCGTTAATACCGGTAAAAAAAACCGGTATTTGTGAGTGAAGTGAAATTTAAGTAGACATAACATACTGAGCAATTCATCTCTCAATCCGCATCGGTGCCCTCTCTGGTTCAATCGAAGTTGGACGAATGCTTCCAAAAGCGTTGAAAATCAGTCTCAAGTACTTGTCCTTAATCTCTTTAGATTCATAGTAGGTGAATTCTTTACGGGTTACTTGCAAGGATCCTGGCGTCAACGTAATTATCACCAGCAAAGCAAGTATCTTGCTCTGCTGTAGTATTTTTACGAGTTGTTCTTTTACTGATAAACTAGAAAAATCGTCCATAGAGGTATCTTCTATACACTGGTCGTCAGGTGTAGTCGCAATGAGTAGACGCTTCAAAATCTCGTCCACTTGCTTAATCAAAGATGGATGTCTTGAAGAAAATGCCAAAATCATGTCTGATCAATTATTTTTCGACAGGATAATTCAGAAAAGCAAACAAATCAGCGTATTCTGATCGTCTCTAAGTTATTTGAGAGCATCGCAACGTCGGAAATTTCTGTGGCTTTATTTGATAATTGCCACGTCGGCAGAGTAGTTCCACAAAAGCTTGAACAGGTTCGAGGGCTTGAATTATTTCACCTACCGAAAACAAAAATCATTACCACCGAAGACAAGTTTGGATTGCAGCTTCAAATTGATAAAAGTTTTTTGAACGCCCCCTGAAACTCCGTTTGAGCACGGATAACATGCTATTCTAGCGTGGATTGGTGTCAGCCACCAAAACAAGTTCTTTTCCGAATTCAGAACGGACATATTTTTGCAGCAAATCATTTTTCACATGTGATCTCCGGAAGTGATCTACTACGGCACTTACCGTTTTCACAATTTCATTGTAGAAAAATGTCATTGGCAATTTGACATATGACTAAAAGAATGGAGCAACACGTATGATTAATGACGATGATGATCGATTTTTGCGGTAGCGTGAACGTCGTCAATGATGCTCACTTGTGCAAATGTTCATTCATGCGCGCATTCATTTGTTGTAAGGGTTTGTTGCACGGTGAATCTTTAGCTTACCTGAAAACTATCCAAGATTTTTTATACCAACAGCAACATTTGCAATACCGAAAATACGTTATTTACCGTCTCTTAAACCGGTATTTTCGGTACTCAAAATTGGACGGTAATACCGGTATTACCAGTTTCGACCACCCTACTGAACACTCATAAGGCTGAACCTGAAATCTCGAAAAGATGAAAATCTCAAAAGGCTGACATGTATCGTAATGCTGAAAGTACAAGTTGAGTGGTTCTATAGAGAATAATGAATAAAGAATACAAAATAAAGAATAAGGATATAAAAATAGAGAATAAAGAACAAAGAATCAGTGGCGTTTCCCTAACCTCAATCTACCTGTGCACTGGATTTAAATTTAAGACATTTATGTGCGGTAATGCATTGTGCGGCCGGTAATAAAGTTAATTTGTTCAGTGCGTGTTCGCTCTTGTTTTGGACAGCAGAACGATCGCCCGATATGCCTAAATTTTGTGTTCTGCATTGCACGGCCGTCAGTGCTTGTTTTGTCGTGTTTCTGCTCAGTAAGCAGATAAGCAGTGCAGTGCGTGATCGGACGTGTTTCAGGTAGGATTTAGAGCATTCTTAAAATCCGAATTTTTGGTTCTGATTATAATGTTCGGTGAATAAGTGTGCGTGTTTAGTATATAATGCGAAACATTTGTAAAATCCAGGTTACTTAGTCCTCCTTTGGACGGTTCGTAAGTAAATTGATGAATATATTTTTTTTTCAGCATATACTGTTATTGACAAACGCTCTATATTGTCGAATAGAGCTCCCTACACGGAAACAAATGCATACCCACAGGCATGAATAATAAATCATGAAATCATGAATCAGGTCAGTTCATGAAACCATGATTATAATTCATTATTTCAGGAGCATTATTCATGGTACTAGGCAATCCTCATCAGTCGACAGTATGCATAACCGGTTATACTTCGAACACTCCATTCCCAAGAAGTAAGAACGGCTGAAAAGTAGCACGCCGGACTCTCGCTCAGTGTACTCGAGTTCAAATCCCCTGTTAACCTTTTTTTTATTCTGTCGATCTTAACAACCAAATTGTTACGCGAAAATAAATCATGAAATCATGATTTATATTCATGGTGTATTTTTATAGCATGAAAACACGACGGATTCATGGAATCATGAATTATTTTCTCATTTCTGGGAACGGATTTTTACCCGTGTATTATTCACCTTACCCACTAACACAAATTTTCCTTCCCGAGACATCTATGAAGGTAGTATGGGTTCTCTGCATCTTCACTAGTAGATGTTGAACTAACATTCCTTCCTTCCTTCCGTGATTGTAAGGACGTGGCCAGGTATACAACTGCTACCGTATAGGAAAGGTACTAATCCCAAGTACCAATTTGCGACAATATACAGTAGATTGCACAATTGAGCATTGTATAGCCACCCACGATTTGGTACACAATCACATATGCTATGCTATGCTATGCTATGCTATGCTATGCTATTTATGTGCGGAAATGCATAGAACAACTTGATTTTGATTAGCTCAAACGACTCTGATAATTTTATTTTCCACTAGTCGACCCGGCAGACGTTGTCCTGCATAGTAGGCGAGAATGTTCGTTCCGAACTGCCCATGCAAAGTTTCCATACGATTCTTTATTTCAGTTTTTCACGATTTACTAATCTTTACTAATAATTTTTGCATAAGAAAATATCATATAAACCCGTCGGAAACTATAACGAACATATCTGCTGAAGAAATGGAGAAAATCCATCAAACAGTTTCCGAGTTTTGCGAATACGAACACAAACCATTTAATTTTTATTATATAGATTTGGGTTGTAAAAATATCAAAATTTTCATTTTTGTGTCAGTGCACAGGTAAAAAGTGAGGTTACGCGTCGCTACTGCAAAGAATAAATGGAAATATGGAATAAGGAATGAAAAATAAACAGTACACTGGGGAAGTGGAAAAAGGGGGTAAGTGTAAAAATCGACTCGAAAAATTGGAATTGTACATACTTTACAGGTTTTACCACATCATAACAATATGCAAGAATATACTTTGATGCTCACACTAATACTATGTTGAAATTTGTATAATACATACACTAACACTGTTAACGCATGAACTGTAGTTTTAGATTTCGCGAAAAGTTGATTTTTGCATACATAAAATCAATTCTTATTAGCACCAATTGTCCCTTTTTCAAGTGATTTTATATCACAGGTGACCATTATAATACAATTAAACTAATCCCATTCAATTGGTAGTGGTTTGTACCAAGAAAGGAAATAATTCAAAGATTTTACACTTACCCCAGGTATCAAACACCGCGGGGGAAGTGGATAATGTTCTAATTACGCATTTTTTTCCTTCCCTCCAGGGTTTATTTCGATAGCCGCGAATCTTAATATGTTCCTTCTTTGTCATCATTGTGATTCCAGTGGTGATTGGACTAATATAAAGTAGAAAATGCCTGATTAATCCATCTATCGGTATTAATGCCTTTCACATGTTTTACATATGGGAAAAAGATGTATAAGAAAGTTAAAAATAGCACTGATAGGTAAATATATTCAATAATTCACATTAATTTTTATTCATAACAAGGTTTGCCGTTGAATGCAATTTTTTTGCGAACAAAATGGTTAAGGACAAGTGCTTAAGAATAGCTGATAAATTTGTACGTGCTTTGCGCACCCACATACAGACAAATACGCACATACAGACATCATCTCAATTCGTTGAACTAAGGTGATTAGTTTATAACCCTGTAAGTCCCATTTGTTTTCTATTAACACTAGGATTGATTCGCTAAAAAAACTTACGCGGATACATTCGTGCAGAAAATCGTTGTAACTAAATTTTCAAATGGCTATATCTCAGTGGTTTTTCAACCGATTTTCTCAGTTTTTTCACCAACCTCTTAGCCATCTCTTCTAGTTTCTGGACATTGCAAAATATCGTATCTAGGGGTGTTCAATTTTTCACTAGAGCTGTGGGAGTAAAGCAACGGATTTAGAAAAATGCGATTTTGGAGATATACTTATATTTTATTACCAAAAATGATATCTATTCATATAGTGATGATGGAAATGATAAAATAACAAATAAAAGACATCACCTGGAACATAAGAACACATTTTGAGCATCTCTACTATGCACACGATGATAATTCGGTACCTTTTAGGAACCACTTTATACTACACGATTTATAAAGCTTCAGAAAATGTTTTCAAGCATGTTGTCTACTGTGAACTTGTTAAAATAAATGTAAACTATATACGAAACATGTGTGATAATAAATTATGATGTTCTAGGATCTCCGAACTGTACTGGAAATTGAATCAAATGGTCTACCGAATCAACCAAGGCTTCCATGATGTCCCATACCGCGGTATCAACCCAATTATGTCCTCCGAGTATTTATCTTTCACTTGCGTCTCAAATCCAGGCATTTGAGATGTTGTAAGATCTCCAAATTATCCTGGAGTTTGAGTAGAATGGTCTATCGAATCAACGAAGGCATCAATGATGTCCCCAGTCGCGGTATCAACCCAATTATGTCCTCCGAGTATTTATCTTTCACTTGCGTCTCAAATCCAGGCATTTTAGTCGTTGTAAGATCTCCAAATTGTCCTGGAGTTTGAGTAAAATGGTCTATCGAATCAACCACGGCTTCCATGATGTCCTCTTCCGTAGTATGAACTCTATTATGTCCTCCGAGTATTTGATTTTCACTTGTATCTCAAATCAAGGCATTTGAGATGTTGTAAGATCTCCAAATTGCCCTGGAGTTTGAGTAAAATAGTCTATCGAATCAACAAAGGCATCCATGATGCCCCCAGCCGCGGTATCAACTCAATTATGTCCTCCGAGTATTAATCTTTCACTTGCGTCTCAAATCCAGGCATTTGAGATGTTGTAAGATCTCCAAATTGTCCTAAATGGTCTATCGAATCAACCAAGGCATCCATGATGTCCTCAGCCGCGGTGTCAACCCAATTATGTCCTCCGAGTATTTATCTTTCACTTGCGCCTCAAATCCAGGCATTTGAGTCGTTGTACTATCTCCAAATTGTCCTGGAGTTTGAGCAAACTGGTCTACCGAATCAACCAAGGCTTCCATGATGTCCTCTGCCGTAGTATAAACCCTATTATGTCCTCCGAGTATTTGTCTTCCATTTGCATCTCAAAACCAGGCATTTGAGATGTTGTAAGATCTCCAAATTGCCCTGGAGTTTGAGTAAAATGGTCCATCGAATCAACCAAGGCATCCATGATGTCCTCAGCCACGGTGTCAACCCAATTATGTCCTCCGAGTATTTATCTTTCACTTGCGTCTCAAATCCAGGCATTTGAGTTATTGTAAGATCTCCCTCCTTAGCCGTGCGGTAAGACGCGCGGCTACAAAGCAAGACCATGCTGAGGGTGGCTGGGTTCGATTCCCGGTGCCGGTCTAGACAATTTTCGGATTGGAAATTGTCTCGACTTCCCTGGGCATAAAAGTATCATCGTGTTAGCCTCATGATATACGAATGCAAAAATGGTAACTTGGCTTAGAAACCTCGCGGTTAATAACTGTGGAAGTGCTTAATGAACACTAAGCTGCGAGGCTGCTCTGTCCCAGTTGGGGATGTAATGCCAATAAGAAGAAGAAGAAGAAGATCTCCAAATTGTCCTGGAGTTTGAGTAAAATGGTCTATCGAATCAACCAAGGCTTCCATGATGTCCTCTGCCGCGGGATCACCCCAATTATGTTCTCCGAGTATTTGTCTTTCACTTGCGTCTCAAATCCAGGCATATGAGATGTTGTAAGATCTCCAAATTTTCGTGCAGTTTGAATCAAATGGTCTAACGAATCAACCAAGGCTTCCACGAAGTCCCCAGCCACGACATCAACCCAATTATGTCCTCTGAATATTTGTCTTTCACTTGCGTTGCAGTTTCAGGCAATTGATTTATTGTAAGATCTCCAAATTGTCCCTGTATGAGTAAAATGGTCTATCGAATCAACCATGGCTTACATGATGTCCCCAGACGCGGTTTCACCCCAGCAATGTCCTCCGAGTATTTATATTTTACTTGCGTCTTAAATCCAGGCAATTGAGATGTTGTAAGATCTCCAAGTTTTCCTGGAGTTTGAGTAAAATGGTTCACCGAATCAACCAAGGCTTCCATGATGTCCCTAGCCGCGATATCAACTCTTTAATGTCCTTCGAGTATTTGTATTTCACTTGCCCCTCAGATCCAGATCTCCAAATTGTCCTGGAGTTTGAGTAAAACTGGTCTATCGAATCAACCGAGGATCCAATGGTGTCCCCTGCCGCGGTATTAACCCAATTATGTCCTACCCTTATTTATTTTTCACTTGCGTCTCAAATTCAGGCGCTTGAGATGTTCTAAGATCTCCGAATTGTCCTGGATTTTGGGTAAAATGATCTATCGAATCAACCAAGGCCTCCATGATGTTCTCAGCCGCAGTATAAACCCTATCATGTCCTCCGAATAATTGTCTTCCACCTGTGTCTCAAATCCAGGCATAGGGGATGATGTAAGATATTCAAATGGTTCTAGAGTATGAGCAAAATGGTCTATTGAATCAACCAAAGCTTTCATGATGTCCTCAGCCGCGATATCAACTCTTTTATGTCCTCCGAGTATTTGCATTTAATTTGCGCCTCAAATCAAGGCATATGAGATGTTGTAAGATCTCCAAATTATCCTGGAGTTAAAATGAAATGGTCTATCGAATCAACCAAGGCTTCCATGAAGTCTTTAGCTTGTCTTTCACTTGCGTCTCAAATCCAGGCAAATGAGATGTTGTAATGTCTCCTAAATGTCCTGGAGTTTGTATCAAATAGTCTAGCAAATCAACCAAGGCGTCTATGCTGTTTTAGTAGCGGTATCAACTCAATAATGTTCTCCGAATCTTCAAGTTCCACTTACGTCACAAATGCAGGCATATGAGATGTTGAAAGATATCCAAATTGTTTGGAGTTTGAGTTTGAAACAAATGGCCTACCGATTCAACGTATACTTCCATAATATCTCCAGCCGCAGTTTCAACACAATTATTTCCTCCGAGTATTTGTCTTTCACTTGCGTCACAAATCCAGACATATCATATGTTGGAAGATCTCCAAATTATTCTGGAGTTTAAATCAAATGGTCTACCGAATCAACCAAGGCTTTCAGGAAGTCCCTAGCAACGGTTTCATCTCAATTACGTCCCCCGAGGATTTGACTTTCTCGTGCGCCACAAATCTAGGCATATGAGATGTTGTAAAATTCCCAAATTGTCCTGGAGTTTGAATCAAATGGCCTACCGAATCAACCAAGGCTGTCTTCAGCCACGATATCAACGCAATTTAGTGGACAAAATTGTTTTTAAATTACTTTCCAAATGAACCACGACTTGCAAATCAACCCTACCTTGAAATATGTCTCCAGCTGATGTTTTTATCCAATCTTTTGAGCCCATGCACATGTTTGGTATATAAAAATGCGATGTTATTAGTCCCTCAAATCGCCCTGGTTGTGGATCAAGTAGTCTGTCAACCAAATCAACCTCGCCTGGAACTATGTCTCCAGCGAAGGTATGTATCTAATCATGTCTTCCGAGCTCATGCACACATTCAGTCGAGTCAAGTACGAGACACTAAAGAAGGCCCCACGTATCTGGTAAGTTACAATTAAAAATTGTCTTATGACAAATGATTACCTAAATCATGCAGCTAGGGATGACAGTGTGGCGGAGCGTGAGATTTCTGCTGCCGTGACTGGTCCTACGTAGTACTTAACGTACTCCTCCCAAAACAACACGCTTTACGATGCCTCTCTGAAATGTTTTCAGTTCCCTCATTTTCTCGATTCAAAGAGAAAAAAACGAAATAAACCAGGTAGTAAGTGATCTCTCCTTTCTTCCGTTTAACCAAAACACCAACCTTTTTGGATTGTTTCCCATTCTCTTCATAACTTTTGAAAGCAATGACCGTCGACTAGAGTGTGCCAATTACAGAGGGATCACCCTTCTGAACTCGGCGTACACAATTCTTTCGCGTATTCTGTTTAACAGACTGACACCGCTAGAAGAGTCCTTCGTTAGCGAATACCAGGCAGGTTTTCGTGAGGGTCGATCAACGACGGATCAGATGTTCAGCCTGCGGATGATCATTGATGAATTCCGGGAGTACAACTTGCAGACTTACCAAAGTTCTTGTTGGTGTATCGGGTAACCACCCTCCCCTATTTTTTGGCGATAATGGAAATCAATGTGCTTGCCTATACGTTTCCATTCTAGTGTCTTCTTCCGTTTACCTCGAGGACACCATTACTAGGACCTGAATGTACCAATTTGATCAATGATGATCGGACTTAACGAGACGTGTGCGAAATTAGACTTCGACTGACAAAGTGATGTTCTTAAAATTGAGGTTTTTAGAGTAAAGTTTCATTAAGACAAACATACACTGTCGGATGATTATTATAATAATAATAAACAATAAACATCATAAGTAAAGTAATCAACTCATATGCCTGGATTTGTAATGCAAGTAAAAGACAAATACTCGGAGGTCATAATTGGGTTGGTAGCGCGGCTGGGGACATCATGAAAGCTTTGGTCGATTCGATAGACCATTTGATTCAAACTCATGGACAATTTGAAGATCTTACCACATCTCAATTGCATAAAACTGCGACGCAAGTGAAAGACAAATATTCAGAGGACATTATTGAGTTGATACCGCGGCTGAGGACTTCATGGAAGCTTTGGTTGATTCGGTAGACCATTTGATTCATACTCAAGGACAATTTGGATATTTCACAACATTTTAATTGCCTTAAACTGCGACGCAAGTGAAAGACAAATATTCAGAGGACATAATTGGGTTGATGCCGCGGCTGGGGAATTCATGGAAGCCTTGGTTGATCCGTTAGCCCATTTGATTCAAACTTCAAGACAATTTGGAGATTTTACAACATCTCATATGCCTGGATTTGAGACGCAAGTAAAAGACAAATACCTGGAGTACATAATTGGGGTGATACCGCGACAGAGGACATCATGGAAGCCTTGGTTGATTCGATAGACCATTTTTCTCAAACTTCAAGGCAATTTGGAGATCTTACAATATCTCAAATGCCTGGATTTAAGACGCAAGTGAAAGATAAATACTGGAGGACATAATTGGGTTGATACCGTGGCTAGGGGCATCATGAAAGCTTTAGTTGATTCGATAGACCATTTTACTCATACTCCAGGACCATTTGGAGATCTTACAACATCGCCTATGCCTGGATTTGAGAAGCAAGTGAAAGATAAATACTCGGAGGCCATAATTGCGTTGATACCGTGGCTGGGGACATCATGGATGTCTTGGTTGATTTCGATAGACCATTTTACTCAAACTCCAGGACAATTTGGAGATCTTACAACGACTAAAATGCCTGGATTTGAGACGCAAGTGGAAGATAAATACTCGGAGGATATAATTGGGTTGATACCGCGGCTGGGGACATCGTGGATGCCTTCGTTGAGTCGATAGACCATTTTACTCAAACTCCAGGGCAATTTGGACATTGCATGGATTTGAGATGGAAGTGAAAGAAAATACTCGGAAGACATAATAGGGTTCATACTACGGCAGAGGACATCATGGAAGCCGTGGTTGATTCGATAGACCATTTTACTCAAACTCCAGGACAATTTGGAGATCTTACAACATCTCATATGTTTGGATTTGAGACGCAAGTGAAAGACAAATACTCGGAGGACATAATTGGGTTGATACTGCGGCTGGGGGCATCATGGAAGCCTTGGTTGATTCGATAGACCATTTTACTCAAACTCCAGGACAATTTGGAGATCTTACAACGACTCAAATGCCTGGATTTGAGACGCAAGTGGAAGATAAATACTCGGAGGACATAATTGGGTTGATATCGCGGGTTGGGTTATCGTGGATGCCTTCGTTGAGTCGATAGACCATTTTACTCATACTCCAGAGCAATTTGGAGATCTTACAACATCTCAAATGCCTGAATTTGAGACGCAAGTGAAAGATAAATACTGGAGGCCATAATTGGGGTGATTCCGCGGCTGGGGACATCATGGATGCCTTGGTTGATTTCGATAGACCATTTTACTCAAACTCCAGGACAATTTGGAGATCTTACAACGACTCAAATGCCTGGATTTGAGACGCAAGTGGAAGATAAATACTCGGAGGATATAATTGGATTGATACCGTGGCTGGGGACATCGTGGATGCCTTCGTTGAGTCGATAGACCATTTTACTCAAACTCCAGGGCAATTTGAGATATTACAACATCTCAAATGCATGGATTTGAGATGGAAGTGAAAGAAAATACTCGGAAGACATAATAGGGTTCATACTACGGCAGAGGACATCATGGAAGCCGTGGTTGATCTGATAGACCATTTTACGCAAACTCCAGGACAATTTGGAGATCTTACAACATCTCATATGTTTGGATTTGAGACGCAAGTGAAAGACAAATACTCGGAGGACATAATTGGGTTGATACTGCGGCTGGGGGCATCATGGATGCCTTGGTTGATTCGATAGACCATTTTACTCAAACTTCAGGACAATTTGGAGATCTTACAACATCTCAAATGCCTGGATTTGAGACGCAAGTGAACGATAAATACTCGGAGGACATAAATGGGTTGATACCGTGGCTGGGGACATCATGGATGCCTTCGTTGAGTCGATAGACCATTTTACTCATACTCCAGAGCAATTTGGAGATCTTTACAACATCTCAAATGCCTGAATTTGAGACGCAAGTGAAAGATAAATACTGGAGGCCATAATTGGGTTGATACTGCGGCTGGGGACATCATGGATGCCTTGGTTTATTTCGATAGACCATTTTACTCAAACTCCAGGACAATTTGGAGATCTTTACAACGACTCAAATGCCTGGATTTGAGACGCAAGTGGAAGATAAATACTCGGAGGATATAATTGGGTTGATACCGTGGCTGGGGACATCGTGGATGCCTTCGTTGAGTCGATAGACCATTTTACTCAAACTCCAGGGCAATTTGAGATCTTACAACATCTCAAATGCATGGATTTGAGATGGAAGTGAAAGAAAATACTCGGAAGACATAATAGGGTTCATACTACGGCCGAGGACATCATGGAAGCCGTGATTGATTCGATAGACCATCTTATTCAAACTCCAGGACAATTTGGAGATCTTACAGCATCTCATATGACGCAAGTGAAAGACAAATACTCGGAGGACATATTTGGGTTGATACTGCGGCTGGGGGGCATCATGGAAGCCTTGGTTGATTCGGTAGACCATTTGATTCAAATTCCAGTATAGATCCTAGAACATCATAATTTATTATCACACATGTTTCGTATATAGTTTACATTTATTTTAACAAGTTCACAGTAGACAACATGCTTGAAAAACATTTTCTGAATCTTTATAAATCACGTAGTATAAAGTGGTTCCTAAAGGTACCGAATTATCATCGTATGCATAGTAGGGATGCTCAAAATGTGTTCTCATGTTCCAGGTGATGTCTTTTATTTGTTATTTTATCATTTCCATCATCACTATATGAATAGATATCATTTTTGGTAATAAAATATAAGTATATCTCCAAAATCGCATTTTTCTAAATCCGTTGCTTTACTCCCACAGCTCTAGTGAAAAATTGAACACCCCTAGATACGATATTTTGCAATGTCCAGAAACTAGAAGAGATGGCTAAGAGGTTGGTGAAAAAACTGAGGAAATCGGTTGAAAAACCACTGAGATATAGCCATTTGAAAATTTAGTTACAACGATTTTCTGAACGAATGAATCCTAGTGTTAAAAAGTTCATCTTTGGGGCGAACACATAGATTTTACGTACACTTAGTTTTCGAGAAGGCAAAACCAGCCCTCCCCTAGCTATTACGAGAATTCCTTGAGGATCAATTACGTTAAGGTAATGAAATTATTCCACAAAAGATACTCAGAGCAATTATCGTATTGATTTTAGTTATATGTAACTACTCATCACTATTGAAGGTCGAGGTAACATGGGTTTTCCACTTACCCCATCCCACTAGGTTAAGTGGAAAAACAACTCCTAATTTTAAAATCTATTTCCATAAATTTCAGTCGACCAAAATAATATAAATTACCGCACAGTTCGTGCAAAATTGACTGTTTTTGATAGCCCATTTTGATTGAACGCATTTAGATCATTTAAACTGGTTTTACACTAATTCAAACATGCACTATCGATTTTTCCATTTCCACTTCCCCCAGTGTACCTTATAATGAACAAAGAAAAAAAAATAAAAAGAAAGAAAAAATGTAAGAAGATAGAAAGAAGATATTCAAGAAGAAAAACGAAAGAAAAAGGATGAAGAAAGAGGAAATAAGGAACAAGTAACAAGGAAGAAAAAAGAAGGAAAAAGATAGCAGGAAAAGAAAGAAGATCGCAGAAAGAATAAAGAAAGACAACGGAAGGATAAGGAGGTGGAAGACAGAATAAGTAAGAAAGAAGAAGGAAGCTGAAACAGGGAAGAAAGAAGGAAGATGGAAGACGGAAGAAGGAAGAAAAAAGTTGGGAGAAGGAATAAGGAAAAAGAAGGAAAAGGGAATTAGGAAGAAATAACGAAAAATGTAGTTGGAAGACTAGCTTAGAAAGAAAGAAGAAGGAAGAAGGAAAAAGGATAATGAAGATGATAGAAGGAAGAACGAATAAAGAAGAAGGCAGAAGAAAGAATTAAGAAAGAAAAAGAAAACAGAAATAAAGAAGAGCTGAACTTTATAATAATTTAAAAAAACACTTTAATAAAGAATATAAAAAAGGAAGAAAGAAGATAGAAAGACGAAGGAACAATGAACAAGGAAAAAGGGAGGAGGGAGAAGATAGAAGAAAGAAGGAAGAAGTTTGAAGGAATGATGAAGAAAGAAGGTTGAAAGAAGGAAGAAAGGAGGAAGAGCAAAAAAAGGACAAGGAAAGAAGAAGGAAGAAAGAAAAAGGAAGAAGATAGGAGGAAGAAGAAAAAAGAAATAATGAAGAAAAAAGAATAAATAGAAGAAGGAAGAAGAAAAATTGAAGAAGCAGAAGGAAAAAGGAAGAAGGGAGAAGATAGATGGAAAACAGAAGGTAGAAGGAAGAAAGAAGTAAGAAAGAAGGAAGAAAAAATAAGGAAGGTGGAAGATGGAAGAAAGAAGATGTAAGGAAAAAGATAAAAGAAAGAAGGAAAAAGGAATAAGAAAGAGAGAAGTAAGACAAAAAATAAGAAGAAAGAAAAAAAGGAACAAGAAAGAAGGAAGAAAGAAAAAAGGAACAAGAAAGAAGGAAGAAAGAAAAAAGGAACAAGAAAGAAGGAAGAAAGAAAAAGGAACAATAAGGAAGATAGATAACAGAGAATCAAAAGAAGAAGGAAGAAAAAAAGGAATAATAATAATAATAATAGAAGAAGGAACAAGGAAGAAGGAACGACGAAGGAAGAAAAGGAAAGAAAAAAAAAAAGGAAAAAGAAAAACGGATGAACAAAGAATAAAGAAGGAAGAAGATAGTAGTAAGAATAAGGAAGGTGGAAGAAGGAGGAAAGAAGATGGAAGAAAGAAGGAAAAAGAAATAAGAAAGAAGGAAGAAAGAAAAAAAAAAGAAGGAACAAGAAAGAAGATAGATAACAGAGAATCAAAAGAGGAAGGAAGAAAAAAAGAAATAATAATAGAAGAAGGAACAAGGAAGAAGGAACGACGAAGAAAGGAAAGCAAAGAAGATAGAGGGTAAAAGGAAGACGGATGAACAAATAATAAAGAAGGAAGAAGAGAGTAGTAAGAATAAAAACCCTGATTAATCCACCTAGCGGTAATGGTGCCTTTCTCGTGCATTATTAAAATAGTATTTTGGCCATTACTCTTGAGCCCATAGTCCGATCTGCCCAATTTTGAATAGGAAACAATGTTAGAGTATCCTGCGTCGAATGCAATTTGTTGCGAGTAAATCAGTTAAGGATATGTGCCTGAAAAATGAGTGACATTTTTTACTCAATTTTTCTATAAAAAGTGGTATTTTGGCCATAACTTCCGAGCCCATAGTCTGATCTGAACAATTTTCAATAGGAAACAATGGCAGAGTATCCTGCGACGAATGCAACTTGTTGCGAGTAAATCGATTAAGGATAAGTGCATGAAAAATGAATGACATTTTTTTCTGTAATTAAAGTGGTATTTTGGCCATAACTTCCGATCCCATAGTCCGATCTGACCAATTTTCAATAGGAAACAATGGCAGAGTGTCCTGCGTCGAATGCAACTTGTTGCGAGTAAATCGGTTAAGGATAAGTACTTGAAAAATGAGTGACATTTTTTTTTGGGTGGGTGCGCACAGACACACACACACACACACACACACACACACACACACACACACACACACACACACACACACACACACACACACACACACACACACACACACACACACACACACACACACACACACATACATACACACAGACATCACCTCAATTCGTCGAGCTGAGTCGATCGGTATATAACACTATGGGTCTCCGGGCCTTCTATAAAAAGTTTGTTTTTGGAGCGATCATATAGCCTTTACCGTATACTTAGTATACGAGAAAGGCAAAAATATAGAAGTAATCATGGCAAGAATCAAAAACTAAATGCACAAATCAAGAAATAAATAGGATAAAAAAAGAAAATTTTGTATCAAAACAAGAAAAGTTCTACCGTCTAAGATGAATTAAGTAGGGAGGAGGTTCGGTTGTGGGCACCCTTTTGTGTTTGGTCCATAACTTTGGCCCTGGTTGATCTTATGTCGACATTTGCATAGCAATCGAAAGCTAAACTTATAACCTTACTACTAGCAAAGAAATTAATATGATTTCATCGATTCAGAAAATATTGACAATTTAGAAAATTTGACATTTTGGACATTTTCATTTCGTGGTTCGGTTTAGCTTAGCTAAAATAAAGAAGCATGAATAAAAACCACCCAGATTTAAAGACAAGGAATAGTTTATTCATTCTACAAGCCAGGAAACGCTAAAAAAACTCAAATCAATTCACCTAGCAGTGATGATGCCTCCCTCGGTGCATTAAGGAGTCAAATCAGACAGATGAGATGATGCCTTCTTCAAATGGACACGTTTGCTTGGTATAAGGCACACAGAGGTAATAATGACTTTTAAAAAATAACGCGTCTGCCCGATATAAGACGAACGGAGATGATACCTTCTTTAAGTCAACGCGACTTCCCGAACAAGATTTTTTATGTACAGGTTATCCGACTTCTTCAGTAGATGGGAATAACCAGCGCGGGGGAAACATACATTTTCAGTGCAAAACGTAAACAAACGAGCATAAATTCCATACAAAAATCCAAGATGGCTAAGTTGGGGATATTGACAAGTCGGATAACCTGTACTTAAAAAATCTTGTTCCCGAAGACAAACAAGATTTCCTTCTCTCTCTCACACACACACCCTTACTCATTCACTTCTTCTGCATTAGTCACTCACTCATTCTTATATACTCATTTACTCACTCACTCACTTTAACTTATGCACTCTCTGTTACTAATTTTTAAACAATGCACTTTTACAGAAAAATAAACCCTTATGTAATTATTTTGTTGTGCGGTTTTTTCGGGTTCTACGGATTTCTGTCTTATTAATTTGTCACGTTTTTCTAATAAAAAGATCTACTATTCCTAACTAACAAAGCTCATTGTATGTTCTGAATTATGTTAAGGTTCAAATCTGGTGCTGAATATCGTTAAGGTTCGAACGAAAAGGAAACTATGATGTGGGTATTGAGGGTCGTCTTTCGAAAATGGCTAATTTTGGAGGAGTTAAAATTGCTGCTTTTAAACTATCAACATGTCAACCCTCGGCGCGACCTCCACCAAATGATCTTCTCGGTATGATACACAAAGGGCCTAATGAAAAGGAGACACGACAAAATCGTGTGGGCCATTAAAATGACGCATCTTTAAAACCAACCCTCGGACAACAAAGACAACGAAGTTCAAGCCTAATCAAATAGAACCCATAAATGGCACGAAACACGACACGGACCAAGGTTCATTAGAAACCTTCGGAGCGTGGTAGAGTTCCCGCACCGATCATCGTACCGTCGCGCACCGAGTCTCATGTGGTACTCATTCGTATGCACGGCACTTGCAGAAGGTTCGCATCCACGCGTGTGGTCGACTACGCGCGCGCCAAGGTTCGCATCTAGCGTGGTGATTGATGAGAACGGAAATTAAATTGGAGCAATTCAGATATGTTCGTGCCTTTTTATGCATAATTTTAATGCTGGAAGCAGCCGTCAGATGCTTCTTACATGTTGCGTCGGAGTCCGCACACGAAGAATCTCGGAGGCGACTCTCTTTGTACGGCGGGGGACTAATTGAGCGCTAATTGGGGGTCTATGTAGGTCATAAATCAACTCAGCGACGACGGTGGTGATTGCTGTGTGCTTTCGGTGACTAAGCTGAACTCGATTAATCCCGGTAAAGTAAACCCAAGACGACTATTAAGCGCTGACAGATGACTCGTCACTGACTGCGATGATCATCTTTGTATGCGACGATGTGCACGGCAATGAATCGTGGTTTACATTTCACGCGTCGTCGATCGTGCTTCCTTCCTTCCACTAGTTTGCAAGGTTGACATTGAATAACTGTGTGCGGGAGAGGAACCGGTGCTCACACACTCTGCGACCCTGCTGAGACATCCGATCCTTAGACGGGGATGGGGTGGAGGTAATTGCGATCTGATGAGCTAAAGATTGATTGGTCCAATTACAGTGTCAACGCTGACAGCTAACTGTCTCGGTTACATTGTTCCATGCAACCGAACGAGCACAATGTAAGCATTGTTTTACATGAGAATTCCTGAATGATAATTCGAGAATAAAGCTTATTTTAATAATATCAGGACCATCAACAAATTCGAATTGAATTTTTAGATATTTGATGTCTCTAGAAATGTTTCATTATAAGATATTTACAGCATTTCGATTCGTCATATCATGAACAACATGAGACAATAACAAATAACAGTTCCTCCATTATACAGTTCAGTACATTGACTCCACTGTTTTTAGTATCATTCCAGAAGCCTGTTTGAGTATAGACCAGTTTTCATGGTTCAATTTTTTGTTATTTATCATACACAACAACCTCACACACGGCCTCTTAGCTATAGAACAAACAATACCACTGCGATCACACTTCGCGTAGATCGTTCGATAATTCAAGGAGTGGTTTGTTTTCATTTGCGGTCGGTGGCCTCCCTGCATTCCGGTCTACCCCCGAGTTCAATCTGGGTTGGATATCTCCATCGAAGCTTGTTTACTACCGTCCAGCTCACTTCACTAGTGCCAGTAATTCTATTCTTATGTACGCGCCTACACTGACAACGAGTGCGCAATGTCACGATATGTACGGTACATAGATTATGGAAACTAAGTACGTACACGCGTCGCCGGTTGTTTGACATGCGTGAAGGCAATCAGCTTCCAGGATAAAAACGAATCGATTCAATTGAATTAGTTGCTCGTTTTTCTTGCATCAGATGCCGATAATTTAATGTGTCTCAAAGCAAAAATAAAATTATCATTAGTCAGAAAACCAGCAAAACGACAGAAATCCGCATTTCCACAAATCAATAATCTGAACACAACAACTCAACCAACGAACCGACCGAAACTAGGATGAGCATATGGGTGTCGAAATAAACGAATTTCCGTGGTTGGATCCCACACCGCCGGAAAATTCAGACTGCAGCAGCAGCGGTCACTGGCACCGAGCCCTTTCCCCCATAGTTCGCACATATGTTGTTCATTATTCAAAATTTTGGATACACACAACGACGACGACGATGGCATTTTATCCCTTACCGTCGTCGTCGGTCCTCCGGGTCCCCACATAATGCTGCCATGATTAACATGGATCGAAAGTGAAACGACATCCCCAATATGCAGGCTGCAGCAGCGTGGGGTTGAATTTTTGTGCCTCCGGATGATGCGATGGATGATGGGGAGACTAATGCCCAAAAAACGGATCACGGTAGGGCGCGAGCGAGCGCGCAGGGATTGTTTGAAGTTTTGTCAAAACGACTTCTAAACAGTTTGCAAAGCAAGCAGGCAAATATCTCCGCTACGTGGCGTATATGCAATGCATACTGAAAGCTGTTCCGATGTTGCTGCGTTGACTCGACTTCCGGTGTTGTCGGTTCGACAGCAACTGGACGAGAGGAGCATTGGAAGCGGAGGTATTTGTGATGACCGAAAATATCTAGCCTTTGGAATGAATAATTCGGGCGGGATTTTTTAATAGTTCGCGTAACGGAAATTATTTTCAAGCAAATAGGACTTGATTTTTATGAGTATTAGGTTCGAGACAAAAAGAGTAGGTTATTGAATTACAGATCATTAGGATTATAATTTCACTCAGCAATATATGAATTATTGTAAACATTGTCTAGCCTCTAAACCATAAGAGAGAAGTAATATTATCTGCTTTACGCTGGATCGGCACATGAGCTTTGCGAAGTGCGCTGCGGTGTCCAAAGTAAGTAAGATTTCCTGCCACAATGCGTTTCCGAGTTTCGCTGCTGGTATCGTTTTCGGCATCCATAATCGTCGGTCTTGGGCGATGTTCCTCCAGTTTCTCCGGACGTTTACTATCCCAAGATCCAATTCCACCGCGTACATTCAGCGTGTTCGCGGCCTTTCACGAAATCGCCGTCCTCTATCCGGTTCATTGTTGAATATTGTTTTCGCTATTTCTTTCTTCCAACATTTGCACTAAGTGACCAGCCCACTGAAGTCTGGCGTATTTTATACGTTTCACAATATTTCCTACTTTGTACACTTGATACAGCTTTCCGGTCCGCCTCTTTCAAGGTCCTTGCTTTATGTCCATTCATGTCTCCTTAAGCACTACCTCAACACCAACATCACTAGGTCTACCTCAATTTCTACCCGTAACCATGTACCTTTTATTGGTAGAGTTAATAGTTAAGCCTATTATCGCGGTCTCCTTTTTCAGTGGGACAAAAGCCTCCACTATTTACTACTCTGCGATCGATTCCAATGAGGTCGATGTCGTCCGCAAAGCCCAGGAGCATATGCGACTGTGTGATTATGGTGCCGTGCATCTGCACGACAGATCTCGCAATCGCCCTTCCAGTTCAATGTTGTTCAATAAATTGCATCGCCCTGCTTCAGTTCATCTGAGCCATCAAGCAATGCACGTTTCAGCCTAATCGGGTTTGCCGGAAAACCATGTTCGGACATTATCTGCCACAGCTCATTGCTTTTCACTGAATCGTACGCTGCTTCGAAATCAATGAACTGATGGTGAGTCTACATGTTGTACTACCGGCATTTATCAAGGATCATCCGCAAACTAAGCATCTGATCCATCGTATATAGGCCCTCATGAATACCTGGTATTAGCCAATGAAGGACTGCTCAAGCGAGTATGCCGAGTTCAGAACGGATATCTCTTTCTAACTAGGTGTCGTACACATATTATGTAGGCACTTGTGGGGGGAGGGGGGGTCTGTCGTTTTCTTACGCACCTTTATTTTGGTGTTTTTTTAGCGCACCATATAAATAAAAAAAATATTTGTAAGAAAAAATCGTATATGGGGAGAGGGGGTTCGAAAATCCCAGAAAAATTGCTTACGTAATAAGTGTACGACCCCTTAGCACACTCCAGTCTGTACCCTTTCTTATAGATCGGCCATATGAGACCATCGAACCAGCCGGTAGGCAGTTCTTCTCCTTTCGGCAATTATCAGTGAGACCATATTCACGAGCTCATCAACCACCTAGATTGTGTCACTATTGTGTCATATATATTGTCACACTATAGTTTCGGTATACCGAAACAAACTCGTGAGCGGGTGGCTAATACCATAAGCAGCACATTTTGACCAGATTTGGTTGCAGCAACTTAAATGTGACTGACTTCAGCCGTATATAAGTTGCGATAACTAACTTGCAACAGTTGTGCTGCTCGGAATTGTCTTTTTTTGGGCTTCTATTTAACATCCGTTTAGCTTCATTCGTCAGTCTGCTGTGGGCATCTTCCATCTTCTCAAAGTTTCGTGACATAATATCAATATTGTTGGCAGATCCAAGCAGTGGTGCAATTTATCAACAATGCCTGCTGAGTGTGATTTTTTTGTTTTGTATTTTTCTCTGCTCCTCTTTGCCTATGACGGTGCCTTTCAGTCAGAACGACAAAGCAGGAGTAGCTTAGCAAACTCGGTTTGCCAACAGCGGGCTGAAGCTGATGATCATTCGGCACAAATTTCCTGTCATTGTCTTTCAAGTGATAGTATTCACCCATGCATTTGTATAGGGCCGTCGCATTCACACAGCAGCGAGTGAACTGAATAGACTGTCACTTTATCTTTGATTGTTGCTGCTAACCATTTTCAGTTTTCACTGCTAGGAATTGAGTGTGAAGAGGGAATGGTATCAATATCCAACAAATTTCAGTCACTGAGATTGAGAATTCGCACCACTGGATCCAAGTACATTTTCAGAAAAATATATTTAGCTCTTTTAGTGGAATGACTCGACTTGTCGATTCAAGTACGAGACACTGAAGACGACCACACAGTTGTGGTCGAAATACGTATCTGCAAGATATCGAAAATAATTGGTGGAATTAAATGGAGAGTACTTAATTCGTCTTAGACGGTTGAGATCCAAGTAGCTAAACAGACTTTGTGGATTAGGGTTGACCACACTTATATGAAAAAAAATCAAAATCATTTTTTCGAGACGTATACCCCCCGAAAATAAAGAAGCTACTGTGAAAATTTCAACCAGATCCGTCAAGACTAAGTGGATGCACAATGAGCGTGAAGTTTATATGGGAAAAATTGGCTCAAAAATGGGAAAATGCACACTTTTCACTTATTTTTTCTCTAGGTGGCGCTGTAGTCATTTAATCCCGCTCATTAGTAACATTTATAATCTTTACCTTATTGTGAATAGGCCCCTGAAAACCGCAAGTAATTTTATCGAAAAATGAAAAAGCCTGTAAAGGCTTTTTCAGAAAAGTTCAGTGGGTTCGTTGATAAAAGCCTGAAAGCCTTCTTCCAAGAAACTCGTAGGCATTCTTTTGAGAGGCTCTGAAAGCTTCTTTCAAAAGGCTCGAAAACCTCTTCTCGAAAGCCTCCTTTCAGTGGGTTCGTTGATAAAGGCCCGAAAGCCTTCTTCCAAGAAACTCGTAGGCATTCTTTTGAGAGGCTCTGAAAGCTTCTTTCAAAAGGCTCGAAAACCTCTTCTCGAAAGCCTCCTTTCAAGAGGCTCGAAAGGCGCATGGAGGCCCAAATAAAGACAATTCTGAGCCTCCTTTCAAGAGGTTCGAAAGCCTCCTTTTAAGAGGCTAGAAAGCTTCCTTTCAAGAGGCTCAGAAGCCTCCTTCAGAAGGCTCGGAAGCCTCCTTCCAGAAGGCTCGAAAGCCTCCTTTCAGAAGGCTCGGAAGCCTTCTTTCAGAAGGCTCGGAAGCCTCCTTTCAGAAGGCTCGGAGGCCTCCGTGCAAGAGGCTCGGAAGCCTCCTTTCAAGAGGCTCGGAAGCCTCCTTTCAAGAGGCCTGGAAGCCTCCTTCAAGAGGCCTGGAAGCCTCCTTTCAAGAGGCTCGAAGCCTCCTTTCAAGAGGCTCAGGAAGCCTCCCTTCAAGAGGCTCAGAAGCCTCCTTTCAAGAGGCTCAGAAGCCTCCTTTCAAGAGGCCTGGAAGCCTCCTTTCAAGATGCTCAAGCCTCCTTTCAAGAGGCTCAGGCCTCCTTTCAAGAGGCCCGGAAGCCTCCTTTCAAGAGGCTCAAGCCTCCTTTCAAGAGGCCTCAGCCTCCTTTCAAGAGGCTCGGAAGCCTCCTTTCAAGAGGCTCAGGAAGCCTCCTTTCAAGAGGCCTGGAAGCCTCCTTCAAGAGGCCTGAAGCCTCCTTTCAAGAGGCCTCAGCCTCCTTTCAAGAGGCTCGAAGCCTCCTTCAAGAGGCCTGGAAGCCTCCTTTCAAGAGGTCTGGAAGCCTCCTTCAAGAGGTCTGAAGCCTCCTTTCAAGAGGCTCTGGAAGCCTCCTTTCAAGAGGCCAGGAAGCCTCCTTTCAAGAGGATCAAGCCTCCTTTCAAGAGGCCTCAGAAGCCTCCTTTCAAGAGGCCCGGAAGCCTCCTTCAAGAGGCCCGGAAGCCTCCTTTCAAGAGGCTGGAAGCCTCCTTTCAAGAGGCCTGGAAGCCTCCCTTCAAGAGGCCAGAGCCTCCTTCAAGAGGCTCAGAAGCCTCCTTTCAAGAGGCCTGGAAGCCTCCTTCAAGAGGCCTGGAAGCCTCCTTTCAAGAGGCCTCAGGAAGCCTCCTTCAAGAGGCTCAGAAGCCTCCTTTCAAGAGGCTCGGAAGCCTCCTTTCAAGAGGCTCTGGAAGCCTCCTTTCAATAGGCCCGGAAGCCTCCTTTCAAGAGGCCTCGAAACCCTCCTTTCAAGAGGCCTGGAAGCCTCCTTTCAAGAGGCTGGAAGCCTCCTTTCAAGAGGCTCGAAGCCTCCTTTCAAGAGGCTCAGAAGCCTCCTTTCAAGAGGCCTGGAAGCCTCCTTTCAAGAGGCTCGAAGCCTCCTTTCAAGAGGCTGGAAGCCTCCTTTCAAGAGGCTCGGAAGCCTCCTTTCAAGAAGCCGGGAAGCCTCCGTTCAAGGGGCGAACTTCCTTAGAAGTTCTCACTTCGCACTTCTCAATGTTCAGAGTGAGAAACTAAAAATGAGGAGTAAGAAGTGAGACGTCTAACTTATCATTTCTCGCTTCTTATTTCTCACTTCTCATTTTTTAAGAAGTAAGACGCCTGGCTTTTCGCTCATCATTTCTTACTTCTCATTTCTCACTTTTTGCAGAGAGAAGTGAGAAGTGGGAAAGGATGAGTGACTAGAGCAAAATTAGGCGTTTCACTTCTCACTCCTCATTTCTCACTTTTCACAGTGGCCTTTTCTGCCAAATGACCATTTAGGCCAAACGGCGTTTTCGGCCAAATGACCTATTCGGCTAGACGAAGTTATCGGCCAAATTACTTGTTCGGTCAAATGACATTTTCAACCATATATCCATGCGTAATGAACATTTTGGCCAAAAGACATTTTCGGCTAAATAACCTATTTGGGGCCCTCCTTAGTCGTGCGGTAAGACGCGCGGCTACAAAGCAAGACCATGCTGA
Organism: Armigeres subalbatus; assembly: GCF_024139115.2. Taxonomy (NCBI): domain Eukaryota; kingdom Metazoa; phylum Arthropoda; class Insecta; order Diptera; family Culicidae; genus Armigeres; species Armigeres subalbatus. Next base: position 186,133,593 of record NC_085139.1, read on the forward strand.
GGGTGGCTGGGTTCGATTCCTGGTGCCGGTCTTGGAATTTTTTCTGATTAGAAATTGTCTCGACTTCCCTGGGCATAAAAGTATCTTCGTGTTAGCCTCATGATATACGAATGCAAAAATGGTAACTTGGCTTAGAAACCTCGCAGTTAATAACTGTGGAAGTGCTTAATGAACACTAAGCTGCGAGGCGGCTCTGTCCCAGTGTGGGGATGTAATGCCAATAAGAAGAAGAAGAAGAAGAAGAAGAACCTATTTGATATAATGACCCATTCCCCACTGGGACATTGCCGTCTGCAGCTTAGCTCTTAGTTATTAACTGTGAGGCTTCTAAGCTAGATGAGTCTTGACCTAATGGTTTGTTCGACCAAGTGGCATTCGGCCAAATGGCTTTCGACCGATTGGGAAACGTTGAACTTAAAGATGAGAACCGTTCTTCCGATGAAAACTAGCCAGCCTATTGTTGATTGTATAGTTGTAAGAGGCAAACTTCATACTTCGAATTCTTATCATCTGGTCGCTGCTCGATGAAAAATATTCAGATCAGAAATTTATCCGAAGGAAGCTGGAGAACAACGCTGGATAATTATCACCAACGATAATTATCTTAGCGTGACATCGTCTGCTACTAATAACAACCTAATCAGAGTGCTTTAATCAACCGCAGAACTTTCTAGTGATTCTGATATCAGTTTCATGCAACTACTCAAACATCGGGGAATCGGGGAGGTTGAATTAAAACCTTGGATAATGCCAAAAAATCGAACGCCTCGGATTGTGGGCCTTGCACTAGCGGCTTAATCCGATAGCCCCATAAAAGCAGAATTTAAATTTGATGATACAGGCTCCCATCCATAGAGAAGTAGATGAAGGTAGTAATGCTGGCGGTGTCATCGACAAAGGCATCTCTTATAGGGCCGATGCCCACGTAGCGGTTTTTTTCAACACCACGTGTACGCAGCGTTAAAATAACGTTGGTGTGCATCGGCGTGGTGACGTTGCGTTACCGCTTTTTCCCGGTGCACACCTTTTTGACGCCACGTTCACTCTGCGTTGAAATGACGCTACGTGGGCATCGGGCCATACAGGTGATGATTTCTTACGCTTCTCTAGGAATGTGGTATTTCGGATACTAACATATTAACACTTTATCAATTTTTAAGAAAATTTCGGATGAGATCAAGGTGTTACCGAAAATCCCACACACTAACAGAAAGCGGCCATGTGCTGTTGAACGGCTTATATTTGTCAAGTGACCCAAGATCTGCGTATTTGCCCTCCTCGATCCCGTAGGATCTCGTTCCATAGCCTAGGCGGAAGGAAGATTTGGTCAGACAAGGCTTGGCTAATGATGCATGAGCCTATTGTCTTCGCGGTATTTTTACAGTATCTGGCGTGGAGTGGAGGTACTTTGTAGGCAACGTTCAGCAATGTGATCGCGCGGTATTTCAAACAATCCAGCATACCGTCCTTTTTGAATACAAGAAAAGACACCACCTACTTCCGAATCTTTATAATTACACAGCGTTTCCAATGCCTCACAACCGTGTTTTAGTAGCTCTCCTAGTAGTTGGCCAACCCGTTCCCTTGGTTTCATGGAGATTTGGAGCTAGAAGTCTTATGTCCTGCGCGCCTCCCCATATCGCCTTCGTTTTACAAATCCGGTTAGTTAGCTGTTCAACTTCTCATAGATCTTCCGTGTGTTATTTAGTGCGGTACAGTTGCTGTAGCTCTCCACAGCCTTGTCCTCTCTGTTGGCGCTTTTTATTGCGGAAATTAAGTTTTATCTGATGCATATCCGTTCCTACTTGCTTTGTTCAACCTTTTGCGGTGCTCTAGCTATATTGCCTGCATTACCTGCTTATATTAGCCGCCACGCGTCGTTTCTCTGATTTCTCTGACCACTGTGCCCAGTACAGTGACTGCGGTTGTAACAATGGCGGAAAGACCGAAACATCTTCAAGAGAAGCTGTGCTTGACTGCTCTCTCGTTAGAATTGTCACTTCCAGCTACTGCGCGTAGTCTTGAGCCAGTCTTAACGTTTAGTTGCGGCGCGCTTGTACTCCGACGAGACTTTTGAACGCACCTTGGATCCTATCTGTTTTCTATGCAAAATGTAAAGTTTTTTTTTAGATTTCTTCCTGACCTGATGAAAAATGTAAGGTAGAGTACATTATCCTCTGTTATTAAGATTATGTTAAGGAGATATTCACTGAAATCATCTCAAAGGTAGGCGTATTGCACAAATAAACTTAGATATCAAAAAGTTCACTCAATCAGAAAGAGAAACCCATTTCCTACTAATATACAATTGGCTTAAGAACTGGCAAGTGAAACCACTCTACCGTACCGGAAGATATTAGGAATGACTAATGCTCATGCTGGAATGGGGACAGCTTTCGCAAATACCCATGAAAACGCCGTTGTTGGGTGATGCTAACCATGCTCTCTTACAGTGCATTGCATCTACATCAGGCCTGGACAGATAGTCCTATTGAACATAGCGAACCTACTAAAGAAGAATTAGAGAAAGAGCGACGCAAAGTATCGTTGTAGTCGTCCATCAGACTGCAATTATGCAACAGCAGCAACAAAAATAACAAATAACCTCATAAGTCCCGAAAACCGTGACACAACAACACTTTGGTCGACACGACACCATTGCACCATCGTGCTTTCGGCGTCCTGCGGAGATGCATCTTTGTGGAAACCCGGAAGGAAACGTGACATAAGGGACGGCCGCATATTTAGAGTGCGGAGCCGGGCGGAAAGATTTATTAAACATTACACAAAACGATTTTTCTCGGCTTGTTGGACCGGTGAAACCATGCAGCGCACTAGACCGGTTCAATATCGCTGAATTAAAAAAAAAACAATCAAGTTTTTATCGTGTACCATTGTTAGAATGAACTCGTCATTGCTTTGGATTAAACTTACATAATCTGGCTAGAAAAAATGTTAAATATCAGTGTGTCATGTCAGTCTAACGCCGCACATCTCAACTTTCTCCGCCTATCCCTCATTTGGAGCTTATTGATGCACTCTGTCCAACAACAACGACGGCTACGGAAAAGACAGATTCCCTTGTTCCGTCATCGTCATTGTCGTCGTGCGGTGAGTACTCCATCCAAGATCCAACAACTTCAGCTATTGCAGCAGCAGCAAACACCCCAGCGGAAAGAAGTGGCCGGCGTTTTGTTTGCTGTAAATACTGAGTGGCATATGGATCTGGACAAGGCACTGTGGGTAAAACTGCGCGGAAAAATGCGAATGTTTGCAAGAATTGTTTTTCACTGTAAGCATACCCAGGTAACCAATAAGCATTAAAGTAAGCATTATAGTAGCATTATATTGGCATTGCGTATGCTCCATGCTGTGTATTAGCATTTCGAAAACCTGGCTGTTCTAAATAAGCATTCTCAAAGCTGCATAGTCTGCATAGCTCATGAGATGCATAGTCTTAAAATAGCATTTGGAATGCACAATGTTGTTTTTTCGTTAAGTGCAATGGAACAGCTACATTAGTGCCACTTTAAGGCCTTTAGTGTTCATACGTCAAACGTTTTCCAATATGGAACCATATAGCGGGGGACTATTTGTCCAATGAACTTACATTTGAAAATAGAAATCGGTACGTGCAGAATGTTTTCTATTCCGACCATGGACAGGAGTACTTGTCATTAACCTAACCGTATCACTAATTACATAGTTTAGCTACATTTTATTATTCCATTGTACTATTTTCGATGGATGCATTAAAGCAGCACTACTGTAGCTGTTTCATTGCAACTGGGTATGACGTTTGTGACGGTTGCATTCTGAGATGGGTAAGATTTAGTTTCAATATTCCTGAAGGGGATTTTGTTTATGTTGGGCAAAATTTTTCTCACTACCATCTCTCTCTTATGGGCCAGCTGGTAAGGGCGATGACAACTACAGCGTCGAATGGCAAGAGCGCGAGTTCGAATCCCGCTCGAAGAAAGTTAAAAAATTATGTTCCATTTCAAATATGAAAATACAATAACGATATAATATGAAAAAAAAACTATGTAAAAAAAGAATTAGAAAAAAATGCCATTAAAAATTTTTTTTTCTTGTTTTAAAAATTAAGCATTTATTCAGCATTGCGGATGCTGAATAAATGCTATTCAGCCAAATTTCTACTTTATCGATAAAGTAGGATTGACCATTTAAGCAGCCATGTATTAGGCCAAAACCTGCATTAAAATAGCATTAAAGGCGACTACAGGGCTTATTGGCATTTAATGTTTTGCAGTAAAGGCGCATATAATGCCACTTAAAAGCTTTATATAATGCTTACTGGTTACCTGGGTATTATCTCTAACCCTGGTGTTGGTTTAATTTTGCAAAATAAGTCACATTGGAAATTTTACCAAGTTTCACAAAAAGTTCCTGTTATATTTGCTTTTTGGGTTCCTTTTCAAAAATGGTTTCTATTATGATGTTTTCCCATTGTGTAATGTTGGAATATTCCTTTCAGACTTGGTGTCGTTGTCGCCGGCGGCGACGTCAATGGCTCGATTTTCGAGTGCACCAGACGGACGACGGCTCAACGGAGGCTACGACAAGATGCATCATTCATCATTCTGCAGCAGCACCGTAACTTGCCAGTCCAGCCCATAACATTCGGTGATTTTAGAGGGTTGTATAGGTATGGAGCTTTTTCTCGGACGGCGGAGAGTTTTTCCGAGTGGAAAAAGTGTTCCACTACGATTAGCCAGCTGAAAGGAAAAGGATATGGACCGCATTTTTGGGGGGCATCATATGGCCGGATTATTTCGCACACGCAAATAGGCGACAAAATTGAGTGATGCGTGCGTGGGTCGGAAAATTAGCGGAAATACTGACAGACTGAATAAATCCCGTCGTTTCAAAATTGCAATGAATCAAGGCATCGTTGAGTGGCCGGCGATTTACAAGGTGTTGATTAGCATTTTATCATATGGGTTCAGTTGATACATAGAAGATTATATAAGATTGGTTTGATGTTGAATTGATTTTGTTTTGAAATAGGGTCGATATTTTTGCGTTGGACTGTTGCCGTACACTGATTTTTGACTGGATTTGGAATTTTATCCACTTCGAATCATCTTTAATTTGAAATTTAATTATCTTTAGATGAATTTGAGTAGTCATCAAATTGAATTTTATTCCAAATTTTAAGCTTTAGTTATAGTCGTCCATTAGTAGCAAACTGGAGGTTGCCATAAAAAGCGATTTTTATGAAATGTCGCAAAAAAAGATTTGGCTGCCAAGGGACTTGACCCCATACTCCTCTAAAGTTCGCGGACGTATTAGGTATCAACTATACTACAGCAAACACACATGCTTGTAATTGAGAAATAATTGATTGGATGATGTTCATTGCCGAGAGCATAAAATATTCATCTTCATGAAGCAACTTCAGTCCGAATTTTGACAAACATCGCATGAATATTCAAAACATAGAATGACAAAGTCAGACGACTACTCCACCAACTCATTCATTCGACTGTCACTGATGTCGTTTTCGGTTTTAAACCTGGGTCAGGTCCGACCCCGACTCTGAATAACCGAACGAAAAACGAATCGGGGTCGAGTCAGTATGATGGTGTTAGTGAGAGCTCAAGCCCTATCATCTGTTTTGTTTTCAGTTCGTACTTTTATCAGCTGGCAGAAACAGACATATTTTATCTATTGAATTTTGTTAATGTTATTTTTTTCTTGTTTTATAAATTATGGGGGAAATCAGATGTTTCTTCTGTTAATTGTTTAATTAAAAGAAAGGTTATTAATCCGTCAATAAATGTATGTGATTAGGAGCTTGTGATGAATGACGACGGCAATGTGGATTGCCTGAAAGAATGTTGGCCCTCCGGAACATTGCCGGTAATTATGCCAATCCGTGTTTCCCGACAAACTATACGGCTTTTTGGGTAACAGCGATTGTGTTACAGTAGATTTGAATTATCAATTATGTCATTGTCATTCAAATGGACCAGAACAAGAAAATATGGAAACATTTTGCAAAAAATCCAATTCAAATTATTGAGATTTGGGGCCTTTTATTTTAAAAGAAAGAATCAAATCGTACAAGAGTTGACAAGCATTCTTTTTTGCTAGTTGCATTTGTTTTTTGTTATTTTTCTCTCAAGGGACTCTTTGGGATAAACCGTGATTTCGTCAGAACTGCATATACAAGAAAGGTAAATAATTTTCTACTATATAATTAGGATATTCAACTTTTTGGCATAAAATATGTCTTTGTCGTTTTTTTTTAAGGAATTACAACTAAAATTTCTTCTTCCACTCAAAAATTATGCTCAATTTGTATAAAATCTGTTCCTAAATAGACATTTGAATTTTCTTTTTTTTCTTTTTCAGAAAAACGTATAATTTATAAATAAATACAAAAATAATAAATGCAATTTGTTGATGGCAATATATTTGCCACTGCCTTATAAAGGGTTATTGCCAAGGTTAACACTTTATGATAATACTCTTCAAATCCGTAACCTTAAACAAATTAGTCACAGAACTGCAACAATGAATAAAATAATGGTATGAACATTTTGGTATAAATAACTTCATAGCGGCAGATACTACGGTACGCTATTTTCTCATTGAGAGAGAAATTATACCTACAGTATATCTAATAAACAACCTAATAGTGAATAAATAGCAGCTACCTTCTCGTCACTGCATTTTATAAATCACATTTTTAACAAATTTTTCAAGCCTCCTTTTGTTTATAATGGAGCTACCATCTGAGGTAATCAGCGAAAAATATGTCGATATCTGAATCCGATTCACCATCAGAAAAACTTGAAGACAGCACACAAATAAAATAATCCATTTTTGCGTGGAAGATAGCAACGAAATTGACAAATTTAATAAATGAAACAAATAAAATCAAATACCCATCCGTGTCTTTTACGTTTTTATTTTCCTTTAGCGTAAACATAAACACCAGTTTGTGTTCGAATGTATTGGTGAACCTAGGTTGGATCTCGATACATCGGCACAGCGAATCTCATTCATTTTGGGTCGGATCCGACCCAACCTAAACGAATAACCGAACGTTTTGACAGCTGTTAGAGCGGATCCGGGGCAGAACTAGGTTCGACCCAGCAATAACCGAAAACGACATGAGTGTGCTTGCTATGTGCAAAAAAAAAACAAAATTAGCATTGTTTATATTGATGTTTACCTTTGAAAGGGCCTCGCGGATGCAAATCGGATTCAGTTCTGTGTGATAAATTACTTTATTCAATAAAAACGTGTTCAGATTTCAGATGATTTATCGATTTGTAGAATGTGCATAAATATTCAATGACTAATATTCAACTGAATATAAACAGTCTAGAGCCGAAAATGAATGTGCCTGGAAGTGAGCTGACAAGTGAAGAAAGGTGGTCTTCACCAAAAATATCGATTATTTTACACTCTGTTGCCGATACACATAGTGCTGAGAAAGAAAAAGTTAGAAATGCTGCGAAATAAGAATACGCATCGCATTTTCAACCTTAATCTGAGTGCTTACGGGTAGAAAAACTTTGAAATGGCGATGTTTGTCCTTAAAAAATGATCATGCATGCGACAGTGCGATGGTTGTTACACCAGCTCAGATATCATGAACTACGGCAAAATGAGGAGATAATGTCTTCATTAAAAGAACAGTCTACCCTATGCAACTAAATGATCACATCTGCCCGGTATAATGCAAAGGGAGTAGATAGTCCCTTTTTTATGAACGCATCGTCCCGATATGAAAAAAAAGAAAAGGTAATGCCTTCTTTAAAGGTACTTGTTTTCCTGGTGAAGATATTCCTTTTTCAAATGAACGCATATTCTTGGTATAAAGCAAAAAAAAGATGATGCCATCTCTTAATGGACGCGTTTGCATGGCACAATGATGGCTTTGTATGAAGCAATTAAAATTGTCAATATTGTTGCTATTTTTCACAATTTTCGTCTGAGAAAATGCCATTCTGTTAAATAGCACTTTCCGCAAAACGGTATTCTGCGAAATTGCTCATTCAAAGCAAAAGTTATTCCGCGGAACTTATTATTTTGTATTATACACTAAAACAAAGATTTTAAAAAATCCCCGAAAAGGTACAATGGGCCAAATCTCATTTCGCGAATTGTTCGTCGACAAACATGAATTTGGCGAAATGGATTTCGGGGAAATGTTTCTAATCTTAGAGGTGTCAGGCCATTTGGATATTTGCCGTTTGGCCGAATTCCGTTTGGGATTGAAGTGTGAGGAATAAAACATTTACTACTTCACACTTCACATAAGGGATAATAAGTGAGAATTCGGAAATAACAAATTGGTGAGATGTGAGAAGTGTGAATTGGAAAGTGTGAAGTGAGGAGTAAGAAGTGAGTAGAGTAGAGAGAAATGAGCAGTAAGATATCAGAAGTTCGAAGTGAAAAGCGGGAAGTAAGAAGTGAGGAATGAGGAATAAGAATTTGAAAGAAATGAATAAGAAAATTATAAATAAGGAGTGAGAAGTAAGAATCAAAAAGTGAGAGGAGAGAAGTAAAAAATAAGAAGTAAAAAATAAAGTGGCGAAAACGTTTAATGTTGCGAGTAGTGAGAATTGCGAAGTGTGATGTGATAAGTTAGGAACAGCGAATGTAAAACTACCACTACCACAACATTGTCCTCTCTTGTAAATGTTGGGACAAACTCAACTTGCAACAATCGTTTGTCCCAAACTGCTACAGAATAGAAGAATGATCGCCTGCCGCGGTTAAAAGTGTATCAATTATCAATCTGCAGACATAAACATATCCAAAGCCATCTGTTGACATTATTTATGTTTTACTTCTGAAATGTACAAACTATCGCAACTTGAAAAGTTCACAACATTAGTTGCAGATAAAATGGAAACCAACATTGTCTTTGTCTTCTGCAGATGAGTACAAATAATTAACGCTATTACCGTTAGTTTCTTGTTTTTACATTTTTCAGCGACAATTACACTCCTTGATTAGGAATAAAATATTTATCACTTTTCACTTCACAAGAGAAATAATAAGCGAGAAGTCGGGAGTGACAAATGTGAAATGTAAAAAGTGAGATGTGAGGATTGAGAACTGCTTCGGTGTTGAACCTAATCTGTAGATTAAAAAACACTTTCATAAAGCATAGCATAGCATAGTTACGGTGTACTTCGTAGATTGGACACTAGTGATACTCATGTTTTTCTTTTGAAATAAAAAAAACACTTTAATAAAGTTAAAAAAAGGATGTGAACTGGAAAGTATGCCATAAATAGTGAAAAGTGAGGAGTAAGAAGTGAGTAGTGAGAAGTCAGAAGTGCGAAGTAGGAAGTGAGGAATGAGAAAAAAGGAAAGAAACAGGAAAAAGAAATGAGAAATGGAAAATCATATATAAGAAGTGCGAAATGAGGAGTAACCCGATTAATAATGCATAACAAAATTACAACAAGGGGAGTTATTTATTTTTATTAATGCCAACCTACCTGCCAATTAGTTGTTAAAATACCGTCGGTGGGGTGACAATGGATCAAATGGGAGTGAGAATGGGTCACTGTTTCTTAGAATGCGTGTAGAATAGGTTGAATACATCTGAGGGCTAGAAGACCAAAATATAAGAGACCTTTTGAACGATTTTACTCTACGACCTGCAGGCTGCCGGTGAGAGCGATGACCCATTCTCTCCCACCAGACCCATTGTCACCCGATGGCGGAAACAAAAATTATATCAAAAATCTTCTTTTTTCTTCTTTTCTTCTTTTCCCCACTCTTCTTCTTTCTACTTTCTTCTTATTGTTTCCTTCTTCTTTTCCTTTCTTCTTTCTTCCTTCTTCTTTCTTTCTTCCCTCCTTCTTTTATTCCTCTTTCTTTTCTTTCTTCCTTTTGCTTCTTCTTTCTTCTTCCTTCTTATTCCTTCTTTCTTCTTCATTTTTCCTTCTTCACTTTTTTCTCTCTTCTAACTTCTTCCTTATTCTTCATTTCTTCATTCTCCTAACTTCTTGTTTCTTCCTTCTTTCTTCCTTCTTTCCTCCTTCTTTCTTCCTTCTTTCTTCCTTCTTTCTTCCTACTTTCTTCTTCCTTTTTGCTTCTTCCGTCTTCCTTCTTCATTCTTCCTTCTTCCTTCTACCTTCTTCCATTTTTCTTCTTCCTTTTTTCTTCCTTCTTTCTTCCTTCTTCCTTCTTTCTTTCTTCTTTTTTCTTCCTTCTTCCTCCTTCCTTTTTCCTTTCTCCTTCTTTTTTCTTCCTTCTTTCTTCTTCCTTCTTCCTTCTTCCTTCTTCTTTCTTCGTTCTTCTTTCTCCCTTCTTCCTTCTTCCTTCTTCTTTCTTCCTTCTTCCTTCTTCCTTCCTCCTTCTTTCTTCCTTCTCCCTTCTTCCTTCTCCCTTCTCCCTTCTCCCTTCTTCCTTCTTCCTTCTTTATTCTTCCTTCTTCCTTCTTCCTTTTTTCTTCTTCCCTCTTCTTTCCACCTGACTCCACCTCTCTTTTTCTTTCTTCTTCCTTAATCTTCCTTCTTTTTTCTTCTATCTTCCGTTTTCTTCCTCCTTTCTCCCGTCTTCTTGCTTTCTTATTCTTTTTTCTTCCTTCTTCCTTCTTCCTTCTTCCTTCTTCTTCCTTCTTCCTTCATCCTCACTTAGAACAACTCATTTCTCACTCCCCAGTTCTCATTCGGCCTAATGACCGTTCGGCCTAATGACCATTCGGCCTAATGGCCTTCGGCCTAATGGCCTTCGGCCTAATGGCCTTCGGCCTAATGACCCAGCATCATATTTTTCCCATTTTCATAGAAATTTGAATTTCCTCGAGGAATTTTCCGGAATGTGCATTTGAAGTCTTCAGATTTTCCACAAAACGGAAATATTTAGGGAATTTCGATGAAAATTGTTTGGATTTCCACTGGAAGCTTTTAGTTTTTGGAGGTGTGGGAAATATGGTGGGATTTCAAGGAAATCATTGGAATTTTCACGAAAAGAATCCTGAAATTTGTTTCGAAAATATCAACTTGAAAATTCTATGAAAATTGAAATTTAAAGAATTTTTCATTTGAATCAAATTTTCGAACGCGGAGCGGCCGTTTCAGTTCAGTCCTTTGACAAAAGCCATTTTGTTGTTGTTGTTGATCGTATATGTCATTTAACCGAACAAACCACCAGGCTATTTGGCCGAAAGGTATTTGGCTGGAATAGACATACGGCGTTCGTCCGAACAGGTCATTTGCCCGAAAAAGTCGTTTGGCCAAAATGGGCATTTGGCAGTGGAGGCCATTTAGCCGACAATGTATTCTGGCCGAAATGAACATACGGCCGAAAGTGTCATTCGACTGGTAATTTTGATGAATATGCTGAATAGGTCATCCAAATGGCTCTTTCTGCCGGATGACCATTTTGGCCAAATGGGTGTGTTATTCTGCCTAGTGGCATTTGAACAAATGGTCTTCCGCCGAATAAGTTTCTGCCAAACAACGACGATAAGGGTTGTTTCGCCGAAGCTCACAAGGACCAACACACTTAGTTTTTATTTCTGCAGCTCGGCTAAAATCCGCACAGCCGTGCGCCAGTAAAATAAAAAACTGATATTTCAGCAAAAATGGCGTTTGTTAGCTGATTTTCGGCAAAATACTTTCTGATTTTTTATCAATTTTGATAGTAGTCTCGGAAAAAAACATGTTTTCTGGGGCACGGCTGTGCGAATCTCAGTAAAAGTTCAACATTTTGCTGAGATCCCGGTAAAAAAAATAAGTTTGAAGGTTGTTTGGTCGAATATGTCATTTGACCGAACAAACCAGTAGACCAAAACTCATCTGGTCACAAATATCATTTGGCCAAAATAGGCATACGGCCGAAAATGAATAGTGTAAATAAATAAATTCATTCGTTGCTAATCACTGTACCTGTTTAGACTTTTTATTTCTATCAGGTTATGGGCCCAGGGTAGCTCCTAGCAACCGGCCGATAATAAGCCGAAAGTGAAAGTTTTACAAAGAAGTTTTTTTTTCTGAAACATGTCCGTAAGAAGAGCGGCAGATGGAGTATTACCACCTCAAGACAAGACGGCGTTACAATTGAAAATGTTCGTGATTCTGCTCAAGTCAAAGGTTCTGGCAGCCAAAGGAATGAGGACGGTGGAGGAAATCAGCAAGCAAGAGTGTGCGAACAGAGAGAGGGAAGTGTGGGAAGATTATCCTGCTGCGGAAGTTGATGAGATTGAAGCTTGAAGACTGTTCGTCCATTGAAGAATATGTACATGAAATTTTGACAACGAGCTCGGCGACGAGTGAATGTCGTTGATTCTCATGATGGGACTTCCGAGCAGATATGAGCCAATGGTCATGGGCATGTGCATCCGGAACAAAACGGGCTAGCTGAACGCATGAACCGGGACGATTCAGGAGCGAGCTAGATGTCTACTGTTCGACGGGAAGATGGACCAACGATTTTGGGCAGAAGCAGCGTCGACAGCTGTCTACCTAATCAATCGTTCGCCGACAAAGGGCATCTCGATCACCCCCTTTGAGAAATTTACGGAAAGTAAACCGGACTTATTAAAACGCACGTGTCTTTGGAGCAAGGGCAATGTCGTATGTTGCAAAGTGTACAACCCAAGTTTTAGAGAGCCGTGATATGTGAAATAGATTCAACCGATAAACCGATGATTTTCTGGAAACTGATCAGCCAGAAATCATGGATGATGATCAACACGGAGGAATCGACTACGATGAGCCGCACAGAAAGGGAGAATTACTGTTCGCTGGCGGGTAGTGTACTGCAGGCAAGCGGAGTTTTGAATATCAAACTGGACAAGAAACTGAAGCAAATGGGATTGAAGCGCTCAATGTTTGATTCGTGTGTATTCCATAAGATGACCAACAAAAAAAATCATCAAAATAGCAGTGTACGTCGACGACTTTTTTTTGTTCTCCAACAAAAGGTTGGTCGACGATGTGAAGCGTCACTTGTGTGCCGAATTCCAAATGAAGGGCCAGCGAAGGAGATTCTTGGGCTTGCGAATCACCTGAGCAAATTCGATCGATCATCATTGTATGATATGAGTTATTGCAACCCAGTATCGACTCCGCTGGATGCGAACCAGCGGTTACTGAAGACGATGATCGCTCGAAATAAGGGAGAGAGAGAGAGAAGATAAAGCAGGTGAGCTGATTGGAGGTCTTTAATTTATCGCACAGTGCACGAGGCCGGATATCAGTCACGCTGTAAGTATGGTCAGTTCGTTTTACAGTGATCCAGGACTTCCGCATTGGACAGCAGCCAAAATAATTTTCCGAGGTACCAAACAGTGCAACCTAACGTACAGACGGGAGACAGATTCGACGTCTTCCGGATACAGTGATCGTGATTGGGCATGCGATCCAGAAACGAGATGATCGATAAGCGGATATGTGTTTCTCCGGAGTGGCGGAGCTGTTTCATGGAGTTCCAAGAGACAAGCCACGGTGGTTCTATCGACCACTGAAGCAGAATACATGGCTCTTCAACAATTACAATCACTCAAGAAGTCGTCAGGTGGAGAGGATTTCTTCTTGAGCTGTACAACATCGACGATTATTATTTATTTATTTATTCAGACTAAGGGCCGAAGTGGCCTGTGCGGTATATAAGAGTCTCCTCCATTCGGCTCGGTCCATGGCTACATGTCGCCAACCACGCAGTCTACGGAGGGTCCGCAAGTCATCTTCCACCTGATCGATCCACCTTGCCCGCTGCGCACCTCGCCTTCTTGTGCCCGTCGGATCGTTGTCGAGAACCATTTTCACCGGGTTACTGTCCGACATTCTGGCTACGTGCCCGGCCCATCGCAGTCGTCCGATTTTCGCGGTGTGAACGATGGATGCAATTCGTGGTTCATTCGCCTCCTCCACGTACCGTCCGCCATCTGCACCCCACCATAGATGGTATGCAGCACTTTCCTTTCGAAAACCTTTCGAAAGTTGGTCCTCCACGAGCATCGTCCAGGTCTCGTGTCCGTAGAGGACTACCGGTCTAATGAGTGTTTTGTAGATTGTCAGTTTGGTACGGCGGCGAACTCTATTCGATCGGAGCGTCTTGCGGAGTCCAAAGTACGTACGATTTCCAGCCACTATGCGTCTCCGAATTTCTCTGCTGGTGTCATTTTCGGCAGTCACCAGTGAGCCCAAGTACACAAATTCTTCTACCACCTCGATTTCGTCACCACCGATGCAAACTCGCGGTGGGTGGCTCACATTGTCTTCTCTTGAACCTCTTCCTATCATGTACTTCGTCTTCGACGTGTTGATGACTAGTCCGATCCGCTTAGCTTCCCTCTTCAGTCTGATGTAGGCTTCCTCCATCTTCTCAAAGTTACGTGCCATAATATCTATGTCGTCTGCGAAACCAAATAGCTGGACGGACTTATTGAAAATTGTACCACTCGTGTTAATCCCTGCTCTTCGTATTACCCCTTCCAAAGCGATGTTGAATAGCAGACACGAAAGACCATCACCTTGCCGTAACCCTCTGCTGGTTTTGAAGGACCTCGAGAATGCCCTGAAACTCGAACTACGCACATCACCCGATCCATCGTCGCCTTGATCAACCGTATCAGTTTATCCGGAAAACCGTGTTCGTGCATTAGCTGCCATAGCTGGTCCCGATCGATTGTATCATATGCGGCTTTGAAGTCGATGAATAGATGATGTGTGGGCACGTTGTATTCGCGGCATTTCTGCAGTACTTGGCGAATGGCGAACACCTGGTCCGTGGTGGAGCGTTCACCCATAAAACCCGCCTGGTACTGCCCCACGAACTCCCTTGCAATTGGTGCTAGTCGACGGCATAAAATTTGGGAGAGTACCTTGTAGGCGGCGTTCAGCAATGTGATTGCGCGGTACAATCCAGCTTATCGCCCTTTTTGTAGATGGGACACACGACACCTTCCATCCACTCCTGCGGCAAAACTTCCTCCTCCCAAATCTTGGTAATGACCCAGTGCAGCGCTCTAGCCAGTGCCTCACCACCGTGTTTAAATAGCTCTCCTGGTAGTTGGTCAACCCCAGGGGCTTTGTTGTTCTTCAGCCGGCCAATCTCCTCCTGGATTTCCTGGAGATCGGGAGCCGGGAAAATTATGTCCTGCGCGCGTTCTCCCAGGTCCATCACCATACCGCCATCTTCGTCTGCCACATCGCCATTCAGGTGTTCTTCGTAGTGCTGCCGCCACCTTTGGATCACCTCACGCTCGTTCGTAAGAAGGTTCCCGTTTATGTCCTTACACATATCAGGCTGTGGCACGTGGCGGTTTAACTTCTCATAGAACTTTCGTGTGTTATTAGCGCGGTACAGTTGCTCCGTTTCTTCACGGTCTCGATCTTCCTGCTGGCGCTTTTTCCTCCGGAAAATCGAGTTTTGTCTGTTCCGCGCCTGTTTATATCGTGCCTCGTTCGCCCTCGTGCGGTGTCGCAGCAATCTCGCCCATGCTGCATTCTTCTCTTCCACTAACTGCTCACATTCGCCGTCATACCAGTCGTTTCTCTGATCCGGGGCACCGTGTCAAGTGCAGCGGTTTGCGGTGCTACCAATGGCGGATCGAATATCTCTCCAGCCATCTTCAAGAGACGCTGCGCCTGGCTGCTCTTCCGTTGGGAGTGCCACTTCCAGCTGCTGCGCGTATTCTTGGGCTAGTCTACCGTCTCGTAGCCGCCCGATATTAAGCCGCGGCGTCCGACTTCGACGCGTGTTGTACACCGTCGAGAGTTTTGAGCGCAGGCATACTGCAACGAGGTAGTGGTCGGATTCAATATTCGCACTGCGGTAAGTGCGGACGTTCGTGATGTCGGAGAAGAATTTACCGTCGATTAGAACGTGGTCGATTTGGTTTTCCGTTTCTTGGTTAGGTGATTTCCATGTGGCCTTGTGGATATTTTGCGGGGAAAGAAGGTGCTTCGGACTACCATTCCGCGGGAGGCTGCGAAGTTTATGCATCGTTGGCCGTTGTCATTCGATACGGTGTGCAGACTATCCGGTCCGATGACCGGTCTATACATTTCCTCCCTTCCTACCTGTGCGTTCATGTCACCGATGACGATTTTAACGTCCCGCAGTGGGCATCCATCGTATGTCTGCTCCAGCTGTGCGTAGAACGCTTCTTTCTCGTCGTCGGGTCTCCCTTCGTGTGGGCAGTGCACGTTGATGATGCTATAGTTGAAGAAACGGCCCTTAATCCTCAGCTTGCACATCCTTGCGTTGATTGGCTGCCACCCAATCACGCGTTGGCGCATCTTACCCAGCACTATGAAGCCGGTTCCCAGCTCGTTGGTGGTGCCACAGCTTTGGTAGAAGGTAGCCGCTCGATGCCCGCTTTTCCACACTTTCTGTCCTGTCCAGCAAATCTCCTGCAGCGCCACGACGTCGAAGTTGCGGAGATGTAATTCATCGTAGATCATCCTGTCGCAACCTGCGAAACCTAGCGACTTGCAATTCCATGTTCCAAGCTTCCAATCGTGATCCTGTATTCGTCGCTCAGGTCTTTTGCCGATTATATCGAGTCGCATTATCTCTTATATTGTTCGTAATGATTGGTTTTCTAGGCGGCTTATTGGGCCTGCGCAAACCTCCTGTCTCGTCGGAGGGCCGTCGTGTCAGGGCTGTTTAGCGTCCCACCTAACACCAGGACTTGGGCTTGTGAGGCTTGAGCGGCACACGGTCGCTTTGGTGGGGCCTACTTGCGGATACATGCAGCTTTTATAGAGGTTTAACAGGGCCCACTGTCAAACCCCACCACATCCTAGGCAAGCCCCACAACTCGCAGATGGCCTGGGGAGGGATCGTCAAGCCCTTGGACATAGTCCCTGCTGCCTGTACAACATCGACGATGCCTTGGTCATAAAGTGTGGTAACAAAAGCTCGATCTGTTTGGCTGAGAAAGAGATGGGTTATTCGGCAAGAACAAAGCACATCGATGTCAGACATCATTTCATTCGTGAACAAATTGAAATGAAGGCGATAAAATTAGAACATGTGGCTACAAGCACACTCTATCTTTCACCTACTCAGTGACTGAGTAAAATTGTATTGCCATCTCTTTTCTTGGGGTCCAAAGCAGGATTCATAGTTTTGAGTTGTCCTGCTTTTGACGGAAATTGAGTAAAATTTATGTGGGATAGAAAGAGAGAGCAATACAATTTTACTCAGTCACTGAGTAGGTGAAAGTTAGCGTGCAGCAGAGAGGAGTTTTTGTGAGATTTTAGGTTTTATACAAATACACACTCAAGGTGAGATGTTAAAATGGTGAGCGTTGTATTTCTGTAAATAAATAAATTCATTCGTTGCTAATCACTGTGCCTGTTCAGACGTTTCATTTCTATCAGTATACTCGTTGATAGTTTTTTCTAAACGACTTTTTCGACAAACGTCCTTTTACCGGCTAAATTACCAGTACGGCCATATCTCGCTTTCTATCAAATGACATCTTAGGCCAAATAGTTTTCAACCTAATAACTGTTTCGGCTAAATAATGTTCTACTCAACGTGTTATTCAACTGAGCGGCATTCGGCAAAATAACTTTCCGCCAAATGACTTTCTGTCAAATGACTTTTTCCCTTTTTGAATAATTTCACGTAGTGTTTTTATGGACAATACAAAGAATTTTCCTCAGAAATCCAAAGAAATTCCTTAATATATTACGTGAACATTTTTAAATTTTACTTGGAAATTCTGAATAATTCCCCATGGAGATTTGAAAAAGGATTCTCGAAAAAATCCAAAGAATTTCCTATACAAATTCCAAATAATGTCTTGTGGCACTCCCGAAGAATTTTCTTAGAAAATTCTAACAATTTTTTGTTGAAATCCTAATTTTATGGCAAAAAAAGCTAAAAAAATTGTGATTGATTGAAAAAAAGAATTTCTCGTGAAATTCCTTAGAGTTTTCCGCTGAAGTATTTTCCATGGAAAACCAAGAAATATTTCACGGAAATTCCAAATAATTTTCCTTACAAAATCCAAAATTTGATAGAATTTTGAGAATTAACAAGTGAGAAGGAAGAAATGATAAATGGAAAGTCAGAAATAAGGAGTAGGAAGTGAGGCGTAAATTTGAGAATGTAGAAGTAAGAATTAATAAGTGAGAACAGAGAAATGGAAAACAGATAGTGAGAAATAAGTGCCAAGTGGAAAAAGAGGAATCAGGTGGGAAGTGTAAGTAGTCAGAAATGAGAAGTGAGAAGTGAGACATCAATCCTTATTCATTCTTTCTTCCTTCTTACTTTTCCCTTCTTTCTTATCTCTTCTTTATTTTTTTACTTTTTTTCCTTCATATTCTGCATCCTTCTTTCTTTTTGCTTCCTTATATCTTTTCCCTCTTTCTGCGGTCCCACTTCTCACTTTGCATTTCTCATTTCACATTGCTGATTGCTTTTGGCAAGACTTTAGTTGATAATAATTACAATTATACTAAAAATAAAAATAGAAAAATTATGTAATATATGATGTTGAACAGGAACTTGATATTGAATCAAAGCTCACCGAAATAGTTTTAAAGGGAGGCTGACCTCTTGACATACTGTACCAGAAGGCGTACCACTTTACTCTAGCTGGGTTAATGAAGTTCAATGATTCTGACCACACGTGTGGCATTTTCGCTAGAAACCATTAGCTATTAAGCAGTATGAAAAATTCTAAATTCGATCCCCAATCAGCTAAAGGTTATGCTGATCATACTGCACAACTAAATCAACCCCAACTCTGGGCAGCTGTTCGTTGCAAGGTACTGTATCTCAATTTGCAGCTATTTACCGCAGCAATTCCACTCGTCGTCCCAGCCTGCCCCGCAAAAGTAGAACAGCATTCGGGTGCTCTCTGCATCTCAAACCATCTGGGTGGCGCTCCACCGAGCAAAGCATAATTTAGTAATAACTGCCTTTTTGTTTGAAACCATGTAATAAAATAATTAATCCGTAATTATGGTTGTACCTGTCCGTTGTTTTTTCTACCCCCGTATAATACGACTCCTGGCCACGAACTGAATCAAACCTAATGGTACGGCAATGATTACTGGCGGTAGGCTGAGGGATCTAAGCTCGGGTAAGTTGATGTTTCTTTCTGTCGTCGGTGTTGGACATTAGGGTGTCTCAGCTTTTAAAAAAACGTCTGGAATATGTCTTTGGTTAATACATTTTAGATATAAATTTGTAAAACAACACTATGATTTGATTTTTTTTCTGAAAAAAGAAAAAAATCGAAATAACCTCGAAAAAACTTCTGGAAGAAGTCGATTGAAAATAAACATGAAAGGAAATCAACATTCTCAAGTTTTTACCGAAACAAGTCGTATGATTTGGCTTGCCAATATCGCAAAGAAGGATTTGTTTCACTGACAGATGGAACATCAACATAAGATACTTTTATATGTAATTGTTATTCTGATTTTGATATCTAAAAATCCAACGTTCTGTGCTATTTTATTTCATCTCTTTTTAACCTTCGAATAGGCTATAATTAGATTAGGTAAACAGCCACAGATAGAGTTACGAAATAAGTATCCAGTTTTAAAAATATGTAAATTTGGGTGTCCTACAAACTAAATTAAAACAGTCAATCGTAATTTTTGGAACAACCCCGTATTGTGTTTTTTGATTAGATCACATGGAACGGCGCTCGCTCTGGATCCGGACTGCATCGCGGAGCAGCGATTCGTGGGACAATCTCCGCTTGGAGTGCGGAATCGAGTCGCGTGTGCACTCGAGAACGGTAACGTTCAGCTCTCTTGACCCTGATCTTTAAGAGAAACTGAATACGAGCGCAAGGAGGAGGAACTGTGTGTAGGTTAGGGCAAAAAATGCTCCTCAGCTCAAAGCAAAGCGCACACGTTACATTTTTATTTGTTTTTTTTTTGTTCACGTCACGCTGCTAGACGCGCGCTCGCTGTACCGACGATGGCTGCCCCGGTAGAAGAATGGCAATGATTCATCGCTCTCCAGCAGTGGATCACGACGCGAGGAGCATATTCGTCTCATCTCGAGCGCGCTCCGGCTGGTCTAGTATAGGGTCAGGATCGTTCGTTGTTCGAGTGAATGGATCATTAGAAGAGGTAACATTCGCCGTAAAATCAAGCCTCTTGACAAGAACTAATCCGTTCATCCGGTTGTGGATGCTTCGCTAACCTTCGGATTTAGAGTGCTAACTCATTTTTCGTGTAGATCCTGTAATTGTTGATCCAATGCGGATGTCATGACGGATTAAAGCTGCAAAATGCCGATTAAAAATATTTTAGTCCAGCTGCGCGTGATGAAAAATGATCATTGCTTTGATTTTTGCTTTCAACAGGCACAAAGTTATCAAACGTTAGAGTACAAGACTGAAATTGAAAGGACCAACATATAGAAAACATGAAATAATTAATATTGAGCGTCTTCCATATAGAAAACAGTATTGGAGTATTCAATTGTAACCCTAATTGAATGAAATAGTCTAGAATAATTAAGGAATAGTTTTGAGCTTTTTTTCTATTAAATATTGTCGTTTAACCATTTAAATTAAATATTTATTCGTTCGAATGTTTTGTAGATCGTGCAAAATCGAATGAAACAAATAGAGGCCTAGCTATAAAATTGCAACTCTTCTTAATTGCCTCAACACGTAACTCGTCAGATAACAGAAATGCAACATTACTCTCATAAGAAGTCGCGTAAGCAGTGTACAACACCTCACAAGAATTCGTAATCGTAATGTCTGGTCTGGTCACTCACTGCGCAATGTCTGTCTGAGCTGAAGTTGATCTGCACTGCTTTAAAAGGGTGCTAATGCGAGTTATCCACAATCTAATCTAAATATTTTCTTTATTGGTGCTCAACACCGAAGGGGTGTGTACAATAGAATGAGCTTTTCATTAACACATCCAAGCACCTTGTGGGCACCTCTGTCTGTGGTCTAGCTGATGGCGGTCTGAGTGGTGGTCGCGGGGCTCAGTACCAAGCTCTCCGCTACTTAGACGGAATATTTATTTCATTTGCATTGAATTAAGTTTTATTTTTTTGTCCCTTTGGCTTGTTAAGTTTGGTTCGAAACGGCCGGCATAGCGAACGGGCAGAGGCGGTTGGAGAAGGAGAATTGTCTTTCGCAGTTAAGTCTATGCGCTGTGCACATTACCAGGAAAAGGTGATTGTACTTTGCGTGTGAGTTTGAATTGCGTGAACCCGCCATTGAGTGGTGACAGGCCAATAAAATGTTATTCTTCCATCTAACACGGGACTCGTGACTTGGGTTCGCGATGTTGAGCCGGGTCTAGATTCAGATTGGACTAGAAACTTACCTATCTCAACGTATGGAGACAATTGATTGGAAAATAAAATTGAAAATAAGTTATTAATTGGTCCTCCATTTATTTACTTTTATTAAACATAGATTACAAACTGAAATAAACACAACAAAGCCAGTAAATTCATGGAGTCGGAGGCCAAATTTCTTACAAAAAAAATCTTATTTTTTAGATGAATCTACGTGTAGCGTTACATTACCATTCAGCATTTCGTACAAATTTGTAGGAAATACAAGTCTGGAGAGTAGCATCATTTCCTTTTATTATCGCAGGATAAGGATTAGTGACAAATCACTTTATTTTAGGTATAAGCGAGATATTCTCTTACAGTCGAGATCTGGTCCTGGACACGCCCTAGCGTACTCTAAAGAAGGGGAAGGATGGCATGCGGGGCACCGACTTAACCATTTCAGGCCCCCACGGATGTATGAAAGCGCACGATGGATAAAAGTGAGCACTATTTTCAGCAATATTGCTTGATATTAAATCCTCTATCAGGGAAAAATGTCATGCATGGGTTCTAGTTTTTCGAGAAAGCATAAAACATGATGTAAGTAAACGTCACATAAAATGACAAGCAGTGGAAAAAATGCAGCTTGAACATACTCTCGGAAAACCCGGAACATCTCCGGCCAAGGATCAATTTCAGGTTTTGCTGGGAGATAGTATACAACAGTGTCCGCTTCTGATGGTCCCGGTGTCATCAAAATCGGATCATTCTACGCAAAGTTAGGCTGATTCGAACTTTGACAAAATTTTAACTACCTCAACCTTTTTTTCTAACCCCTGCAGAACGTCATAAACACGGTGAAGTTAGGAAAAATATAAGGTATAATGGCAGCGGATTGTATTGTTTCAAAATTAGATTTTTATTCGAAGGTATCCGTAGAGTTACCGTGATGTACAAATGTGAAATCTACAGCTGCAGCTACACTTTCGTTACACAAAGTTCGAGTTTATTCGAGTATTCATCCGTGTTCATTACATCTTATAGAAGGTGATAAAAACATCACCGAAAGGTAGTTATTGGATATTCTGGGTTATCCAAACTATTATTGAGTTCGGGACTGCTTAGAAGCTTTTTTCGGTATTCAAAACTTCGATTTGCATTCAATTATATCCATTACATCCCCTTGACCTCTCACAACAGATGTCGTAATATCGTTTTGGGATATTCAGCGTCATACAAACTGTCCTTGAGTTCGGAACTTGAGATCTGCAGCTGCAAGAAAATCGTTTTTCAGTACTCATAGCTTCAATATGCATTCAATTATATGCATTGCATCTCCCGAGAGGTCATTGGATATGGTAAGATAGTTTTGAGATATTATGGGCAATCCAAACTGTCCTTGAGTTTGGGACTTGAGATCTACAGCTGCATAGAAGCTATTTTCGGTACTCAAAGCTTCAATATGCATTCAATTATATCCATTACATCTCTTGGGTGGTCAACAGATATCGTAAGATGGTTTTAAGTTATTCTGGGCAATCCAAACTGTCTTTGAGTTTGGGACTTGAGATCTACAGCTGCTTAGAAACTCTTTTCGGTACTCAAAGCTTCAATATGCATTCAATCATATCCATTACGCCTTCTGGGAAGCCTACGGATATCGTAAGATGTTTTTGAGATATGTTGAGTCATCCAAACTATCTTTGATTTCGAGACTTGAAATCTACCGCTGCGAAAGCAGCTTTTCCGTTACTCAAAGTTTCTAAATGTAGTTAACCATGTGCAGTATAGCTCCTAGATGTTCAATATAGATTGTAAGACAGTTTTAAAATATTCTGCGTCATCTATACTTTTCAGGACTAGGACTTCGGGCTTCTTCTGTTGCTCAAGGTTTTGATATGTATCCAACAATGAGTATTACATCTCCTGTAAGACCAAAAGACCTTGTAAGATAGTTTTTAAATATTCTGGATTGTCCAAACTTTTCTTGTGTTCGGGACTTGCAATCAACAGTTGTGATTGTAGCGTTTTCCGCTACTCATAGTTTCGATACGCGTTAAACCATTTTCAAAGCCTTTTCGTCACATAAGTTTTTTGTATGTATTCAGCTATGAGTATTACATTTCCTGAAAAGTTTTTTTTTTGTTGTCTTTATTATCGAGACTTTCAGCCCAAGGCTGGCTCGTCTCGACCTGGAAAGTTAACAGTCACAGTTTTGGAATATTTTAGGTCATTCAAACTTTCTATTAGCATAGAATCTACGATCTTAAGCTTTCACAGTAGCGTTTCTTGTCTCCCAATCTCTCAAAATATGGTCAAACTTGTTCATCAAAATTTTGCCACGTGTTAAACCTCATTACATCCGCTGTAGGTACTAGATACTAGAGAGTAGGAGGTTGAGGGCTCGAGTCCCCCCAAGACACGTGGGTTCTCTGTCTTAGACAGCCATGATATTTAACAAATAAAACGATTTTCGTTCGGCTGAGTTGCCGAATAATATGCAATTAATTATACATCGCCAGATAGTTGAGATGTTCTGGGTCAACCTATCCATGAGGTGTAATCAACAGTTGTAGCAGTGTTGAAATTGATTATTGCAGTTGAATATATCGGCACCAACATTTCAAAAGGGCCAAACTGCTTTTGTAAACAAGAGCTTCTCATGTCACTTGTGGCCTAATTTGAGCCCATCTACGCAATCTAACACCTCTGACTGATGGAAGCAGCGAACCCTCTACTTTCATTAAATGATCTTCACAAATATATTATGGATATGGTAGAATACATATCCAAGCTTGAAGCGACGAAAAAAGCTAGAGTGGTGGCTGCCGATCGCAAGTTCTGAACTCAAGGACGCTTTGTCATTTCTCCATGAGGCACGGAAACAAATGGAACATATGAAAGTATTAGAATGAGAAACATGTCTGTTGGGGCGCGTTATAGCCTCTGTACAGCTTTAGTTTCTCCACATCATCTTATATAATTTTTTTTTGCTGTTTCAGTCGAGATAAGTACGAGACACTGAAGACGTTCTTACTGTTGAGACCGAAATACGTATCTGCCAAAGGTACAATAAAGTGGTGGATTTAAATGGAGCCAATACGTTTGACAGCCGCATTTAGGCTACCTTTTGCATATAAATGATCGTTCTTAGACAAAACTATCATCTACTGGATTTGCAATTTATAACTTTTTTACAGCAAATTCATTTCATAACTAACATTAAATTTATAGCAGTCCAGCTACACACACCAACAACAATACTGGTTGCTTCTGTCTACCTCACACCAAAGGTTAAAAACGTTATCGGAATGTTTTGGAGAAGTTTTGGCAAGATTTGGAGAAGCTCTCAAACCAATCCTTCTACAATATCCACCGGATTTTGTCACTCCCCGATTTTATCACGTTTTCGACACGATTTAGTACGTCCCGATTTTATCACGTTTTCGACCCGATTTTGGTACCCCAAAAAAAAAAATTGAAAATTTTAGTCGTTTTTTTATTTTTGTACCTAAATAACACCGCAAACAAACATGATTTTAATGAAATGACTTACACCGCCTGTGGTTTATTATGAATCAATTTTGAGAACTTGTTAAGAATTTTTTAAGCTTTTTCGACAAGAAATTATGGATTTCGATCACGTATTTTCTTTTCCCAAGACATAAACTGATCCATATTTGTGGAACTAATTAAAAAATTGAAAATATTTTTTTCCGATTTTATCACATTACCTATATTTTATCACCCCAAAATTCTCCAAGGGGTGATACATTCGGAATATTACTGTACTAAGTGATCTGAACACTCATGAGTAGTACCGTCTCAAACTCAGCATCAGAATCTAAAAAACGAAAACATTACGAATGCAAAGAAGTTCGCATTCCAAAAACTACTAGCTTTGGTCGAAAATCTTTCGCCTGATGGAATGAAAAAGTGAAATCGGCAATTAAAATAAGATGAAAACGACTATACTGCTTTAGAAGAGTTCCAGGAGACACGTTCGGTTTGTCGCAGAACAATAAATGACGCGAAAAAGAAAAGCTGGGAAAACTTGGTGTTGACGCCACCGCCAAAGTAAGTGTCTCCACATTCTGTCTCTCCCGCAATTCGTAAAAATCCAAGTTCTGTTGGTTTATTTGCGCAGCTAGGAATTTCCCTAGGTATATGTATGTATATAATAGCAAACATCTAAGCGTGGGTAGAAAACATGCATAAGCAAATAGCGCAACAGAATAAAGCCGAAATTGATACCGCCTTCTACAGAGTAAGTGATGTAAATAAAATGCGAAACTCCAAATTTCTGTAAATAAATAAGGTGTAAGATTAAGGATTTTTGCCAGTCGTCAGACTAAAAGTGTGTATTCAAGAGTTAATTAGAATAATTTTCCAAACCAACAAATCCGAGTTTTGATTGCTGCATCAGTGCTACAGAGAAGTCCACAAACGGAGACCCAACTAATACAGTCCACTTCGAGAATATTTTTAAGATAGCTACCATCCGCTCTCTGGAAAGAGCACTGAGTTTATGCGACGTAGTGCAAGGATTGGAAACCAGCGAAATCCCTAGGGCTAGCGCTCCTAGCTAAAGATGCAAACATGTTTGTTTGATATGCTCAGGTTGATTGATCATGATTTTGCGTGGTGGGACGTCCGCATTCA
Source organism: Armigeres subalbatus (assembly GCF_024139115.2). NCBI lineage: Eukaryota > Metazoa > Arthropoda > Insecta > Diptera > Culicidae > Armigeres > Armigeres subalbatus. The sequence goes on from NC_085139.1 coordinate 186,159,495, forward strand.
AGAGTTTGTGGGCTTCGTGGCCGTAGAGATAGCGGCGTATTTTTATTCCTCTGCGTTGGTGGGATGCTCGCAACAAGAACGATGTTTTTGTGGATCAGAAGGATCTCAATTCTCAATGGTGGGGCGCCCGCATTCAAGAAGAAAAGCGTAATTGTGGATAGGATTGATCACAATTCTTCGTAGTGGGACGCCCGCATTCCAGAATTTCTTACTCTGCTATGGTGGGACGCCCGCAAGAAGTGCGGTGTTATTGTGGAACGGATTGATTCTGCGAGCTAGGACGCTCGCATTCAAGGTTCTTCCTCTACGTTGCAGCTCGTTGGTGAAACGCCCGCAAACATAAATGAGTCATTATGGATGGATCACAATTCTGCATTAGGGGTCCCTGAATTGTGTTTCTTCATTCTGTTATAGACTAAACAATAAACAAACAAATTTAAAATAACCATAATAATGGTAATTTGTTACATGGAAAAACCCTATTTCGAGCTGAACTTTGAAAAAAAAATTATTTGTTTCCATTGTAAGCCCTACGTTTCCGTTATGCTCATTGGCGCTTGAGACTTTCAATAAATTAAGTCATTGAAACGATTCAACCCATAATGTGATCAACAAAACCCCAGCCAGTCGAATGTTCAGTTTATTCATAATGTATTTTTTAACTGAGTCTTATTAATTATGTCACGTAGTAGTAACCGTAGATATGTGCAATACATTTGAATTTTACTAAGCTTAGTTAAATACCGATGCTTTAGTCGTTTCTTTCTTGAAAAAAAAAAACGCTACTTTGCTTATAAATATAATACAATATGAGTAAAAAAAGTGAGTATGATTTATAACTGTTTCATTTTCATTGTGCTTCTTTCCACTGTGGAGCTAGAGAGCTACAAAGGGAAAAAACTTTCTTACCTTGAAGCATCATTTTAAAACTGCATAGAGTGAGCTGCTTTGTTCACGATTAAATATTTAACTTTTTGCATAGGATAAGTTCTACATTCACATGTTCCCAAGAATGTATTCCAGTAAATCTTCAAGCAAAATTCATCACAGTTCTGCTTCAGATAAAGTCGTTCGTGTTTGCAGATTTTCTTCATCGGAATGATGAACGCAATATTCGTAAGTTTAAAACTACATTTGGTACACATTTCATGTTACCTTCGCTTGTTAAAGCCATCCTGTGCTTTGTATGATGATTGTTACCTACAATGAAAAAAAAATGAAAAAGAAATTATTAGTGGCGTGGCAAAAGTAAATCTCCATCAATTCATGTTAAAAGCTTTTTGAAATTCATAAACAAATAATGACCGTATTATTGGGAGATTTATTTAAAATTCGAAGCTTCGAACCCTTCATATCATCATCGTTACATTTGAATGCTTCAAGGTGACTGTATAACCTTGTTTTGCGTTGAGTAGTGCATTCTAAGAACATTTTGAAAGGATTTTTGTTTAAAACAATCCCATCGCTTCAAGGTGGTGATCGGATCACATGTGCAAATGGTGCTACACAAATGCAAACTTTATTTACATTATAAGCTCAGTACGACGAAGAGGCATTCCTTACGTACGAATGTGTCATCATCGCAGGGAAACCTGTTACCGGTTTGTTGTAGAAGTAATCAAGAGAGGCAAAAAACGATCTGCAATCTAGCACAAGAATGTTATGGAGCTGCAGCCAAACACTTCATCGTTCAATGTTTATTTGTACACAGTGTATACACTGAGATAAAAAGGGGGGTATTAAATAGTAGCTCAACATTAATGGAAAAATATTGATAAATATTTTGAGCGCTTATTTTGTGAAATGTCTTCACTTGTCCTTTTTCATTTGGTGTTGAAAGTTTCCTTCGGTGCAACCGGCTAATCGCGATGTAAAGAAGAGTACTCCACACAAACATTCATATATTCATGAAGAGTGTAATGATGGGACAGAAACGCCTCCATTCCGCTCCCCCTCTAACACGACAACATCAAGTGTGACAGCCGACAGATTCGTTTAGTCAAGAAGTCACCGAGTTGTGTTACTGCCAGCGTGCAAAATTTTCCCTACTTTATTCTGTTCAGATGTTTCCGTCTTTACGTCGTCCTATGTACAGTTGGGTTAAGTTTGAGGAGACGATCGATGCTGCGACGTAACGAGATGTAAATTTATGTTTGTCAATTTGTAGCTTGTCACATGCAATTCACCCTCGATTTCCTAAAGATGCAACCGACGACGGCGTCAACAACGATGATTATGGCAATGATGATAAGTATGGCAAACATTACATTACGGTGTGTCCGTACAGTAGATTGGGGTAAAACAGTGCAAAAAATCATTTATAGCTATAGTAATACAATTTAATTAAAAACCCGAAATAATTCACCTAGCGATAGTAATGCATTACTCGTGCATTACAATAAAATAGTATTTTGGCCATAAATTTTGAGCCCTTAGTCCGATGTGTTCAATTTTCAATAAGAAACTCCTACCAAGAGATCCTTTTCAGAGTGAACATATGACTTTTCCATTACAGCTTGGTGTACGGGAAAAGCAAAAAGATAAAAACGACTGAGTTATAGAAATCAAAGACGGAAATAGATTGGTACTACTCAAAACGATCTTTTGCTCATCTAGTATTCACTCACTGAGTTTTGAGCACTAGTACTGCACCATATATTACCGTACAAAAAAAAATACAACGGATCTTGAGCAATTGTTGTTTTTCAAGAAAGGCTATGAGTTTGTTGTAAAATGAAATTTGAATTGTAGACTTAGTCGATTCACATTATTCGAATGTAATGGACAAATAATGGTTATTCATATATGCTTGCCAACTAGGCAACTAGGCTAGATGTACCAGTTGTGGCTATAGCACCAGTAATCGCACTAGTGCTTTATATGCCAAATGGCCAATCCAATCACCGCAAACCAAGCATATTCATATGATACGATGACGCCTTTGATTTCCTCCAAAACAAGCAAAGCATAATTGTAAAAATTGATTTTGCTTAATTTTTGACGTCATTTGCACCAGTTATCGCACTAGTGGTCCCAATTTGGCCAATCCCATAAGAAAACTATGGGATTTGCCAAATAAGGAACCAAAATTAAGAATAGTGGTGGTGCATGCGTTCCTATTATGGATTAATCAATTTTGAGGATAATAACAAATTTTATTGTGGTTTTCACAACTGTTCTATGGAGAATGAAGTAAAACCTTTCGCTTGATATATAAAGTCCACCCACATGGCTTTTACTTATTTTTTTAAAAATAGTTGTTTTTATGTATGGCGACAATTGGTACACCTACCCTATCGTTATTTTAGTTTTTACACAAGTTGCAGCCAACGGACGATCCTGCGTTTTTTTGCTATTGAATCCTTTCCTAAATATGATTTATTTAAATTATAGAACGAACATGAATGAATTAAAATACTAAGGGTAGCCTTCATCTTATTTATCTTCCTTTTCATCCCCCATATCTAACGACGAGTCAGCATGGTTGGTTAACGCAACGTTTTTGTTTTGTTTCCTGCGTCGCGAATATCCGATTAGAGGCTATGGCATTGCTTATATAATGACGGGTCGGGCCGCGAACAAGGATTTCAATGAATTATCGATAGCCTTGTGTTAAATAATTTTTAGAAGAGGATATAAGTCAATGATAAAAGGCTTGGCGTTTTGGCAGATTTCAATAAATAAAAAAGTTAAAACGTTGATCGAAGGATACCGAGGATCAACCGATATCTCATTCCAAATTCTGAATTTTAAAATGATTGTGATCTTGTAGTGCTGTCTTCTATTATTTTGACAAGCCGTACTTTGTTTGAACCCTAATAACTATCAGCAAAATAAGTTGATAATTAGTAAAACTTATTGCTACTAGATTACAATCCAAAATAACACACAACATGACAACTTGGCCGTATGCGTAATGTGTATATCACTTTTGTAAAATCTATTTTAAATTCAAATTATAACTGATCGACAACTTTCTCGAGTGGATTTCAATACACTATTTCCTACGATCTTGCATGATTACATTTTTACTAATTGGTTTATTTATTTATTCTTTTCTATTTTCAGGTAAAACTTATATCTTCATCTAATCTTCATTACCGATCAGCAGTAAGTAGAACAACAAATACTTGTTAATATTGGTATGAGTCCTTATGAGATATTTTGATCGGGTTGAAACGGCTAGGGGAAATGAGGGCAAGTTTGTTGTGCATGTTACTGGAACCCCTACCTTCTATTTTGTCAATTATGCAGATTAATCAGTTGCAAATAGGCTGTGCGTCTAAATACATAGTTTTATTGTCAGATTTTCTGGATGTGATACACTGCGCCGCTTTTGCACAAAACTTCACGCGGCAAATCACTGTCGAAAGGCACGGCCTTTGCTGTCAAAAAAAACTTGTCTTATACATGAAGCAGGAAAGAATTTGTTTGTTGTGGGCTTGAATTCTGGCGAAGTTTAACTGGGGAACGTGGCCCATCAAATTAAATATTTTTCCTCATATATACGCCAAGACTTCTCTTAAAAAAAGATTATTCACCAATTTAATAAATTTTTGAATGATTTTCTGGAAAAATTCCTGCAAGAATTGACAAAGGAATTCCTGGAGGTATTAATAAATATCTTCATAACTTCTAATTGGAATTGCTTCTGGAATTTCATTAGGAATCCTTTCGGAAATACCTCCAGAAATGTATCCAACAATCTGTCAGGAATTCTTTTTGGAATTTCAACTGTTTTTTTGAAAATCTCTCCAGAAAATTTACCTAGAAATAATTTGAGAAATTCCTTCAACGATTCCTTTATAAAATCCTCCGGAAATTCCTTTGAAGTTTCTTAGAATTTCCATACGGATTTTTTCTGGATTTCCCTTCAGGATTTCTATTAGATATTCCTTCAGGAATTTTTTTGCCTTTCTTGTGTACAAAATATACGTAAAGGCTGTATGCTCGCAAAAAGCTCTTTTTAGTGGAATGTAAGGACGTGGCATTCCTTTAGAAGTTCCTAAAGGAGAAGCTGACACCAGTAAGCCATAAGATTAAGATGGGATCTCTTGTACCAAAAAGTATTAATAAGAAAGCAGAGTCCGAGTTCATGAAGACATCGATAAAGAGGCATTACGCTAAATTAGAACGAGTAACTTTGGAGTGCTATAATATGCATTTGAAGTTAGCAAAGGAGCTTATCCTGAATCATTCGATTTATTTTTGAAGAAGGTAAAGAGGGCAGAAGAATGTGAATCAGACCGGAAACGGAGACTGCACAGGAAAAACTAAACAACTTGCGAGCGAAATCAGCAGAAGTAGTCCGTACAGACAAACCCACAGTACAGATCATCGAAGTCGTTAACCGTTCGACGCAGCAGTATACGGAGGAAAATCTAGCCCACCTCAATAAGGGACTGGGGTATGGGATAACACAGAGTTCAGACGTGGAACAGATCATCGTGGACATGGAGACAGCGATTTCCCGAAATATCGAGCAAAAGGATCAAAATACAGCGAGGAACATCATGGCAGACGCCATCAAGGAAGGACGGCACGGGACAACGAACCATGATGAGAGGAGAATTATAAAGGAACCTAAGGAAAAACCAGTATATTACGTAAAAGACAATAAGGGCAATGCAGTAGTGGTAATGGATAACGAAGACTACGACGAACAGATGACGACGAAAATCAACGGAGGACCTTATAGGCATTTGAGAGTGGATCTACTATCAGGATTAATAAGACTCACAGACAAAACAATTAAGGTGTGTAAGGCGATCATCGGAGATGCTCAAGTGAAGTCAGTAAACCCGGTTCTACTACCAAAAATCCATGAACCCGGGAAGGAGATGCGAGAGATAGTTTCATCAGTGGGTTTCCCTACCCAAAACATAGCCAAATGGTTGGTAAAGGAGTTTTAAAGTATGCCGAGACCATTCCCCAGCAGGTCAGTCATCAACAACCAGGAGTTCGCCCAGAAGCTGTTGGAATCAGGACACATCGGAGAAGATGTCATAATGGTATCATTCGACGTAGCGGCATTGTTCTCTAGCGTTTTAGTGAAAGATGCTCTGAATCTTCTAGAGGATTGGCTGCTAACACAAAGGACGGAAACAACATGGCGAGGAAAGATGAAGATGTACCTAAATCTGGCAAGGCTATGCATGACGGAGAACTACTTCACATTTCGTGGCAATTACTACAAACAGACGAAGGGAGCACCGATGTGAAATCCGCTATCACCGTTTTTGTGCGAACTGTTCATAGCGAATGTGGAGAACAACCTACGGGAACAAGGAATACTACCCAAGAAATGGTGGAGATACGTCGACGACATATTCAGCATCATCAACCGAAATGATCTACCCAGGATTTTGGAAGCGATAAACAACGTGCATAAGGACATCAAATTCACCTTCGAGGAGGAAAAAGAAGGTAAGCTACCTTTCTTGTATCTACTGGTCATCAGGGAAGCAAATACAAATACATTGAGCCTCGAAATCTACTGGAAGCCCACGAACACCATGAGAGTCATCCCATATACATCGAACCATTCCTATCAACATGAAATGGCAGCATTTCATCACATGATCCACAGGATGCAGACGATACGCCCGAAGAAGAAAAAACGAAGGAACTACAACACATCTTGAAAACAGCAAAGATCAACGGATATCAAGAGAGGACTATACGAGCGATCATCAACAAGAAGGAAAGGGCCCTACGAAGAAGTGGACTTACAACGTTACAACGCTGTCACCGATCGAGCCGCTAAAAAGAGTTTCGGTCTCATATGATAAACACATCAACATCCAGCTACGCCCTCGACTAAGGAAATTCGTCATCGATTCTCCAGTAGAAGCAACCAACTCGAGTCTCTATTGCGTTCAACGAAGGGTAAAGTATAAATGTTAAATAAGGCAGGTGTTTATAAAATAAGTTGTTCCCAATGTGAAAAAATCTATGTAGGCCAAACAAAAAGATCATTAGATGTAAGGTCCCGAAACATATGGCGGAAGTAAGTAAGGCGGAAAGAGTAAAAGATAAGGGATTACATTACGAATTTAGATCTAACATAGAGAATCATGTGCAGGGCCGGCTTTAGCATGAAGCAAAATGTACAAAAAAGATTGGAAAAAGGTTGCGATTGTTTTCTTCAAGTCGAGTCAAGTACGAGATGATGTCTGTGTGTGCGCAAAAAAGTGTTACTTATTTTTCAGGTACTTATCCTCAAATGATTTGTTCGCAACAAGTTGCATTTCACGCCAAATTCCGTCTCATTATTTTCTATTGAAAATAATTGGATCTGACTATGGGCTCGGAAGTTATGGCTTCTTACAGAAAAATCACCTAAAAAAGCGTCACTAATATTTCTTTAGAATTTATCCTCAACCGATTTCTTCGCAACAAGTTGCATTTTATGCAGAATCCAGTCTCATTGTATTCTATTGAAAATTAGTCTGATCGCATTATGAGATCAAAAGTTATGGCCAAATACATTTTTTTCAACGCGAAACCCGTGCAAAAATCTCATTTGTTTTTCGAGCACTTAACCTTAACCGATTTGCTCGCGACAAGTTGCATTCGACGGGGAATCCTGTTTCATTGTTTCCTATTTAAAATTGGCCAAATCAAACTATGAAATTTAGTTCTGGCGAAACACAAATTTCAGTTGTCAGCTTGTAAGTATAGGAAAAAAACTGTTTTGGCTCTTTTGCTCGTCCGATTCGGTTGCAACAAGTTGCGTTCGTTTTTATGTCTGCAACATGTATAATATAATGAAAGCTGCTTTGAAATGTTCTGTGTGTATTCAACGTTTTTTTTATAATCTTGGAAATTTAACGAAAACCCTGGGAAAACCTGGAAAAATCATAGAGTTTTTATTTTGGTAATGAGTCGACACCCTGATTAATAACTGAAGAAATGGTAATAGAATACTAAGTAGAAAAGCAGGCTAAGTTCCAGTTGAAATATAGAGCCTTTTAAGATGAAGAAGAAAAGAAGAAGAACTTCCCAGGACCACTACCTGGTGGTGGCCGAAGTTGGGACTTCAGTCAGTCCTTGCCAGCTCTCTCGGCGAAAGTATCACCGGGTCGACTGGGGTTCGTGGACGACAACATCGACTACCAGCGTCACCAGGAGTGACTCGGAACGAGCAAACCATGCAAACTGTCATACGAAAGAGCTGTCGAAAGGAGATGCACAATGAGTCTTCAGTCTTCTCAACTGAAGACGTCCGTCGATGCCGTCCAAGAGCGCTTTCTCAAGCACCTGAAGAAAAGATCTAATCCGTCTGTAAAATATCAATTACAGGCTACACCAGAGTACTGGGCTGCCTCAGCTTAAAACCCGATGCAATCGCATGATCAAAATTATCCAAGCCAGAATAATGGATCTCAGAAATAATGATTCGCGCAAAGCAATTCCGGAAACTGACAAACATTTAAAATTCATTGACCATTAGATAACAACGCTTGATAACTTAGTTCATATGGACGGGATTCTCCAAACAAACATTGTAGACGGGTAAAGCTTATACAGCCAAAAATAGTCTTCTTCGGCTAGAAAACTAGCTTACTCGACTTGGATGGTGTGTTAGATCTGCCAAACCGCATCAAGCGGCCTTTTGAATGAATTGTTCGAACATGGAAAATTCGTTTATCATCAATTCATACGATTTGAATTAAATTGAAGATCTCATTTAAAAACCTATATCAAGTCATCGAAAACCATGAAGGCTCCAGGCTTCGACAGCATCCTAAATCTCGAACTCAAATACGCGCCGCGTGTGCTGGGCCAGAAATCGTCGCCAGCGGCGTTTGTTGTGGTTTTGCCCGGCAGTGGCGTTTTTTGGCATGACTATTTTATTCGGCAGCGGCGGCGTGAGTCGGCGTGGAAATATTTTTTGTATTTGATTGCCGGATTTACTAAAAAGTTTTTTGCAGGAATCTGTTTGAACTTCCTCGACAAATTCTTCGAAATTTCCTTGGCAAAATCTTCGAAATTTCCCTTATAAATTCTTTGATTTTTTTCGTCGAAATCTTCGGAATTTCTTCCGCAAATTCTTTGGTTTTTCCTCGGCAAATTCTTGGAGTTTTACTTGGAAAATTCATCACAGTTATTTCGGTATATCCTCGGCAAATTCTATGAGACCTCCTCGATGAATCTTCGAAATTACCTCAGCAAATTCGTCAGAATATCCTCGGCATTTTTTTTTACTTTCCTCGAAAATTCTTCGCAAATTCACTCGGCAAATTCTTTGAAAGCTTTTTCGGGATATTCTCGGAAGGTTTTTTCATCGACCAATTCTTCGAGATTTACCCCCCAATAGTGTATTCAAAAAATAGTCGGCAAATTTTTCAAGATTTCCTCGAGAAATTCGTCAAAATTTCCTCGGCAACTTCTTTGGGATCTTCTCCGACTTTCATCGGTAAATTCTTCGGGATTCCCTTGACAAACTGTTCCAAATTTCCTCGATTTTTTTTCAAATTTTCTTCGAATTTTTTTTAGCCTTTCCTCAAGAAATTCTTCCTTATTTCTTCGGAATTTCGGCGAATTCTTTGAAATTTCCTTGAAAATACTCTGCAATTTACTCTTCGAAATATCGCCCGGAAATTCTTTAAAATTCCCTCAAAAAAATTTCGGAACATCCTCGGGAGACTACAGAATTTTCTTTGGAAATCGTACCGAATTTGCTCTGGATATTCTTCGGCGGCGGCGAACACCTTTACAACGGGTCATATGGCTTAAAATGTTATCTCGGTCGGCCAAGTGGGGCTTTCTGCCAAATAACCATTTCGACCAAAGGGCATTTTCGGCTAAATGACCTGAAGAGCCGAATAATAATGTGGGCCGTATGTCCATTCGGCCAAATAACATTTTTGGCCAGATGGGTTTCAGCCTAAAGGTTTGTTCTGCCAAACAACTTATGTCCTTGTGTCCAAATGATTTCCAGCCGAATGACTTTCTACCAAACGGCCCTCCTGGCCGAACGAAACGGCCGAAGTGGTCGTTTGGCAAAAGGAGCCATTTGGCCGAAAATTTCATTAACTTAATGGATCATGGGACATTTTTGGCCAAATGGCCCTATCTACCCTTACGATCATTTCGGCCAAACAGATTTTTTTTCATTCAAAAATGTATTGCCTAATTTCCGGTATTCTTAAGAATTTACACGGAAAGTGCTTACGAATTTTCTCAGATAAATTTCAAAAACTCCATCGAGTCCTGGATGTCTTGACAGAGTACCACATCAGCTGAAAGATCTGTATCAACGCAGCGAAGCCCAGGTCATCATCTTAACTCACTCAAAATCCCCCAAGCTGGTTTCGGCTGAGGGTTGTACAATCATCCTCAATGGCACGACAGGTTCAATAGTTAGAAACAATGCGATTCTAATTATTACGCTTATTTCTGCTTACGAATTTTCTCAGATAAATTGCAGTACTGGGACCGATGCGCACGACATCATCGCTGGCGTATCCTCGAGCCCAGGTTGTTCAGAAGGCGGTATCCTGTCTTTGTTCTCGGATGACACCCCTCTCGTCTACAAAGCTAGAGTGATCAGAGCGCTAGTGAAATTTCCTTGAAAATACTCTGCAATTTACTCTTTGACATATCGCCCGGAAATTCTTTAAAATTCCCTCAAAAAATTTCAGAACATCCTCAGGGAGACTACAGAATTTTCTTTGGAAGTCGTACCGAATTTGCTCTGGATATTCTTCGGCGACGGCATACAGTACACCTTTACAACGGGGTCATATGGCTTAAAATGTTATCTCGGTCGGCCAAGTGGGGCTTTCTGCCAAGCCTAACCATTTCGACCAAAGGGCATTTTCGGCTAAATGACCTGAAACCGAATCGGAATAATGTGGGCCAGCCATGTCCATTCGGCCAAATAACATTTTGGCCAGATGGGGTTTCAGCCTAAAGGTTTGTTTCTGCCAAACAACTTATGTCCTTGTGTCCAAATGATTTTAACCAGCCGAATGACTTTCGGCCAAACAGCCCTTCCTGTGGCTGGAACGGAAACGGCCGAAGTGGTCGTTTGGCAAAAGGGGCCATTTGGCCGAAAATTTCATTTACTTAATGGGTCGTATAATGGGACATTTTCGGCCTAATGGTCCTATCTGCCCTTACGATTACTTTGGCCAAACAGATTTTTTGACGTGGGACTTACGTCTTTCTTTACTATACTGGGTGTCATTTAGATTTTTGGAAATCAAGGCGTTACGCATGAAAGGGAAGATTTCGAACGTTACTAGCGCCTTTATCTTTCGGTGGATTTTTAAGATTCTTATATCAATCGACTCGGACACTCTTCAACAATTTGCCAACTTCATTTGAAACTTAAAATTTTTTAACGATAAGCCTTGAAAATTTCAAATCTTGTCAAAAGGTCAATAAAAATTTCATTTGTTATCAATTTCGTGCTGCATTCCTAACACGAGGACATCAGAATGCATTGCCACGATGCCTTCAGGATCCTACCGCAAGTTTTATTTTGTGCATACAAAAAGCAGTGGCTTCCGTGTATAACAGGCTTGGTGGTCATATGGCTACCGCTTCTGCCTCATACGCAGGAGGTCGTGGGTTTCAATCCCAGGCCGTTCCATTCTTCCTACCTTTGTATCTTTTCACTTATATTTCTCATGTTCTAGCAATCGCTTTAGAACTTCAAATAAGACTTTCATACCGTTTCCATCTTCTATCCCATATACCTGCAACTTGAAAAAGGTTCGTTTCGGCATCCAATTAGAATACTACACCACCCTTTCATAACATCTTATCACATTGTGACAACCGTTAACCAAGACGAACCCCAAGATTCCAATAAAATTCCGCAGGAACTCGTGGCGAGTGCATCTATCAGATTCCTTCCCATCCCCCGATGACCGTGAGGACGTGGCCAGCGCCGTTATCAACATTATCCAAATACTAGGCTCTCCGGACTGTGCACATTGAGGTTGGAGAAGCAAATCCCATGCTTCCATCCATTGTGGTTCCCTGTGCAATTGCGATTGTTCTGGTCGATCACGGAGTAGCAACTACGAAATGCACGGTCATCATGCTCATGCTCATGCTCAAAAGAAGCAGTGGCTTCCGTGTGCGAGTCATTACAATTTGTGACAGCAGCGCGTACTGACGTGCTTTTCGCTCCCGCATTGTTTCCCGCATTTTTTTACACAGTATGCAGTCGCCAGCGGGAGAGCGGTGGGTCTGCGAGTGTACATGAAAGAAGAGGGCGCATTTTTTGCCGTTCTATGCTTCATAATGGTCAGAAGCAGTGGTGTCGGTTGCGATCGTTGCAATCGCCTCGCTCAGAGTTCCACGGCTGAGAGCTGCGAGGGCAGCGGTGGTGGATGAAGAATAATAAAATTAGTTCAAGAGAGATTTAGTCCTGTTCATTCAGGAAAGTGATTGGTTTAATAATCACAACTATAACAGTTCTGATTCCATAGCAAAAGGTAACTAGATACACTATTGGAATACTAAAAAGAAATTGATTGAAAATAATTATTTTCATTCATTCGCAGCAGGCATTGGCAATTAAATGATACACATTTAGCAATGGTGTTGATACCCATTTTAAATTAGGAAATTTTGATAAGAAAATTATTTTGAGCTTTTTAGTGGAATGTTTTCACCTGTCATAAGACGAGTTTATACAATCCCATTGAATTCCACACTTATTGTGGTAGGAAATTTTGCCGTATTACATGTTATAAAATAGACCGCAAGAAATAATTTCCAGAAGAATATTTTTAATAACTATTATTTTATAATTTGGTTATCATTTTCTAAGAAATTATATTATTAAACTGAACTCATAGTTTGGAACCAAAACATTAATAATAGTTTGTACAACTAGTTGCAAAAAGATGATTTTTTCAGCACGAGTTGTTCGTTTATCCAACGAGGCTGTTAAAATTAAATCCTTTATCACTCAAAGACAAACTGTAAACCAGGTATTATGATCAGAAATTGCAAAAATAATTTCTAAAATCTATAAATTCCCTACATTTGCTGGAGTAAATAAGGGTTCAATAGTTAGAAACAATGCGATTCTAATTATTACGCTTATTTCTGCTTACGAATTTTCTCAGATAAATTGCAAGTACCTGGGACCGATGCACGACATCAATATCAAACTGGCGTATCCTCGAGCGGAGGTTGTTCCAGAAGCGGTATCCTGTCTTTGTTCTCGGATGACACCTCTCTCGTCTACAAATCTAGAGCGATCAGAGCGCTAGTGCCAAAACTCCATCGAGGCCTGGATGTCTTGACAGAGTACCACATCAGCTGAATGATCTGTATCAACGCAGCGAAGCCCAGGTCATCATTTTAACTCACTCAAAATCTCCCAGGCTTGTTTCGGCTGAGGGTTGTAAAATCATCCTCAATGGCACGACAGTGGAATAGGTCAATGAGGCAGTATATTTTTGCTTACCCCTAGACAGCAAGCTTATTTTCCGGCAACAGATTGTCAAAACAGTGTGTAACGTTATATTAAAATAGCTGTACCCACTGTCAGTGATCAACCGTCGATCGTCATTGTCCCTGAAAAATAAACTTACTGTCTACAAGCAAATCATCCTCCCCTTGATCGAATGCGCCATGGCGGTCTGGTAGAAAAACGCTAAGACCTATCACCTCAATCTCCAGCGAGCCCAAAAGAAATCCTGCGGGTGATTTTGAACAACCCCAGCCTCAAATTCCCAGCCCCAAAAAGTAGGCTCAATCTATCGAAATTTGTTTATTTTGAATGTGCCTAACAATTTCCCAAACTTTAAAACAACTTTATTGGAATAAAAAAATAGTTTCTACATAGTATTGAATAAACATTGAAGTTTATTACCTTTATCACTCATTTTAGTCAATAATTCAGTTTATCTACTTTATGCTAACAAGCTGCCCTTCATACGAATGGGAGTGTAATTGCACACCGGCCAACCCAAAGGCAATAAGGGCAGCTCGTTGATTGAGTATCCGCCGAACGATTTCGGTGCGCACGAGTCCCGACTTCGAACAGAAACGTGAATGGAATCCTTTGAGGAGGAGTAGTGAATTGGTGCGTGAGTTACAATAATTGTTGCAAACTGTTGGCTGAGCCCCCTAAAGCATTTAATGTGACGTTTAATAAATGAGGTACGCGCCCATTTTTGACGAGCCGAGCGGCGGCGTCTGTCTCGTGGCACAGTCCGCGCTCACTATACCCACTTGAACCGATATGGCTAGTCGGAGGCTCAATCGTCGGCGTGCGTCGACGTTCGCTTTTGCAGAAAAGTTCAAATGTTAAGCGTGTGAGAATTCGGTCCACATGCATTGCCCAATAGTGAGTGAGCTGACTTTCGCAATCGGACAATCGCGCTCCAAATTGAGCCATATCGGATAGGGGACATGGGTGAATCAATTCAGTTGTTGGCGTTTCATTTCCGAAAGTAAAAACGTCCAAACCTTGAGTACGGACACATGGACCTTCGAACGCTAATGAAAATAAAACTATCACCACCATCATTGCATCACAACAGTAGAAGAAACGGATTAAGCTACCAAACGGTTTGGGTACTTTACTCGCTGATTGCAATATTCATAGTTATTGCTTTTGGTTAACTATTCATTCGTCAAAAAAAGTTATTCTGTTTAAGACAATGTTTTTCAAACAAATTGAGCATATAACCTTTCAGTACTACTTGGGGTATGAGAATGGCAAAAAACGTAAGAAACATACCAATTTAATGGACAGAACATATTCGTAGATCGTTATGGTTTTTGTATGTCCCCACAGAAAAGATGGCACCCTTTCAGTGGTACCGGGCAATCAACTAACCTTGACTGGTTATCCTCTAAACCGCTCTATTTAAAGTTTGAACAGTTCAAGCGTATCCGAGAGTGGAAAACAAATGGCTTGATTTCCCTTCCTCTGAATAGCAAACAATGCTACCCGCGTGCCGCCGACGCGTCCCCTGATGGAAAGGTTAGAAACATGCATCCGACCAGGCAGCGCAAAGAGAATGACCCCGCAGCATGGGACAAGGTATGATTGGCGATTAATTAACGAAGATATGGAGCTCAGAGCCGGCAAATATGTCTGTGTTTTAGGTTAGGTGACCGAGACATGCACAGATTATTCGGAAAAGCCAAAAGCAAAGCCCACAGCCCCCTAATGTTTCAGACGATGTTAAGATTGGAGTTTTTTTCTTCGTGCTGCTACATATCTAAAATGTAGTACACTTTTAATCGATTTCCAATCAGCTAATGTTGGCACCCACATAAGGTTCTCAATGGCTGCTGTTGTAGTTTTGCTTTACAGAGCTGGACTTAATTATTTTCGGTTATGATTACTCCGAGTGTTGAATAATCGTTGATGAATGCTTTATTAAAAAATAATAATAATAGAGGAACTATTCAGTTTGAGGTAATTGAATTAAATAATAATATTAGACAACCAGTTATAAATGTAACTAAGTGACTAAGATGAGAGAGATGAGAAATTTTGTAACATCGAACCAAACAAATAGGGGAAGGGGGGGCCAATATGCCCTAGCTAAGCAAACACTGCTCTATTGTCTTATTAGTAACGCTATTCATGGGTATTTTTAAATTATGCATCAGTTAAACAAGATAGCTAGTTGATGCCATTCAAAAATTGTCAAAAATCACAATCATATTGATAATATTCACATTTCCAAAAAGTGGTGATATTCTGTTGCCAGAAAACTCATGAGGCAAAACGCCTTTTAGCTGGCAGCTCCTAGGGAATAAAGTACCACGCGTCGGCGAATCAGCATTCTAGTATGGATAGTCCGTGGAGACGCAAGTACTTTGTAGGTTATTGCCACTAGGGCGTTTTGCCTCGCCAAAATGTTAGATGTTTCTTCAAAACGTGGAAATTTCGGTTTCCGACCTTCCCATGCACTTTTTTGAAACTTTCTTCGCCTATCCTACATAATTTTTAGATCTAGTTTTGTTACGGACATCTTAATGACGGTAAATATGAAACCACAAAAGGCGTTTTGCATCAGGGGCGTTTTGAGGCCTCTTCCCTAACAATGAATATTAGAATTGAACTTAAAAAACCAGAAATTTGAGAATTTAGGAATTTATGAATTTAAGAATTATCAATTTAGAAGTTTAGGAAATTTGGGACTTAGAAGTTAAGGAATGCGGGAATTTAGGTATTTAAGAATTCAGGAATTGGAAAATTAGGGTAGGGTAAATCACTACTTGGGCCTATGGACCCGGTTCCCGGCTCACTGCACAGAAAACTAATGATTTATACTGTTTGAAATCCGTAGGTTCATGATTGATAATTTTTAAAGTCTCCCATTTATTTTTCACAATACTCAAAATTTTTCAACCACTTGTTTTACTCCCTAATTGATCCAATTGTAGAAAATAAAAATGTAGATTTCAAAATTTCGCTCTCCGATGGCCACACCACTGAGCCGGAGTGATTCTTTCCACTTTTACAAAACGGTATAATCAAATAAACACCTACCTGAAAATCGTCACAGTGCTCTATACAACAATTGCGTGAAGCTATTAATCACCACACCATAATTCTAAACACACGCGCTTCAATTCTTCCCTAATTTTTCGTTTCACTAGAACTTATTTAAACACATTAGAATACATTTTAAAAGTATCCTCAAACCGAACAAAAATCACCTCGGCCCAAAAACTTCTTGCCGCACCGTGCTGTCAAAAGGCCAGGAGTATGAAAATGATCCTTCATTGTTAATAGGAAAACTGTCTAATACATTGACGCTATCATGTTTATAATTCTCTCGATTTCAAAGGTGAAAAAATATTGTTTTAAGTATTTGAAAGAAATTTGGATGAGTAAATATATCTTCTCAACCAAATAAAAATGATTATGAATAATACCATCTGGCATCTTGTTGTAGTGGAACGTGCATATTTTTGTTTACGTCGCATTTTCTACCGTCCAGAGAGAGAAAGAGAGTAATAAGTTGAGAGATTGAGCGAAAATTTTGCTTGGGCCGGGAACTGGATTTGGAAGTGGGCCGGAAATTAAATCGCTATGACTGAAGTGAAATTGCTGCACCTCGTTAATTAAAATCAAATAAAAAGCTTTTGAACGATATTTAGCACGGTTAGCTATTTTTTTACTCAGAAGTGATCCTCAATGCAGTATTATACACAAAATTCAGGAAAAGTTGCTTCCTGTCATAAATATCAATTAAATAATGCAGTCGTATGCAAGTTAGGCCGGGAATGGGGTAAGAAACCTACTTAGAAATTAAGGAGTTGAGGAATTTAGGAATTAGGGAAATTAGAAACTTTGGAATTTAAAAATTTAGGAGATTAAGAATTAGGAATTTAAAAATTTAGGAATTAAGGAATTTAGGAATTATTATTGAGTAATGTATTTTGGAATTTAGAAATTTTTAAATGGAATTTCAGTGTTGAAGAATTCAGGAATTTAGGAATTTAAGAATTTAAAAATTTGGGGGTTCAGGAATTTCGGAATTTATGAATTATTATTGATAAATACTAGGGAAGAATTTAAAAAATTGGAGGTTCAGGAATTTCGGAATTAATGAATTATTATTGATAAATAATTGGGATGTAGGATTTTTTTAAATTTTGAATTTAAGTATAAAGGAATTTAGGAATATGGCAAGTCAGGAAATTAGGAATTTTGGAATATAGGAATTTAGGAATTAAAAAAATAGAAATTTTAGAATTTAGGAATATAGGAGTTTGATAATTTAATAATTTAAAAATATACGAATTAGGCAATTGAGAAATTTAGGAAATTAGAAATGTAGAAATTTAGGAGTTTAGAAAATAAAAAAAGGGATATGGAGTTAAGGAATTTAAGAATTTAGGAATTTGGGAATTTAGGAATTTAGAAATTGAGATATTTAGGAATTTAGAAATAAAGATATTTAGGAATTTAGGAAATCACGAATTTAGGTATTATTAAATAAATAATAAATTTTGGAATTTAGGCGTTTTGAAATTGGAAATTGAAGTGTAATGGAATTTAGGAATTTGGGCATTTAGGAATTTAGGAAATTAGTAATTTGGGAACTAGTACCGCCATCGGGGGTGACAATGGGTCTGGGGGGTGACAATGGGTCATCGCTCTCACCGGCAGCCTGGAGGTCGGATAGCAAAATCGTTCAAAAAGGTCTCTTATATTTTAGTCTTCTTGCCCTTAGATACATTGAATCCATTCTACAATCATTCTAAGTAGTTGAAACAGTGACCCATTCTCACCCCCATTTGACCCATTGTCACCCCCGACGACGGTAATTTAGGAGTTTAGGAGCTCTTGAGTTTAAGGATTTAAGAATTCACGAATTTAGGAATTATAGAGCTTTGGATTTTTAAATTTAGGAACACTGTAATTTAGGAATTAGGGAATTAAGGAATTGAGAGAGTATATAAATTGATTGGTTCCCGATCAGACGTGTTTCAGGTAGGACGAAGTGCCTTGCTTGATCAGGGTTAATTTGTGCTGCTTTGGACGGTTGTTGATTCTGTGTGATCTGTTCAGATGCAAGCTAAATAAATGAATGAGTTTGAAATTATGGAATTTAGGAACATAGGAAATTTGAGAGTTTGGGGATTTAGTATTTTGACAATTTCGGAAATTTGAAATTCAAGAATTAAGAGTTTTGGAAATTTGGAATTTAAAAATTCAGGTATTTAGGAATTTGGGTATTAAATTTAAGAATTTAGGAGTTTAAGAATTAAGTATTCTGGGGATTTCGGGAATTGGAAAAGCAGGAATTTTGGAATTGTGTACATTAGGAATTTAAAAATTGAGGAATTTTGAAATTTAGGAATTAAAGGAAAAAATCCCAGATTAATTCACCTAGCGGTGATGGAGCCTTTCTCGTGTGTTATAAAAATAGTATTTTGGTCATAACTTTTGAGCCCATAGTCCGATATGGCCAATTTTCAATAGGAAACAATGGGACAAGATTCTGCGACAAGATGAAGCTTGTTACGGGCAAATCGGCCAAGAGTAAGTGCCTAAAAAATGAGTGAGAATTTTTCTTGTAAGAAAATGTATTTCGGCCATAACTCCGAATCCCATAGTCTGATTTGGCCAATTTTCAATACGAAACAATGGGACAGGATTCAGCGTCGAATGCAAAGTTCGTTTTTGGAGCGAACGTATAGCCTTTACGTATATACTTTGTATACGAGATGAAATTTAGGAACAAGGGTTTTTTTTAAATTGAGGAATAAGGAATTTTCTCTTGATTTTTTTTAATTTATCATTTTTTTAATTTTTTAACTTTTGAATTTTTGAAATAATAAATTTCTAAATTCTTCAGGGTTTCTAGGGCTTAAGACCTTAAATTTTGAAAATTTTGAGTTTTTGAATTTTTGACCTTTTAAATTTTTGAATTTTTAAATTTTTAAATTTAGAATTTTAGAATTTTAGAATTTTAGAATTTTAGAATTTTAGAATTTTAGAATTTTAGAATTTTAGAATTTTAAATTTTAGAATTTTAAATTTTAAATTTTAGAATTTTAGAATTTTTACAGAATTTTAGAATTTTAAATTTTAAATTTTAAATTTTAGAATTTTGAAATTTTAAATTTTAAATTTTAAATTTTAAATTTTTAGAATTTTAAATTTTAAATTTTTAAATTTTAGAATTTAGAATTTTAGAATTTTAAATTTTAGAATTTTTAGAATTTTAGAATTTTAGAATTTTAGAATTTTAAATTTTAGAATTTAGAATTTTTAAATTTTAAATTTTAGAATTTTGGAATTTTAAATTTTGGAATTTTTAGAATTTTAGAATTTTAGAATTTTAGAATTTTAAATTTTAGAATTTTAAATTTAGAATTTTAGATTTTTAGAATTTTAAATTTCTAGAATTTTAAATTTTAGAATTTTAAATTTTAGAATTTTAGAATTTTAGAATTTAGAATTTTAAATTTTAAATTTTAAATTTTAAATTTTTAAATTTTAAATTTTGGAATTTTAAATTTTAAATTTTAGAATTTTAAATTTTAAATTTTAAATTTTAGAGATTTTAGAATTTTAAATTTTAAATTTTAGAATTTTAGAATTTTAGAATTTTAGAATTTTAGAATTTTAGAATTTTAAATTTTAGAATTTTAGAATTTTAAATTTTAAATTTTAGAATTTTAGAATTTTAAATTTTAGAATTTTAAATTTTAAATTTAGAATTTTAAATTTTGAATTTAGAATTTTAAATTTTAAATTTTAGAATTTTAAATTTTAAATTTTAAATTTTAAATTTTAGAATTTTAGAATTTTAGAATTTTAAATTTTAAATTTTAAATTTTAAATTTTAAATTTAGAATTTTAAATTTTAGAATTTAGAATTTTAGAATTTTAAATTTTAAATTTTAAATTTTTAAATTTTAAATTTTCAAATTTTAAATTTTAATTTTAGAATTTTAGAATTTTAGAATTTTAGAATTTAGAATTTTAAATTTTGAATTTTAGAATTTTAGAATTTTAGAATTTTAGAATTTTAAATTTTAAATTTTTAGAATTTTAGAATTTTAAATTTTAGAATTTTTAGAATTTTAGAATTTTAGAATTTTAGAATTTTAAATTTTAAATTTTAAATTTTAGAATTTTAGAATTTTTAAATTTAGAATTTTAAGAATTTTAGAATTTTAAATTTTAGAATTTTAAATTTTAAATTTTAGAATTTTAAATTTTAAATTTTAAATTTTAAATTTTTAAATTTTAGAATTTTAGAATTTTAGAATTTTAAATTTTAGAATTTTAAATTTTAAATTTTAAATTTAAATTTTAAATTTTAAATTTTAAATTTTAGAATTTTAAATTTTAAATTTTAGAATTTTAGAATTTTAGAATTTTAAAATTTTAGAATTTTAAATTTTAAATTTTAGAATTTTAGAATTTTTAAATTTTAGAATTTTAAATTTTAAATTTTAAATTTAAATTTTTAAATTTTAGAATTTTAAATTTTAAATTTTAAATTTTAGAATTTTAAATTTTAAATTTTAAATTTTAAATTTTAGAATTTTAAATTTTAAATTTAGAATTTAGAATTTTAAATTTTAGAATTTTTAAATTTTAAATTTTAAATTTTAGAATTTTAAATTTTAGAATTTTAAATTTTAAATTTTTAAATTTAGAATTTTAGAATTTTAAATTTTAAATTTTAAATTTTAAATTTTAAATTTTAAATTTTAGAATTTTAAATTTTTAAATTTTAGAATTTTAGAATTTTAGAATTTTGAAATTTTAGAATTTTAAATTTTAAATTTTAAATTTTAGAATTTTAAATTTAAATTTTAAATTTTAAATTTTAAATTTTAAATTTTAAATTTTAAATTTTAAATTTTAGAATTTTAAATTTAGAATTTTAGAATTTTTTAAATTTTAGAATTTTAAATTTTAAATTTTAGAATTTTAAATTTTAAATTTTAAATTTTAAATTTTAAATTTTAAATTTTAAATTTTAGAATTTAGAATTTTAAATTTTAAATTTTAGAATTTTAGAATTTTAGAATTTTAAATTTTAGAATTTTAGAATTTTAAATTTTAGAATTTTAAATTTTAAATTTTAAATTTTAGAATTTTAGAATTTTAGAATTTAAATTTTAAATTTTAAATTTTAGAATTTTAGAATTTTAGAATTTTAGAATTTTAGAGATTTTAGAATTTTAGAATTTTAAATTTTAGAATTTTAAATTTTAAATTTTAGAATTTTAGAATTTTAAATTTTAGAATTTTAAATTTTAGAATTTTAGAATTTTAGAATTTTAAATTTTAAAATTTTAAATTTTAATTTTAGAATTTTAAATTTTAAATTTTAGAATTTTAAATTTTAAAATTTTAGAATTTTAGAATTTTAGAATTTTAAATTTTAAATTTTAGAATTTTAGAATTTTAGAATTTTAGAATTTTAAATTTTAGAATTTTAGAATTTAAAATTTTTGAATTTTAGAATTTTAGAATTTTAGAATTTTAAAATTTTAAAATTTTAGAATTTTAGAATTTTAGAATTTTAGAATATTAGAATTTTAGAATTTTATTTATTTTTAAAATTTTGATTTTTTTTTTAATTTTTGATTGTATGATTTTTTAAATTTTTGAATTTTATATGTTTTTAATTATTTTTAATTTTTTAGTTTTATATTTTCTATATATTTTTTAAATTTCTTTGATTTTTTTAAATTTCTTTAATTTTTTTTAATTATTGGACTTTTGAATTCTTTAAAATTGAAAAATTATCAAGTCGAGTCAAGGTCTCGTACTAATACTTAAGACGACCTGTTGAGGTCGAAATACGTATCTGTGATGTTACAATCAAGTGATGGAATTAAATGGGAAGGTACAAACTTGTCTTATGACAAGTGTAAAATTTTAATTTTTTTGAATTTTTGAATTTTTGAATCTTTGAATTATGGCTCGTGGCATTAGATTGCGCCCATGCCCGCAATGTGCCTTGACCTAGAGGAGGATTTGCTGACAGGCAAGACTACGGTGGCAGCCAGGTGGAAGGAGCACTTTGAAGATTTGCTGAACGGTGAAAACGAAGGTGTGTTAAGGAACAGAAGGGACATAGTCGACGGTCAAGCTGTGAGACCACCAAAGCTGGATGAGGTAAAGAAGGCTCTAAATGAGCTAAAACACAGTAAAGTTGCTGAAAAGGACGAGATCCCGGTCGAGCTTCTCAAATCGTAAAGGGAGATCTGGCGTTTAGAGGTACGACACTATTTTCACACAGTCTGAGTATTTGGTTGAGCCAAATGGTGCCATGTTAGTTATTCTGCTAAATTAATCAATTTGTTACATATCCGAAAAAATAAATGTGTTTCATCGGAAATAATTTAGCATGTAATGAAATTGCATTCAAGTTCATATCACAGTATGTTGTGATCGAACCAATGCATCCACCAAGAAAACCCTGGTTCCATCCCATGACCGCACCCAGCCAGCATAAAAAGAGGCCCGTTAGACTGGCTGTCTGTCGCCAACTTTGCGCTAGTTTCGCGCGCTCTCGTTAAATCGGGTAGGTGCTTCAAGTGTGGAACGGACGGACGGCCGACCGAGTGAACGGAAAACAGTCGAAGATTTGTCCCTGATCTGATCCGTTCGATTACCACGGAGAAGGCGTGTGCGCTGCTATTTTCCCCATGCTCGCGATCTCTTCGCCATCGCTGGCTGTTGAAATTGTTATTCTATTTGGGTAGGTGTGTATTGTATTTTTACTCCAATTTTCATCCGACCCTCACTTGTTTTGCCTTTTGCATATTATTGTTTGGCTGAAGGACCTCGAACCGAAAGTCAAACTCGTGCGCATTTATTTAACGCCCGTTTGTGCGTCAGTCTGGTAATAAACAAAATTGTGCGTCAGCGTTAACTCACACAAAATGTTACATTTGAAAACTGTAAAACTAGACAAAATAGTTCTAATTTATGTGCATCGATACTAGATCTTTGTACATTTTTTGATTTGATATGCAACCACACAGGAAAAAGTTTTTTCACATATTATTACGTGATTTTCTTTGACATTTAATGTTGTATTTAAATCTGCGGAACTCATTGTTTCAAGGTAATCGTAGTATTAGAAAAAAAAAACAAAAAAACAAATGATGTATTACTCATATTCATGGTAAGTGGATTGCTCCATGATAATTTCAATAGATTTGGCACGCACTGCGCTGGGCCGAGATTTGGGTGAGTTCGCGCCGCGCGGGTGGTCAATCCCGCAGTTCTCAAGTAGCCGCAATTCTGGGGCGACTTGTTCAGTGGTACAATGTGTTCTTACAAGTAGCCGCCGGCAGCGGATTTGTCCGCCTAGGTCCGCATGTCGTATGTTCGTTCTACCGGCTTCAAATTGGCTCGCGACGATGGTTGTGAAATCGAACTTCGGCAGAACTTGCACGTTTCTTGGCGCTGTGTCCGCGTGCGAGGACTTGTGTCACGTTCAGCCCTGGGTAATTGGGTAAGTGCCGTTTGTGTCCCTGTGGCTTCCAGCAGCAACTCCATCCAGCCAACTGGAAGTATGGATTGGCTGAGCTGCTGGGGATCGGATAACTAGCTAGACATTACAGTTGATTTGTTTGGACTGACTGCTTGACCGCACAGAACCGCACCGCCTGGCAGGGGCGTTCCAGCTCAATTGCCCAATTTGACGCTCATGATCTGTCATAATTAGAATTACACTGGAAAGCGGTTAACCACCGCGGGTCAATTTGCTCGTGCCTCTTTCTTGGCTCGATGTGTGGTTGGGCGACCAGTGTCAGAAGTAATTGGGAGCCCGTGTTCGGAAGTTGCTTTGACAGGGTGTCGTTTGTGATCAGCTGAGCGGTTGTTCGTCGAATCGGATAACCATCTCAGCAGAAATTCAATCGGATGACTCATCGCTATCATTTCATGTGAGAACGATGAATCAGAACATCCCTTCAGATGTCGTAATCGGGAATTGGGAAAACAAATGGTTGAGTACGATCAGTTAGTCAAAACTTATTTTTGCTCAGAAGTATCGTTAGTGTATGTACTACGAATTTTGAAAACTCGATATGTACGTTGTGACCTTCTAATGACCTATGCTGGGGCCCAGGAGGGTTTCGCTAAAAACTAAATTTTCCTCAATTTTGGATAAGATTTACCAAATTCCGAGATCATTTAGCAAAGTATTGGTTTTGTGAAACCTCCATCCAGATATCTATCAGAAATCAAAGAGATCATAGTCCTTGTTTCCAATCTAGAACAAAAATGACAAAAGCATAAGGTTTACTACTCCTGACAACGCTCATCTGTACCGTGGCCATGAAGAGGATGAGAGGCCTCAGATTTAGCGACACGCTCATAAGTATTACGTAGATTAGTATTATGGTTAGTATTCGTTTGGTCAAGATTCGCTTAAATGTGACTTTGTGACCAGATCATGGTAGATCTTATCCCAAAATATAAATTTTCCGACTTGACGCTTGACAAACCAATGACCAATTTTGAAAACTACGTGCTTGCGTAAAAAAATAAAGATTCGAACGTCAATTTGTAGAAATTGATGGACCACTTTCGCAAAGTAACACTACGACATATCAGAATAGAACACGTATGGAATACCCGGCAAATTTATCTCATTTTAATAGAATAATTTTAATTAAGAATATTTTCACTTTTTACTGTGGGAATAATATTTGTTTTGTTAATAATGAAACTTTTTTTTTCTGTATCTATCGATAGAAGTAATTCAAAAATAGTATTTGTTATACGGAAAATATGTTTTCTTCTATGGCCAATTTTATTTTTTTTATAGCAATGTTGTTTCAAAAATTGCTCGTTGTTTTGTTAAATAATGATTGTTCATGGAAATTGTATATCTCTTTCCTTTTTAGCAACTTTACTTCTAATTGCTGTAAATTAAGTTTGCAACGAGATGTCCTACTTTACCCTTACTTTACCTAATTTTCTAATAATGGTTACTTTATTTTGATTATTCGGGTCCCAAATGCTTCTATCTGATTTACTTCACATAAGCGTTTTCACAAAAAAAAAAACATCAAAATGGCGAAGGAAATAATATTATTGTAAGCAGTTCCCATGATATTAAACGACATTGCATAACTCATCAATGGGGAAAATACTTCTGAACAGTAGAAACCCAGAGCTCTCAAAATATTTCATGGCTAGTTGAACAGTTGAATATAATCAAGAAAGAGCGCAAAAGTGTAATAATGGCAAATGTTGAACACATTTCAGTTATAAGTTTAAAGTTTAAGGCTCGGAAACCTCCTTTCAAGAGGCTCGGAAGCCTCCTTTCAAGATGCTCGAAAGCCTCCTTTCAAGAGGCTCGGAAGCCTCCTTTCAAGAGGCTCGGAAGCCTCCTTTCAAGAGGCTCGGAAGCCTCCTTTCAAGAGGCTCGGAAGCCTCCTTTCAAGAGGCTCAAGCCTCCTTTCAAGAGGCTCAGGAAGCCTCCTTTCAAGAAGGCTCAAGCCTCCTTTCAAGAGAGCTCAGAAGCCTCCTTTCAAGAGCTCAGAAGCCTCCTTTCAAGAGCTCAGAGCCTCCTTTCAAGAGGCTCCAGAGCCTCCTTTCAAGAGGCTCAGAAGCCTCCTTTCAAGAGAGCTCAGAGCCTCTTTCAGAGAGCTCAGGCTTCCTTTCAAGAGGCTCAGAAGCCTCCTTTCAAGAGAGCTCCAGAGCCTCCTTTCAAGAGCTCAGAAGCCTCCTTTCAAGAAACTCAAGCCTCCTTTCAAGAGGCTCAGAGCCTCCTTTCAAGAGCTCAGAAGCCTCCTTTCAAGAGGCTCAGAAGCCTCCTTTCAAGAGGCTCAGGCCTCCTTTCAAGAGGCTCAGAGCCTCCTTTCAAGAGGCTCAGAAGCCTCCTTTCAAGAGGCTCAGAAGCCTCCTTTCAAGAGCTCAGAGCCTCCTTTCAAGAGCTCAGAGCCTCCTTTCAAGAGGCTCAGAGCCTCCTTTCAAGAGGCTCAGAAGCCTCCTTTCAAGAGGCTCAGAAGCCTCCTTTCAGAGGCTCAAAGCCTCCTTTCAAGAGCTCCAGAAGCCTCCTTTCCAAGAGGCTCAGAAGCCTCCTTTCCAAGAGCTCAGAGCCTCCTTTCCAGAGAGCTCAGAAGCCTCCTTTCAAGAGGCTCAGAAGCCTCCTTTCAAAGAGGCTCAGAAGCCTCCTTTCAAAGAGGCTCCAGAGCCTCCTTTCAAGAGGCTCAGAAGCCTCCTTTCAAGAGCTCAGAGCCTCCTTTCAAGAGGCTCAGAAGCCTCCTTTCAAGAGGCTCAGAGCCTCCTTTCCAAGAAGGCTCAGAAGCCTCCCCTTTCCAAGAGGCTCAGAAGCCTTCTTTCAAGAGGCTCAGAGCCTCCTTTCAAGAGGCTCAGAGGCTCCTTTCAAGAGGCTCCAGAGGAAGCTCCTTTCCAAGAGGCTCAGGCTCCTTTCAAGGCTCAGAGCCTCCTTTCAAGAGGCTCAAGCCTCCCTTTCAAGAGCTCAGGCCTCCTTTCAAGAGGCTCGGAAGCCTCCTTTCAAGAGGCTCGGAAGCCTCCTTTCAAGAGGCTCGGAAGCCTCCTTTCAAGAGGCTCGGAAGCCGCCTTTCAAGAGGCTCGGAAGCCGCCTTTCAAGAGGCTCGGAATTAATGGGGAAGATGGAGCTATTCAACACCTACCTCGCGATTCTGCCAACCAACATTGAAGTTTCTACGATCGGTCAGATTACATGATCCCTAGTATGCGAAGTTTTTGTCTGTTGATGGGTTGTTTAACGGGATTTCATAATGTGTATCTAGATCTACAAACATGCCGCTAAGAAAATACCAGACAATGATTGCCAAAAAACCGGGACCACTATCCTTCCTCAGCTCTTCGAAATATCGGTGAAATATCTGTCTATTCCAGGAAACTCGATTGACAGTAATCGCAGTGCAAACCAAACTGGGCCAACCAAATGCTTTTGATCAGTAATGCCAAGAAATGATAGAATTGACAGCATTTATGTTAATATACTGTTGCATCGCAAACTAGAAACTTAATTATCTTCTTTATTTTTTATTTCAAAAATTTGATCACCGCGAAATTGCAGCAAAACTTCAGGTTCTTGAAATTGGCTGACCGCGAAATTAAAAAAAAAATTGCGAATTACCTCAACCCCTAGCAATTAATTGCTCACATGCTCATATGTTTGAGTAAAACTAAATATTTTAGCGCTGGACTTTCCATAGAAATATTTAAATTAAATTGAATGCTCTCTGAAATTACCAATGAATTCATTTGAATTCAGTCAACCTTCATAATATTATTCACTTCTTCTGTTAGTGCACCTGTGCTGTTCATGAGGAGATTCAAGAAGATCATCGATCGTCGATCGACCATCAACGCACATCGATCAATAAACATAATTGAACTAAAAAAGCAACACGCAAACAGAAAACAATAATGAGTACATCCCCTTGGTCCTTCTCTCTGTCAAGTGCTATTGAACATATCAAAAACTCATTTTTCAATTAAGACACCACCATAACCAGTCGCAGCCGTCAGCGTCAGACCACGGGACGTTAAACAACCGCCGGAGGTAATGCTTCTGCTTTTTCGGTAGGTTCGCCGTAGGTATTCTGATTGTCTCTAGGTGCTGCAGTTCAATTTGAAGAATCTCACAAAGCATCCGTGCGAGCTATCGACCATGAATTACAACAGTCGAGGGCTTCTACTGCCACTCTAATAGTTCGAAAGCTTGTTTTCTTTCACTAGATGGGAAACGCAGTCATAGGGTTGAAGAGATCACTGCCAAACATCTACGCGCGATTTATCACAAACATTGTGCGGTTTGACCTCTGAAGACGGGAGTTATTACTGCAGAATTAAGCCATTTGGTAATCCGGTAGCCACAGCAAAAAATTGCACAAATAAGCCTCTGATGGGCTGTGCATCGTTTCAACAGCCGTGTCAGGGATTGAGAGGTTTTAATTATCGTCAACCAACAAAAATAACCAAACTGATCGGCGAGGGTCATCTGTTGTGTGCCGGTCGATGCCAAGAAGTGAATTTGATTCATAATTTCGATAGCACCTAATGATGATGTTAGATTTGGTGAAATATTGCCATAATGAAGAAGCGGCGGAAAAAGGCATAGCGAAAGATTAAATACATTTGATGGGAGTGGCGTAAGAAACCGGCGGAGGTTTTTAATTTAAATCGACAGCAGCGTTCGAAAACGATTAATTTGGGTTATTTGCAATCAAGTCCATGGGAATATTTACTACTTTTTGTCTTAGGACCTTAGGTCAATTTGTTTAAAAAAAAGGTTGATCGTATAGAGTTGATTCAATAAGTGTTTAATTTCTTATAATGATGTGCATTTTAGTAACCAAAAACCGACATTCAATTGTAGGCCATAGTCTTTTTCCTTGTTTTCATGTCGGATGTCAGAAACTGAAACTAGGGACACGGAAGGTATTTCCGTCCATCGTCGTAGGGGCTTAAACCAACGTAAGCAACGTCCATTTGCTTGAACTCCCCTATATCAGAATGATTCTCCTGAGCTTACGATTTGGTACGGAGTTTGGCGAAAAAAGTGTCTGTTTTATTGGTTTTCGAGACTACCCTACGTAAAATTTAAAAACAATCTCACATTGTGGAAAACAATATTGAAAAATCTTCCACATGTTTCCGCGATAATTATTGTACCAGCAATCTGTCGAGTAGACGGGCAATGGATTCGAATCTCGTTCGACTAGTCGTCTAATGATGATGGGACAAAGTATTGCCCTTTTGGAACTCTAAAATTTAAATAGCACTAAAATGTCCGTTCATTATACAGCTCAAATCAAATTGAAAGGAGTACATACACACCATCCGATTCGCCATCATTACATCATCCAAAGGCAAAGGCTCACCTAAATCAGAGAAAAAAAGAAAATACGAAAGGTTCTCATTAATTACACTCCTTTGTTAGTTGGTATGGTAATTCACCAAATGTTGGACGTCTGAGACCTTCGCCTATTTTTGTGCATTCCTCCAGCAACAAACGACGATTTCAGCCGTTCGACATTTGGCCATTTTCCCTAATGATCTCGTAATCTAGTCGATCATTGTCAAAACCGGGTTGCCTCGCTGCTCCCGGCTCACGCAAGTAGAGATCTCGAAACGTCGAAGATCAACAGAAACGATCGAAGCTGCCGATCTCAATTGGTAGTGAGGTAAAAGGTCATCATTTTTTGAGAACTGAACTATTGACAACAACAACAACCCCCCGAGGCCCCGATCGCACGATCTAGCAATGGTGAACGGGGATGGAAGATAAACAAATAAATGATAGGGACAAACGCGATGCGAAGCCGCCTACACGCGCACAGTAATGGCGGAAAAAACATCTTCAAATTTGAGAAGCATCTGCACACTTATATTTAAATTAGGGTTTTCGGCACGAGATCGCGGGTGGTTACGGTGGAGGTTTTTTCCTTGACATTTGAGGGGTTCGTGTTTTCGTGAAGATGACTGTATTAGGCAACCGGGTGTGCGCATCATCAGCCGTGATGGGGTTGACTGGCTAAGGAGGATGCTGATGCTACACATATTTTGCATTCTGCTGGTGTTCCCACTGGGGTTGAAACTGTGGGAAATAAGTTTGTGTATTGTTCTTTCAATTTGCTCGGTTGTTCCATGAGTCACGCTAGGAAGAATTGTAAATTTGAGACCATAGGTCATGATGAACTGTGCCCTTGAATAAGATTAGCACGGTTATTAAAATAAGTTTAGTATCATTGTGGGAAACTATGACCTTAATGGTTGTCAAGCTTTTTTTTATTTGGAGTGCAATGGATATTAATGTGAATTAAAAGTCTACACCCAATCGGTGATAGTTAGATTTTCTAACAAAACCTACTAAAACCTGTAAACTGATTTTCTAACAAAACCTACCAAAACCTGAACTGGGAATATGCGAAAATGCTAGATTCTTATGCAAATATTGTATAAGACCTTGCAATTTTTAAAAGCTTTACTTACAATAACGAGAAACGAAAGATCATTTCGCACCTTTCAGAAAAGCAACATGCTCTTAGTGATCATTTGAACGAAATTGCATATTACTTAAATGCGTGTTCCATTCAAGGCTACTCAATAATTTCAAGAACTGTAGTTCAGGCCTCGAGGTCAATACACGTAACGAAAGATAAGATCTGTTTTTTCCTTTTAGAAATCAAAAATACTCTTAGTTATCAGTTGAACCAAATCGGATATGAATTGAATACACGCTTTATTGCATGTTCCCAAATTTTTCTAAGCGGAATTACCCAGTAAAAAATGATATGTTCCATTTGTTTTCGTGATTAACTGGCAAAACAAGTTGAAAAGTATTTTTTCGGGATGTACTATATCATCCAAAATGTCCTTGAATCCGGAACTTGTCATCCAAACTGTCCTTGAGTTCAGAACTTGCGATCTACAGTCACGGCACTAGCTTTTCTCGTCACTAAAAACAATATGTATTCAAGCATGTCAATAACATGTTCCAGAAGACCAGGAGACATGGTAAGTTGGTTTTGGGACTTTCTGGGTTATTCAAATCGCCCACAGTTATTAACTGCAAGGTTTCTAAGCCATGTTACCATTTTTGCATTCGTATATCATGAGGCTAACACGATGATACTTTTATACCCGGGGAAGTCGAGACAATTTCTAAACCGAAAATTGCCTGAACCGGCACCGGGAACCCAACCCAGCCCACAGCAATTAAACTATCCTACAATATCCGTTTACCTACCAGGAGTTCTAATGAATATAAATGGATACATATTGAGGCTTTCGGTACTGAAAAACGTTGCTCTCGCAGCTGTAGATCTCAAGTTCCGTACTTAAGGACAGTTTGGATAACCCAGAATATCTTACAACAATCTTACAATATCTGTTGTGGGTGATCAACGATTTCCGTTTACTTCCCAGGAGATGTAATGGATATAATTGAATGCATGATGAAGCTTTCATTACTGAAAATATATTTTCTTCCAGCTGTAGATCTTAAATCTTGATCTCAAAGACAGTTTGGATTGCCAAGAATATCTCATAACTATCTTACCATATCTGTTGATCTTCAGCGAGATGTAATGGATATAATTGAATTCATATTGAAGCTTTGAATACCGAAAAGAGCTTCTAAGCAGATGTAGATCTCAAGTCACAAACTCAAGGACAGTTTGGGTTGCCCAGAATATCTTAAAACTATCTTACCATATCCGTTGACCTCCCGGAAGATGTAATGGATATAATTGAATGCACACTGAAGCTTTGAGTACTGAAAAACGATTTTTTGCAGCTGTAGATTTCAAGTCCTAAACTTAAGGAATGTTTGGATGGCCGTCCAAGGGAGGACGTCCAAGGAAGTTAAGAAATCGTACAGTGTTCAATTTTATCCATCGTTCGATTTTATACTTTATTTTTTCTGTTGGGGCCATATATGACCCCGTGGGTCTAAAAGGGTTAAGGCATATCCAATTTGATTCTACGGATTGAAAAGGGCATGGACTATTTTCAAATAGAGAGAATAACTTTTAGTTACGCGTGTAGACCAGTACTCCAGTAAATTATTAAAAGAATTGGAAAGTAACAGTTATTGGAAGGATCACTTTGGATCACGATCGAATAGAACATGAACCATTAAAAAAAAAGTGCATTGGTTACGCGTGTAGACTTCAAGGCCTATACTCCAGGGAATTCTTGAGGGAACTGGAAAGGAATAGCTATGGAAGGCATATCCAATTTCGTTCACTAGATCGAATATGACATAAATCATTTCACAAAGGGGATAACAGCCTTTTGGTTACGCGTGTAGACATTGATACCAGGCATTGCAATATCATCTGAGCACAGGATATTATCTTTGCTTGTGCAAAGATATTATCCCTAATCAAAGAGCACTCTGGAAAGATATTATCATTTGACCATTCAAAGATGATCCTGATAGCCAGCGCGTTTCAGGGTTTGTTCACGTTGCGAGGGCGTTGCTACAACAAAAACAGTGAAAAAATGTTTCTCCATGGCGAACATTGCACTTTGTTTACTGAGCAGATAGATAACTAAGATCGATATCCCATTATATCATCAGTATCTTGGCTCAGAAGATCGAATGATGGGATAAATTGCAATGCCTTATTGATACCCATACTCCAGGGAATCCAATTTGGCTCCATAGAACCATTTAAAAAAATATCTCTCGCGCTTAATTTCATGGGGGCGTAACTGTATAGATCGATTTCTTTTCGTTGATGTATTCTTTTTATTATTGTACCCAATTGCGCTAGTTTGTCGATGATTTAATGGTTTGGTGTGATAAAGGATGATTTTATCTTGCACCAGAATCAAAAATCACGGTTGTAGCTTTTGAAACAATTAAGTTATTAACAAATTATAAAATCGATTAACGCCCCTATGAAACTAAGCGCGAGATATCAACCCTTTGCTTACATCAAGACCTGCACTCCAGGGAATTCTTGGATGAACTGGAAAGGAACAGCTATTGAAGGCGTATCCAATTTAGTTCACTAGATCGAATAGGACATGAACCATTTTTTTAAAAGAGATAACAGCCCTTTGGTTACGCGTGTAGATCTTAAGGCCTATACTCCAGGGAATTCTTGGATGACCTGAAACTGAACAGTTATTGAAGACATATCCAATTTGGTTTTATGGATCAAATGAGATATGAGATATGTTAAAATAAATATACCCTTTGGTTATGTGTGTAGATCTTAAGGTCTTGGTGTTGACGCGTGTTGACCCCAGGAAATTCTTGGATGAACTGGAAAGGAATAGCTATTGAAGGCGTATCCAATTTCGTTTACTAGATCGAATATGACATGAACAATTTATAAAGGGGATAACATCCCTTTGGTTACGCGTGTAGACATTAACACCCTCTCGACTGGGAAGCTATTCTGGAATTCGGAAACATAGAACGTTTTAGCATACGTTATCGATCGATACGTTCCCAAACGACCGAGCGATACAAAGAACGGCCCCCCTTGGCAAACACTTGCACTGAGAAGAATGAAATCTCTGAAGCGAGCGGCTCTACGCAAATTCACTAAGCATCGAACTGTTTCGCTGAGAAACTACTATGTTAAGCTCAATCACGACTACAAGCGAGCCAGTCAGGATTGCTATTCTCGATATCAGCAAAATATTCAACGGAACCTAAAATCACATGGTTTCAGGAAGTAAGTCAAAGATCAGCGTAAAGAATCTGGATTGCCGTCTTCTATGGTATTTGATGGATCTACAGCAAATAACACCAAGGAAATCTGTTCGTTTTAATCGGATAAGTTTGCTAAGGTATTTTCTAACGAGGAGCGTAGTGATTACGAAATTGAGCTCGCAGTAAGTAACGTTCCACTCATGGGTCAAGCAATCGGTACTATTGATATCGATGAAACGATGATATCGGGAGCAGCTTCTCGGCTGAAATCGTCTCTCAATCCGGGACCTGACGGAATTCCTTCATTTCTATTGAAAAGACACGTCGATGATCGGATGGTTCCTCTTCTCCGTATCATTCATGCGTCCATTTCCCACGGGGTGTTTCCTTCTTGCTGGAAGACTGCTCATTAGGGCAGTTCAAATTTCAAAAATGTTCGAAAATTCCTACTCCCATATGTCTATTAGCATCATTTTGATAATATAGGAGTCCTGGCAAAATTTCAGGCAATTCGGTGGACATTTAGGGGTGGCGCGAAGTCAATTTATGTTTATATGGAAATTTGTATGGGAAAAACTTAAAATTTATTCAAGTCTCCCTACAGTTGTCAAATCGTGATGAATTCAAATAAACATCCCCAACCTTCATTTTTGGAATCTATTTGAGCTCAACCAGTGGGTTACTCATTAATTTTGATTTATATTTCCACTGCTACGTTAAGGCTAATTACACCATTTTAGCCATTTATCTCATATTCACACTGTCAGTAGAACCGTTCAATCCACTCATAACTGATGTGTTATCAGGAGGTCTCATTTATATAGATTCCAAAAAGGGAGGTTGGGGATATTTACTTGAATTCATCACGATTTGACAGTTGTAGGGAGACTTGAATAAATTTTAAGTTTTTCCCATACAAATTTCCATATAAACATAAATTGACTTCGCGCCACCCCTAAATGGCCACCGAATTGCCTGAAATTTTGCCAGGACTCATATATTATCAAAATGATGCTAATACACATATGGGAGTTGGAATTTTCGAACATTTTTGAAATTTCAACTGCCCTACTGCTCATATGTTCCCAGTGCACAAAAAAGGTGATAAACGTGACGTCAACAACTATCGTGGAATTACATCCCTGTGTGCCGTCTCCAAGCTGTTTGAGTTGGTGGTTATGGAACCCCTACAGGCTCACTGCAAGCAATCTCTATGTGACGACCAACACGGATTTTTTCAAGGACGTTCCACTACATCTAATTTTCTGTGTTTAAGGTCACTCCTGACAGAATCCAAGTTTCAAAGTGCTCGCGTTTTCGGGGGCACACTACTCGATACGGAGGCGGCGGACTACTGTCATTTTTGTTGATTCAGCTTTGCTGCGTCGCAGCATGCATGAAAAAATAAAAATGACAGTTGTGCGTTGCTTCCGTATCGAGTGGTGTGCCCCCGAAAACGCGAGCACTTTGAACCTTGAATTCTGTCAGGAGTGACCTTAACTTCATACATCACGGAGAGTATGGTGAAACGCACACAAACTGACGTCGTTTACACCGACTTGTCTGCCGCCTTCGATAAGGTGAATCACAAAATTGCAATAGCAAATCTGGAAAGGTTTGGAGTCAACGGTGGTTTGCTGCAATGGTTCCGCTCCTACCTTTCAGGGCGAGAGCTTAAGGTTGCCATAGGAGATACTTTTGGACCTTCTTTCACCTTTACATCTGGAATCCCACAAGGAAGTCATTTGGGACCAGTCATATTTTTGCTCTACTTAAACGATGTACATTTGTGTTGAGAACTCCACATTTGTCCTTTACAGACGATCTAAAAATATGTCTGGAAATCCGCTCTATCGACAACTGTTATCGCCTACAGTAGCAGCTTCAAACTTTCGACGATTGGTGCTACATCAACCGGATGGAAGTAAACCTGAATACACGCCGCCTACAAGGTACTCTTCCAAATTTTATGCCGCCGACTAACACCAATTGCAAGAGAGTTCGTGGGGCAGTACCAGGCGGGATTTATGGGTGAACGCTCTACCACAGACCAGGTGTTCGCCATACGTCAGGTATTGCAGAAATGCCGCGAATACAAAGTGCCCACACATCATCTATTTATCGACTGCAAAGCCGCATATGATACAATCGATGGGGACCAGCTATGGCAGCTAATGCACGAAAACGGATTTCCGGATAAACTGATACGGTTGATCAAGGCGACGATGGATCGGGTGATGTGCGTAGTTCGAGCCATGGGGCATTCTCGAGTCCCTTCGAAACCAGTAGAGGGTTACGGCAAGGTGATGGTCTTTCGTGTCTGCTATTCAACATCGCTTTGG
This sequence comes from Armigeres subalbatus, assembly GCF_024139115.2. Lineage (NCBI taxonomy): Eukaryota > Metazoa > Arthropoda > Insecta > Diptera > Culicidae > Armigeres > Armigeres subalbatus. The sequence continues at coordinate 186,195,463 of NC_085139.1, forward strand.
AGGGAGTAATACGAAGGGCAGGGCTTGACACGAGTGGTACGATTTTCACGAAGTCCGTCCAGTTATTTGGTTTCGCCGACGACATTGATATCATGGCACGTAACTTTGACAGGATGGAGGAAGCCTACATCAGACTGAAAAGCGAAGCTAAACGGATTGGACTAGTCATCAACACGTTGAAGACAAAGTAAATAATAAGAAGAGGCTCAAGAGAGGCTAATGTAAGCCACCCACCACGAGTTTCTATCGGTGGTGACGAAATCGAGGTGGTAGAAGAATTCGTGTACTTGGGCTCACTGGTGACCGCCGATAACGATATCAGCAGAGAAATTCGGAGACGCATAGTGGCTGGAAATCGTACGTACTTTGAACTCCGCAAGACGCTCCGATCGAATAGAGTTCGCCGCCGTACCAAACTGACTAGCTACAAAACGCTTATTAGACCAGTAGTTCTCTACGGACAAGAGACCTGGACGATGCTCGTGGAGGACCAACGCGCACTAGGAGTTTTCGAAAGGAAAGTGCTGCGTACCATCTATGGTGGGGTACAGATGGCGGACGGTAACACGAGTTGCATCAGCTGTTGGGAGAACCATCTATCGTTCACACCGCGAAAATCGGAAGACTGCGGTGAACCGGGCACATAGCCAGAATGTCGGACAATAATCCTGTGAAAATGGTTCTCGACAACGATCCGGCGGGAACAAGAAGGCGAGATGCACAGCGGGCAAGGTGGATCGATCAGGTGGAGAACGATTTGCGGACCCTCCGCAGACTGCGTGGTTGGCGAAGTGCAGCCATGGACCGAGCTGAATGGAGAAGACTTTTATGTGCAGCACAGGCCACTCCGGCCTTAGTCTGGTAATAAATAAATAAATGTAAACCCGAAGAAATGCTCGATAATTTCCTTTTCACGGAAAAAGAATCCTATACGCTTAAACTACCGCTTGCAGGAAGAAGAAGATTGATCGTGTAAATCATGTGTAGGATTTGGGAGTAATTTTGAATGCAGAACTCACGTTCAAGCAGCATGTTTCCTACGCTGCTAGTAAGGCTTCTCAGACGCTGGGATTCATTTTTAGGATAGCAAAGAGTTTCACCGATACTTATTGTCTTGAATCACTATACTATTCTTTGTGACGGTCTACCCTGGAGTACTGTTCGGAAGTTTGGAGTCCTAAATATAACAACGGAGTTGAGAGAATCGAATCCATGCAGCGCCGCTTGCTGCGCTTTGCACTTCGTCGGCTACCGTAGATGAATCCGTTCGAACTTCCTAGTTACGAAAGCCGCTGTCGTCTAATTCGATTAGAACCTCTACATGTAAGAAGGAACACCGCTAGGGCACTGCTCGATTTATTGCAATGTCGTGTGAATTGCACAGCTGTTCTAGATCAAATAAACATTAACGCGGTTCCACGAGCTTTGCGCAGCAATCTTCTTCTGCGTTTACCATTCCGGAGTACGAATTATAGTATGCATGGTGCTATAACAGGATTGCAAAGGATTTTTAATCAAGTGGCAGCTTTGTTTGATTTCAACATTTCTTGACAAACTCTACGACGACGATTTTCCATTTTTTTTCTTTGAGCACGAAGATAACTATTCATATATGATTATTCTCTATATATTTTATTATTTTTATGACAAGTGATCAGATTAGGATTAACATTATTTGGGTTTATATAGCCTGTTAATGTATTTATAAATAAAGAACACCCATACTCCAGGGAATCCAATTTGGTTCCCTGGATCAAATAGGGAATGAACCATTAAAAAATATATCAACCCATTGCTTACCTCAAGGCCTATACTCCAGGGAATTTTTGGATAAACTGGAAAGGGACAGTTATTGAATGCGTATCCATTTTAGTTCACTAGATCGTATAGGGCATGAACCATTCAAAAAAGAGATATCAGTCCTTTGGTTAAGCGTGCAGACCTTAAGGCCAATACTCGAGGAAATTCTTAGATGACGTGAAACTGAGTAGTTATTGAAGACATATACAATTTGGTTTTATGGATCGAATGAGCAGGCCTGTAAGCGAGTCACTTTTTAGTGAGTTTGGTCACTTTTTTCGAGTCAGTCACTAAAAAGTCTCTTTTTTCGACCTTCGAAGTAACAAAAGACACTCTCGGAAAAAGTCACTATTTTCAACTATTTTGAAACTATTGACTAGATTTCGTTAAAAGCAATGAAAAAAAAAGATGAAAATTTTTAATATTCATGACGGACATGAAATGACGGATTTAGAAAAAATGTCCACTAGTACTTTTTGGCCCGAAAACTGTTAGCTTCCTAGTGACTTCAAATTCACTCTTAACCTAGGTGATCTTTTTAGATTTTTAACAGCGATTGATTGAAGGGGTTTTGTGTCGCAGTGATGCAATTGGGTATATAATGATGGAAGCAGGATGGGCACAGGGGATTGTGATTCTAAATATATTCACAATGCTAATAACCGACTCTGCTTATTTTAAAACCTCTTTTAAAAGCTATTAAACTTTGCACCTTATCAATTGAACTGTTGATTATTCACCTTTTCATCTTATCTATTTTTAATAAAATTCTGATATTTTCATCTCAGTCCTACACAATTTTAGATACATTTTCTGTTGTTCCGGGGAAATCATTAGTGAGCGATTGCTTGATCTAATGCTCATTAGTGCATACCCAAAACTATCAAGATTTTCAGTTTTTTTTTAGAACAAATATGTTTTATTCCCAAACATATATATATTTTGAAACATACGAATATTTTTTTGAATCAAAATGGAAAAATTTGAATCATTGCTTGATACTGCAAAGCACTTTGGGAGTAGAATATTTGTAACGTAAGAGATCCCTCATAGAATTATTTATTTTATTTTTTCCGTAAGTAGCAAAATGAATGGTCTCTCTCAACATTTGCTCCAATAAATACTTTAAAAAATTCCAAAATATATTCTAATGACAATTTAGACATTCGAGACTGCCAAAACTTTGGATATTCCTTCAAGAAAAATCGTGAACTTTTTAAGATTTTCATTATTTTCAATTTGCCTTACCGATTGGTAGCTCAAATTTCTTGTTTAGGCTTTTCGAAATTCTAAACAAATTCTTTAGGTTTCGAAATGATTCTTGGGTTTCAGATTTATAAACTTTGTAAGCCAAATTAATTGTGCTTATTCTGCGTCTCGAATGACTCGAGAATGGTCGATTTTGACACGTCTCACGTGAGACGATCGTGTAATTTAAATGGGAGGTATCGACAATTCTCACTTCATTCAAATCGACTCACCTCATAAGAGACGCAGAACAAGCACAATTGTCGAAAAATTATTTAGCGAAGATTTTCCGAATATGCTTGAACCCATAATAAACATTATTGCACCTTATTTGTATGACTTGCCTCAAATTGTGTTTTGGTGGACAAGGTCGAAAATGCAAAAATAGATATTAAAAAGAAAACAAACCAAGCTCGTCAGATTTCGTTTTTCATGAAACGAACTATTCCATTTAATTCCATCACTTTGTAAACATTGATCAGTGTCTCATACTTGACTCGACTTGAGAGACTAAAGACGTCGGTACCGTCATTACTATACGTCATTACGTATTATTATTATTATTATTTATTTATTGTCAACAGGTGAAATAGACACCCCAATGACCGCTATCTTAAAATAAATACATTAACTACGTACATACGTTAGCTTATAGTCAAGAGCGAAAAATATACTGAAAATTACACTTATTTGTTTCTCGCGACACATTAAAATCAAACACAGAATAACACGTATTGAATAAGCGGGACATGCTTCGGACCAGCTCATGTGAGTCCATAGTTAGTTCTGGCTGCAGGGAGATTGATGAACAGGTGCGATCGGAGATTACGGCGGCGAGTGTTGATGTCCAACAAGCTGAGCAACGTAGGGCAGTCAATGTTTCCTTGTAGAAGATCACCGATGAAGCAGGCCTTAGCCACGTTACGCCTTGCATCAAGAGAGTCGAGGTTAATAAGCTGACAACGACTACTGTAGCTTGGTAGGTTGAGCGGATCTCTCCACCTTAGATGTCGCAGAGCGAAGCGCACGAATTTTCTCTGGATAGCTTCGATGCGCTGAGCTTCGTTTTGGTAATACGGAGCCCAGACAACTGATGAGTACTCCAAGATTGGGCGAACGGTTGCACAAAACAGTGATTTCAGACAGTACACATCCCGGAATTTCTTGGCAAAGCGAAACAGGAAGCCTAGTTGTGAAGATGCCTTCGAAACGATATATGCTACATGATCCTTGAATGTCATTTTCGAGTCGATCAAAACTCCGAGATCCTTGACTGTCGATTCGCGTTGAAGCTGAATATCTCCCAAAGCGTAGTCGAATAGGAAGAGCGAATGTTTGCGGCCGAAGGATATGACAGAACATTTTGCGACATTTAATGTCATTCGGTTTATGCGGCACCATTCAGCAAACACTTCGAATTGTTGTTGCAGAAACATTGCATCTTGAGGATGCTTTATAGAGTAATATAGCTTCATGTCGTCGGCATACGATAGTTTAAGGCATTTGAGCACAAAATTAACGTCGTTCATATACAACAGGAATAGAAACGGACCCAAATGGCTGCCCTGTGGAACGCCAGAACAAACCGGAAAGGGCAGTGAAATGTCATCTCCGATTTTAACCGCAATACTCCGTCCAGTTAAATAGGATTGAAGCCAACCGAGCATGGAGTTATTAATGCCTAATTTGTCAAATTTCGCAATGGCGATCTGATGATTCATCTTGTCGAATGCTGCGGAAAGGTCTGTATAAATGGCATCCACCTGATGGCCACTCTCCATTTGTCGAATTACAAAGGAAGTGAAACACGTTAGGTTAGTAGTCGTCGATCTTTTAGGCATAAACCCGTGTTGGTCGTTCGATATGTAATGTGCATACTTTTGAACCAATTCTTTGAGAATAATCAGCTCAAACAGCTTAGAAATGGCGCTTAGCGCAGCTATTCCCAGTAATTTGAAACAGTCCTCTTGCATCCTTTTTTGAAAACTGGGAATAAATATGACTGTTTCCAGCAGTTCGGAAACAATCCGGTAGTCAATGAGAGGTTGAATACTGCAGCTAACGGCTTGCAAGCGTATCAGCGCAGCGTTTCACAATAAGAGACGGAATACCATCCGCATCCAATTGAAGTTTTCAATTCCTTACTAGCTGTTATTACATTATCGTCGGTAACGAAGAACGGCTGCTCAGCGGCTTCAAAACGGGGAATATTCCTGGTGGCGTTGGCTACAGCCTGAGAGTCGAGGTGCTCATTTGTAAAGACACTACTGAATTGAGAAAAGAAACAAATTGACCATGTCGTGGGTAGTTTCAGCTTCGCATAAACCATCTGTCATCGAAGAAGGTAGTCCTGATTCCTTTCGTTGTTCGCTGACGTACCGCCAAAAAAAATTAGGGTTAGTCTTGAGTCGACTTTGTAGACGATTTTGAAAGACGTTATAAACGTGGTCGTTGAGTTGCTGATAGTCAGTGTTTGCCTTCAAATAACTGGTTCTTGTAGAATCCGAACGATACTTGCTATGTTGTCTGAGAGCCGCGCGTTTAACTCTTTTGAGGTTTTTGAGGTGAGCATTAGACCAGGCTGGCTTAACCGGTTTGGATACGGATTTCAGCGGAACGAACTGATCAATAGCGTACAGTAATATACTTGACACAGTCGATGCAGCGAGATCGGCGTCGGAGTCTTGAAGAATAGCGTCCCATTCAACGTGTGCAAGAAAATCATTCATGCCGTCGAAATTGGCCTTATTAAAGTCGTACGAAACGCTTTCAGACGGCTCGTAGAAGCGACAGTACGGATTTATCTTAAGATGTGTCAGTATGGGAGGATGATGTCGACCGATTTTAACGAGCGGAGATGGAGCCTGTATAATCGAACAGCTCTCGCGCAGTTCGTCGCTAACGAAGCAAAGGTCAAGTATTCGATCGTTTTCATTTTCGACTGCATTCATTTGTTTCAATCCTGCTGTGCTGTACGCGTCGAGTAGCCCACGAGACGTCTGGCCAATCAAGGATCTTGAAAGGACCGGAAACAGAAACCTCAACGTGTGGCGCTGCCAAGTGATCGAGCTCAGGTTAAAATCACCCAGGATAATAAGGTTGTCTCTTGGTCCCAATTGTGAAACCACCCAGTTAAGTGAATCAAGGTGCCTTTCGACCAGGACTGCGTCGTTAATTCGGTCGGGGGATGTAAACAACACAGACATAGAGAGTGCCATCAACAGTAGATACGGCGATCCATAATTGCTCTACAGATGTATTGTTTGGAGGACTGATTAGTCAGGATTTGAAACTAGAGCGAACAGCTATCAAAACCCTCCTCCAGTGCGTTTGTTGCTATTGAAAAGTGACCTGTCTTGTCGATAAACGGAGTATGAGTCGTCGAACAGTTGATTTGTAGAGGTCTTATCGTTGAGCCAGGTTTCCGGTAAACGCGTACACGTCATAGCAGCCATCGCACAAGGCCAGATGGTAATCGGCAATAGAGCTATTGATTCCGCCGACGTTTTGGTAGTATACCAAAATATTCGAAGATACTGAGGCAGCAGTCCTTACATCGGAAACAAGCGGTTGAGGAGAACTCAACTCTCGTGAGGCGGAAGTGCAAGCACTGGAAATCGAGACACTCTCAGGTACGGAAAATACCGGTAACTGGTTGTACTTGCCGGATGTAGGATTTCGGAAGACCCCATCTTCCACCTCAGACAAAGGATCAGGACGGCTGCTGGTCGCTGGCAGCGGGGCTCGACTAAGCTGAGAGGAGTAGGGGCTTCCTTGAGGCGTGCAGCAGATATGCGTCTCGGTGTCCCGTTGGAAGAAATTGAAAAGGCAGGCCTGAAGCAAATTGATTGTCTGTGATGCAAGCTTCGGTAATTTCATCGGAAACGCTTATTCGTGTCGGTGTCCAGTTGTTGTTAGTTGCGGGTAGACTGGAATTAGCATTGGATTCAGAGTACGAAAAGCTCAGAATGACATGATACTTGCCTGCGGTAGGAGTTCGAAGACCCCATCTTCCAGCTCAGACGCAGGACCGGGACGACTATTGGATGCTGGCAGCGGAGGCTCGACTGCGCTGAGCGGAATAGGGGCTTCCTTTGGGCTAGCCGCAGATGTGCGTCCCGGTTTCAGCTCGATTGGGAAACGAATACGTTGGCTTGAAGAATTTTGATGGCTAGTCGACGTTGAATGGAGATATTCAGTGGTGCTTGAGACGATAGGAGCTTTCTTGGGACTGCATACTGTACAAGTGCACGTCGTGGAAGTGGAAAGCAGCTGGTTTGATGATCGTAGATGACTAGAAGCGACAAATACATCAGGGACAGAAATGCACGGACGAACATTGTACTTGCCTGAAGAAGGAATTCGGAAGACCCCGTCTCCCAACTCACACGCAGGACCGGAACGGCTGAAGATCGCAGGCAGGATAGGCTCGACTGCGGTAAGAGGAATAGGGGCTTCCTTAAAGCTAGCTGCAAGTTTGCGTCCCGGTGCAGGGCTGATGAGAGGTAGATTACTGCTTATACCATAGCTATAATTTCTTCCGAGAAAACATCCAGCGGATCGACGACTGTGGCTTCGGGCCCCGGGCGCCAAAAATTTACGCCCGATCTGTTGTCACTAAACTCCCTGTAGGTAATACCTTTCGGCCAAGTGGAGGTTGACAGTGCCTTAGATTTTAATTCCATACTCATCCCAACTTTGAATGACACGAATGATAAGGTGCTTATGTCTCGTCCCTTGGCGACAAGACGGGCAACTTGTATGTCCTCGCTTCCCAGACGTTTTTTGCCAGGGCGCACACCTGTTCGGCGGTAACGTCTCTGGCGATTCGTGATAGATACAACCAGAACATAGGCTGGGCTGCTGGAACAGTGGCTATTGCGAACGATGGAGAGGGCGTACTACCAGTTCCGAGTAGCATTGTTGGTTGTTTGTTCGTAACTTTGTCTCCGGCCGTACTAAACAGTCTTCGGCCTTTGCTCAACATTGGATAGCCACCAGTACGTGTAGAAGGTTTCGGAGTGCACGAGCTAGAGTTGATGAGTTTGGCAAAATTGGTTCTTATTTCTATGTTTAACTCTTCCATAATTTCAGATTTCAGGTTTTGCATTATGTCGCTGTGAGAGTTTAGTGCATCTCCTTGTCCAACTTCATAAGCGCAGCGGACGGCGTTGCGGAGGCGCATCTCCTTCATCAAGGTTGAGCAGGAGGACACAACCAAAACACTTGCTGATTTTCATCACTTCTTCGAATGCATCTGCCTTAACTCCACAGCATCGGGGATGGAAAATAGCCTTGCAAAAACCTTGGCACTCAATTTGAATATCACCGATTTCACCGGCACATGAACAGCAGACGTAAGACATAATGCTTTCAAGACAACAGCGTATACAGAAACTGAGTTATTCGGCAATAAACAAATGCACACAAACACGGCAATTTATCACATGTACGGTTGCGAACAAAGTGCAGCTAGAGTACAAACAGCGATCAGTAAGTGGACCAATCCCACAGAATCGATTATTTATTTCGCAGGCAGATTTCTCAGCTTTTTCACTAGCTACACAAAATCCTCCGGCTTACTGGGATGCACAACACGGATTACTATCGAACGCTATCAAACAGAACGCGAATTGACGAAATTTGCACGGTTAAAAATCGATCAAAATAACAGATATCGTATACTTGTAAAGAATGCAAAGTAATGGAATTATATAATTCATCACAAGTGAAGACATTCCACTAAATTAGCACACAATTTTCCTCCATCGGATTTATTGAAAAAAGTTTTGGCAATTCATAATTTTTGCAGAGTTTATTGGCCCTTTAAATTGAAATTTTTGGTCAAAAGATATTAGAGGGAGACATCATTTTTGAAAATTATTTGTTTTGGCCTTATTAACTTCATATACTGACAAAAATCCAATCATATTCATTATGTGTGGCACACATAAATTTTGACTATAGCATTTCCCAAATAACGGCTATATGAATTCGCATAGCATATATGTGGAAACACACATAACCGTTATTAACTAATTTATAGCTTTGGTTTATAGCGGATGGTTATTACGCAAACATAAAATATATTTGTAAATTTCTTTAGATTTTTGCCAATAAAAATGTGTGGATTTTTATCAGTGTATAAAAGTCAATTTTTGTCACTGCAAATGAAATTCAATGTCACTATTTGGTCACTTTTTCTGCCTGAAAGTCACTAAGGTTATTTATTATTATTTAATCAGACTAAGGCCGAAGTGGCCTGTGCGGTATATAAGAGTCTTCTCCATTCGGCTCGGTCCATGGCTACACGTCGCCAACCACGCAGTCTACGGAGGGTCCGCAAGTCATCTTCCACCTGAAAGTCACTAAGTCACAAAGTCACTAAGGTAAAGGATGTATTTTGGACCACCCTTACGGGGGCTCTTATTTTGGACCACCAAGAGGAATTTGCACTCAGTGGTCCAAAATATGAGCCATCGAACTGGTGGTCCAAAATACCTCCCTTGCCCTATTTGGTCCCTTTTTTCGCAAGTGCTGGTCATTAAAGTCACTATTTTAAGCAGCATTGGTTGCTACCAACCCTGAATAAGACATGATCCAGTTTTTAAAGGAGACGTCAGCTCTATGGCTTTATGTGTAGATATTAAGGTCTTAAGGTTGCGTGTAGACTCCAGGGAATTCTTAGAAAACCTGGAATGGAACACTTGTTGAAGGCAAATGTTGCAAACATTTCGTTGTTCTTTGAATTTCTGAGAGTGTCTTTTAATAGGTTTACTTTTTGATGGCAATATTGCTTTAAATTCTTTGTGCCGTAAAAAGAGGGTTCACCAAGTTTTATGATTCATATTGTACCAGCGGGAAACGAAACAGTTGAATGGTTTTGCACGGGAAGTATTTTCCCTCGATTTTCCTACTAAGTGAGTATCAGTGGATAATTTTCAGAAATACTTCCAATATTGGTTTAAAATACCATGAATTATCTAAATATTGTAGAGTTTATATTTTAAAAAATCGCCAATTCATGCACCTACATGAATATTCCGATGGAGATTGAGAGTACGGCAGGGGCTCTGGCAGGTATACAAAATCCATAAATCGTGTCGTAAAATTATCAGACAAATTATGTTTTATTAAAAGTTCTGCATTCCAATGGAAGGTGCTCATCATTTTCGCGTGTGTTGCTCGACAACAGGCGGGAAGGGATGGCGCATCCGAGCGCATAAACTTTATTTATGTAATTATTGTTTGGCTAGTTGCATGGAGTGACGCGCAATCACCGCGCACCGGACGGGATCCCTCGATTTTTCGGAACTTGACAAAACATTGCCAGATTGACCGCAAACATGAGGGCGAACGTGGTAAGGACGAGACAGGTGCATGACAGCCGCACAATATTGTACATTTCTGATTTCGAAAAAGCTACTCTAGAGCAGCCGTTGTTGGTTGATTGGGCAGAGCTCATTTTGGTGCCGCGACCCCTTGGTTCAGCGTGACGAATACGGCACTTCCTCCGACCGATCCGCGCAGCCGATTCCGGGAGAGCAAATTTATTATTGAATTTTAATTTTGAACTGTACTGAAAATTATCATAAGTAGGTAGGTGTCTGTGATGTTTGGGCATTTTGCGTTCGGATTTTGACATTGGTTGTCACGGAAGAGTGGACAGGAAGGGTTCGCATGCACACCGGGGAGACCGATTCGTTATGAACAGGTAATTGGGAGTGATTAATTTACAAATTTGGCGTACGCTTCATTTCGCTATGGTCGTAAATAATTTTCTCTGCCGATGAATTTTAACGCTTGACCAATTGTCGGTCTGGTTTTTGATTGTGACACGGGGTTGTGATAATATGCGATTCACTTTATGATGCCCAATTGATGGGTTATTTGATTAAAAGCAGCATCGATGTTTACTATTCGTTTAGTTTGATGAAAATTCGTCAGAAAAGTTTTGGCAGTGGAAAGAATGATAGTCACGAGTTTTAAGTCAAGACTTTGATGCATGTGATACGGAACAAAAACTAAATTCGAAACCCTTATTTTTTGTTATTCCACAGTACATAGTACTGTGTAAAAATATTGGACATGACATTCCTTTGGCCGTACGGAGCTGCCAAGAAGATGATATTTTGTATCGCAAATAACGCTTGCTATGGAAAGTAAATGGAATTGCGAAAAATATTCCTTCCCCTTCCATCCGCAAGCAAAACTGACATTTCTTCCATACCTACTATGCATAAATAGCAGCTATCAAATCTCGTTTAACTTTTCAAAAGTACCTAAGCAGTCTTCCCACGAACATGTGTGATGTTCAACACAAGTACATTTTCATCAACTCGTGTTGAACACTGAACATGGATTATTGACGTACTCGAGTACAAAGGGATACCCAGTACCTACCTAAACGAACTTGTACTTAAGTACAAAACACATGTACAAACTTGCTTTCAGGTCCGAGAGTCGACTGGCAAGAGACAAAGAGAATGAACAAAATGGAATTCGAAAACTGTGCATGCTGAAATGAAGATGCACAGTGATGGGTGGATCTGGAAGACCTTTTTTTCGATTAATTTTCTAATGTTGCAAAACTTTTTCACGATGTTGGTAACCAACTGGCATGGGCTTCCAACAACACGTAAACAATAATTAAGTTTACAGAAGATGTTGATAAATTTGACTTCGATTCACATACCGCTATATAACTTTTGTTGAGCGTGTACATTCAACAGGGAAGGAATAGAAAGCGCATAATTATAAATACTATGTATACTCATAGATCAGCGGAACAATTTCTCGACTCTCTGTTAATGTATTCCTAATAAAACTAAATTGTGTATTGTCACGCTTTTAGAAATGCTCCATCGGGAGAGAGCATTTCGTGTTGCACTATGGGACCGCTCACAAATTACGTAACATAAAATTGGGCGAATCCAGTCCTCTTCTTTGTAGCACATTATGTATTGACAATTCTATTCTTTTGTCTAACCCTTGAGGCTATCCCCTTCCTCCCTATATAGCATCACGTAATTCATCCACAGCCCCCATGGATGCACAGCATTTTTTTGTCAAAAACCGGCTTCGTGTTGGAAAATACCATACATAACATATTACGCAATAGCCTCCACAGACTACCAGCTCTTTGACTTAATGATATCAAAGATCACACACCTCATTTTATTTTAAAATGATATCAAATGACTATACTCGTAATCTGTACAGACTATAACCTAGGAATGTAGAACTGAACCATTCCGAATGACAACAACATTGTCCTCTCAGAATTAACTAAACGTTGTTGCGCGTTTAGACTTTAACTTTGCAACAAAATAGGGGCATAACGCTTGAAAGATATAAACTTATTTTTTGCGTGAACACTTTTTTGTGAACACTTGGTAGCCATTTTACTGAGTCTTCTAAAGTACAAAACCTCATGAAAATATTGATATATAATAAATTTACTTATATCCGCACATCTATGAATTTGTTCACTGTCTACATTTGCTTTGTTTGAGAAGCTTCTGGAACGCTATTCAACAGCAAATTTTACAGCCAGAGTGTACATGTGTACTGTACAGATGTACAGTACATCATCGGTTCAAAATGAAACTCGAACGCAAGTTCGGGTACAAGTATACATTTCGTGCGTATACGTATAAACACAAAGCAAGGGTACAGATGGAGTATACGGACAGCTGTACTCAGCGTGTTTGATGTTCGTTTGGGAAGACTGTACCTAAGTAAAATTTTTTCATGAATTAATTTGAATGTTGCAATAAACAAACCAATACGAAAGCTTTTGATTGCCGTATTCAAATTAATTCATTTTTTTACTTTGGTCCTATTGAATTTTTTTTCATTTAAATGGCCCACTTTCCAACATTTTATCAATAAGAAATAGTGAAAATATCTACAACTGGGTTTATAATGCTCCAAGTCGCTCAATAATCATCTATTGCGCATTGCAGCTCCACAATTTTGAAATGTTAGTAATAATATTGTTCTCTGGACCTGTTTATTTTTTGGCATGATTGCCTGTAAATAATAACCCTATAATCAAAATTAATGCCTTTTTGTCTTTATGTTGTTGCTTTGCAAAAAATTGTCTTTCACTTTGGATGAGGTAATACAAAAAAAAAACAAATAATATTGATACGGGTAGTACGATTTTTATGAAGACCGTTCAACTTACTAGGCCCATTTTTATAACAATGTGAAAAAAAAAATTCTTCAATTGGCGGAATATTGACTTATTTTTTTTACAAAATTGAAAACAACTTTGCAATATAAACTTTTTCTATAATTCTTAAGTTTACTGATTTAGAGCAATTTTAATCACTAGAATTAAAGTGTCCTTCATTTTATTTTTGGTTTTCACGAATCTTCTGAAGACGCGTGTTTTACTATAAGAATTTCGTCTGTTTCACCGTTGTTGAGTTATATATATATTTTTTTTTAAATATGACATTAGCCAAATTGGTAAAACATGAGATAAAAAATAACATATCTCCAATTTTTTGACATAATAAAGAAAATGTGAAGCGCTCTTTCAAATGTCGTGTGTTTTTGTTTTGCCGCAATCGGAGATATCCAATTTCGAAAAAACGTAATTTTGACAGAAAACAATTATAACTTTTGAACGACAAAAGATATTGAGCATATTCACATATCAAAAGTTTCCTTTTTCTTAGCTCTAAAAGTCCTTCGGGTGTCTTTTCCGAAAAATCGCTAACTAAAAAAAGGAGATAAAAAATACTGTTTTTTTGGAGTACACCCTAATTCAAGTAGGTAAAATTGCTCTGCATCAGCCAACAAGAGCTACAGGAAAAGTTTTTTTTATCTAAATTTATTGGAATAAGCTGCGCTGAAACTTTGTAGAAAATTGCATGTCACAAAAAATGATGGGCCACCCTATTCTTTGATAGCACCATGATGATGGCCTTACTATTCCGATCAATTTGAAGAGCTCGCTCGTCCCTGGTTCAAATCAAGGCTCGTCCCTTTCCTAATTTGTATTTTGCATTTGTATTCCTATATTGCTTGATCCATATTAGGAACGTATAAAATTATTTAAAATAAGTATGTGGCACTTTTTTTAATTTGGTTTTTATTATGGCAAATGCAAATCCCATTGTTTTCTAATGAGATGGCCATAATGGGACCACTAGTGCGATAACCGGTGCAAAGGACTTAAAAAATAAGTTGAGTGAATTTAAAAAAAATGTTTTGGAGGAGATTAATGGTGTTATTGTATCATATGAATATGATTCACTGATCTGAACATATTTTGTGGTGATTTGATGGGTCATTTTGAGTATGAAGCACTAGTGCGACAACTGGTGCTATAACCACGTCTGGTACATCTACCCTAGGCATAATGTAACAACAAAATTCAAATTTTATCTAGACACAAATGAAAACAGCAAATAAGTTAAATAGATTTAAAGAAAAAATTGCTGGTTGGAAAAAAAACTATGGTCGTCAGTGAACCTAGGGGGAAAATCCACTTCACAATAAAGATGAGAGGATAAAGAGTCCAGGTTGTAGCTACCGTCCATCAGGTCAAGATTGCAGCGCGTGTCCAGTTGATTAAAGCCCCCTTATGATGGCATAGATCAGTCAATTTGGGATTTGGTTTGAATATTTCGCTGGTTCAAATTCCTCAAAAAGCTCAGTTTGCCTGATACCGGGTGGCCAGTGAGTCGGGAAATCGGGAAATGCGGGAAATATGCGGGAATTGAAAGCCCATGCGTGCAATGTTAGAATGAGGACGCTGTCTTTGTTCTATATCCTAGGGCCTATACTTGCGGAAGCCCTTGGATAACATAAAGTATGTCGGATAACCATTTTAACCTCAAAATGAATTCAACGTTTCAAAATTACTTTGTGGTGAAGTTTTGAACGCAATCTCAGGTTTTGCTCGGAATTTGTATGAGGGCCCGCCACTGTGCCACGCTTCGGAAGGTTTCTGAGACCAAGGAAATTTCCGAGAGTCCTAGAAAAAGCTAATTAGCATTTCTTTGCAGCAGTTCGATATTATCTTGAAAGCGACTCGAGTATTGTCTGGAGACAGGAGACTCTGGAGACCGTGTAGTCGAATATATCCAATTATATTCGATTCCAGGCACACATCTCAACAATCTCTGGTCATTCGTTCCAAACATCTTGATTTTATCACATGTGAATGATGCACAGGAGAAGTGCTTCAGATTAATGAACAATATTTGACCGTCAACCAGCATAGGGATGAAAGAAAGACTGACACAAGATCAGGATGTGTAGCAATAGTAGACATAATCAAATCCATAATAATTCTCTGGGCAAGGTAAAATAAGTCTCATGAATTGAAAATAGATTGAGGAAAACATTAGAGGTAGGTATTAAGCAATGAAAACCATAAAGATTATTATTAGTATTACTATTATCTCTGAAACATGAAAATGTTGGATGCCAAAATATTGGCAGATGCAAAAATTTTTATTCGCTCAACGGAAAAACTCTTCTGTACAATATCCGTAAATCCTTCCCAAAAACAGCTACTGAAAAATAAAATTGGGGAACTCCTATAGAAACACAATGAAGAATTACTGATTAAACTTAATAATGAACAGGGTTCGGATTTCTCACTCACTCACGCGACAACTGATCACTCAACCATGCATTTTATCCGGATAAATTACAGTGCGATAAACTCCGGCACGAGCGATGGTGCGAAAAATTGTTATCCTTCTTCCCCTTCTTCCCATGTTTCGAAAATCAAATGCTGCTTACTTTGCCTCTCCAAGCTGATTGAATCTGACGATAAGCACAAGGTTCAATACAGCAGTTATTCCTTCACTTTCAAGGAAATCATGTGGTGGCGTGGTTATAGTAGGCGCTCGAAAATATTCATGATTGTTTTGGGTTCGAATCCCGTTGCGGTCTTAAGTTTTTGTAAATATGCTTATAAAATTTATCTGGTGAGCCGACGAGAAGGAAAATTTGTGGATTAAAATTAAATTATCCGGCGATCCGACGCTCACGAATTTATCACCCGCCATTCTATCCGGATAAAAATGTTGTGTAAGAATACTTCCTCACAGGGGTACCATGAAAAATCACACTCCGCTTAATGGATTAATCGCAGGTTTTTATTCATATGAGTGAGAATTCCGAAGCCTGTTAATGAATATTACAATGAGCTCTACACTACAAAAGTTTAAAAAGTAATAAATTCATTTTCATTCATTTATTTAGTTAACATCTAAACAGATAACACTGAATCAACAATTTGACGCCACAATGCACGGTTCGAGGCCGCATCTCTCCATCCTCGGATACGCCCCACGCTCGCCAAGTCGTTCTGCACCTGGTCTGCCCATCTCGCTCGCTGCGCTCCACGCCGTCTCGTACCTGCCGGATCGGAAGCGAACACCATCTTTGAAGGGGTGCTGTCCGGCATTCTTGCAACATGTCCTGCCCATCGTACCCTTCCGGCTTTAGCTACCTTCTGGATACTGGGTTCGCCGTAGAGTTGGGCGAGCTCATGGTTCATTCTTCGCCGCCACACACCGTCTTCTTGCACACCGCCAAATATGGTCCTAAGCACCCGTCTCTCGAATACTCCGAGTGCTTGCAAGTCCTCCTCGAGCATTGTCCATGTTTCATGTCCGTAGAGGACTACCGGTCTTATTAACGTCTTGTACATGACACATTTGGTGCGGTGGCGAATCTTTTTCGACCGCAGTTTCTTCTGGAGCCCGTAGTAGGCCCGACTTCCACAGATGATGCGCCTTCGTATTTCACGACTAACGTTGTTGTCAGCCGTTAGCAAGGATCCGAGGTAGACGAATTCCTCGACCACCTCGAAGGTATCCCCGTCTATCGTAACACTGCTTCCCAGGCGGGCCCTGTCGCGCTCGGTTCTGCCCACAAGCATGTACTTTGTCTTTGACGCATTCACCACCAGTCCAACTTTTGTTGCTTCACATTTCAGGCGGGTGTACAGTTCTGCCACCTTTGCAAATGTTCGGCCGACAATGTCCATGTCATCCGCGAAACAAATAAATTGACTGGATCTGTTGAAAATCGTACCTCGGCTGTTACACCCGGCTCTTCGCATGACACCTTCTAGCGCAATGTTGAACAACAGGCACGAAAGTCCATCACCTTGTCTTAGTCCCCGGCGCGATTCGAACGAACTGGAGTGTTCGCCCGAAATCTTCACACAGTTTTGCACACCATCCACCGTTGCTTTGATCAGTCTGGTAAGCTTCCCAGGAAGCTGTTCTCGTCCATAATTTCCCATAGCTCTACGCGGTCTATACTGTCGTATGCCGCCTTGAAATCAACGAACAGATGGTGCGTTGGGACCTGGTATTCACGGCATTTTTGAAGGATTTGCCGTACAGTAAAGATCTGGTCCGTTGTCGAGCGGCCGTCAACGAAGCCGGCTTGATAACTTCCCACGAACTCGTTCACTAATGGTGACAGACGACGGAAGATGATCTGGGATATCACTTTGTAGGCGGCATTAAGGATTGTGATCGCTCGAAAGTTCTCACACTCCAGTTTGTCGCCTTTCTTGTAGATGGGGCATATAACCCCTTCCTTCCACTCCTCCGGTAGCTGTTCGGTTTCCCAGATTCTGACTATCAGTTTGTGCAGGCAAGTGGCCAGCTTTTCCGGGCCCATCTTGATGAGCTCAGCTCCAATACCATCCTTACCAGCTGCTTTATTGGTCTTTAGCTGTTGAATGGCATCCTTAACTTCCCTCAAGGTGGGGGCTGGTTGGCTTCCATCGTCCGCTGAACTGACGTAGTCATCTCCTCCGCTGCCTTGACTTTCACTGCCTGTACTCTCAGCGCCATTCAGATGTTCCTCGTAGTGCTGCTTCCACCTTTCGATCACCACACGTTCGTCCGTCAAGATGCTCCCATCCTTATCCCGGCACATTTCGGCTCGCGGCACGAAGCCTTTGCGGGATGCGTTGAGCTTCTGATAGAACTTGCGTGTATCTTGAGAACGGCACAGCTGTTCCATCTCCTCGCACTCCGCTTCTTCCAGGCGGCGTTTCTTCTTCTGAAAAAGGCGGGTCTGCTGTCTCCGCTTCCGTCTATAACGTTCCACGTTCTGCCGGGTACCTTGCTGCAGCGCGACCGCCCGCGCTGCGTCCTTCTCCTCCAGAATCTGTCTGCACTCTTCGTCGAACCAATCGTTCCGTCGACTTCGACCCATATACCCGACGTTGTTCTCCGCTGCGTCGTTAATGGCTGCTTTAACTGTACTCCAGCAGTCCTCAAGAGGGGCCTCATCGAGCTCATCCTCTTCCGGCAACGCTGCCTCGAGATGCTGCGCGTATGCAGTGGCGACATCAGGTTGCTTCAGTCGCTCTAGGTCGTACCGCGGCGGTCGTCGGTACCGAACATTGTTGATGACGGATAGTTTTGGGCGCAGTTTAACCATCACCAGATAGTGGTCAGAGTCGATGTTAGCGCCACGATATGTCCTGACGTCGATAATGTCGGAGAAGTGCCGTCCATCAATCAGAACGTGGTCGATTTGTGATTCTGTCTGCAGTGGTGATCTCCGATAAGGGAGGCTGTGTTGGAAGTAGGTGCTGCGAATGGCCATATTCTTGGAGGCGGCGAAATCAATTAGTCGTAGGCCGTTTTCGTTCGTCAGCCGGTGAGCGCTGAACTTTCCAATAGTCGGTCTAAACTCCTCCTCTTGGCCAACCTGAGCGTTCAAATCTCCTATGATGATTTTGACGTCGTGGCTTGGGCAGCTGTCGTACTCACGTTCCAGCTGCGCGTAGAATGCGTCCTTATCATCATCAGTGCTTCCGGAGTGTGGGCTATGGACGTTGATTATGCTGAAGTTGAAGAACCGGCCTTTGATCCTCAACCTGCACATTCTTTCATTGATCGGCCACCACCCGATCACGCGCCTTTGCATATCACCCATCACTATGAAAGCTGTTCCCAGCTCATGTGTGTTGCCGCAGCTCTGGTAGATGGTATGATTACCTCTAAACGTTCGCACCATTGATCCCTTCCAACAAACCTCCTGCAGCGCTACGATGCCGAATCCACGATCCTTGAGCACATCGGCGAGTATGCGTGTGCTCCCGATGAAGTTGAGAGATTTGCAGTTCCACGAACCGAGTTTCCAATCGCTAGTCCCTTTTCGTCGCAGTGGTCTTCGCCGATGGTTCCGGTCCGTACTCTCTTGTTGATTGTTCGTTGCTTATGATTTTTAAAGGCTGGCTTGCAGGGCCTGACACCAAACCCCCTAAATTTCCGGAGGACCATTCCTCCTTATTTCCGGTGGACCATGGTGCACAGTTTCCCTCGCTGGCACTCGGAGTTAGAGTCCCTCGCTGGCACTCGGACGATGATCAGCCGCCCCTAACATGGAGAACAGACGCTGTTGTGAGCCGATCCTGACATGGAGAACAGACGCTCAATAAGATTTGCACCTCCGGAGAGGAGCAAACCCCCTTTCCCTGTCAGCATACGACCATAGTTCCCACCGGGGTTGGTTACCCGATCTTCCCTAAGGTTGCTCGTATCCCGGCCAGCACCGCGGGGAGGTAGGGATAGGAGTTGCTGGGTAAGAGGCTAAGGACCGCGAGATGGGGTCTATTTTATTCCTTCAGGTACGCGAAGTACCAATGGTACGCTTTACCCAGCATTTGCCGTGCCTTAAAAAGTAATAAATATTTCTTGATATTTTTTTTGTCTTTTTTTGAGAGGTTTCCAGCCCTAGGCTGGCTCATTTCTTTTTGATAAATGATCCATGATTATCCAATTAATCCCAGAGGATTTACTGTGGTGGAATTTGAACTGCTTTAAAAGATATTTTTTAATAACATTGTTGAAAAAATCTGAAACTCTGGAAGAATACTTGGTGCATAATTAGGAGAGCATCCTGGAGGGAACTTGTGATTATTTTATTTTAAGATAAACTAGTCATAAGAAATTTTGGATTTAATTGAATATCTAACATTCTCATTAAATCTATTAAGTCCTTAAAGGTTGTTTGAAAGACAAATTCTAGATAAAACCCTAAAGTTCCCATGGGGGTGGGGTGGGGTGAAACCAATAATAATTATATCTATCTTAGAGATGCCCAGGTAGACTTTGTCCGCATGTTTCCCTTCCTCGAAGGCGCTCTGGAGTGAATCCCCTATGTTGTTAAAATACGAGCTAGTTCCACAGCCAGGGCGTTCTGCTGGAATCCAAGCCTCCCGTTCTCCTCCAGCTTCTGCCGTAGCCGACGGTTGACAAACACTCAACCACTTTAGACTCACACTATGTTAGAGAAATCGGC
Source organism: Armigeres subalbatus (assembly GCF_024139115.2). Lineage (NCBI taxonomy): Eukaryota > Metazoa > Arthropoda > Insecta > Diptera > Culicidae > Armigeres > Armigeres subalbatus. The sequence continues at coordinate 186,215,824 of NC_085139.1, forward strand.
TTGGTGCAGAAGGGTTACCAACCGGAAAAAGCGACTCGCTTCGCCAGTTTACAATTATTGTGCGGTTCTTGATAGTAAGCATGCTGGGTGTAAGTAAGATGGTGTAAGTAAGTGGTGTGTGCTCCGCGAGATAGGTTCTTCGATCGAATCGACTTCAAACTTCATTATACCGGCACAGGATTTTGTTTTTACACGATTTTTTTTCGCTTGTGTTTTTGATCGTGTGACTTCAATTTGCCACCAATCTCTTTGCAACATGTTTCAAAAAATCCAGAATAAATCAAAGAAAAATGACATGACAATTAATATACGTTAAACATTTAGGATGAGTGGAAAATTGAGAAAATGTAAATCGTGTAAAAACAAAATCCAGTGTAGTTCTGTATGAGCACAAGTCCTGGAAAATGCTGGTGGAGGATTAAAATGGTTCTTGATAGCGATCTGACGGGAACAATAATTGGAGGACGAAACGAGCAAGGTGGATCGGTCAGATAGAAAGAGATTGATAGACCCTCTTTAGACTATGTGGTTGACGACGTGCAGCCACGTGTGGAATAGATAAATCTTTTACGCACGTCTCAGATCACTCCGGCCGTCCGGCCTTAGTTGGAAAATTTAAAAATTTAAAGAAACATGTTGCACTCAAGTTAAAGTATGTATTGGTAGCTATGTTGTTTTGGGTTTAACTCTTAAATGCGCAATGTTGTTTTAAAACAACAAACCGAAAATACGTTTAATGTTAATAATTTCAATGGTTATTTACGTTAAAAATATTTCCGACCTTGCACCTTTAAGGGTTAACATTTCGAATTGATTTTTTATTTTCAATAAGTTGGCTGTTAAAACGGAAACTCGAAACACTCGAAAACTAACACCTATTTCGATATTATTATTGGTATATTTTTTGAATATTCAACAATAAATTGTGTCATAAGACGAGTTCAGTACTATTTCATTTAATTCCATCACGTTGTAATCTTTACAGATACGTATTTCGACCTCAATTGTAAGGCCATTTTTACTGTCTTAACTCGTACTTGATTTAAGCCTCCATTGTATGATCTTACAATTTCTCTTTGATCATATCATATTCATATACAAACATTGAAGCTATTTACATGGAATGATCACATTAGAATTCTCTCCTCATAATCCCAGTTACTAAAATAATGTCACGTTGACTAAATTCACATCATAGTTTTAATAAACTCCAACTGAATAACTATTCCCATCCGATGTCAACCAGTTCGTTCCAATGCATACCCAATCCAATCCTACAAACGCAATTCGCATGACTAGTAATTTGTAAAAATCTCACGTTTATCAGCTGAGCGGGAGCTGACCGCCATCCTTGCTGCCAATTCCGGCCGAGCATCTGCCGCTGCCGCACTATTACCGTTACCGTCGTCATTATTATCGCGATTATTATTATTGCTATTATTCTTGTTATCATCGCAATTCGAATCGAACGGACTCGAAGTGGGGTAATCCTCTGCACAAGCTCGGCTCTAATCCCTTGAGTACTGACGTGAAGCCTCCACACTGTCCGTTTTATGTTGCTACTCTGGGCGATCAACCAACCGTTGCACACTGGATTGGTAAAATTCATTATGATGGTCAATTGATTTGTCAGTTTGCGGAATAAGTTTGGAAAGTCAGATATTTATTGCTATGCAATTACATTTTTAGTCTTCATTCATGGCGGGTTCCATGCTGGCTTGAAGAAGGATTATGCTCTACGCAAATAGGATTTTCTCTGCTCCAGATAAGGATACGAAGTAAAGATCCACCTCTTTGGTAAATAATTCCGTGGCATATAATCATACCGATTAGATTATTCTTATGAGCATTCGTAACATCAACCGCATATTTTGTTTAATCTTCGTAAATAACTTTTTTTTAGATAATTGACAATTTGATGTAAAGCTGTTATCATCATGATAACTGATGAATGATGTGACCTCGTTGGTGTTGTATTACGTGTATTATTTTGACCTATTTTTCCAAATGCGCCACAGTGCGCCACCGAAATGCAGTGCAAATCTTTCGGAAAAATAACACGTACCACCGCGAACATAAGCGACCCGTCCATTCCGATCCCAGTCGAACAGCAGCAGACCGTCCGTTGGTGCTTTTGTGCTCATCATTAAAATAATGAATATTTACCAATTAATGACACAATAAATTCTACGTGCGGAGAATGAAAACAGGTAGATTTATAATTTTGCGATGATTTTTCATCGTCGCTCTCCTCTGCCGCCGCTGAATTTCCCTCCAGTTGGTTGATCTCTTCTGAGTCTATAGGCATTTTCATGGTTATGCCGGATTTGTATAAGATGAAAGAAAAAATATAAGTGTTTGAAACTTGATTGATTTTTTGGTTTGTAATTTAGAACGTTACGTTAATGATCAATCATTCCTAATCGAGCAATTTACTCAACACCGCACTTGACTCAATCTAAATATTACAGGTTCTCAATAAATAGCTAAGGTCAGTGGTTCTCACATTGTCTAAACATTTTCTTTCGCATTGGCTAGCTTCAAAACTTTTCGATAAACTTGGCCTGTATTGACCTATTAATGGCTGGATTTTTTTTTATTACAACATTTTTTGGGCCACACTTGAGTGTAATAGGTATAAACCCCCTGACAATAATAGGTCAAAACCAGGCAAATCTGTCATTTTCCATACGTAATTCTCATACATCTTTCTACTAAAAAAAGTACCACATGAAAACTTGTGCTTGTAGCTGGGACATTTTGACAGAATGTGCGAGAAGGGAACGTCTCGTCGGTGTCATCAGAAGCAAGCATCACACACTGCTGAACACTGAAACATTTCAGATTCTGCGACCTACCCAGGCAGTCAAGTTCTCTGGCACCAATAACACATACAGCCACAACTACGACCTACTCCATCAAAGCATCAAACTCGGACTGCCAACACCGACACATACCACAGTTTTATCCATCGAATTAGCTTGTATTCAAGTCCCCCAGGAAAGATCCGTACTTGTATGATCGCTACTGGGCTCTTGTTCACAGAAGATCGAGTCAAGATCAATAGCAGTCAAACGCTCCATGGGGATGGAGTGGCGGTTCGCAATAAATCCGTAATTAAAAGTGCCCTGTGGACTGTTCAATAAAGTAAGTGGACACCTTTTCATGAATGGTTTAAGGTTAAACCTTAACGAAAAATTGGTAATTTTCGCTCTGTGTGTAAAGACATTGTTTACTTTTGCAGCACATCTGAATAATTTGGAAAAACCTTAGAAATTCCGAACGATAGGTCGGATCAGTTTATCAACTCGCAGATCAATTCTGCACAAATGGTACAGTGCAGTTTGATGGATGACGAGATATACGTCAAATTGGACACCAGTACACTTCCAGGGCCACATTTGTTCAATCCTGAACAGATGACGGATGTGCCTGATGACGTGCGATATATCCGAACCGAAATAAATGGGGAAAAGGCTTTGGTATGGTAAGCAATTTGCTCCTGTGACTTAAAGAGTTCTCCGTAATTCACAAATAACGGTGAAAATTGAAGGAAATAATGTATCAAAAAACGACTTCTAACCATCTACTGAAAGCATACGGATCCTCTATTGTTTTAGCCGGACTACGCTTCTGCTATGTTGGAGATGCTGAAGAAAGAAAAAGTAGATTTTGTCGAAAAATGCCAAAATCCACCAAACTGCCCTGAACTGCGTGCTATCGAAAGATACTGAGCAATAATTGCGCGGCAGCTTAAGGTGATTATACAATCAAGCCATGTGGTGAATTTCAAACTCACCACACGGTTTCCTACTCCTATTATCAACAGTTCAAATCTAGCGTAATAATTTTCGTACAATGCTGAAATTAAAGTCGATTGTTTAGCAAAAGTAAGCAAACGATATACGGATGTTTCATCCCCATGGGCGTTGTGGTTCTCTAAATTCGTGCTCTTGAAAAATCACCAGAAAAAGCACGTGGTTTCCAAGATGGCCGATATGTGGCTTTGTTGTATAACCACCTTAAGATAGATGGTAGATATGCAAGCTTTGTTGACTGCTTCAAAAAAATTTGGTCTGCGGCACAATGAAGGCTCGGAAGCCTCCTTTCAAGAGGCTCGGAAGCCTCCTTTCAAGAGGCTCGGAAGCCTCCTTTCAAGAGGCTCGGAAGCCTCCTTTCAAGAGGCCTCAAGCCTCCTTTCAAGAGGCCTCAGAAGCCTCCTTTCAAGAGGCTCGGAAGCCTCCTTTCAAGAGGCTCAAGCCTCCTTTCAAGAGGCTCCAGCCTCCTTTCAAGAGGCCTCAGGCCTCCTTTCAAGAGGCCTCGAAGCCGCCTTTCAAGAGGCCCGGAAGCCTCCTTTCAAGAGGCCTCAGAAGCCTCCTTTCAAGAGGCCTCAGCCTCCTTTCAAGAGGCTCCTGGAAGCCTCCTTTCAAGAGGGCTCGGAAGCCTCCTTTCAAGAGGCCCGGAAGCGTCTTTTCAAGAGGCCCAGAAACCTCCTTTCAAGAGGCTCGGAAGCCTCCTTTTAAGAGGCTCGGAAGCCTCCTTTCAAGAGGCTCGGAAGCCTCCTTTCAAGAGGCTCGGAAGCCTCCTTCCAAGAGGCTCCGAAGCCTCCTTCCAAGAGGCTCCGAAGCCTCCTTCCAAGAGGCTCCGAAGCCTCTTTTCAAGAGGCTCGGAAGCCTCCTTTCTAGAAGCTCTGGAAAGCCTCCTTTCAAGAAGCTATGGGAAGCCTCCTTTCAAGAAGCTCTGGAAAGCCTCCTTTCAAGAAGCTCTGGAAAGCCTCCTTTCAAGAAACTCTGGAAAGCCTCCTTTCAAGAAGCTCTGGAAAGCCTCCTTTCAAGAAGCTCTGGAAAGCCTCCTTTCAAGAAGCTCTGGAAAGCCTCCTTTCAAGAAGCTCTGGAAAGCCTCCTTTCAAGAAGCTCTGGAAAGCCTCCTTTCAAGAAGCTCTGGAAAGCCTCCTTTCAAGAAGCTCTGGAAAGCCTCCTTTCAAGAGGCTCAGAAGCCTTCTTTCAAGAAGCTCCGAAGCCACTTTTGAAGAGGCGCGGAAGACTTCTTTCCAGAGACTCGGGAGCCTCCTTTCAAGAGGCTCGAAAGTCTCCTGAGCGATTCCAAGCAACAGCATCAAAATTTAAGAAAATTTTTAATTCATGATTTTCTATTGAGTTGAAACTTTGCACAGTTTTTCAATTTCATCTAAATCGTCATTTTTCGATATCAAATCTTCATATTGAGTCACGACTAACTTTTCAAAAGGGTGTATGTGAAAATGGTTCAAAATATTTAAAAGCTGCACAGCAAAACGGAATGTTCGATTGTTATGATTTTTTCAGCAAAGTTAGACAACTAAATGGTAATTCTTAAGAAAATGCGCACAGTAAAAAAAATTTTTTGCCTTTAAAAATATCATTTTGTCACAAAAACTCAAATATCTCAAAACCCTATCTTTTTCGAACGTAATTTTTTAGGAAAACGGTCCATTATATTAGCTATTTTCCATAAAAATTTGGGTATGGTCAACTAATAAACAAAAAAGTTATGACCTTTTCAACATTTCCCAAATTTTACATATAGTTAACAAAAAAAAAATTTCCGTGTATTTTTTTTCAAGAATCGCAGTTTGATGCTGATTTTATTGTTAAGGGCCTTGCGTGAGTTAAACAAGTTGTTTGTATGATATTCCATATTTATGTATTCATCGATATTATGTATATTATATGTATAAATATTATATGTATAAATAAATAAAAATGAATTAATATTATCCTAAGTATTAAATTAAATGTGGCAGTTACACAATGTTGTTATAGAAACTCTAAGAGTTTTGGGTTTGAATTTTGGTATGGGTTATGATATCATGAAAACAGTTTATTAATACTTATTTTTATTTATTTTTATTCAAATTTTTAAAATATCGAACACTTTTGAATTATTATCAGCACAGTTTGAGTATAGTTTTGCTTTAATTTTTTTTTTCCGACAATGGAATGAAACAGTGAAATTTTTGGGTTCCTTGGATCGTTTTCGCGTTATTAAATTGCTCGCTGAGCTCTGAAGCCTTTATTTCGTACTCTTCAGTAGTAGTAAAACAAAATGATAATTTGGTTAAATCTTTTTCTTTTCTACGATTTGCCCAATCAAAAAGTTCTTTCGCAGTTTTAATTGGATGCTCACGTTCTTTGGCTAAACTTGCTCTTGTGGCCATGCGCTTTATTGTTCCTCCAATAGCATCACAAGGACCTTTGCCATGTGATGTAGCAAAAAATGCCATTCTGCATCAATTCCGTACATTGATTTAAATTGACATAGGCTCGAAAAATTCTTTCGATTTTTGTACTGCGACGCTGCTCCATCAGACATGAAATATATCTTTTTGACTTCTTTATGCTTATCAACGCGTAAAAAGTTAATCATTTTTTCAATGAACAAGTTTACGGATACTGAATCGTGTCTTAAATCTTCGGAAATTATAATAAAACTTAAGTGTTCAATTTGCGTACTTCCATTAAAATAAATAACGAATGGATGAATTGTAGCTTGTTGTACGTTCCAGTGATGCACTTCATCTTGCAATACAAAGCTGTAATTTTCAGAAAAATCACAAATGACTAAAAATTCACCATTTTGAAATGTATTTTTCGTATTTTTTAAAAAGCTGGATTGTTCTGTTTTAATGAAATCGTGAGGGATTAAACTTTCTAATTTCAAGCAAAAATATGACACAAACTCATCTACAGGTTTTACAATAGTTTCTATGTCACACCTATCCGTGGTCACCCATTGCTCAAATGATAACTGATCAATATATTTTTCTTCAAACTCAGCGAATAAAGTATTTTCCAATGATGAAGAATCTGGACAATCCGAACAAGATCGTAGATAGCAATTTGATGTTGTATTTTCACACAAAGACTACCAGTTAACATTTTAATATCCTTTGTTAAATTGATTCTTTTCAAACTATGTAAAATAAGATTAATATTCTCATGGGTTGTGCATACACACACATTATGTGTTCCTGAATTGGAAAGAAGCTTACATTGCCTTGGCCGAAGGCTTGCAAATGAGGAAAAACCTATTTTAATATTATCGTGAATTTCCTTGAAGCGTGTGTACGCTTCTTTCAAAGTCGTCATCATTAATCGTTTTTGGATTGCTTGACGCTTTCCATCTTTTTTTACTGATACATAATCTTTTTGACCAGGCATAGCTCGACTTACTTCATCATCTTCAAAATATTGCAGTGCTAGACCTAGTATTTTTGGTTGAAAGACAGTTATTCTTCAATTGTTTTGCCTCTTTTACTGTATTTCTATTGGTTTTGAACTCATCAATGGCATCCTGAATAGACCACGAACTTGGCAGCATCGACAAAATCAATAATTTTTCTTTCCTTGTCGTGGCTGCATTCGAGAACCTTTCCTTCATATTTATAATTACCTCATCGTAGTCTGTATTTTCCACATCATCAGGTCCCTAATTTGAAGAGGTTTCATCGTACAGCTTCGTTTATTTCACGGTATTTTTCTCCGGTAGTAAACGTAGTCCATCTTACTCCATTTAATCGGAGTCACTTTTATCCCAGCTATGCCCTCGTTAAAGCGTTCGATGTTGACCTTTTGGATACACTAATCTTCCGATTGATTTGTTGAAACAGATTTCGCTGATGGTACGGTGGCAAGGCTCTCAGCATTTAATACTTCTGGTAATTCCTCAGTTGTTGTCGATACATCTGTCAATTCCTCAGTTGCTGTCGTTTTCGAACTTCCTGCGCTCTGCTCAACCGATGATATACAGATTGCTCTTTTGTCAACGTTTAGACGGCAGGACGTGCAAATGCGTAAATTTGTATTCAATGTGGAGCATAACCAGTCGCTTTCAGTTTATCTATGGTGCTTTCGGTGAGATTTCGTAACTCTTTTGAACACTTTTTTCCATCAAACGGCCTACAACAGTTGAGAAAGCGGCTACTCATGTTGTTCGTAATATTTCAATAAACAAAATCACTTTTAAGTTTTTACTGACTAGTTTGGTGTCATTTGCTTGACTGAAGAAAAAATTACTATAAGATCTTTAACAACCTTAGTAGTAGTATTTTTTTTGCTTTTTCGTGAGCATTGTCATGGTATGGACGTATCATGCATTTGTTGTTGTTGAAGATACCCGTTTTCTTCCGATCATAAAGTCTATTCTCTGAGAGGGATATTTTTGCAGGTAAACTATAGACGTACACGTGTATATAAATCTTTGATTTTGCAGCTTTTGTCTTAAAAATAACATTTCTGATATGTTTCTATCAACGTTATTATCAACAGGTTTCAACACTATTAAAAGAATTTTTCGCCAGTCACGTGCAATGAAAATTATGACACTATCAATACTTTTGATCACAACACTGGATCGTGTCTAAGTTTCTTATAGATGCTATGAATAATTAAATCAAAATATCATGAAAACAACTTGTTTAAATCACGTCCCTTAACAATAAAATCTGCATCAAACTGCAATTCTCGAAATAACTTACACAGAAAAAAAAATTTTTTTACTAAATGTGAAAATTGTGAAATGTTTGAAATGTCATAACTTTTTTGTTTATTAGTTTACCATCACCAAATTTTTATGGTAGATAGCTAATATAATGGACCGTTTTCCGTCCATTACGTTCGAAAAAAGATAGGGTTTTGAGATATTTGAGTTTTTGTGACAAAAATGATATTTTTAAAGGCAAATTTTTACTGTGCACATTTTCTTAAGAATCACCATTTAGTTGTCTAACTTTGCTGAAAAAATCATAACAATCGAACATTCCGTTTTTGCTGTGCAGCTTTTTAAATATTTTTGAACCATTTTCACATACACCCTTTTGAAAAGTTAGTCGTGACTCAATATGAAGATTTGATATCGAAAAATGACGATTTAGATGAAATTGAAAAACTGTGCAGAGTTTCAAATATTTTCGAAATGGTCGCTCAGGATCGACTGACATGCCCCCGTGGAATGCCTCTCCTTTCAAACGGCTCGGAAGTCTCCTTCCAAAATCGGCTCGGAATCCTCGTTTTAAGATGCTCCGAATTATTCTTTCTAGAGACTCGGAAGCCTTCTTTCAAGATGCTCAGAAGAATTGTTTTTAAGATCTTCGGAAGCTTTCTTTTAAGAGGCTCGACAGTCTCCAAAAGTCCTCAAAGCTTGATTGAATTGGAAAGTTTCACGGAATAATAAAATTTTCAAACAACTTTTTGGAGAGCCGTTAGTTTTCAGGTCCATTTTGCATTTATCTTGACAGCTACGATTATTTTCATTTACATGATATGAACCATTTGAAATGAAATTTATCACGCAAACGCTTGGGAACCTCTGATTTATTATTGATTATTATCCACCTGGGCGTAGATTCAATTTAGAGTAACACTTTTCAAAGACCCACGAACCAAGACGAACGGCAGTAGCAGAAGCGGATGTGACCCATCATTATCTGTTTTAACAGAGTATTAAATCGCTGCTCAATTATTATGTTCAACGAGGACCAATTTTGTTTCCAGCTGTTGGTAATTTTGTAACAGCGTAAACTTGCAGCCGTTTGATGGAGACTTGAATCTACATTTAATATACCGTCAATCATCGAGACCAGTCTCCACCCAACGCTCAGTAAGTACTTGCCGCAGCGAGACTTATGATTTGAATGACGTTTATAGATGAAAAGTAGGATGGAGGTTTTGGGGCAGGGTGATTGATTTACAATGATCATGATTAAGAATTATTAAAGAATTAAGGACTGCAGTTTCCTTGGAATATATCATCAGTTTACATAAGCTACTTAGGCGAAAATGTTGCTAAAATATGATGCAATAGAATAATAAAATCCTATTTTCCCCATCTACTGTTTTGCCTTTCCCGTTTTTTTGCGACGCTCGAACAACATAGTTTTGAATAAATTTACAACTCATTCAAACTTAATTAAGCAATTTTGAGCCATTGCCAAAAGGGCAACACCACCTATACCATCTCCGGTACGATGAAGCGTACTGTTTTGCCCAATGATTTGGATTGGCATTATTTATTGGGGGGTCTCATCACCAGCATCAGCATAATTAGAACTCGAATTCAAATAAAAGGTGGACATCACAACATATTTATGATAATATAAAAATCAATTTGACCTTTTGCGACAGCGTTTATCAATTTATCATAGTGCCATCGTTGAGGGAAGGAGGACCACTGATCGTCCTTCCGTGGCAGGTGGCAACTTGTGTGATGCGCGATCCAATCAGTTATAAACAAAGAGATTATGATGATGTTTCAATAGCATGTCATAATTATATTCAAAGTTAAAGATTCGATTTTGCCATTTGATATGTTTTATTATTGCTCATTAGTAGAATAATTAGTGAGGTCGCAATATCAATAGCTGAGCTTAATATACATGTTTACATGTTTCACGTAGACACGTTTCTGTCATAAAATTGAATTATCTGGTCTTCGAAAAATACCATTAGTAAAGATAAGAAAATTATTTTGAGCTTTTTAGTGGAATGTTTTCACCTGTCATAAGACGAGTTTAACCAACCCATTGAATTCCACCACTTAATTGTATCTTGATAGATGCGTATTTCGACCTCAATAGTAAGGCCGTCTTCAGTGTCTCGTACTTGACTCGACTTTCGACAGATACGTATGTCAAGATACAATTAAGTGGTGGAATTCAATGGGATTGTATAAACTCGTCTTATGACAGGTGACCATTAGTAATGACCAATGAGAATATCTATTTGGGCAGCTCTCGTATTCCCGGTCACGGTCTCTTTATGTTTTCGAACCCGTATTGTAACGAAATGAATTAATCTCAAGTATGCATATATATAAAAAAGAATTATACCTTTTCTGTACAACTTTTTAGTACGGTAAAAAAGTTTAATTCACTCAAATTGATAATGAAAGAGATTTTTAAATTTCCTCTTATTGACAACAAACTATTTTGTAGAAAAAAAATCCCATAGCCTTATACCATACATCTTCAAGAGGAATATATTTGCAGTTGATGAGCGGCTTTTATTATTGTTAGTTATTTGTCCACATTCCAAAACACATGGAACGACTAATCAGTCTATTCGAAACGTTTGAGCCCTAAACAGTCGTTTGCTCGGCACAGCCAGAGACTGTCAGTGCGTTCAACGGGGGGCAAAACAGCTAATTAGTTAAGTGATGATTTTTACCACACCCTGCCGCTATAATCAGCCTGTGTTGTTGATCTTAAGACACTCAGTGGATGAAGAAGTACTCAATCTTGTTCGTTGTTTTGTTTTCGGTTTCCTTGACGCATTTTTATTTAGTAGTTTTCGTCCAGATGGAACCAAGCTGAGCAATGACCTTTACAGGACAAATTGTTAGATATAATAAAAATAGAAAATTTTGTCTAATATTAGTTCGGAACTATCATCCTTTCATTTTTAATTTTACAATTTAATTTAATTCAAACTAATCTATGCATAATAGCCGTCCGCTGGATTCTGTCCATAAATCAATTTATAGAATACGGCGACGATATTTGAATGGTTCAACAGTCAAAACGTCACACCGATTTCAGAACTCCCAGGCCCAGCGATAGATTTCCCGCGATAGATGGACGCAAAGCGCGCCAACGACGACACACAAATTACCATTTCAATGGACCCTTAATTTTGTATTTGGGTTGGGATAAATCGGAAAATCGCCGATGTTTGATTGCTGCAGCGCGAGGAGTCATAACATTGTCAACAGCAACAACAACAACAACGGGTAGGCGTCGCTAAATGGTAAACAAACGGGCCATCGACGGAGTCGGTCATTTTACAGAGCAGGGGTTTGCAGACGGTGACTGATGTGACATATTCTTGTAAGGAATGTTTATTCGTACATATTGAATTGAAACGTTTGTGATTGTTTGAAGACTATCGATCAGGGGTGCAACAATTGTGCTTCTGTTGAGTCTCCTGTAATTAACTAAAACAACTTTTATTCAAAAGTGTGCGCTGGTCTTAAATTCGTCGCCACGGCGTTTATTGTAAAACTACTGTAATTATCAAAAATTGGTCGGGGCGGCCGTAGAAAGCCGTTGTAGCCGGCGGCGGCGTGAATCGGCGTGACGATCTTTTGTAAAATCTAATGAACTTCGCCAAAAAATTCTTTTAATTTGGAAATTCAGCCGAAAATTCTCCGGATTCTTCATCATTAATACAGGAAACTTTTTCTGTCTACGGGAAATTGATCAGCATTTCAATACAATTTTTTTCAAGAATTTCAAAGAGAAAAACTTCGGAAGTTCCACAGGAAATTCTTCAGAATTTGCATAGGTAACTATTTGGATTTTTTTTTCATTTTTATTTACACCGGAAATTTTCCGAAATCTCCACTTCATTTTTAAATTTTCACGGACAACTGTTCACAATTCAAATGAATTTTTTTTTGTATTTTGAAGAAATTTCCTTTAGATTTCTACAAAAAATTCTTTATACTGTCCCTAAATTCTTTGGAAATTCCATGGAAAATTATTCAAAATGGAGAAAATGGTTTGGTCATTCGAACTGAAAGGTACTTGGGTGAATAACACATGACCGAAACCGAAAGTAATCTAACCGCATTTCATTACACCTAATTGAACGTTTGGCGAAGTGGTTATTAGGTCGAAAACAGGTAATTCGGTAATTTGGCCGAAAAAGTTGTCTGCCCGGACAGGTCATTTATCCGGAAACGTCATTTGGCCGAACGGATCATACCACCATAAACGTCGTTTGCAGAATGGGTCAAATTGAATGTGAAAAGAGCCGTGAATGTGAAAGTGTGAAGTTGTTCATGATAATTGAAAAGTGAGAAATAAGATGAGAAACGAGACGACTAACTTCTCACCTCTCACTCTTTATTGGTTACTTCTCACAACGAAAATTGAGAAGTACGGAGCGTGAAATGAGAAGTGAGAAACGCGGAGTGAGAAGAGCGATGCTTTAATTCTTACTTCACACATTTCTCATCTATGATCTTACTTCTTACTTGTTACTCCTTATTTTTTATTTTTCACTTCTCACAGTGAGAAGCGAATAGTGAAAATTTAATCGAGAAGTGGAAAGTGAGAAATGAGATGTGAGTGAGTGAGATGTGAGCACCTTTTATGAAGAATTGGAATGAGAGGTGTGCCGTCTCACTTAGTTCCCACTTCTCACTTCGCACTTCTCGCGTTTCACAGTGAGAAGTGAGAAATGTGGAGGTAGAGGTGATGCGTCTCACTTCGCAATTCGTACTTCTCATTTCCTGATCAGTGGTAAATCTGTGAGCCTATCCTTCAAAACGAGAAGTAGGGAATGCAAAATACTCGCGAACATTTATTTAGCCTTTTTCTTGCCTACCTACTGCTCGTTAAGAAACCAAAAAAAAAGTAATCCTAGAGAATGTTCGTGAACCTCAGCGAGTCATTCGGTAAATTTGCAGAATAGCATAAACTAACATCGGAACATGTTTCTTTCGGATGTTCGAGCGAAAACACACTTGTTTATTGTTATTGTGTTCATTTCTTCCACATCAATCAGCAGTGCTTTTAGTTCTGACTCCATCAAAGAGGGATTCGCATCAGGGAAGCCAATGTTTATTTGTCGGCCGTTCCTTTCGCGCATATCTTGCAGACAGCCTCAGGAGCCAACCCGTTGAAGTGCCACAGCTTGGCCCATTGGAATCCGGTAAAGAGAGCAAGGACGGAAATCTTCGACTTTATATACAAAACAGATGCATATATTTTAGGAATCTGACTTCAAAATTATGAATCCATGCACCGCAGTATGGAATGATATTCATATTTTGAGATTTCAAATTGAATATCAATGTGCCAAGCTGAAGATCTATTTTGACAATGCACACAACAATGCTGACACCGAGAGTCGACGCTTGCTGCTGTTCGTGCACATGCCGTCCTATTCATTCGCGGATTCAAATTCGGGAAGGACTAGCAACTTGATTGTGTGTTGGATGTCAGCTGTTTGATAGTAGTTGAAATGACTTTTTCTGTCCCTGAAAGAGAGTTTGTTGATTTCTCCTGGATTTTGGAGAAAAAAAACTTCAATCTACTATTGCTGATCTGGGACAACCATAGATAAGTATTGAGGATTCCTATCACCCCCGACCTATTCGAGGTGGCGTAGGGGATTTTCGCACCCTACGCCACCTCGCCGATTATTCCCTTTTTTTTAAACTTTCAGTACCTGATGCTTCTCCAATTTCCAAGTTACTCCATACCATTCGACCGTATTGCCAGTGCTCCTGCATAGGAATCAAGCATACTATCGTGTCTATTACAGCAACTTTGGATCCAGGATACCCTGTAACAAGTAATAAGGAAGTCTCTGAGCCTTCCGACCCAGTCGTGCGTTCCACCGTATCGTCATTATCCCGATCCTGTGGTCGGTGATGATATACGAGACTTTCGATCTGCTTCACCAGGCGAGTATAATCACGTTAATGATCTGTCGCTGCCTGAAAATTCACCGCTGTCTTGGACACCGCTCCCACTAAATAGGAGCATACGAGTATATTACCAAAATACTAGAGGACTTTCTACCAAATTGAACGACGACGTTTATCTGGCTGTGCTTGACGGCGACCGAAACCTGGCTTAATGGAATAATCAACTCACTCCAACTTTTTATCTCCAAGCTTGTTTAGAGTGGACCGCAGTATATCCAATTGCTCTCGCTGGTGGTGTTCTAGTTGCTGTTTCCAAAGAGCTTTTTTTTCGACCGGATCGCCTTCGGGCAATTCAATTCAATTGAGACTGTTTGGGCCCAAAAAATTCTCTCTAGACGCAACGTTCTCATCGGTGCCTCGTACATTCACCACCTACAGAGTTTGCCTCCGCTTTGGCCTTATCACCGGATGTGGTTCTTTTGCTTGGAGACTTCAATCAACCAGGACTCGTCTGGACTCTCTCCCACCACGGATATACGTTTCCTGATCCGCTTTTGTCTGCAACTACTCCTGCTAACCACCAACTAGCCGATGGGATTGCTTTTCTTGGAATCAGCCAGATCAACCGGATTTCCAAACTTTCAATCAAAAATGCTTGACTTGGTGTCTGTCACGTTACTCACTGCATGAACGCACTGTCGTTGAGGCTCCGGATCCCGTTGTGCCACTTGTCAGCTATCATCCTGCGTTGGATACCTAAACTGACAACGGATTTACCAACGGAATAATGTTTCGATGGACCTATGATATTCGACTAAATTTTCGCAAAACCGATTTTCAACAGTTCCCTCAATGCTTGTCCCATATTGACTGGAATATTTTAGGCGGCCTGGACATCGAATCAGCTGTGGACCGCTTCAATTGTTTGCTACGTGACTGCGAGGGGCCCTCCTTAGCCGTGCGGTAAGACGCGCGGCTACAAAGCAAGACCATGCTGAGGGTGGCTGGGTTCGATTCCCGGTGCCGGTCTAGATAATTTTCGGATTGGAAATTGTCTCGACTTCCCTGGGCATAAAGGTATCATCGTGTTAGCCTCATGATATACGAATGCAGAAATGGTAACTTGGCTTAGAAACCTCGCAGTTAATAACTGTGGAAGTGCTTAATGAACACTAAGCTGCGAGGCGGCAATGTCCCAGTGGGGGATGTAATGCCAACGAAGAAGAAGAAGAAGAAGTGACTGCGTTTCAGTCGCTGTACCGAAGCGTAAATCTCCGAGGAAACCACCATGGACTAATGCTCTTTTATGCAACCTAAAAACAGCGCTAGAGCTCTTTACGGTTATATGAACCTATCGACGCTGTGCCTTCACTAAACAGAACTTAAACATCGCCAGCAATGATTATCGGTGCTATAAAAAAACTCCGCTTTGTTTTGGTCTTTCGTGAATTCTAAAAGGAATTAAACTGGACTACCATCAAGTGTTTTTCTCGATAACGACTGTGCGCTGAATACAGCCTTTTCGCTGAACACTTTTCAAGTGTATTCTCGAGCTATTCGCCTTCTCAAGATGATATTGATAGAGCTGTGAGTGGAGCTAGCAATGTAGTGGATGTCTTTGATATAGTCGTTGACATGGTTCTTTCAGCGACAAAACAGACCAAATCATCCTTTTCTCCTGGACATAGCGTTCTTCCATCGGCCGTGCTGAAAAAATATTCCGGTATTTTAGCTGTTTCAATTTGTCTACTATTCAACTTATCACTCATGCAGAGGAAGTTTCTTTTGCAGTGGAAATGCTCTACTATGCTACCAGTTTTAAGAAAGGCGACAAACTAGATGTGATAAACTACCGTGGCATTACATCAGTCGGAACCCGTATTCTGCGACGTGTAGATTTGCTGCCATTGCAATGCACAATGGTCCCAGAGTCGAATCTAGCAAGACAAAAATGTTTGCGCCAAAACTATTAGTTTTAGATATATAGTGTCTTTGGGAAAAAAAATTCATATTTTTTGACGATTTTTTTCCATGTAGTGAAATTAGGGTGGTACCTATATTTCAGAAGTTCATAATATCAACTTTTTAATTTTTCGGTAAAGACTTGTGCAATGTTCCACAAAGTTGTAGAGCAATTAATTTTGAGCAACTTTGCCGAAGAAACCATTTTTCTATCACTTATGGTTCACAAGTTATGAGCTTTTTAATAAATACGTTAGGGCGGTCCCTAAAAATCGGTATTCTTCACATAACTTTTTATACATTCATTTCTCGCATAAAGTTTGTTCAGAGCACTTTTAGGACTTTAGAAGACGCACATTTTTGTTAAAGAACCATGGATCTATCTCTTATAACAAAAAAGTTATTCGAGTTTTTGTATGAAAAACATGTTTTTTTCATATGCGTATATTTCAAAATGGAGCAAACCGATTTCCAATCTATTGGTTCTATTCGAAAGCTCACACTTTTCTGCGTTTATGGTGGGAAAACTGAGAGAGCGTTTTTTGTTTAAAGCGTTTTATTTTATTTTGAAAAAAATATGTTTTTAATCGAAAAACGGCTATAACTTGATAAATAAACGAGATAGGTCCATCATGGGTCTTCAACAAAAAGATGTGTCTATAGAAGTTCTAAATGTGGTCCATACAAAGTATCCTTCAAAAATCAATACATAAAAATATATTTAAAAAAAAACGGTTTTCGTAAGGAAATAAACGTTAGATCGATCAAAGTAGGCTGAACTATAGAGCGCATTTTCTCGGTTCACCCGTTCATTCATACTGAATGTTTACATACGCGTTGAGACTGCCAAGTCTTTTGTGTACCATGCTAAACATCAAACAGAAAATCAGGCTACTATGCATATTAATGGTAGTAGCTTGGTGGTTTTCTGTTGGATATGTAGCGTTAAAAATACGTCACTTTTGAAGTATAGCCTTTGTTACAAGCCTATCTTGTTTTGATTAGATTTTTTTCGGTATCGCCAGTGGGAGAAAGCGAAGATGACCAGTGGTTAGCTACTGAAATGTTTTTATTACTATTACGTTAAAATCAAATCTTCACATTTGGCCGCCACGTGGTGCATCCTAGCGGTGAATGCTTGAATAGCACGTGCTATTTGTACTTTCACATCTATGAGAGCTTTGGAAAATTATCACGAAAGTTGTAATTTTTGTTGCAAGGCACAATAACGTCAAAAAAAATCATACGCTCTGTCGACCAGCCTACTTTGATCTAACTAACGTTTATTTCCTTACGAAAACAGTTTTTTATAAATATATTTTTATGTATTGATTTTTGAGGGATACTTTGTATGGACCACATTTAGAACTTCTAAAGGCACATCTTTTTGTTGAAGACCCTTGGACCTATCTCGTTTATTTATCAAGTTATAGCCGTTTTTCGATTAAAAACATATTTTTTCAAAATGAAATAAAACACTTTAAACAAAAAACGCTCTCTCAGTTTTCCCACCAAAAACGCAGAAAAGTGTGAGCTTTCGAATAGAACCAATAGATTGAAAATCGGTTTGCTCCATTTTGAAATATACGCATATGAAAAAAACATGTTTTTCATACAAAAACTC
The DNA here is from genome assembly GCF_024139115.2 of Armigeres subalbatus. Lineage (NCBI taxonomy): Eukaryota > Metazoa > Arthropoda > Insecta > Diptera > Culicidae > Armigeres > Armigeres subalbatus. The sequence continues at coordinate 186,233,822 of NC_085139.1, forward strand.
GAATAACTTTTTTGTTATAAGAGATAGATCCATGGTTCTTTAACAAAAATGTGCGTCTTCAAAAGTCCTAAAAGTGCTCGGAACAAAGTTTATGCGAGAAATGAATGTATGAAAAGTTATGTGAAGAATACCGATTTTTAGGGACCGCCCTAACGTATTTATTAAAAAGCTCATAACTTGCGAACCATAAGTGATAGAAAAATGGTTTCTTCGGCAAAGTTGCTCAAAATTAATTGCTCTACAACTTTGTGGAACATTGCACAAGTCTTTACCGAAAAATTAAAAAGTTGATATTATGAACTTCTGAAATATAGGTACCACCCTAATTTCACTACATGGAAAAAAATCGTCAAAAATATGAAATTTTTTTCCCAAAGACACTATATATCTAAAACTAATAGTTTTGGCGCAAATATTTTTGTCTTGCTAGATTTGACTCTGGGACCATTGTGCATTGTTTGCCGATGACCTTAAAATGTATGTAATCGTTCGATGCCTCACTATGAACTACAGAACCATCTTGAAATCTTTCATGTACCTGGTGTACTGATGGTTCTGAGCCTTCCGAAGTGCTGTGTCATAGGTTTCCGGCGAACGATTAATTTCTTCCAGTTTGACTACTGTATTGCTGGTTCTCTACTTCAACGGGTTGATCATGTTGAATACCTTAGGTGTTGTTTAGGATGGGAACCTAATGCATCTGCTAGTTGGAATCCCTACTAGCACCTACCAGGCTGTTTGGAGTGAGCGATTTGAAGCTGTCCAAACAAGATTCGTGAGATGTGCTTTGCACTGCCTTCCACGAACCTGCCTGCCTACTCTGATCACTGTCGTCTACTCTAGTTGGATACTCTAGCCAAACGGATGAATGTTGCACAGTGAATTTTTATTGCCAAGCTTTTATCCTCTGAATACGAGGTTCCTAGGTTGCTGTCGAGAATCAGCTTGTACGCTCCTGTCTAAACGCTTCGAGCGCGAGCGCTGCTACACTAGGAGCTGCAAGCAACTAACTATGCTGCAAACAGTTCCATTGTCGCCACGATCCATCGCTTCAATGAAGTGTCTGACGAATTTTACATTTCTACAACCAGATTTTGCTGAGCCGTTTTTAATGTTTCACCACCATTAGATTCAACAATTTCATGTAGACAACACAGTCCGATGAATAAAATACAAATAGAAATTTGAAATGAAATTAATTCATTCTATTCGAAGAAACCACAAAAACTCGCGACCGTGATTTTTACTCGCGAACAAACAGTCCAACGTCCATGAGTCGATATGGAAGGGACCATCGGTTCATGGAAAAATCGAGATGTGAAATAGAAAATCCCTGGGAAGCTGTTTGAAATGGTGCCAGTAGCCCAGAAAATGTGTTTTTAATATGGCATAGTTTGTTTCCATGAGTCGATATCGAGTCAAATAATATCGGCTCATGGAGCTTTGACTGCACACGAGTATTTTCAGCAGTGGTCCCGATAAGCAAACGACGTTTACGTTCGGTCAAATGACATTTTCGGTCAAACGACATTTTCGACCGAATAACCAGACTTTGGCTCTTTCTGCCAAAATGGCTCTTTCTGCCAAACGACTTTCTCGGCCAGATGAGTTTCAGTCTAATGAGAAAAAATATCGAAATGGGCCATTTTGCCATTTTCATTTGTCAAATTTTGCTACGTCTATTCATTCACACAAAAGGGGAAATTAAGTGAATGTTTTTAAGTGCACGTAAAAGTATTTTTTTTGTCTTTATTTACGAGACTTTCAGCCGCGTAAAGGGATTGAGTGCATAAAGCCAAGCAGCAAAATTGAAAATTTCATCTACACCAGTTGATGGAATGGAAACCATTTTTCACTCGTTTAACATAATATTTGCGAAGAAGAGTGCTCACTGCTCAAGAAGCGGTACACTGTCAACTTCTAATTAGCAATATATTGCTGGCTTGAATTAAAATGATTCCTAATGTTGGTATACCGATGAGCTACCGATAAAAATACATATTGAAAAATTGTTGGCAATTTTGGATAAAATATCAATGGCAGGGCAAATTCATTAATTATTATTTTTACTATATTACAAATTTCGGAAGGGCAGCACCGATCGATTTACCATTTACAGTTGAATTAGGCGAAATAAATATGTATCATCATTTTTTAATGAGTTCGTTAATGCAACAAAGATAAAAATAGGGTTTTGCTAGTTTTTGGATCTTGCTTTTTAAGCTAGTAAAGTGTTCCTAAGGGTGTGAAATCAGGTCACATATTCGGTTCTCTGTTCTTACGAAAAGCATACATTAATATTATTTAATAATTTTAATTGGGAACATAGGGGAAAGTTGTAGAGTAGATGTCATATCAACATTTCCTTATCTTTCCTAGTAACGGAGAAGATGGGCGAGGCCAGCAATGAGAGCTTTCATGCTTTATCATTTTTTACCTACGATTGGGTTGCTATTAAATCCCAAATAGTAATCTATAAGCAGTTGGATTTGATTGGATAGATTGGCGGCGTGACCGATTTTAAACGGCAGCGCACTGATGCGCGAAAAAATGCTGCGGTACCGCACACCTCTACTTTACTTTAAGACAATTGCTTTGATGATGAATTATTAAGTTATGAATTCTTCTTCTTCTTCTTATTGGCATTACAACCCCACACTGGGACAGAGCCGCCTCGCAGCTTAGTGTTCATTAAGCACTTCCACAGTTATTAACTGCGAGGTTTCTAAGCCAAATTACCATTTTTGCATTCGTATATCATGAGGCTAACACAATGATACTTTATGCCCAGGGAAGTCGAGACAATTTCCAATCCGAAAATTGCCTAGACCGGCACCGGGAATCGAACCCAGCCACCCTCAGCATGTTCTTGCTTTGTAGCCGCGCGTCTTACCGCAGGCTAAGGGGGGCCCCAAGTTATGAATTATCTACCAAAATCAAGCCTTCACGGAGGCCTGGCCGTTTTTATTTTTGTGTCATATTTATGATATGCTGCACATATTAAGGCTGACAAGAAAATGTTCGAAAAGACAATCAACATTTCTAGGATGCGTTTCAATACTGGCTGTGCCTGTTCTAAGACAAGACAATTGCTTTGATAATGATCAAGAATCAAGTTGCTTTAATCTATAATCAAGTTGCCATAATTCCGGTGACTTTAAAAAAATCAAATCCCCTCTTGCGTAAAGTTTCTATATTAAGACTTGTTTCAGACCGAACTTCTAAAAAAGAAAGCTAAAACCGGATAAACATAATAAATGTAGCAGTTAATTGATATGACTTGGGACGGAAGTAACTAATGATTACTAATGAATACTTTTCTATGATGTGATAATGCGGTAATGAAAAAAAGTGGAAAGTAGTAGGGGAAAAGACGGCTTTGGCAGGTTTTGTTCTATTATTGGCAGGGGGGTTTTTGTCGACCAAATTTTATTAAATTTGGCAACAATATTCTTTGATATGCAAAGAATGTTTAAGCCAAATTTGAGCATAGTCAGTCATAAAAAACCCCCTGCCAATAATAGAACAAAACCTGCCAAAGCCGTCATTCCCCCTAGTTGAACCGGGATTATGAGGCTGATTTCAAGTAATATTTGTTGGTATCTTTTTGTTAGTTGTGGTCGAACACGAAGTGAAGGGTGTCCACAGTTGGATTGAAAATTGCGATAATTATGTTTGGCGATTAGTTCGAAGTGATGCAATGTAACTGTGGCCACCCTTTAGCAAGCTTAAAGTAAATCCAAATTACAAATAATCTCAGGGGATTCATATGCTCCGTGCGTTAATTCACATGAACACCCCTGTTCCACCTCCAATCAACCAACCAAGCTCTATGATCTGCGTTCACGGTTTTCCGCACGGTAAACTTGCCACTCTCACGGCGAATAATGACGGAAAATTGTATCAAACATGCAAATTAATATTATAAAAGCGAAATGTTTATAAAATATGATTATCCGAGGCCTTATTTGCCTACTGCTGCCTACATTGCTGACGGACGACACGATATCGACAGCGATGTAGCTTGAGCGAAGCCGCATTTCCCAGAGGGAGCCTGCCCTCAATATTGCCTGCGGTCCGATGCATTTGCAATGCACCGAACCGATACCCGGAGGAGAAGCCTATTTACAATTTAGGCTTCTCTTGTCCAGAACTCACCTCGCTGCTGCTGTGTGGCATCAGATTCATCAAATTGGCACATTATGGCTTTGGCGGGATTTGCAACGGAAAGACATGGTTGATGCTGTTCGCTGCACTGCGCTGTTTGTGCTGCAACGTGAGCGACCTATAATTCAATCATATCTGCTTCTCATTTTGACGAAGGAACATATTTTTTCCCATCACTTAGCGCCCCTGTCTGCTGAGTACTGCGCCACAATCTACGCTACGAGAGAAGCGGCAACGCCGCTTCTTCTAAGCGCAAGGTTTGGGGTAATGCGCACATTGGGTGTCGTGAAATGTCATACCCTTTGCCTCATTGTCACCGAGGTGTATCCTTCGTGGTCGTTGTGGTATGCTGTGGGATTATGATTGTTTGGCTTTTCCAGAAATGAAACCACAACCGGGACCTTCACTGAGATGTTTTGTGTTGATGAGTAATACAAAAGATGCAAAGTAACACAAATAAATATTTGAGTGCTGTTATCAGTATTTGTTTGTCAGAACCAGATTGTTATTTGGTTGATTAGGCGTTCTGCATCAATGAATAGTGTATTATGTTGTCAGTCATTCTGTAAAAATGAAATCAGTTTCTTTTTCTAACGTCTACTTCACCCTCTTCAAAGACATAATCCTATGTTGAGCGATGATGCTTCCAAATATTGAATATGTTGGAAAACATTTGGCGGTAAAAGAGTGGTATCCATCCATATCCAAAAATACTATTTTGCAAACCATCGACTGCGCAACCATCACATCAACACCCAATCCGACACTTCACAACACCATTAATCCATTTCTATCCCAGAACAAGGCATCAACCCGCCGCCCCGATGCGGCTGCCAAAAAAGGTATCCAACCCGTTTGAGAGCCGATAGTGTTTGGCTGCTTATCCATATAATGACATCATGGATGCTTCTCTGACCTCCCATCGTCTACGGCACCGAATTCTGTCCACCTTCCGTTTGTGGATGGCTCCGGTGGCATCATTTCCCATTTGTAGAGGCTGGCCTAAAGCTTGGGGTACTCACTGTATGCAACCCAGCAGAAGCAGCAGCAGCTAATTAATGAGCCACGATGGATCAAATTGGGACGACCTTACCGCAGTCCGGCATCAGACTGCAGCAGTTCTGCTCAAAACGAGAGCAGCACCGCATAAATACCGTTAGTTAATATTCAATTGAAAATGTTCCCCTTTCTCTCGACGACCAATTCCATTGGTTAGCATCACGATCATCAAAATTTCGTTATGATGATGAGGCAGACGTCCATTTCGGTAGGGGTTATACCGCGACCAATAACGACCCGCACAACGATTCAATATTGATGTAAATCTGGACAAACATTCGTTTATTTGGTATGAGCACGAGCATTGATTACCGCACGATTCGTAGTTGCTTCTCCGTATTTGACCAAAATAAATGAACAGAGTGGATGTGGGCCGATAGAATAACTTCTATTATCAATATGCATTTGCTCAGTGGTGGTTTCAATCATTTATTTATAGCTCGACTCATTTCCCAATAACTCATTTCTGCGACCTATGGTGGGCTTTAAACGCGATGTTTTTTTGTACAAATTTGTTCTTAACTCACTTGAAGTTTGTATGGAAAATGTATGAAGCAGTATCAGTAATATGCTTTCTTCTAAAATGCTGCTTTCATCGTTGGAATGAGAATTAAATTGTCTATGAGTGGGTTTTGGCAGCAGGGACTATGTCCAAGGGCTTGACGATCCCTCCCCAGGCCATCTGCGAGTTGTGGCGCCTGCCTAGGATGTGGTGGGGTTTGACAGTGGGCCCTGTTAAACCTCTATAAAAAGCTGCATGTATCCGCAAGTAGGCTCCGCCAAAGCGACCGTGTGCCGCTCAAAGCGCACAAGCCCAAGTCCTGGTGTTAGGTGGGACGCTAAACAGCCCTGACGCGACTCGATATAATCGGCAAAGACCTAGGCGACGAATAAAGGATCACGATTAGAAGCTTGGAACATGGAACTGCAAGTCGCTAGGTTTCGCAGGTTGCGACAGGATGATCTACGATGAATTACATCCCCGCAACTTCGACGTCGTGGCGCTGCAGGAGATTTGCTGGACAGGACAGAAAGTGTGGAAAAGCGGGCATCGAGCTGCTACCTTCTACCAAAGCTGTGGCACCACCAACGAGCTGGGAACCGGCTTCATAGTGCTGGGTAAGATGCGCCAACGCGTGATTGGGTGGCAGCCAATCAACGCAAGGATGTGCAAGCTGAGGATTAAAGGCCGTTTCTTCAACTATAGCATTATTAACGTGCACTGCCCACACGAATGGAGACCCGACGACGAAAAAGAAGCGTTCTACGCACAGCTGCAGCAGACATATGATGGATGCTTACTGCGGGACGTCAAAATCGTCATCGGTGACATGAACGCACATATAGGAAGGGAGGAAATATATAGACCGGTCATCGGACCAGATAGTCTGCACACCGTATCGAATGACAACGGCTAACGATGCATAAACTTCGCAGCCTCCCGCGGAATGGTAGTCCGAAGCACCTTCTTTCCCCGCAAAAATATCCACAAGGCCACATGGAGATCACCTAACCAAGAAACGGAAAACCAAATCGACCACCTTCTAATCGACGGTAAATTCTTCTCCGACATCACGAGCGTCCGCACTTACCGCAGTGCGAATATTGAATCCGACCACTACCTCGTTGCAGTATGCCTGCGCTCAAAACTCTCGACGGTATACAACAAGCGTCGAAGTCGGACGCCGCGGCTTAACATTGGGCGGCTACAAGACCGTAGACTAGCCCAAAAATACGCGCAGCAGCTGGAAATGGCACTCCCAACGGAAGAGCAGCTAGGCGCAGCGTCTCTTGAAGATGGCTGGAGAGATATTCGATCCGCCATTGGTAGCACCGCAACCGCTGCACTTGGCACGGTGCCCCTGGATCAGAGAAACAACTGGTTTTTACGGCGAATGTGAGCAGTTAGTAGAAGAGAAGAATGCAGCATGCAGCAGCGAGGTTGCTGCAACACCGCACGAGGCCAAACGAGGCACGATATAAACAGGCGCGGAACAGATAAAACTCGATTTTCCGGAGGAAAAAGCGTCAGCAGGAAGATTGAGACCGTGAAGAGACGGAGGAACTGTACCGCGCTAATAACACACGAAAGTTCTATGAGAAGTTGAACCGTTCACGTAAGGGCCACGTGCCACAGCCTGATATGTGTAAGGACATAAACGGGAACCTTCTTACGAAAGAGCGTGAGGTGATTCAAAGATGGCGGCAGCACTACGAAGAGCACCTGAATGGCGATGTGGCAGACGAAGTATGCGGTATGGTGATGGACCTGGGGGAACGAGCGCAGGACATAATTCTACCGGCTCCGGATCTCCAGGAAATCCAGGAGGAGATTGGCCGGCTGAAGAACAACAAAGCCCCTGGGGTTAACCAACTACCAGAAGAGCTATTTAAACACGGTGGTGAGGCACTGGCTAGAGCGCTGCACTGGGTCGTTACCAAGATTTAGGAGGAGGAAGTTTTGCCGCAGGAGTGGATGGAAGGTGTCGTGTGTCCCATCTATAAAAAGGGCGATAAGCTGGATTGTAGCAACTACCGCGCAATCACATTGCTGAACGCCGCCTACAAGGTACTCTCCCAAATTTTATGCCGTCGACTAGCACCAATTGCAAGAAAGTTCGTGGGGCAGTACCAGGCGGGTTTTATGGGCGAACGCTCCACCACGGACCAGGTGTTCGCCATTCGCCAAGTACTACAGAAATTTCGCGAATACAACATGCCCACACATCATCTATTCATCGACTTCAAAGCCGCATATGATACAATCGATCGGGACCAGCTATGGCAGCTAATGCACGAACACGGATTTCCGGATAAACTGACACGGTTGATCAAAGCGACGATGGATCGGGTGATGTCCGTAGTTCGAGTTTCAGGGACATTCTCGAGTCCCTTCGAAACCCGCAGAGGGTTACGGCAAGGTGATGGTCTCTCGTGTCTGCTATTCAACATCGCTTTGAAAGGGGTAATACGAAGAGCAGGGATTAACACGAGTGGTACAGTTTTCAATAAGTCCGTCCGTCCGACGAAATCGAGGTGGTAGAAGAATTGGTGTACTTGGACTCACTGGTGACTGCCGAAAATGATACCAGCAGAGAAATTCGGAGACGCATAGTGGTTGGAAATCGTACATATGGACTCCGCAAGACGCTCAGATCGAATAGAGTTCGCCGCCGAACCAAACTGACAATCTACAAAACGCTCATTAGACCGGTAGTCCTCTACGGACACGAGACCTGGACAATGTTCGTGGAGGACCAACGCGCACTCAGAGTTTTCGAAAGGAAAGTGCTGCGTACCATCTATGGTGGGGTGCAGATGGCGGACGGTACGTGCAGGAGGCGAATGAACCACGAGTTGCATCATCTGCTGGGAGAACCATCCATCGTTCACACCGCGAAAATCGGACGACTGCGGTGGGCTGGACACGTAGCCAGAATGTCGGACAGTAACCCGGTGAAAATGGTTCTCGACAACGATCCGACGTGCACAAGAAGCCTAGGTACGCAGCGGGCAAGGTGGATCGATCAGGTGGAAGATTACTTGCGGACCCTCCGTAGACTGCGTGGTTGGCGACGACGTGTAGCCATGGACCGAGCCGAATGGAGAAGACTCTTATATACCGCACAGGCCTTAGTCTGAATAAATGAATGGGTTTTATTTTTAGCACTTATGCATCCGTTTTGCTTGCCGTGAAAAAGTAACTTTTTATGTTTGTTTTGTTCAGTATTGTTTATCTTGAACGTTCGTCTCGAACAAAAACTTCCCTCCAACACAGTTGACCCTCTAAACCAGCGGTTCTCAACCTTTTTCTTTAGAGGTACCCCTTGGAACTTTTGCATTAATTGAGGTACCCCCTCTCGAAATTAGGCTTCCAATCCTTTTTAAAGAATAATACCGAGCCCTTTGAAGGGAAGCTCCTTTAAGCTTTTGAATCCCTTTGAAGTAGAGTTTTGCGCCTCTTCATTAGAGGCTTCTGAGGTTTCAGAGCCTCTTGAAGGTTTTTGAGCCACTAAAAAGGAGGCTTCCTTTGCAGCTTAAAACGACGCTTCCGAGCCTTTTGAAAAAAGGCTTCCGAGCCTTTTGGAAAGGATATTGAAAGGAGGCTTCCGAGCCTCTTGAAAGGAGGACTTTGAGCCTCTAGAAAAAGAGGATTTTGAGCCTCTTGAAAAAAGGCTTCCAAGCCTCTTGTAAGGCTTCCGAGCCTCTTGAAAGACGGCTTCCGAGCCTCTTGGAAGGACACTTTAGAGCCTCTTAGAGGGAGGCTTTTGAGCCTCTTGAAAGGATGTTTTTAAGTCTCTTGAAAGGAATTTTTAAGCCTCTTGAAAGAAGGCTGCCGAGCCTCTTGAAAGGAGGCTTCCGAGCCTATTAGAAGGAGGCTTTTGAGCCTTTTGAAAGGATATTTTTGAGCCTCTTGAAATGAGGCTTCCGAGCCTCTTGAAAAGAGCCTTCCGAGCCTCTTGGAATGAGGCTTCTGAGCCTGGAAGGAGGTTTTTGAGCCTCTTGAAAGAAGACTTCTGAGCCTCTTGAAAGTAGGCTTCTGAGCCTCTTCAAAAGAGGCTTCCGAGCCTCCTGAAAAGATATTGAAAGGAGGCTTCCGAGCCTCCTGAAAAGATATTGAAAGGAGGCTTCCGAGCTTCTTGAAAAGATATTGAAAGGAGGCTTCCGAGCCCCTGAAATAAGGCTTTTGAGCCTTTAGAAAAGAAGTCTTTTGAGCTTCTTGAAAGGGAGGCTTCCGAGCCTCTTGAAGGGAGGCTTTTGGGCCTCTTAAAGGGGATTTTTGAGCCTCTTGAAAGGAGGCTTCCGAGCCTCTTGAAAATAGGCTTCCGAGCCTTTTGAAAGAAGGCTTCCGAGCCTCTTGAAAGGACGCTTCCGAGCCTCTTAGAAGGAGGCTTTTGAGCCTCTTGAAAGTATGCTTTTGAGCCTCTTGAAATGAGGCTTCCGAGCCTCTTGAAAGGAGCCTTTCGAACCTTTTGGAATGAGGCTTCTGAGCCTGGAATAAGGTTTTTGAGCCTCTTGAAAAAAGACTTCTGAGCCTCTAGAAAAGAAGTCTTTTGAGCTTCTTGAAAGGGAGGCTTCCGAGCCTCTTGAAATGAGGCTTTTGAGCCTCTTGAAAGGGATTTTTGAGCCTCTTGAAAGGAGGCTTCCGATCATCTTGAAAATAGGCTTCTGAGCTTCTTGGAAAGAGGCTATTCAGCCACTTGAAAGGAGGCTTCTGAGCCTCTTGAAAGGAGGCTTCTGAGCCTCTTGAAAAAGGCTTCCGAGCCTCTTGAAAGGAGGCTACCGCATCACTTGAAAGGAGGCTACCGCATCTCTTGAAAGGAGGCTTCCGAGCCTCTTGAAAGGAGGATTTTGAGCCTCTTGAAAAAAGGCTTCCAAGCCTCTTGTAAGGCTTTCGAGCCTCTTGAAAGACGGCTTCCGAGCCTCTTGAAAGGACTCTTTAGAGCCTATTAGAGGGAGGCTTTTGAGCCTCTTGAAAGGATATTTTTGAGCCACTTGAAATGAGGCTTCCGAGCCACTTGAAATGAGGCTTCCGAGCCTCTTGAAAAGAGCCTTCCGAGCCTCTTGGAATGAGGCTTCTGAGCCTGGAATAAGGTTTTTGAGCCTCTTGAAAGAAGACTTCTGAGCCTCTAGAAAAGAAGTCTTTTGAGCTTCTTGAAAGGGAGGCTTCCGATCCTCTTGAAAATAGGCTTCCGAGCTTTTTTGAAAGAGGCTTTTCAACCACTTGAAAGGAGGCTTCTGAGCCTCTTGAAAAAGGCTTCCGAGCCTCTTGAAAGGAGGTTTCCATGCCTCTTACAAGGAGGTTTCCATGCCTCTTAAAAGAAGGCTTAAGAGCCTCTTGAAAGGAGGCAACCTAATCACTTGAAAGGAGGCTTCTGAAGTGCCCAGGAGGCTTCCGAGCCTCTTGTAAGAAGGCCTTCAAGCTGCTTGGAAGAAGGCTTCCGAGATGCGTAGAAGGATGCTTCTAATCCTCTTGCAACGAAGCAACCGAGCATTAGTGAAAAAAATCATTTTATTCATTCGACGTTTTGCTCGTTCGATTTTTAGTTCCGCAGCCCTTTATACATTGTGCTGGTTGTGTAAGGCAGAATTCAATTGGGATTTATTGATCGCATTGCATATTATGTACAATATAAATTTTTAAAATAAAAATACACAATTATCAAAACTATATCAATGAGTTTTGATTGGAATTGTAATACGTCCGCCATTACGCATGTTTGTCCGAGGTACCCCCTAGGGTCAGCGAAGGTACCCCCAGGGGTACATGTACCCCAGGTTGAGAACCACTGCTCTAAACCATCGTCCAACAGTCGTTCCGGTCCTACAGTCTGGGGCGTAATCAACAGCCTGATACCTTTTCGAGTTCCAGTTTCCAGAGGCCTCCTTCCAGAGGCTTCCGAGCCTCTTGGAAGGAGGCTTCCGAGCCTCTTGGAAGGAGGCTTCCGAGCCTCTTGGAAGGAGGCTTCCGAGCCTCTTGGAAGGAGGCTTCCGAGCCTCTTGGAAGGAGGCTTCCGAGCCTCTTGGAAGGAGGCTTCCGAACCTCTTGGAAGGAGGCTTCCGAACCTCTTGGAAGGAGGCTTCCGAGCCTCTTGGAAGGAGGCTTCCGAGCCTCTTGGAAGGAGGCTTCCGAGCCTCTTGGAAGGAGGCTTCCGAGCCTCTTGGAAGGAGGCTTCCGAGCCTCTTGGAATTTATTTTTACCATTGTTTCCCTTCAATTTCCCCATGTGTCAACCATCCGACGTCGTGGCTGTGTGTGTTTTACTCTGTGCCAAGGAACGCATTTCAATTTGGATTGAATCCGGAAAACGCATATGCCTTTTTAACGCTTCATGCTGTACTCATGTGCACATTAGACCCTCGTAAAATCCGGATGGTGGTACAGACCCAGCTGCTCATAATACCGAGTACCCTGTGACATGTGTGAACCAGACGATGAGTGTTTTTCCGTGCGGCCAATCCTGCGGTGTCACATTATCTGCTCTGCGGTGTGACGTCCGCGTGCATCAGGTGATGATTTATTTATTTGTAACTCCATCCTCCCCAAGGGAGAATGTGATGCACAGCGCCCCCCGCGCGCCAGCTGACAGACAGATGACCACCGCCAGGCAACGACAACACCGCTGCTCGCTTGTGACGAATGCCAAGCCAATAGACAGTTATGTGACAAACTGTGCGAAAGGTCTCTGATTACCATCATCCAAAGACAGGTAACAAGACAGCTCTGATTGGGGCCCAGTGCTTTGAAAAGTTTGTTGCTACGAAAGCTTCCTCGTTCCTGATGGAATGTATCCCTGCAACGGGCAACATATTGCTAAAAAGAAGACTCGCGAATGATGCAACCGCTTGCAGTTGCTGTCGGTAGTCTTCTTCACTGCATTTTCGAAAGGGTCGAACAGCAATGACCTTTTCCCACTGAATCACGCCTTTGGCATTCGTAACTAAGTTGGAGTGCGGAAGCACTCTCCGTGTATGTGAAGAACTGAAGAGGCACTTAATTCGACGCCCGAAGATGTTAGGTTCGGTAACTTCACTACGACAACACTGCTGCAAACAGCAACAACAACAATCGATTCTTTATGGGAAAATGCCACACCATCATCGTGGTGTCGTTTAGCATTTTATTCGAACGAGAATAACCAAGTTTCGCCAGCTGGGAGGAGGAAAAAAGCCTTCAACGTTGGATTGTCGCGTTGACGATGAGTACAGGTTCCAGCCAGCCGTATCTGCGGAGGACGGAAATATTCTTTTAAACTTCTATAAAGTGGGAATTCGGCAATTTCAAATGAGCAATTTTGTGTTTGTTATGTGCTGGATGCAAAATAATTTTAAACATGTGGTCATTTTTGATTCTGTAGCCTTAATGAGAGTAATTTCTCTAGATTTAAAATTTAATGAAATCAAACTCTACTGTACCCCTAAAATAGCAAACCTTTCTGACATTTTTTCTTTCTTTTGTTTCCAGGTAATGCAACATGATGATGTTTATATTTATGTGGACATCAAATGGGATTCTAACTAAGGTAATGCACTACCGGTACATTCATATCAGTCCCATATTAATGCTTAGTGATTCTGACTATTTTATTACAATCTGTTCAATAGAATGAAGCAATGGTTTTTTTTCTACCGATTGATGCGCATTTTGCTTTATTTTGACACCACAATTTTGTACTCTTGCAACCAATCCCTCAAAATAATCGCCAATCACCGGGTTTTTGATTGATTGATCGATAGTCAGCGTCACCTACAGCTACAATGTAATAAGCCTGGGGCGTACTCCAAACGGTACACCCATTGTCTGGCGAGTCTCGCGAAGCGCCGTGTGATCACGATCGCACTCGGGAGTCAATATTTTTATTCAATACTTTCTCGCCTGGCACACATTGATTGACTGACTGCTTGGCTGGCAAAACTGACCGGCCACAACAAGAATGATGATCGAGTGTCTATCGTTCGATTGGTCGGCCATACACTCGAAGTAGTGAGAACAATCCCCGACCCACACCAACAATAGCACGATCGAAGGTGTAAATGGGATCGAAGTGGCGGGTACCCCCAAAGTGCCCACATCTTGTGGTGGGTTTCTCCCAGCCGCACCCTCGCCAATCGGGGTTTTGTTTCCCACCCAGTTCGACTTGGGGTTAATTCTAATCCGACTCAGCCAAGGCACCACATTTAATGCAGCCTCCACCTAACACCACCGCCCCATCAGCTGCCCGAAATCTTCGTTCACCGCTAAATGAATGTATGCTCCGGTATTGCATATTTCGCGAGCATAGTCATTTGTGTGTTTGGCCGATTTAATGCTTTTTTTTTGCTGGCTTCTATTCTACCCGTTGAGACGGCTAGCCGTCTTCTCGGTTGCTATTGGAGGATGGTAAGTAAAATAGTAATAAAATGGTTAGTGTAAAAACAGCACGATAGATGCAGGAAAAAAGCAACTCGCTGAAGAAAAAACAACACCCCGTGTGCTGATCACCATGAGAGAGCGTAACGCTCACCAAGTCTTGCCAATTGGTTTTGTGATGTAACGTTTGTTTTAATAAGTTTAATACAGGGGAATGGCACTGAACGGTGCTGGCCGCTCCTTGCCGTAACCCTGCAGATATCATTTGAGAAACTGAAGTGAGAAAGTTTCTCATGTACTGCTATCAGATAGGATTACAACATTGGTGGAATGGTTAAATCATTGGTTGAAGGGTTGAAAGATAAAGATATCAAATGATGTTTATATGTTAATTGAAATTTGTTTTATTTAGCGTCTAATAAAACCGTTTTTTTTTTAAGAAACTGCATATGCATTGTATTCTCCGTAGATTAAATTCTAACGACAATCATGTTTGTGTGTATCAGCAGAGAGCACGCAGAAGCTGCAAGCTTTCATAAGCCAATATCTACGTTTTATAATTCCTCGAATGCTGACCTCCTTCGCCATCAAAATCAGATTTCGAGAAATTCGATTTCGTATATGGAGTTGAATCGATCAGACATTACGAAAACGTGGGGACGAAATCTGCAAGCAAACGCTGGACTGGAATCCGGCAGATCATCACAGCAGAGGCAGACGTGGCGACGTAGCCTCAATAAAGAAATAGAAGAAGTCGACAGGAATCTGACTACAGCGAGCAGCTGCTCAGGATGGAGATCGTTCTCGTTGGCTCCATGTACCCCTAGCGGTGCCCAGGGTACACGTTATCCGTAGAATGCAACCTGTTGCAAGAACATTGGTTACGGTTTCCTTTAATTTTTCATAAAATTTATAAAATCAAAGATGTATTCAAAATGCGCCATCCAGCTATTCTTATTAGTTCAATCAAAGTTAATTGCCTATTTCCGGGGATTAAACCACCCGACTTGGACGTTAATTTACAATGTTGTTAAAACTCATATGTGAATATGTACGTTATGTGGAAGATATTGATTTGGAGGTAACCACTTTCCCTTCGATGGGACTCGAACCCATGACCCTACAGTACGCTAGACTGGTGCTTTAACCAACTAAGCTACGAAGGACCTCCGTCGGCCTTCGCAACCTAGCGGCTACTGAACGAGCTCGAGATTCCCAAATTGGACGCATAGTCAAATCACTCGCCATCCATTTCTCAAGCCAACACTTCCACATGTGTATAGTACACGTTCACATTAGAAGAGCGTGAGTATTTAGAATGTCTGGCGGCTATACACATTCTTCATCAGCAACTGTACTGATCAAGTGAGGTTGTGTAAGCTATTTGCCAGTCGGTCGTCAAGCTCAGACGGAGGTCCTTCGTAGCTTAGTTGGTTAAAGCACCAGTCTAGCGTACTGTAGGGTCATGGGTTCGAGTCCCATCGAAGGGAAAGTGGTTACCTCCAATACATTTTCCAAATCAATATCTTCCACATAACGTACATATTCACATATGAGTTTTCATAATATTATTATTATTTATTCAGACTAAGGCCAGAGTAACCTCTGTAGTATATAAAAGTCATCTCCATTCAGCTCGGTCCACGGGCCATGGCTGCACGTCGCCAACCACGTGGTCTACGGAGGGTCCGCCAATTGCCTTTCATCTTCTTGTGTCCGTCGGATCGCTTTGGCTTCGTCTCCGGCCCACCACGGTGGTCCGTAGTGTGATCGATTCGATGGTACTCCCATCAGCCGATGCAACCGTACTCCATGTGCACTCTGTCATAGCTGGTACCCAGCACTTTCTTTCCGAAAATTCCAAGTCCGTGTTGGTTCTCCACGCGCATTGTCCAGCTCTCGTGTCGGTAAAAGACTCCCGGTCTAATGAACGTTTTGTAGATAGTCAGGCCGCAATATCAATGTCGTCAAACGGACTTCGTGTAAATCGTATCACTCGTGTCAATCTCTGCCTTGCGTATTTCCAAGGCGATGTTGAATAGCGTAACTTTTTGCGCGTTTCAAAGGGATTTGAGTACGTCTCATGCACTCGAACTACGCACATCTCCTGATTCATCGTCGCCAACCGTTGACCAACCATGTCAATTTATCCGGAAATCCATGTTCGTGCGTTAGCTGTCATTCGAGAATTATTGTGGATTTAAGAAAACGATTGCTAAAAACAGATGTGTGACAAATATAGTTGCAGAAATGGACAAAACCGCAATGTTGTGAGCAATAATGTTCCACAGAAAAGTTTGTAATGGAGCAGAGAGGAGGAACCCATGTTCCACAACCACTAGAGAAGGAGCTATGATAGTTAGGTGTATGAAAAATGATCCTTCCAATGAAAAATAGTTCCTTCTAATTTTGTAGGATATAAAACCTATAGGTTCCTGGACCACTTGGGTTCAATCCGGTCATATCGGCCACAATCCGGGGGACTTTTTCTAAATTGAGTCTAAACAAGTCGTGTGACACTTCATATTCTCTGATTTTACATAGCAATGATAGAAATTCTGTTTTCATTCTTTCTTGTCTACTCGGGATGAATCCGATCACATTGGCAACAATCTGGAAAACTCACGGAATGGGAATTTGCTATATTAAGTCAAAACAGGTCTAGTGTCAGAAAAATATAT
This sequence comes from Armigeres subalbatus, assembly GCF_024139115.2. Lineage (NCBI taxonomy): Eukaryota > Metazoa > Arthropoda > Insecta > Diptera > Culicidae > Armigeres > Armigeres subalbatus. Next base: position 186,250,579 of record NC_085139.1, read on the forward strand.
TAAGCTCTTTTAGTGGAATGTATTAAACCGTCTAAGACGAATTAAGTACTGTCCATTTAATTCCACCAGTTAATTTTCGTTATCTTTGCAGATACGTATTTCGACCACAACTGTGTGGTCGTCTTCAGTGTCTCGTACTCGATTCGTCGAGTCAAGTACGAGACACTGAAGACGACCACACAGTTGTGGTCGAAATACGTATCTGCAAAGATAACGAAAATTAACTGGTGGAATTAAATGGACAGTACTTAATTCGTCTTAGAAGGTCTAGTGTTTTTATGGTCCCTAGGCTAGTTGACATTATTCCGGCCACATCGTGTACACTGGAGCAGATCGCTGCGAGTAAATTAATAAGACAGTGAAACAATCAGTGCAAGTTTGTGCATGTTTTGTGTTGGACCCGTATTTATATCCCATCTCATAGATCGCATCGCTTACCGAAGTGCTTACTTTATAATTAACACAATATCTTATCCCAAGACAATCGTGCAGTTGCAGAGGTATACTCGGTCTCTAGTAGCAACAAGATGCAGACTAACAATCATTCCCTTCCTATATGACCGTAAGGACGTGGCCAGCGCCGTTGTTGACTAAAATATGGCATAAACATATGTTAGCTTCCGAAACGTGTAAATTGAGAATGGATAGCTAACCCCAAGCTCCATTCATTTGGTTTGCTGTGCAATTATGCAAATTCTGGTCAATCACGGAGTAGCAACTACGAATTGTACAGTCATAATGCTCATGCTCATGCTCAAACGACATTTTCGGCATTAGGTCCATTTTCAGGCAAACGGCCTTTCAGTCAAACGACCACTTCGGTCAAACGGCGTTTTCGGACAAATGACCTATTTGGCCAAATGATCAGTAGTCTATTTAGGCCAAATGGTATTTTCGTCCAGATGGGTTTCAGCCTTATGGTTTGTTCAACCAAATAACTTTTGGCCTAATTGTCTTCGGCTAAATGGTTTACGGCCGAATGACTTTTCCGTCGTTTGGCTGAACTACATTTTTAGCCCAACATCATCTAGCCGATTTTCATTTGGGCGAATTGAACGTTTCTCCGTAACGTATATTAGGTTGAAAATGGCTTGGTCAAAAATATGATTTGGCTAGAAGCGACATACGGCTGAACTGGTAATATAACCGAAAAAGTCGTTTGGCCTAAATGGTCGTACGGTAGAAAGGGCCTTTTGGCCGGAATGGACATTCGGCCTAAAGACGGGTTTGGTCGAACAGGTCGTTTGATCGAAATGGACAAAAGTGAACGAGTCATACGGCCGAAAATGTCTCTTGCTGAACGGGTCATATGGCCAAAAGTGCTGACCTGTCCAAACGATATTTCGGCTAAGTGTCGTATTTATACAAACGGCTTTTTCGGCCAAATGATCAGGTCAGCCAAATGGAACATTCGACAGAATGTCCATTTTAGCCAAATATTCGCAGAATATTCGCGAAATCCAAGTTTATGGTTCTGTTTTTAGCGGTCAGTGAATAAGTATGCGATTGGTCGTGTTTTGTATATGACGTGAAACATTTGCAAGATACTTTGTTCTGCATTGGACGGTTCGTAAGTAATTTAATGAATATATTTTTTTTAAAATCGGCATGCTCTTTTATTGACCAACGCTCTATATTGTCGAATAGAGCTCCCTACCCGCCGTATGGTAGAAAGGGACCTTCGGCTGAAAGACGGGTTTGGTCGAATAGATCATTTGACCGAAATGTTCGTTTGGTAGAAATAGCAATTTGACCGAAAACGTGATTTGGCCGACGAGTCCTACGGACGAAAATATCTCTTGCTGAACGGGTCATATGGCCAAAAATGTCGACCTGTCCAAACGCTATTTTCGGCTGATGGTCACATTTGTCCAAACGACTTTTTCGGCTAAATGGTCAGGTCAGCCAAATTAAACATTCGACCGAATGTCCATTTTGGCCAAATGGCCCATTCTGGAAAACGACCATTTCGGCGAAATGACCATTTCGCCCTGACAAATTTTTCGGCTAAAGAACCTGTTCTACCGAACGAAATTTTCGGCCGTATATTCATTTCGACCAAATGATATTTTTAGCCAAATGACTTTCGGCTAGATGGCTTTCTATCAAATATTTTTCCAAAATATTACCAACGTTTATGAAAGATTTAATAGAAGATTTTTGAAATTACAAATCAAACTCACAAACGGGAAGATGGCGGCAACTTAAATTTAGGCGGAACATTATTTAAATCTATACCTTCGATAAAACAAAGAACAATAAGTGGAGACATGTGGAGTAGGATGGACCACACTTATATGAAAAAAATCACCATTTTAACCATTTGGGTGAACAACTCTGAGATATAGTGATTGATAAGTAAATGAATTTTACGTTATCTAGATGATAATACAAAGCATCAAAATGAAGCCAAGTGTTATCCGAGAGAATTTGCTGAAGACACCGAACCTATATACCACGAGTACTAGAGGTTTTGTCAATCGAATGTAGAGATTCTCCTCTGTTCAATATGACCAGATTAATCTCAAGTAGCTTAGATTAGCTTGACTGACTGCCCAATTTGTAGTTACGTAGTCATAGTCGAGAAACAACCGTTCACCTCAATGAATAGTCTTCTTGTGACTAGAAAGCATTTTTCACCGTACATGCTTTGAAGTGTCTTTAGTCCAATAACGATGCCGGCCACATCTGTAATCTAAAATTAAGGTGTTAAATTATACGAATTATCTAGTGATGAATCCAAAATTCATTACATGATTTTCTACTCCTATTTCCAAAAGCCTAAAATTGACGCAATAATTTTCGTACTTGTTATGGTTGTCTCAACTCGTGCTCTCGAAAAAAGCATGTGGTTTCCTAAATAACCGATATGTGGCTTTGTTGTATAATCACCGTTAGAGAGAGAAATTAGTTCAACACTTACTACTACGAGTGATCGAGGAATGTTCTGAATCTCCATGAGCGCCACTGGAGAGGAATACTGTGTCTTAATAAGCTACTGATTTTTTTCTCTTAGAACACTATCTAATCGAAAACAAAGTCAAAACCCAATTTTCCGTGATTTTTTGATCTTTTTTTTCATTTCTTTTCACATTTCTTTTCATTTCTTTTCACATATTTTTTCACACCGCGTTCTTCCCAGACAAGGCACTGCAGCGAGCGATAGCGCACTAATCAATCTGCTTTATTTACTAGCAGGCCCGTCGAACTTCGTCTCGCCCAAAATTAATTAGCACAAGCACTTGTCATAAGACGAGTTTGTACAATCCCATTGAATTCCACCACTTGATTGTATCTTGACAGATACGTATTTCGACCTCAACAGTAAGGCCGTCTTCAGTGTCTCGTATTTGACTCGACTTGTCGTGGGATTGTACAAACTCGTCTTATGACAAGTGAAGACATTCCACTAAAAAGCTCAAAATAATTTTCTTAACATAGCACAAGCATTTATTTTGTACCAGTCGACCCGGCAGACATTGTCCCATAAAATGCGCGTTGTGAACTGCCCATGTGAAATTTACATACAAATCTAAATTTTAGTTTTTTACCATTTACTCAACCTTATTCGTAATTTTGGCATAATGAAATATCATATAAACCCGTCGGAAACTATATCGAACATATCTGCTGAAGAATGAAGAAAATCCATCCAGCCGTTTGCGGATTCGAACACAGACCATTTCATTTTTATTATATAAACGATTCACAATTTAAGTTCTAATGTTTGCACTGCGATTCGATTTCATTTGGCAGAGCAAACGTCAAAACTTTTTTTTGCACATCCCATGTTGGAGTCCATTTGCTTGATTAATTCCCGAGTTATGCAGAAATGTGTGTTTCATTTGTATGATAGCTCCCCCCTCCTGCCTTCTACAGCGGGGAGGGATCACGAACCATTATAGAAACATTTTTCTTATCTTCAAAAACCTCCACTTGCCCAATTCGGTTCCATTTGCTTGATTAGTTCTCGAGTTATGCAAACATTTGTGTTTCATTTGTATGGGAGCCCTCTTCCAGAGCGGGGAGGCGTCTCGAACAATGTAAGAACCTTCCCTGGCCCTAAAAACCCCTGCATAAAAATTTTCACGCACGTTCAAACAGACAGAAATTCATTTTTATGTATATAGAAGAAGAAGATTATTTGATCTTCAGCTATAGCTGCACAGACGGTTGTATCTTAAAATTATTTTAAAACTAATATAAACCTAATTCTACTCTTGAACCAAGTGCTACTAACAATAAAATAAAAAACAGTTGCATTGTTACGTAAGAGCACCTCCACGGGAGGCCTCATCGCTATTCTTATAATAGCGCTCCTTCCCGAGTGCTATTTCAGGATAGCGCCCCATCTTCCCACCGGTGGTTTCTGTTTTAGGTATAGCCACTTCGTAAACATATCAAGTTCTCACCGGGCATTGCTAAAAGTAGTCATCATCTTCTTCAATGGCTCTATATTCCAACTGGAATTTGGCTAGCTGCTCATCTTAGTATTCTATTAGCATTTCCTCAGTTATTAATGAATCGCCTGCTTTGAGCGTGCTTACAGCGGCACACTAGGAGTTAACTTTCTGAAATCAGTGTGGCGAAAAGCATCTAAGGTTCGATTTCCCAAAATTAAGCACCTTAATCGAAAAAATATTTGGTAGGCGTAGTAGCGGACACCATCCTTCATAACCGGTACCAAATAGTTTTTCATGAAAAGTTCCTAATTTTGACCCGCGTTAGATATTTTTCGCCATACAAATTTCTGGCGGTTAACTCATGCTGGCTATTTTGCGCATATACCATAGCGCCTGGATGTGACAACGGCGGGTAGAAAATCAGCAACTGCCAATAATTCATTGTAAGCTTTCCTGTGCCCGCCATTGCTTGAGTATGTATTTTGTGTAACAACTATGCCCAAGGAGCCCACTCGAAAACATCCTTGGTCAAATCGAGAATAGAGCTCGCCATCTCCGGAGGGCAATTCTACGCTTTTGCTCGCAAGGCTAACTGGAGACCCGTCATAGTAAATTTTTTCACCATTATTCCTTCTGGATTTCCTTCATCCTGGAAATTTCCTTCGGGAATTTATACTTCCAGTCGAAGAAAGTCCTTCTGAAATTTCCACCAGTTTTCCTACAGGAATCTCTTGACAAAATCCTGCAGGTATTCTTCCAGAGTTTTTGAAGGAAAACATTTGTAACAGCATCCGGAAGAATCCGGAGAATTCTCTTGAAAAAACTATGTTTTCAAACGAACCACAAAAAATTATAGGGCAATTCCAATACCAAAAAAATCCCGAAAGAATCTGGAAGAAAGCCTGAAACTATTCTGGGAGAACTGCTAAAGATTCTTGAAAGAACACAAAGATTGCTGGGGAACTCCCGGAAAAATCTTCTAGGGATCCTAGATGAATTTCCAATACAACAATTTTTAAACGAACTACAGCAAAAAAAAACTTTCTGGAGATTTCTGGAGGAGCTACTTCTACTTGAAGGACATACAGAATAATTACAAAAGGAATTTTCTGAGGGAATCCTGGAAGATCTCCTCGAATTAACTTGCAAAATAAAATCAGTAGAATTTTCATTCACGAAAAATCTATGAATATTTCGGGCTCTAGCGGGCGCTGGTGCGAAACGCTTCTCATTATAGTTGCTTAAATAATTACTGTAATTACGTCGCGAAGTTGAACTGGGGCACTAGATCCAAAAAAATAATATTTCCCTTGCTTATTTAATTTACGTCGAAATTGTTCTGAAAAAGAAAAACAAATTTTCTGCAATTTTTTATCAATACCAAAGTGACGTTTCACAAAATAGCAACCCTGTATGAAAATTTAGCAACCCAGTATGGGGTGCTAAATTTGGAAACTCACGGCTAATTTTGAGTTGCGTTCTTATTTTACATTCCCGTTTAGATACCTCCGGTGTAAAAGTGGGTCCCTATAAAGGGCCCGGAAATAGCGATAGGGCCCCAGATGGGGACTCCCGTGGAGGTGCTCTAAATGAATACATATTTCTAAGGCATGGTTCTGGTCGAAGACAGATATGTATCTTGTGGCCCAAAAAAGTTGCCGTTGACGGAAGCGCCGAGCAGGGACATACTGACACGCTGCAGCATCTCAATGCAGTCCAAGCGGTGGCTTAGCAGATCGAAAGCAAACATCCTTTGCAGATAAACACGTCCTTGGCGGAGAGTTTTCAAACTTATTAGCTGAAAACGATGCTCGTACTGTAGTAGCCGCCAATGATTAGTCCACGGCAATCTCCTAAGGGCGAACCGCATAAAACTGTGTTGAAAACGTTCGATACGAAACGATTGAACCTCATGAAATAACGCTCAACGCAGTCCGCAAGCGTATTAACTATGCGAAATATCAGACCGCATCGTGCTTTCGTGCTGTGCGGTTCTTTCTCTCTTTGCGGAAGGAAGTTTTTAATACTACCCGAAGCTATTTTAATTTCAACGGTGCTTCTTAGCGCTATTTGTACCCACTGATCCCGTTACGATCTTTGCAAGGACCCGTGCCTTCGTTTTACGTTGGACCCGTTTGCGGAAGTAAAATTCCGACAAGCGGTGGTAATCCTGCAGGGACACCGTTCTGGGAAAAAACCTCTTAGAAGGTCACGTCTCCACGATCAGCAATGAGTATTAATAAAAACAAGAGGAAGGGGGAGTCTTTGAATTCTCCACTTCCTTCAAAGAAACAAGGTTTCAAGACCGTCCTGCCAAAGCGCGGAAAAAATAGAAGGAAGCTGGAGAATTCAGATATTCCTTCTAAATCTAATGTTGACAATGTTTCTTCTCCTATCGAACTGAGCAATCAGTTCGATTTGATTAATGATGAAATTGAGCAAATCGAATCTACCTTTAGCCCAGGTGATTCGATTCATGCGAAGAAACAAAGGATTCCGCCAATTGTGGTATCTGTTGCCGAGTTTTCTGGCTTCCGGAATGAGATTTTGAGTAACCTTCAGGGGATCAAGGTTTCATTTCAGATTGCTAGGAAGGGTGACTGCCGCGTTTTGCCGGGATCCTTTGACGATCGCAAACGTCTTCTTCAGTATTTAACTGAGAAGCGCCATAAATTCTTCACATACAACGACAAAACTGAGCGATTGTTCAAAGTCGTCTTGAAAGGTCTCCCCAGTGATGACAAATCACTGGATGAGATTAAAATTGAAATTTTTCAATTACTTGGATTCTCACCAGTCCAAGTAATTAAGATGAAAAAGAAATCCCATTCTGGTACTTCCCAGAGGGGCATTTCTCAAGAATTTTATTTAGTTCATTTTAACAAAAGTGAACTAAATAATATGAAAAGTTTGGAAAAGGCCTGTATTATGTCTCATGTCCGTGTTACATGGGAACATTTCCGCAGGCCTGGGGAAATTTCCAAAACCCCACCCAGTGCCGTAAGTGCCAAAAGTGGGGTCATGGAACCAAACATTGTCACATGGATGCTAAATGCATGATTTGTGGTGGAACCTCTCACGCCAAGGACGCATGTCCTGTGAGAGAAGATTCCAATAAATTTAAATGTGCAAATTGTGGGGGCAATCATAAATCCAATTTCTGGGAATGCCCTTCACGCAAAAAAGTTTTGAATTCCCGTGCAAAATTGATGACGGGAAATTCCAATCGAATCCCAGATTCGACGGGTAGAAATTTTTCAAACGCTCAAATTTCGAAACCGGTTACCGGTCGAGCAATTCATACCCACCACAATTCACAAACAAATTTTGCCGCTCGTCAACGGGTAGCAAGCACTTCAGTAAATTCCAATTTTTCCAATGTACCTACGTATGCAAACATCGCTGCTGGTAGACAAAATTTCTCTTCTCAAAATGAGGTTTATACCCATGTCCCAAAGGAAAATAACGGTCATGTTGCCGATTCAGGTAGCATGACTGCTTCCGATTTGATTTTTTAACTGAACAATTGCATCACATGATTGATGCAATGTTCAAAGCAAATACCATTCCTGAAGCTGTTCAGGTTGGTATAAAGTACACACAAAAAATTGTTATCGGACTCCGTTTCAATGGATCCAAATAATTGTGTGAAAGTTCTAAATTGGAATGCCCGCTCTCTAAAGGGTAAGGAAGATGAATTATTCAACTTCCTTTCAGTTCATAATGTGCATATTGCCATTATAACTGAAACGTATTTAAAACCAGGACTCTCCATTAAAAGAGATCCAAACTATTTTATCTACAGAAATGATCGTCTTGACAGCGCCTGTGGTGGGGTCGCCATTGTCATTAATAGACGTATCAAACATAAATTATTTTCTTCGTTTGAAACCAAAGTTTTTGAAACCTTGGGAGTTTCTGTTGAAACAAATTTTGGAAATTTTCCTTCATTGCAGCCTACTTGCCTTTTCAATGCAATGGGCAGCAAAAGAATTTGTTGAAAGCTGATCTTCAAATTCTGACTCGCAACAAATCAAAATTCTTCGTAATTGGTGACTTCAATGCCAAACACCGTTCATGGAATAATGCTCAAAGCAATTCCAATGGTAAAATTTTATTTGAAGATTGTTCTGCGGGATATTATACTATTCAATATCCCAATGGACCAACTTGTTTTTCTTCCAGTCGAAATCCTTCTACAATTGATTTAGTTTCAACGGATTCAAGTCAGCTGTGTGGCCAATTGGTAACTCATGCTGACTTTGACTCTGATCATCTTCCTGTGACATTTGAAATCTCACAAGAAGCCATTTATAATCCAATCAGCTCTACTTTTAATTATCATAGAGCTGATTGGGATTTATATAAAACGTATATCGATAGGAATTTTGATGTTGATATTCCTCTCGATACCAAAAGTGATATTGATAATGCTCTCGTATCTTTGACAAATTTAATTGTCGAAGTCAGAGGCATTGCAATTCCTAAATGTGAAATTAAATTCAACTCCATTATTATTGACGACGATCTTCAGCTACTGATCCGTCTTAAAAATGTGAGAAGAAGGCAACACCAAAGAACTCGCGATCCCGCGTTGAAAGTTATTTGGCGAGATTTGCAAAATGAAATTAAAAAACGTTTCGCTATTCTGAGAAACACCAATTTTGAGAATAATGTCTCGAAGTTGGATCCCAGTTCGAAACCCTTTTGGAAATTAATGAAAATTCTTAAAAAAGACTCAAAAGCCAATTCCAGCGCTTAAAAAGGTAAATAAAATTTTATTAACAAATGGCGAAAAGGCTCAAAAACTTGCTCAGCAGTTCGAGAGTGCCCATAATTTTAGTCTAGGTCTCACTAGTCCAATTGAGGATCAGGTTACACGGAGCTTCGAAGACATTCTCAATCAAGAGAATGTTTTTGACCCTTCGTTGGGAACTAATTTGGATGAAGTGAGATCTATTACTAGAAAATTTAAAAATATGAAAGCCCCGGGTGATGATGGTATTTTTTACATACTTATCGAAAACTTCCTGAGAGCTCTTAATCCTTTTTAGTTAATTTATTTAACAAATGTTTTCAATTGGCATACTTTCCAGATAAATGGAAAAACGCCAAAGTTGTTCCAATTTTGAAGTCGGACAAAAATCCAGCGGAGGCTTCTAGTTATCGCCCATATCCTTTCTTCATAAAGCAAACTGTTTGAAAAGATTATTTTAAATAGAATAATGGGTTATATTAATGACAATTCTATTTTTGCTGATGAGCAATTTGGTTTTCGCCATGGGCATTCAACCACCCATCAGTTATTAAGAGTAACGAATTTAATTCGGCTCAACAAATCTGAAGGATATTCGACTGGAGTTGCTCTTCTTGATATAGAGAAAGCATTTGACAGTGTTTGGCATGAAGGTTTGATTGTAAAATTGATGAATTTTAATTTTCCTCTGTACATCATTAAACTGATCCAAAATTATTTATCAGACCGCTCACTGCAGGTAAACTATCAGAATACTAAATCTGATAGATTACATGTAAGGGCTAGTGTCCCCAAGGCAGCATACTGGGGCCCATATTGTATAACATTTTTACTTCTGACTTACCTGATTTACCACCAGGGTGTCAAAAATCTTTGTTTGCAGATGACACAGGTCTCTCAGCCAAAGGGCGTAGCCTTCGTGTCATTTGTAGTAGATTGCAAAAAAGTTTGGATATTTTCTCCACTTACTTGCAAAAATGGAAAATTTCCCCGAATGCTTCCAAAACTCAGCTTATGATTTTCCCACATAAGCCGCGAGCTTCTTATTTGAAACCTTCTAGCAGACATATTGTCACTATGAATGGGGTTCCAATTAATTGGTCTAGCGAAGCTAAATATTTAGGACTTCTGCTAGATCAAAAATTAACTTTTAAAAATCACATTGAAGGCCTTCAAGCCAAATGTAACAAATATATTAAGTGTCTATATCCACTTATAAACAGAAAATCAAAACTTTGTCTTAAGAACAAAATTTTGATTTACAAACAAATTTTTAGACCTGCCATGTTGTATGCTGTGCCAATATGGGCTAGTTGCTGCAATACCAGAAAGAAGGCACTCCAGAGGATCCAAAATAAAATTTTGAAAATGATTCTGAAGTTGCCTCCGTGGTATAGTACCAATGAACTTCATAGAATTTCTAATATTGAGACATTGCAACAAATGTCCAACAAAATAATTTCCAATTTTAGACAAAAATCGTTGCAATCTTCTATTGCAACGATTAACTCCTTGTACCCTTAGTATAAAATAGGTTAAGTTTAGTTTAAGTTGAAAACATTGTAATTCCTACATGGTTCAATTCAACCAGAGGAAAAATTCTAACTGCCAGAGGCAATTGAAATGTATTAATAATAACTAAAAAGTAACATAGCAAATAAGGATGATAGTGTTAAGAAAACACGGAACACCTAGTCTCAGAGATGAATGCATGTATTAGATAATTAGCAAATAAAATTAGTAAAAAAAAAAAAAAAAAAACTGCGAAATATTTTCATATCGTCAGCGTACAACAGGCACAAGTCATTAACGAAGAGTATAAAAATCAATGGACCTAGGTGGCTGCCCTACGGTACTCCGGATGGCGTCGAATAAGTGTCGGACCTTGCAGCACCAATTTTGACAAAGGAGTCAAACGCAGTCGCGCAGTCCTCCTCCGGATCGTGCTCTATGTAACCAGATTGAACCCTAACAATATCATTCCCATAATTCCCTGTCCATGGATAAGGGGCTTGACGTTGATATTTCAAGTGTCTTAAAAAGATTTTTATTTAATTTTTATTTTTGTTGTTTAATAGAGTGCTTTTTTCAAACAAAGGTTAAGTTCAACACTAAATTAAAAAATTAGGATATTTTTCCATTTATATCTCTTTCACAAGAATATCGTTATTTTAATGGTAATGGTTTGAAAATAAGCTCCGTAGAGAAACTTTTATCACATCTTACTTAAATAAGGTCAACAGTTATACCAAACACTTGAGGTACCATGCCTCCAAGTTAACTAATGGTTAGTGTCGCACGATCTAACAACAACTGCCTATTGGTAAATTTGGAGGTGCCGGCAGGGCTCAGTAGGGTCTACCTAACATAACCCTAATACTAACAAGACCCTGAAACAAACGCTTATCCAAATAGCATACATCTATTTATACTTGTAGTAGTAGCTAACAATAATTCATTTTGTACCCGTATAGCTGAAGTAGAATTTTAGTAGTGAAAAGTAGAATTTGTAGATTTACTAATTTGGCATTGGAGATAGTGAATGTATCTATTATATCTTCTCGATAATCTTTTATTTTAGTCTCTCTAGCTGCATGGATCAACGCAAAAACTGTTTCTCTCTTCCTTCTATTAGGTTAGTTAGAAAAATTAGCGGATATATAGGGGACATGCCTTAGTGTTTCTCGTATTAAGACAAATTCACTGACCTTTACCTTATAATAAAATAAATGACCGATAGTAAAATAAATGACTGAATTTAAAGATATCAAATAAATAATAAAAAACGAAAATAAATACATGACCATCGGTGGACAGAAAGACAAGAGACAGAGTTCTGTTTAGAATAGTTAATTGAGACCATTGCACTCACAAGATAGAGAATAACTAGTACCACTATTATTGCTACAAGACTAATAACTTGACCACTTACGGAAATGAGGATAGACCATATGATGCGTTGAATATTGTATATCCTGAATCTGAATAACTGAATTTTAGACCTCATTATTTTAATAAATAATAAAGGTTTGAATATTAGAAAAGGAATAGAACTTGACAAAAAAAACCAATTACGGAACAACTGGACAGAAATTTTGTATAATGATCACTATTAGACTACTGAAACTTTAACATATGACATTACTGTGACTGATAGGATACAATTAACTCGACGACGTATTGACAAACATCCGATACTCAACCGTGTTAAAATAAGGAAGCTCTTCAATGTGTCCATTTATTACAATAGTACTTAAATTAATCTATTTTGAAACTACCCTACCAGTATGATATCATTACATCTTTATTCGAAATTGTTACTTGGAAATAGCAACAGTACCACCCTTGTCAACATAGACTACTATTAGGTATTGAATGTCGGCTCCAAGTAACTAATAATTAAATTTACATGTTAACTACTTATTCAGAAAACATCTATGTACATGTTGAGCTTCCATTATTTGTTCGGTTTATAATTGACAGACTGTAGATAGAAAGAATAATGTATCGGTATGATCACAATACAAACCCAGGCCGCAGTGACCTAGTGAGCAACATAGCTTGAGTCGTCTGCTAGTATTGTGTATCACATGGAGAGCCCAGCCGAGATACCAGTCTATTAAGACTACAGCTGGTCAACTCTCGAAAAAAAAAAAAAAAAAAAAACAATATCATTCCCATAATTGCTTTGTAAAATCATGAAGTTTGAAGATGCTAAAGTGGATGGGAGGACTTATACGTACATGTTGTATGGGAAGTATCTATATCGCCTCCACTTTAGCATCTTATGTTACATCACATACGATCTTGTGATGACTGGGAAATGTGAAAAAAGTCACATTTTCGAGGACAACGGAACCTAACGGAGTAGCATTGATAGCCATTTCCGTAAAAAACGTTATGAACCTTATGAACCAGCTATAATGAGAAAAAATTGTTTCACACTTTTTACATTAATTTATACGAATTACCGCTCTTTACGCTTTTATTTTTTTAGCAAATATCTCCGAAACGCAATTAACAATCGGTACATCAACTGTTTCAGATAAAGAGTAACCCACATACCCAGGTATGATTATCAAGGTAACTTTTTTTTAATTGCTAATAAAATGATGATCGATTGTGAAACAGCTCCGTAGAGTGCAACTCAAGCTTGAGCCCACCCGATAAACAAGTCGAAGAGATACAAAATGTTTTCTTGACCCTATACTACATGTTTAACATAATTTTTGTACGAGCTGACAATTGGTGCTCGCTTGCCGCCTCATAAATAACTTCGAACAACTTGGGCGCATTCAGCAATCAGGCTCTTGTCGAATCATTACACACTCGTAAATTTATTGCATGCCGGAACCACACCGCGCCCGCCGGGGAGGTGTTTTGTGTTGCCTCTTGTGGTCGAGTATGCGGCTTAGCCCACTTCAGGAGATCAGGCAGGCAGGTCTCAAAAGAAGCTGCTTAAATAACTTGAGCCACCAAAGTGCTGCACATCTCGCTCTCTGTTACAAAAGGTGCTGCAAATGACGGCGCATCTCCGCTAAAGCTGACATTTGCGGTTTTAAGGTTTAATCATCATTCAACGGCAATTCAGCACCAGCCAGCAGTACCCTCGAAAATAGTCATTTGCGCCTTCGCGCTGCATCTCAAGGATGTTTGTTTGCCGTAACACTTTCAAAAGAATTAAGCAAATAACGCAATTTAGAGGTGTGTAATGCGTTTGCTTGGTGCTTTTGGAATGGACCCATCCAAGGTGATGAAAGAATGTTATGCCTAAAATGTACAGTGCGAAGCTCAAGCCAGGCCAGCCAGCAGGAATCGATAACAATTGTTATGATGATTTCTTTAATGCACCACTCCTCCGTTAAATTGGGAACATTTACTGTCTTAGTGCGAATGAGAACCGAGAACTGTCTGCTTAACATTGAACAATGAAAGGTTATGCTGTACCATCTGAATTAAAAAGTTGCAGAAAAATGCTCCACGGATATAATTAATACACCAACACAGATTTCCATACAAAATTATTTGTTTGAGGATTAAAATCTCGCTTCCTAGCGATTCCTCCATCTAATCACATTTTGTCTCCCAGCACAAAACGATCTAAAATTTAAGCAGAGCGTTATTTGTATGTATTCTGACTGGAATTATCGAGAACTGTTTCAGATGATTTTTTTTAATCACCATTTTTATATGGGAACCCATACAAGTGGAGTGGCTTTATATTTTTCCCCATCTGAAACATCACTCGGCCGGATCGGCCATAGCCTTCCTCTCCTCTCTAGGAGAAAAATCAAGAAAAAATGAAATAGGGAAAACCGCCAAATGTTGAACGGCTAATTTTGTTGAACTCCCATAAGAAATGCACGTGCGTTCAACAATAGGCGAAGAAATTTGCCGTTCAACATTTGGGGAATTACCCTAAATGTGAATTTTGATAGAAATAATGGAATCTATTTTAATAAAGTACTAAAGTAATTGAATTTTGTTCATTGAATGTTACATTAAATTATTTTTTCCTGAAGCGCATTGCAAATGCATCCATGTGGGTATGTACTCTTTTTATTCGTTAGTTTAACACTCCCCACTTGTACATTCCCGGCTCGCAACTCGCTCCACCCAAGGAAATCGAGAAAATTTCCATCCCAAAAATTAAAAAATGCCGACCAAGATTCGAACCCAGTCACCGTGAACATGGTTTTGCTTTATAGCCGCACATGTTTCTGCTAGGCAAAGGAAGGTCCCACGGGCCACGTTCACATCATAGACGCATTTCAGAGAAGCGAGTTGTTTTTACAATCGATAAATGCATTTGAAAGCTCGACAAATCGCTGTACACCTCTCCATTCCAAGCTCTGTCGAAGATGCATCCAAATGGTGATGCTGTTTCTAATTTTGCAACACCCATCATCATCATCATCTGGTACCGATTACCCGCATCGCCAACATCGACGAGTTCGGCGAGCAATGCATCAGGTAGCGCATTTGAGTGACTAACCGTCCGTCGTCGTCGTCTTCGTGATGCTACTAGGCAGTTGTTGGGCTTGGAAGACGGATCGGTAAACGGAGCCGTCACTTTTTGCGATCACACTTTGGGAAAAGATCGCACAAGCGCGCTTAAAGCTCGCGCACTTTTGAGAAGGTTGAGTGAAAAAATGGTTAAACCACAGCAGCTGCAAGTGGCGGCAGTAGCAAGCACAGTAAAGAACCCGGCCGACATTTGATGGCGGTAGCGTGTGATTGTATTTTTATTATTGCATGCCGCCGCCGGTTCAAGTATGAATTAACATATTCATAGGTTTTTTTCTTCAAATAATCTGCTTGATGATCGGCTGAGCAAAGTGGAGTTCTCGATATCCCAAGCCATTATGTGATTGCGTTGAAATTGGTTAAGTATGCAGTGCCGTATTAGCAGAAAATAAACTCATACTTCGAAACTCATCAATGCATATTAGGCCTGTTACAATCGATGATACTTATAATATACATATGCTGATTTCGGCTAAAATGAAAATTTCTCTGCAAGAATCGCCTGTGGGTGTAATTTTATTTTGATGGATAAAAACTCTGCAGCCGAATACACAATAAACCTTAACTTCTCATGATTCTCCACGGTTTCCAAGTAGTGTGACAAAATATCCTGATTAAAGATGCTTGACAAGTATAGTTCAATCGACATGAGGATTGAAATGTTGGTATGTTAGGGCAATACCAGGCGGAATTCATGGGCGAACGCTCTACCACGGACAAACCAAGTGTTCGTCGTACGCCAGATATTGCAGAAATGTCGTAAAAACAACATGTTCAAACATCATCTATTCATCGACTTCAAAGCCGAATGTGATACGGACACTGATTAACAGATAAACCGGATAAACGAACACGGATTACCGGTTGGTCAAGGCGAAGATGGATCGGGTGATGTTCGTAGTTTCCGGGGCATGCTCGAGTCCCTTTGAAACGCGCAGAGGGCTACGTCTTTCGAAGGGCGGGGATTGACACGAGTGTCCATCAGTGTCAGTGCGTTCAGCTGTACGTTGTGGGGCCTGGCGGCTTCCCGACTTTCGGCAACAGTACCAATTTCTGTCTTTCCATCGTCAAGGCATCTTTGCATAGCCTGAACATGTTCGGGTACGCGATGATTGCTACCTTGAGAGATCTGTTCAGAACTCCTTCAGGCTGTGGAGCTTTATTAGTTGCCAGGGAATTAACCACCGCGAGTAAATCATCATTCGTCACCGGAGCCATCATTTCGGCCACACCCGTAACGCCGTGCGATGAAGGATGTCAGGGACTTGTTTCCCGGAACGGGAAGAGTATCTCGATAATCTTCGCCAACCGATTCGGGGATCGTTCGGGGGTCGAAAAGCCCCTTCTGATCTTGGCCATCACAAACATGTAGGCGTCACCGCACAGATTCGCGTAGGCACCTTCGCACAGATTTTCGAAACACCACCAATATACCGGGCGTCTTCAATTTCTCGGCAGGGCTTTCCTCGACATGTTGGGACAGCTACCAGTGCATCCCTGCTGAGACTGTCAGTGCTGGCTTCCAATCCCAGGGTGGCGGTGGAAACTTCGCTGTCGGAGTGATTAGTCTTCCACCCACGGGCCTGACAGGGATCCCCTACGCCCTCGGATGTTGCACGCCTTAGTTGATCTTGAAGCGAATTGCTTAATGATCACTATGGGTGTAGCCCTCGTCCACCCTCCAGTCCGACAAAATCCTTCTTGCGTATAATTACTTTCCTACTTTCACGCTGTTTTGCCATTAAATCAAAACAGACCAAACACGACCAAGAGATGCACAGAGGTTAAGATTCGGCTGTGATACTCGCACGGCTTCTTCTCATTTGCTTCATCGAAAGGACACGAATGTCCACCATAACGTGGTTCCGGGTTTGCTTCTTACTGGTACAGATGAGGCACTTTGGTACCTTATCGCATTCCTGCGCCTTGTGCCCTTCCTCACTACAGCGACGACACAGGTTGCTACGGTCTGGGTCCTTACAGTCATAGGACTTATATCCGGACTCTAAGCACCAATAGCACTTTTCCACTGAAGGTGGCTGAAGTATGCTTATTGGGCATACTAACCAGCCAGTCTTTAATTTCCCTCCATGATTGTTTTGGCTTCTGCGACCATTATCCTGAAGGAGGCTACCTGCGTGCCAAAGGGTTGGATAATAACTTCCGCACCCAACGACCTCACCACGTCGCCACCACCTGGGACCTCCTGGGCCAGTGCTCCACGTTTCAGTACCAAGATCAATTCCCGGGCCTTAATGCGTCTGACGCTTCGCACGTCTCTCCCAGAGCCGAAAAACTTTCGGTTGCCTGCATCGACTCAACGACTTCGACTCCACTGCCCCCCGATCTGCTTCGTCCAAACAACGTTTGGCCTTCATGGTCGCAAATCGTTTGGCTTTGCGTTCAACGCCTTCGCCGGATTGCTGCTTGAGTCTTTTCGAGTAAGGCGCAATCCTTTCTTCGTTGACCGTCCGAGCGAAATCAATCGCCTCCTGGGCCATCGTAGCACCTCCTAGGAAAGTAAAGACTTAGGTCTGAGCCTGGTAAACGCGTTGCGACTCGAAAAAGCTGGCGAAGCATCAGAAGGCTCTGCTTCAGTTCCTACCTCATCTTCTGCCTAACACTTGTAAACTCAGTGATACGATTGAGTTACTCGAAAACAAGGTCCGTTATCACTTACCAACAGGTAAAACCTGTCTGCGGACACTTCAGAGAGTCATAAAGACCTTGTACATAGACCCTTATGCTCCCGAAAGCCGGTTATGGTTCAGCTACGCGTTGCAACAGCAGAACCATCCATCGTTCACATCGCTAATATCGGAAGACGGAGGGCCAGGCAGGTAGCCAAAATGTCGGACATTAATCTGGTGAAAAAAGGGGAACAGCGAGCAAGGTGGTTCGATCTGGCACGCCACCGCCGCGGACATTCTTGCATCGGCGCGGCACCGTTCAAAATTTGTCTCGCTGCTGGTCTATAATTTTCCACGCCGATTCATCTCGCCTAAAGTTATTTGGTAAAATGTTACATACCTACCGCCGAAAATGCCGTTCGGCTTAACAGAAAATACGGCTGAATTGGTCATTGTGCCAAAAAAGTAATTTAGCCGAATAGGTGAACAGAAAATGCCTTTTGGCCGAAATGGGTGTTTTGCAAATAGGACATTTTCGGGCCAGCTCTTTCTGCCAAACGACTATTTGTTTCAAACGGCATTTTCTGCCAAATGATCTTTTCGGCCAAACGACCATTTAGGTCAAACGATTATTCCGTCCAAACGGCTATTTTTTGGCCAAATAACCTGATAGGATAACTTGTACTGCCAAATTTTTACTTCGGCCGAGTGTCCCTTTCGGCTGTATGTCGATTTTAGCCAACGGTCAAACCATTTTCGACCTTAAAACCGTTTCTGACAGACTTTCAATTCGGCCAAAAGGAAAAAGGAAAGGGGCCTGCGAGGTGGCAATGTCCCAGTAGAGGTTGTAATACCAATGAAGAAGAAACGAAGAAGAGGAATTCGGCTAGATGGCTTAACGTGTTACTCGGCCAAGTAGGATCCGAACAAATGGCTTTTCGCCAAATGACTTTCGGACAAACGGCGAAGGCCACAAGACCAAAAGCTGTTAAGTCGAATATGTTATTTGACCGAACAAACCATCAGGGACTGGTTATAAATTACGTAACGCTGTATGGGGAGGGAGGGGGTCAGACCAAGCGTTATGATCCATACAAAAAACTAACCATGCAAAAAATGTTGTGGAGGAGGGCAAGAGATCTAAAATTGCCCACATTTGCGTTACGTAATTTGTGAACGGCTTCTTCTTCTTCTTCTTCTTATTGGCGTTACATCCCCACACTAGGACAGAGCCGCCTCGCAGCTTAGTGTTCATTAAGCGCTTCCACAGTTATTAACTGCGAGGTTTCTAAGTCAGGTTACCATTTTTGCATTCGTATATCATGAGGCTAGCACGATGATACTTTTATGCCCAGGGAAGTCGAGACAATTTCCAATCCGAAAATTGCCTAGACCGGCACCGGGAATCGAACCCAGCCACCCTCAGCATGGTCTTGCTTTGTAGCCGCGCGTCTTACCGCACGGCTAAGGAGGGCCCCTCGCAATTTGTGAACGGCATTAAGGCCAAAATCTATATGGCAAATATGTCATTCAGCCAAAATGGAACTTCGGCCGAAAATGTAGCTAGGCCGAACTGGGCATTTGACTTGGGCAAGTCGTTTGGCATTCGAGCGCAAATAACATTCACCGAAAAGGTCATTTTGTTGGATTGGTCGCATCGCAGAAGGCTATTTGGCCAAACGGGTGGACATTTTTGACCATATTACCCGTTCATCAGTTGACATTTTGTCGTATGACCTGTTCGGCCAAATGGCTCCTTCTGTCAAACGTCCATTTCAGCCACACGGCTCGGCCTGATGACCTATTCGGCCGAACGACTATTTCAGCCAAACGGCATAGAGTTGAGGCAAGAGTACGCAATTAGTTTTCAGTCGAACGTGTGGCCCTTATGACACAAGCTGCACATCAAATCAACGTAGAACATTCGTATACTCTTCCCATATGTTATCCAGTGAAAAAAAATATTATAATTATTGAAATTTGTTTTAGTAGAACCCTTATTACAAGACATCTAAAAAATGGCTTACCCCGTCGGAGGGGTAGGTAAAAGTGCGCATCAGATGGGGTAAGAATTGAAACCGTTAGAGACCCAGGGAGTGGAATTTAGGTCCTAGACGAGGACCAACAAAGCCCCAAGCTGCTGGTCTAGAGCCACGGCAGCTTCCGGGGTGGGCACTCAAGGCCTTCTTTTATTATTCTCCCTGGTCCTCAGGGTCGTTTTAACATTTGCAGTGTGGGTCTTTGGAGATAATTCCTTTTTGACGGTTTTATGTAGTTGTGGTGAAAAGGCGGACAATTACAAAGTGGACTTTGACAACGGAAAACAAGATTTCTTTTAACTTAATCTTAAAGGACAGCTGTGGTTCGGAGGGCCATACAAACTTTGATGAAATAAATGTTTTTTTTTTCGTTTTATTTAAAGACTAAAGAGTGGGGGGGGGGTTAACAGAGTGAGCTCACCGGTACGTTGCGGCCGTTTCTGCTGCTGCTGATCCATTCGATGCTTTCCCGATGAGGTTCTGCATGCTTAGTCTCTCTTTCTCACATTTCTTCTTCCGTTGTCTTCACAGAGTTCACAATATTGTCGGTTAGGCCGAAATAGCGTAGGCCATTGTTCCATGTCCGGGGAATGGTACACACGCGCGCAATGTTCTAATGGTCCATCAAGCGAGCCGGCACCTTTATTGAGCAGGACAACCACAGATTCGACGAAACACAATTGTTCTTTGTATAATATGTCCGCTCGACCACTTCACTGTAATTCATTTCCACACCACGGGCTCGCTTGGTATTGTTGCATGATTATGATTACCACGAGACTAACGCGACTAGAACTTACTTTAAACTTTTGGTGCATTTTTTCTAGCCGTTGTGGTGTATCTCGTTGGCAATCCATGCTATTTAAATTGATTTAGTTTTTTAAGATTTAAAAGTGTTTTAACTGTGGATTTAGTTGATAGTTTTCTTAGGTTAAATCTACACAGGAACTGGGGCAGTTAATTGTACATTAACACACCAACCGACATTGTCTTCACTCCTCCGGACGGTTCAAATTCTACAACAACCCTTCTCTCTCGTTCATCCTTTTCTTTTATATCTTTCTACGCTTCCTAGAATATTCTAGAAAGTTTCTCTCCGATCTTCTCACGACAATAGTTCTTCAGGTTCAGGATTTCTCTCTATAACGATGTCTTACACGCTAAACAAATAATAATTATTTTTAGGTAGGTGTCAAACTAATAATATTTAAATTCCGATTGTTGGCTACATGCAAAGCCTTTACAATCCTAACCGGACACTTGTTTTCCTTTTTTTTGTATTTCTTGTGAATAAATTTTTAGATATAGATTCAAATAACGCATCTCAATAAATTATTAAATAAATAGAATAATAATAATAAATGATGAATTTATAAATAAATAAACTATCTCAATAAATAGGAAATAAATAAATAATGCATCTGAATAAATAGTTCAATAAATAGATAAATAAATGTATAAATAAATAAGTAAATAAATAAAGCATCTAAATAAATAAAGAAAATCTACAATCGGAATACATAACAAAAATAAATAAATAATAAATAAAGACACCTTAAGCTACTACGCGTAAAATAAACATCATAATCAAACACAAAAATGTGGAAACAGACGATTATTATACACTTAGACATTTAAATTAGAAATATAAACATACAATTTGAATAAAAAAAATAACAATAAATATTCTCCGAACCGTCAGCTGGCCTTTCCAACACATAACAACATTGTTACCAAAAACGGTTGGTAACAGAATACGCAATTTTCCAATCATGTATTTTAAATATATATGAACACAAATAAGAATTAGTGACATTTATTGATATTTCCTGGAAATATAGTATGAAACGTTTTAAATTTACGTAAATCTGAAATAGGGAGGGGTGAAATTTGATTCGAAAACACATTTTTTTATTTTATATATAAAAAAAAACCCAGAATAATCCACCTAGCGGTGATGGTGCCTTTCTCGTGTATTGTAAAACAAGAAAACACACAAGAGTAACAAGAAAATCACATAAGAGAGGTCAAAAATGGACTTTAGGGAGATAGATTCAGCTATTTTCATCAATTCACATTCAATTGCGTTAATTTGAATGCATTGCAACAGTTTTTGAAAAAAAAATCGGTTTTGAAAAAAAATTTCCAAGGGGGGCAAAATGGGGAATGGGCAATGTTTTTTTAATAACTCCGGAACGCAATGGCCGATTGGGTCAATTTTCAATAGCGAAAAATTAGGAAGGATTCCACGTTGCAAGCAATAAATGTGATAAGGCTAAGTACAAAAAAATGTGTCTCACATTTTTTTGTACACACACACACATACATACATGCATAAAGACATCACCTCAATTCGTCGAGCTGAGTCGATTGGTATATAACACTATTGGTCAACGAGCCTTCTATCAAAAGTTCGGTTTTGGAGTGATCCTATAGCCTTTACGTATACTTAGTATACGCGAAAGGTAAAACTATAGAGGTTAAAAATATACCAGGTTTCGCGTGGCGTAACGCTTCATGTATGAATCCTCTAAAAAAATTTATGGATCTTCATACTTCTCGCATTATGTATGAATCCTCTAAAAAAATGTTCATACTTCATTCATACTTCACACCTCTCGCAAATTAAATAATCATTTAGATGAAATTGTTTCGCTTCAGCGGTTTGTTCGCTAAGTCCTTTCTAACACCAAAGGGCTTATCCTTAAAAGGAAAACTTGTGATGACCCAAGTAACATTTTAAGTTTTATAACGCTCTTGAGGACCATAATTTTTTCTTCAAGAGTGTTATAAAACCAGCATAAAACCAAAATGCTACTAGGAAATTTACGATTTCTGTCCCTTTTTTTTGTTGTTGTGGATCTTTACGCGTTGGAAGTAGCCTTATTTCGCCGGAGATGCAAAATTTGTTTGGTTAATGGCCTTGGCCTCTTGGACCTCAACCGGATTGGTGTTCTGCACCATAAAGTACTCTATACAATCGGTTATCGAAATGGTATAATGTTCACCTGAATAAACGTAAATATGGTAATGGAATACTAGTAGCGGAAACACATTTATTTTTAGCAAAGTGACAAAAAAATCTAACTCCATATCTCCCTTGTTGTTTATTCAAATCGCGTTTACAATTACACATGAAAATAGTTGGCCAATACCTGTCAGACTGGTGCAGTGCTGCAAGTTTATCTTTTGTTATAAGTGGAAAACGTACTCTTACCCCACGGGCACTCATGCCCCACTCTACTCTACGGTTTTTTTCGGCCATTAAACTGGCCGGTTTAAACCAAATGATTTCCCTGACTATCTTGAAAATAAATATCACGTCAAAGTTCTACCTCCTCACAATACTTCCCAATAGAAACTCGTGGTTCGAATTGACGGGTTCGCGTTGACACTAGTGACTAAAATGAACGCAGTCAGAGCCAGTGATGGATATGAATAAAATAATGAATGTAAATAACAGAAGATGCGGCACTTAAAAACGAATGAATGTTTTGACTCTTTCATATGCTTGTTGCATTCCATTGTGTGCATAATCTCATGGAGAATAAGAAACATCATCAAGCCTAAATTTTAAAAGGACATCTTTTGGTACCTATACGACCAGATCACAATTCTGAGTGGAGAATTCACATCGCCCATATCTGATGTAATCAATTAAAACCCTAAACATGCCAAATTATGTTCAATATATTACTGGTTTGCTCATACCAGCACCACCTACTGATCTCACCACGAGCGCTATGTGCACATATTGGTTAATCAGGTCAGAACCCAGGAAAGGGGTGTGGATTTGGCTGATCGCGTGTCATTATGAACGGAGCCACCCTTATTCCACAAGTATACCTACTTATGTATAACCGATCGAAGTGGAAGGAACGGGTCGATAGTGCAAAGTTGTGGCCAGAGAGAGAGGGGGGGAGAAGGGAGACAGAGCATGTAGTCAGATTGCATGATTACACCCTTTTCTGCTACCAATCCGCACTTAAGGCTGTTAAACTAGCCTCAGTAGTGTATTTGGATTGTTGTTACTGGCAATCATCGTCATCATCACCAACAGCCAACAGACAGCCAAGTGATTCCGAGTGTCAACAGAGCTCATTGCACGCGGGTTAATCTTAATTTGTAGTGTGTTGTTGTGAAACGGCTATGTGTCGAGAGCTAATTTACCTTCTTTTCACCTTTTTTCTTGCTGTTGGAAAAATTCGTTTCGAAATTGATACTTCACTGGCTTGGTGTGTGGCTGTGGGTAATTGCGGGTCAATTGAGTTTCCTGTGTTTGCACTCGATTAAGTCTTTTGTTCGGTTGTATGGACATTTGCGACAAAGGGGGGCGTTACATTGTAACTTTTCGAGCTAATGATTGTATAATACTTTACAAGAGATGTAGGTTTTCAATTAGGGGAGACCCTGTTTCGTTTTTAGTAATGTGTGGCGTTTTTTCAATGGAAAAGTATTTTTGGAACCACCCTAATAGTCCTAATGCTCGTTCTCAGTATTTCTAACACAAATGTCCTCTACGTTTTCATTCACACGTTTGAATCTTTTTCGTCTTGAAGATTATCTGATGAACAGCTTGATAACCAATGTCCACTAATTTTAATATCTTCTCCGGTGAAAAAGGTTAGACTCCTAGGGTGGCAGTATTTTTTTACGAAGGCTGCCATAAAATAAACGTTGATTTTATAACCGTGAGAAAATCATTCCCCCCGATATCTTGATGGCCATATGCAAACCCATCAAAGTCATCATAAAAGGATGACCGTTGACGACGACACTCGCCATGCAATCAATCTAAACAGCCTGCCATCGCCGTGTCCGTCCGAACGCCAGCACGCCAGCTTGAAACAAAACATGCGCGAAGTACCTATAAGATGCACACACCGTCATATGGCTACAATGCTTAACTTACCTATAATTAGCAAGTATCCAAATATGACCAGCACTGCCAGTGATGACCGTCGTAGAAACATCTTCGCGTGCTGCCCTCCTCCGGCGCTGCGCCGACGTCTTCCTGAAGGCAGCTCAGCCCAACCGTCCCCACGCAAAATGCGAACGACACGCGCGGTGGACTCTCACTTTCAATGAATGCTTCTTGTTCGCCTCACACCACTTTACGCTTGCAAGTACTACGGATCTTGATGTTGAGCTGTTGTGTGCCGGGATTGAAGATGCGCTGATGAAAACCCCTTCAGAGACCTGCTGAGTCGGGACAGTCACTCGTGAAGATGCTGCGGCGAACTTTAGAGGCTGCTGCTCCTCTTGATGATGATGATGATGATGATTATTATGTCACTTTGTATTTATACGCTTGGAATATGTATCCACTCTCTCGATCGAACCGACTCGATGTACACTGTTTAAAATGGCAAATTCACAATCGTAACCGCGCAAAACACACTTTGCATAGGGATATGCATGAACGGTTGCTACAAATCATAGATAAAGGAGGGAAAGGAAAGTAAAATTGTTGAAGTAGGAGGTGGACGTTCCATTGACTGGAGAGTGATCAACACACGAGACAAGAGATGGTACTGCGCTGAACCCGGGATGAGTTACGGCACTGTTATGGCACAAGAAAACCGGTATTAGTGTTTAGATTGTTGATAGTGTTGTGCACTGCTTGTAAAAGACTTATCCTATGTTCTTCCCCGAATTCTAATGTCAGAACTTTGTTGCCTCTAATTATAAGTAAGTTGGTTGAAATTGTACGTGAAGGCTATAGCAGCACTCCAAAAACAGCTACTGTAACTGTGGGTTTCGGGTTGAGAACCACTAGTGTATAAAAGCGTTCCTTTTCAATTGAAATTCGGCATAATTTTAGCTCAATTGATGGGTTGATTGGTAGACGAAATTGTTCCAAATAGATCATCATCAATTCTGTTTCAAATTTATTCTTTATAGCATCAAATAATTACAAATGACACATGTTGTATTATTTAATAATCGTACTTTTTTAATGGATCATTTTCAGTTTTTTCTTTAAATCAAAATTTACGTGAATAAAGATTTAAAAAATCGTCTATCTTTATTACATTTCACTATTTGCCAATATTTTTGAATCTCAAGGCAACAAAGATCGACTAGGGGCAACTTCGAATCGATTTCCTCGCCGCACCGTGTTATTATCGCACACATGAGTATATAAACTGCAATGATCTTTTTTCCTTGACAATTCTCGCGGTACCCCCTCCCGATGATAGGACGCTTCTTCATTGATTCATGAGCCCCTCATTGCCGCAACTCTTCACCATAAACTCATCGAGCATCAAGTAGTAGCTATTCATGGTAGGAATATGCTCGCACGACAGGCCTCGTAAAATAAAATTGATTAAGAGGTTGCGCCAACAGCAGATCCACCTTCGAAGACGCTGATGATACACCTCGCTGGACCCGCGTCCGTGATCCGTATTGGGTCCCTCGGGTTCTGTCTGTGTGCCCGCAAGCAAGGTGATCGCCAACGACTCGTTGCGATTATGTAAAAATCAAAACACGATCGTCTCAACCGTTTGAAGATGCGCGCCGCATCACGCACAGCGCATCTTTTCCCACTGAAACGTTCCCTTTTCTTCGAAGCACGTTTTACTGTCGCGATGTGTCGCGCAAAATGTCAGAGCCTTTTTACCGCATTGCCTGAGATATTCTAAAAACCATTCAAACCACCTAACACACGTGTGGGAATCCACTTCGACGGGGACTTCAACATCGACGAAGAACCGGCCAACAACACTAAACGCGCGCGTACAACGTCTCAATTCGAACAATCGACACGTACTGAATTAAAATATAAATATTGTTTACTACCAAGTCCCCTAGTAGATCCTCCGGTGGAAAATCAATTTACAGTACACGATGCAGGCAAACGGGTACCCTACTTCTTTACCTTTGTGCGGAGCTATCCAGTAAGCTCTCTCGTGACTCGTGACAACCGGCCGAGCTGAGGTAGTGCCAGTAAAGCTCTCGTGCGATCGTGCGCCATACCCCATGCGAGATGAATGCCGAAAGAGAGAGACCCATTCCATATGGACCACTGAGACGATGCGACGTCGTGTCGACGAAAATATGGTCTTAGTTCGGAAAACTGGTCGATGGGAGTGCAAAAATGTTAAGAACTGTGAATAACAATTATACTTTAATAGAATGCGTTATCACGCCATGATCAGACCAATTGACCACATTGGATTGTCACATGATCAAATAGAGAATCGTTTTGATAAGGATTTTTTCTAAGGTTTCATTTCGAAATTGGGTCGTTCCAAAAAATGGATTTTTCATATACACTCAAGAATAATGGATAATTCGTTTCGTTAACTGATATTGGGTACCTTTAATAGAACCATATTGATAGATAAAAAACCAAAAAAGAGAATCATGGAATTGCACATTTTTTTCATATTGCAAACTAAAGAAACCTAGAAGCTTGTTTTTACTTACTTATGGATCCTGTACACCTCCGGTGGTGCAAAGGGTCGACTTGAAAGATCTCCATCCTGAGCGTTGCCCGGCTATCGCTTTAACCTGTTGCCAGGTTAGATTTCGGTCGACTTCTTTTATTTATTTATTTATTGAGGCTTCGCCGCCATGAGCCTCTGGGTCTGCCTCTGCTGCGATATCCCGCTGGGTTCCAGTCTAATGCTTGTTTACAGATTTCGTTTCCGCCCCTACGTAGAGTGTGGCCGACCCAGCCCCACTTCCGATCCCAAATTTCTGTTGCTATCGGCCTCTGGTGACAACGACGATGGAGCTCGTTGTTTGAGATTCAGTTGTGAAGCCACCAGGTACGAATTATATACCGCAGGCATCTATTAATGAACTCCTGCAGCCGTTGAGTGTTATACACACCATGTTTCGCTAGCGTGTAACAGCACAGATTTCACGTAAGAGTTGAAAATTCGATTTTGGTTCAATCGAATCTACCAGAATCTCGTCGATTACGATGTAACGGTGATAGAATACATCCTTGCCTCACACCAGCTACGACCCGGATAGGTTCGGACAGGACCCCATTGTGCAGCACTCTACACGAAAAGGCCTCGTACTGTGCTTCGATGAGGCCGATGATCTTCTCAGGAACGCCCTTGCGTTTCAGGGCGCCCCACATATTCTCGTGATTGAGACGGTCGAAAGCTTTTTCAATGAATACCAAGTAAAGGGACTCTTGGAATTCGTTGACCTGCTCCAGAATGATGCGGAGCGTGACAATATGGTCCACACAGGATCTTCCGGCGCGGAATCCGGCCTGCTGCCGCCGGAGAGTCGCATCGATCTTCTCCTGAATCCGGGCTAGGATAATTTTGCATAGAACTTTGAGAACGGTACACAGCAACATAATGCCTCGCCAGTTATCGCATACAGTCAGGTCACCCATTTTGGGCACCTTCACTAAGATACCTTCCATCCAGTCTACCGGGAAAGTTGCGGTGACCCAGATATTACGAAACAAACGATACAGTAGTTGAGCGGATGTCATGGGGTCAGCTTTGAGCATCTCGGCTGATATGCGATCGACCCCTGGAGCTTTATTCGATTTCATGCTTTGGATGGCTGTTTGAATCTCTAGCAGTGATGGAGCTTCGGTATTAACGCGTGTTATAGTCGGATCCTAGGCAGATCATACCGAGGTGGTGATGGCCTGGCTGGCACTTTAAAAAGTTGTTCGAAGTGCTCGAACCAGCGTTTCAGCTGGTCAGTTGGGTCGATCAATAACTGATCATTTGCGTCTTTCACAGGCATCGTTGCATTCATCTTCGCCTCGCTTAAGCGTCGTGAGATATCGTAGAGGAGGCAAATGTCCCCGGTTGCGGCGGCTCTCTCTCCTTCGTCGTCAAAAAAACTCCGTTTCCATTTTCGGCTGATACAGATGTGATCGATTTGATTTTCTGTAAAGCCATCACGAGAGACCCACGTGACCTTGTGAACCGGTCGATGAGGGAAGAGCGATCCTCCGATCACCATGTCGTTATTACCACAAAATTCTGCGAACAGCTCTCCGTTTTCGCTCATTTCTCCGAGACCATGTCGTCTCATAATGCGCTCATGGTTCGAGTTGTCGGATCCGATCTTCGCATTGAAGTCGCCCAAACAGATCTTTATATCACCCTTCGGAATTCTATCTACGACGGCATTGAGTTGGCTATAGAAGTTCTCTTTGTCTTGCAGATCGGCAATAACATTGGATTATAGTAAGGTTTCGGACCCGTGTTCTAAATCTGCCAACGATTATCCTTTCACTTATAGGTTCCCACTTCATAAGCGCAGAGTGTAGAAGCTTGTAGTATTTGGGAAAATTGAGAAAATCGACATATTCAAGAAAGTATGTATACTTAACCTTCTGTCTGTGCTCAAAAAAACTTACGTTGTCTGTGCTCTGGGGTCAAATTGACCCCAAATTGAAATTGCTATAACTTTCTTAATGTTTGGCCGATTTCGGATTTTTGGGGTTGTTTCGAAAGATAATTTAATCATCTTTCAGGTCGTTACCAAAGATTGACTATTGGTGGGCGGGTACATCGCGGGGAGGGGTTTTAGTGAACAAGGGTACAAAAACAGTGATTTTTCATGAATACATTAGTTATATCCGAAAATCCTACCCATTTTGAACTGCACCTTTTCAAAAAAAGGTTATACAGGAAGGTGTGTGCTTTGGGATGAGGCGTTGATAAGTTTAGAACTTGGCCGCCAGGTGGTGGTATATTTGAATTCATTATTTTAGACTACTCAAGTAATTCCGATATAAAGAATTCTCCTCAGTGTAAATATTCCCATCGCACAAGTTTAAAATTTGTTAAAATGGCGTCTTAATCAAAGGTCGTCTAGTGGGAATGGACTGTCTTGTGATGGAAGTAATAATTGGGAATTTTACAAATAGGCGGAAAATTGGCTGATCTTTGGTTACGCATGTAGACTCAAATGCCTTAATTCCGGGGTTTTCTTGGATGACCTAAAACATATTCTGTGAACACATTCTATTATTTGCAGCATCGCTGGAACAGGTTGAATATAAAGAAAACTTTTGATGAACTCTATCACAACATTCATGTTTGTCAAAAATGCTACAAACCAAAATACATCAGATCTCACATGAAACAATATACTCAAATATAACAGCTCACTAGCGCCGCATCTTGGAACAAGTGCTCATTATATTGAGCACCGCTTTGTAGTCCTGAACATGCTGAACAATGTTGCCGAATACAACTTGGGTGTAGGTATGAGGGATCTCAAGCTAAAGCAATATTTCAAACATCCAAGAATATTGCAAGTACACTAGCGCCGCCTAGTTGTAAATTTCCTAATTATTTAGTCCGTCACATGACAGACCATTCCTACCAGACGAACTTTGATAAAGACGTCATCTTTACAAATCTCAAATTTGTGCGATAAGAATATTTACAATGAGGAAATTTCCATATATCGGAATTACTTGAGTAGTTTAAAATAATGAATTCAAATATACCACCACCTAGCGATCAAGCTCTAAACTAATCAATGCCTCATGTCAAAGCACACGCATTCCTGTATAACCTTTTTGAAAAGGTGCAGTTCAAATGGGTAGGATATTCTGATATAAGTAAAATAAGCATGAAAAATCACTGTTATTGTACCCTATTTTACGCAAACCCCTCCCCGCTATGTACCCGCCCACCTATAGTCAATCTTCAGCCCCAAAAATCCGAAATTGGTCAAACATTAAGAAAGTTATAGCAATTTCAATTTGGGGTCAATTTGACCCCAGAGCACAGACAACGTAAGTTTTTTGAAAAAAGTACACTGTAGCGCATATTTTCAAGATTTTTTAAGTGAATTTGCACCTAGGAGACAGATCTCGGCGAGTTTTATCAAACTACCAAAAATTAGGAGAATCGGTTGAAAACTAAAAAAATGGCAGCCACTCAAAGTGGCCTGGGGTCATATTGACCCCAGAGCACAGACAAAAGGTTAATAAGTCCAGCAAAATTCGAGACTCCCAAAATTTTGCAAATCAAGTGGAACACACACAAAAAAGGGGAAAACTGAACAAATTGGTTGTAGGATATACAATCATGATTTAAACTAGTACCAAAGGGTATCACGGTTTGGACCATTATAAATCATTCGAAATTAGCATCTCCTTGGTAGGAAATTAAATTTGTACCATCACGTAACACAGATGCCAAAACCTCCCATTTACGATACACGATACCCATGGATCGTCTCACGTGAGACTTGTCGAATTAGACTATTCTCGAGTCATTCGAGAAGGAGCACAATTGTATCGGTTGTTGTTGTTGCAAATATATTTAAGAGCATTCCACACAAAGGCTAAATTATAATAAAAATAAAATAAAATCTTATTTGCCGCTCCCGGAGAGGACTCAAATATTACTCAAGTGTTAATAGAATATTGGTGATGTAGATTGCATTGAGTTTTGTACGTGACATATCTCAAAATTAGCCAATTTTACCCGAATTTTATTCCGCCCTGAATTCATGATTTAGTTAAATAAGCTGCTGGAAAGTAATTTCTCGCGCTTAAAATAATCGTTGCTGCTTTAAATCTATTCAAGATACATGCTGACAGCATATTTTAATTGTTTCGTAATTGAAGATTTACGAAAGGGTCCATTTTTCCCGATTTTCCCCAAAATACTTAAAAAGCGAATTAATCAACGGAAAATCTTATTTGACTTTCTCGAAGAGGTCTCAAATATCACTCAAGTGTGAATAGAATATTGGTGAAATGCATTGCATTGAATTCTGTGCGAGACATAACTCAAAATCAAACAATTTTGCCCGATTCTCCCCTAAACCCATGATTTAGTTGAAAAACAGTTGCTGGAAAGTAATTTCTCTCGTTTAAAATCCGGTATGTTAAAACGACCGGAAACCCATGCAATATGGGAAACCCTTTCAATACCAACGGCCGGAAACCATTCCAAGAATTCCATCGGAAGCTCCTCCAGAAGTTCATCGAAGGAATTCCACCGGAAGTTCCTCAAATGAATTCCTCTATATACTCATTTAAGGAACTTTCTTTGTAGAACTTCCGGAGGAATTCCTATGAGGAACATCGGGTGTAGTTTCTTTGAGAAACTTCCGAAGTAAATCATTTGAAGCACTTTCGGAGGAATTCCTTCGAGAAACTTCCGGAAAAATTCCTTTGCAGTACTTCCGGAGGAATTCCTTTGTAGAACTGCCGGAGAAAATCCTTTGAGGAACTTCCGGAAGAAATGCTTTGAGGTACTTCCGAAGGAATTCTTTTGAGGAACTTCTTGAGGATTTTTTTTTTTTCGAGGAACGCCCGGAGGAACTTTCGCGAGGATTGCTGGAGAAACTGGAGGAGCTATTCTTTCAGAAAAATCTACGGCATTTCCTCCAGGAATGCATTCGAGAATTCCTTCAGGAATTCATACGGGATTTCCTCCGATAATTCCTTATGAAAAACATAAATTTATTAAGGAAATCCTCTGATTTTGCTCCAGAATTTCACTTGGAAATTCTTAAGTAATTCCTCCAGGAACTTCGCCATGAATGCCTCCAGATACTCTTCCTGGAATTCCTCTGGGATATTTTCCAGGGATTTTTCTGGAAATTCCTTCTACAAATTTCCTGCATGATTCCATTCTAAAGTTCTTTTTGGAATTGCTCCAGAATATCCTTCAAGAATTTCTCCAGGTATTCCTTCAAGTATTCCTTCAGAAATTCCTTCGAAAATTTCTCTGGGAATAGGACGTCGTCAAAGGTGGTGTCGCCACTACATTTAAAGTAAAACTGTTTTTTAGTATGAAAGAATCGATGGTTCTCGCCAACGACACATCGCTGAAATGAGAAATTTGGGATTAAGGCAGCAAATAATATTAGCATTTTTATTTACTACCGTCGTCGGGGATGACAATGGGTCAAATGGGGGTGAGAATGGGTCACTGTTCCAACTACTTAGAATGTTTGTAGAATGGATTGAATGTATCTGAGGGCAAAAAGACTAAAATAAAAGAGACCTTTTTGAACAATTTTGCTCTACGACCTCCAGGCTACCGGTGAGAGCGATGACCCATTATCACCCCCCAGACCCATTGTCACCCCCGATGACGTTACCTTTGATTTTCACAGAACGACAGCGTAATTTTTTTTTTATTCATCTTTTATACTGGGACTGGGCCGTTTAATTCAAATGTGTTAGAGCTCTTTTGCCCAAAGGATTTCTCTAGATGAACATGATAAGAGTTTCCGTTGAACCATATATAGTTGTCGCTGCCTTATATGCGTCTACACATTTATTGGAACACCACCTATGAACTGCTAGCACAAAACTGCGCAAAATTTTGCATTTGATGTTGCTGGCAATACTGTTGCCAACACATGCGCCATACAGCAGAAATTTTGAGCAGATTCAACTGCCGATGTCCTATTCCTCCAGATATTTTTCCGTGAAGTCCTACTGAATTTTCTTCCGGACTTCACTCGGAAGTTCCTTCAGAATTTCATTCGGTAATTAATTTAGGATATCCCCCCAGAGTTCTTCCTGTTTTTTTTTTCATGAAGTCATCAGGGAATACTTCCAGGATTTCATAGGGGAATTTCTCCATTAATCAATCCTTGTATTCCCAGGAATTTCTCCAGGTATTTCTTTGGGAATTCACTCAATTCCGATATTTATCTGAGAATTACTTCGGCTGTCCATAAACCACGTAGACTCTTGAGGGGGAGGGGAGGGGTTTCGAAAAAGTCTACGATAGTCTACGAAGGGGGACGGGGGGGGGGGGTACCAAAAGTCTACGTAGACTTTTTATTTTTTTAAACGATTTATACAGCAGCTTTGTGCGAAGTTCACTCGTTTGATTTTTTTTAGGATTTTCCGGTTTTTTTTTCTCCATAAAAATGTGATGAATTTCACTGAAGTAAAAGTCATGGATTTTACCAGGAAATTCTTCTGTGTTGTGCAGGAAAATTCTATCTTTAAAATTTTCGAAAAAAAATCAAAATCTTCACTTGGATTTTATTGCACTAGATTTTTTTTATTGTCGGCAGGCACTTCATTGGGATCTATGGAAATTAAATTATGTCGAACTTCAACGGATTTTTGAATTTACAAAAAAAAAAACATTTTGAAACATCCAAGAAAAAATCTTTGGAATGCCCAAAAGATATTCTTTGGAACTTGTAAAGGGGATTCTCCGAAATTTCCGTGAGAAAACCTTCAGAATATCCACTGGAGATTTTCTGGGAAGTCCCCGGAATTTCCTTAATTTTGGAAATTCTTCGAAATTCCTATGGATAATTACTTCGTAATTTTTTTTCGGCAGTTCTAATGCAAATGCTTTGGAATTATCGATGGTAAATCTCTGGAATTTCTAAATAAATTATTGAAAACTTCCA
The DNA here is from genome assembly GCF_024139115.2 of Armigeres subalbatus. Classification (NCBI taxonomy): domain Eukaryota; kingdom Metazoa; phylum Arthropoda; class Insecta; order Diptera; family Culicidae; genus Armigeres; species Armigeres subalbatus. Next base: position 186,284,789 of record NC_085139.1, read on the forward strand.
CGAGAAATTATTTGAATTCCCTACCAAAATCTGTTTGAGTTTCCACAACAAAAAGTTGATTACAGTTTTTGTTGAAAAGCCTTTGTAATTTTCATGAAAATTTATTCGATTTTTTTACGAGAGATTTGCAAAAATTTTAACTAAAAATTCTCCATAATTTGTGTATGTTCAGAAAATTCTTTGCAAGAAAAAAATTGCGAGATGATTTTAAAAAATATAGTAGGAAACCATTCTAAATTTCCACAGAAAATATATCGGAATGTCCGTTTAAACTTAAAATTACCTCGGGAAATAATTCTACATTTTAACGGAGGAATACTCGGTTTTTTTTAAGGGAAAACTTTTGTCATTTTGGGATTTTTTTACGAAATTTCCACGCAATGGAATGTAAACTTGACATTCTCGGAATTTCAACTCGAAATTTCTCGAAATTCTGAAAATTCCTCGGTTTTCACAAATTTGAACCGGCTTTTAAAATTATAGGACATTTTCAGAAAAATATATTAAGCTCGTTTAGTGGAATGTATTAAACCGTCTAAGACGAATTAAGTACTGTCCATTTAATTCCACCAGTTAATTTTCGTTATCTTTGCAGATACGTATTTCGACCACAACTGTGTGGTCGTCTTCAGTGTCTTGTAGTTGACTCGACTTGAAGAAAACAATCGCAATTTACACTATTTATACTACGCTAGGTACCTAATCTAATCTTATTTGCCTACTTTATTTACCTATACAGTAAATTACTTTATTGTTTAGGTAAAAACTTGAAGAGCCAAGAGCTGCCATTTCCCTGATCCTTATTCAACAGCGCTGTTTGTACCTGTCGGTGGATTTCCAAACTCTCAGCTACATCGAGTTTCCATGGGGAAGAGACATTTCTTAAGATTTGAATGTTTGATGCCGTAATTGGGTGATTTTCCTTATACACATGCTCTGCTACCTTAGATCTAAATTCGTAATGTAATCCCTTATCGTTTTCTCTTTTCGCCTTACTCACTTCCGCCATATGTTTCTTGAACCTTATATCTAATGATCTTTTTGTTTGGCCTACATAGATTTTTGCACATTGGGAACAACTTATCTTATAAACGCCTGCCTTATTCAACATTTCTACTTTATCCTTCGTTGAACCCAATAGAGACTTGAGTTGGTTGCTTCTACTGGAGAATACTAGATCGATGCCGAATTTCCTTAGTCGAGGGCGTAGCTGGTTGGTGATGTGTTTATCATATGGGATCGAAACTCTTTTCAGCGGCTCCTCTATCGGTGTCAGCGTTGTATGTCCATTTCGTCGTAGGGTCCTTTCCTTCTTGTTGATGATCGCTCGTATAGTCCTCTCCTGGTATCCGTTGATCTTCGCTGTTTCCAAGATGTATTTTAGTTCCTTCGTTTTTCCTTCTTCGCTCAGGGGTATCGTCTGCATCCTGTGGATCATGTGATGAAATGCTGCCATTTTATGTTGGTACGAATGGTTCGATGTATATGGGATGACTCTCATGGTGTTCGTGGGCTTCCTGTAGATTTCGAGGCTCAATGTTGTATTTGCTTCCCTGATGACTAGTAGATCCAAGAAAGGTAGTTTACCTTCTTTTTCCTCTTCGAAGGTAAATTTGATGTCCTTATGCACGTTGTTTATCGCTTCCAAAATCCTGGGTAGATCCTTTCGGTTGATGATGCTGAAAATGTCGTCGACGTATCTCCACCACTTCTGGGGTAGTATTCCTTGTTCTTGTAGGTTGTTCTCCAGATTCGCCATGAACAGTTCGCACAAAAACGGTGATAGCGGATTTCCCATCGGTGCTCCTTTCGTCTGTTTGTAGTAGTTGCCACGAAATGTGAAGTAGTTCTCCGTCATGCATAGCCTTGCCAGATTTAGATACATCTTCACCTTTCCTCGCCATGTTGTTTCCGTCCTTTGTGTTAGCAGCCAATCCTCTAGAAGATTCAGAGCATCTTTCACTGGAACGCTAGGGAACAATGCCGCTACGTCGAATGATACCATTATGTCCTCTTCTTCGATGTGTCCTGATTCCAACAGCTTCTGGGCGAACTCCTGGGTGTTGATGACTGACCTGCTGGGGAATGGTTTCGGCATACTTTGGAACTCCTTTACCAACCATTTGGCTATGTTTTGGGTAGGGGAACCCACTGATGAAACTATCTCTCGCATCTCCTTGCCGGGTTTATGGATTTTTGGTAGTCCTTTAATCCTAGGTAGAACCGGGTTTACTGTCTTTACTCGGGCTTCTCCGATGATCGCCTTACACTCCTTTATTGTTTTGTCCGTGAGTCGTATTAATCCTGGTAGCGGATCCACTCTCAAATGTCTATAAGGTCCTCCGTTGATTTTCGTCGTCATCTGTTCGTCGTAGTCCTCTTTATCCATTACCACTACTGCGTTTCCCTTATCGGCTTTTACGTAGTATACTGGTTTTTCCTTAAGCTCCTTTAGAATCCTCCTTTCGTCATGGTTCGTTGTCCCGTGCCGTCCTTCTTTGATGGCGTCTGCCACGATGTTCCTCGCTGTATTTTGATCCTGTTGCTCGATGTTTCGAAATCGCTGTCTCCATGACCACGATGATCTGTTCCACGTCTGATTTCTGTGTGATCGCATACCCCAGTCCCTTGTTGAGGTGAGCTAGTTGTTCCTCCGTAAACTGCTGTGTCGAACGGTTCACGACGAATCCTTCTATGATCTGTACGGTGGGTTTGTCAGTACGGATTTCCTCTGCTGATTTCACTCGCAATTTGTTCAGTTTTTTCCTGTGCAGTCTCCGCTTCCGGTCTGATTCACATTCTTCTGCCCTCTTTACCTTCTTCAAAAACAGGTCGAATGATTCCGGGTTATCCTTAGCTAACTTCAAATGCATATTATAGCACTCCAAAGTCACTCGTTCTAATTTAGCGTAATGCCTCTTTATCGATGTCTCTTGGCAGCTCTTGGCTCTTCAAGTTTCTACCTAAACAATAAAGTAATTTACTGTATAGGTAAATAAAGTAGGCAAATAAGATTAGATTAGGTACCTAGCGTAGTATAAATAGTGTAAATTGCGATTGTTTTCTTCAAGTCGAGTCAAGTACAAGACACTGAAGACGACCACACAGTTGTGGTCGAAATACGTATCTGCAAAGATAACGAAAATTAACTGGTGGAATTAAATGGACAGTACTTAATTCGTCTTAGACGGTTTATTATACGACAGATTCTTGACAGATTTTAAGCAGTGGCGCGCCGATGCAAAAGTGTCGGCGATGGTGGCGCACACCTCTAGGAGGAATCGAATGCAACTTAAATTACTTGGCTTTTAAATTTGAGTTCCGGAGCTATGGACAGAGGATTAAATTTGATTTCCTTTCCAAATGATATTTGTTTAATTTATTGTACATGGTGTTCAACTTATAAATTGCACAGACTGATTGTTTGACTTAATCCTATTTTTAAAAACTAATTTGGTAACATTAAAGTCGAAAAAACAACACACTTCGTTGAATAGTCTGCAGCATATGTTCAATGGATTATTTTGACCGTAGTGTGTGCGGTGGCCAAGGATCCATAACAGTTGATGATTTTTGAGTTGACGAGACTGCATAAAATCGAACATTCTCCAGGATGTAACGGCAGTCGATGTTGCACGTTATGACGTCGAAAATAAACATCACTCTGAAGCATCATTCGACGGTCTGCCAATGGCTGTAAGTCAATCAAAGCACAACGATTTCGGTATGGAGGCAGGTTTGATGAATCGTTCCATGGTAAGCGGCGCAAGGCGTAGTTGATGAAGCGTTTTTGTATTCTCTCGATGCGTTCAATGTGAACGGAATGATACGGAGCCCAGATTTGCACTCCATATTCTAGTATGCTCCGAATTAATGCACAATATAATGATTTGAGAGCATGGACATCATCGAACTGTGCTGTATTCCGCCGTAAGAATCCAAGCATAGCATGGGCCTTAGCAATGGTAACTGTTAAATGTTCCGTAAAACGAAGCTTACTGTCGAGAACGATTCCAAGGTCTTTGATCGATGTAACCCTCTGAAGCGCTGTGTGATTCAGACAATAGTCATAGGTTATAGAAGATCGGCAACGAGTGAATGTTATGGCTTTGCATTTAGTCGGGTTCATCTGCATACCATTGATCTTGCACCAGTTTGCAACATTCACAATATCAGTATGTAAAGCACAACAGTCTACGGGCGATTTTTTTGTTTTGTTGGATTTTGTTCAGTTTTAGTTATCGAGTTTTATTGTAATGTTCACATGGAAATGAATTTGAATAGCTGAATTGCTTGAAACGTGGTTGATTTCCATATTATTCCAATATATGATGTTTTGTAAAATTGTCAGATGCGTGACAGATTTTAAACAGTCGCGCCAATGCAAAAGTGTCGGTAGCGAAGGAATCGAATCCAACAGAAATTAAATTAATTAGTTTCGTGATTTGGTTTCAGGAGCTTCGGACAGATGATTAAATTTGATTTCGTTTTAAATTTATTTTGTTGTTGTTGGATTTTGTTATGTTTGGAATTTGAATTTCATTGTAAAGTTTACATGCTGAAATGGATTTGAATAGCTGAATTACTTAAAACGTGGTTGATTTCCATACTTTTCCACTCACATATGATATTTTTGGGAAAAAAATGGAAAAGTCTACGTAGACTTCAAGGGGGAGGGTGTTTCTGAAAAAGCTACAAAACTCTACTATAGGGGAGGGGGTTTGAAAATGTTTGAAAAGTCGTATCTTACCAGGCACTGTTGAAAATCGGTAAACCAACCAATCCCGTACATCAGTGGCGTAGCCACGGGGGTGGTTTTGGACATAACCCCCCCAGACAACATTTTTGAAAGAATTTTTTTTCTTCGGAAAAAAAAAGTTTTGAAAGCCCCCCACCCCCCGACCAATTTTCTGGCAACGCCACTGCCGTACATTCATCGCAAACACAGATATCAAAATCGTGTACCTTTCGGACTGGACTCTAATCTTCAGTTCAATCAAGAGTGGACTCGAGGACCGCACAGTAACTGACCGAACGATGGCGCCGATTGTGGTCCCAGCGGAAAGAGAAGAATCGAGCAGTCGTCGCCGACAGCATCAGCAGCACATTTGATTGCAGAAATCCCGCGACATCAGTGACGATGCCGAAAATTAATTCCAAATGGTGGCGTCTTAGCGGAAAATCATCGAGTGACCGTCGGACAGCAGCAGCATGCAGACTGCAGTCAAGTGAAATGTTTACCCAAAGTTCGGACTGTATGGTTGCTGCCAGTGATTAGAAAGGCGGAATGAAACTCGAAAGGGATAATTATAATTATAAAATAATACTAAAACGGCGTCGGTTGCGGTCTCGCGACATTTTTGGCGATGCTGAAAATTCAATCTGAATGGTAGCCTCTTAGTTAAGAATCATCGAGTGGCCGTTGGACAGCAGCAGTTCAGTCAAGTAAAATTTTAACGCAAGGCTCGGACCAACATTTGATTGCTGTTACTAATTGCAATGGGCACGATTGTATGAGGACTTTGCGAATTGCCATTCTACACGATGCCGCTGACATTGTGTGCACTACCTCTACGTGGACGAGCTACAATAAGGCACGTGAATTGTGCCACCCAACTATTCTCATTGGCCCGACGTTGCTTAACGATCATTAACCGGATTTCGAAAGTCGAACAAATAGTAGACATTATTCATGTTGATGCGACTACGCATTCTCAAGACTTGGCTGCCTGTTCCAATGGCTTTCGTTGATTAGTCTGATTAGTTCTAGCGAATAATGGAGATTTAAGTGAGACAATTTTGACCTTATACTGCCGCGTAGTCTTTTTGGTCCATGAGTTTTCTGGATCGAAACATGTTCATTACCCCATTTAGATCCACTGAGCGTTTCGTTGTCCCATCAGTCCGTCAATGAATCTTCTGGATTACCAGTTCCGAATATCGAATCCAGTTCTGCTGAATCTCCATCGAACCTCTTCTACAATGGGAACTGTCTACTCTTCTTCTACTCTCTACTGTATTTTGGATGTGTTGCGCAAGGCATTGAGAGCATGACGCCCTGGAGATAACTACGTCCAAAACGTAAACAGTTGGTTCATATACCGGATTCGATCGAATCTTTAAAATCTTTGATATTGCCGATCGCTTTGCTTTACCAAAAGTTGGTGGAGCACTTGACAAACATCTCCTACGTACTGTCGTTGACGGAATCCACACAAGACCTTCATCAGTGAAGTCAGCAGATCTGGTCCCGTCAGTAGCATACACATGCAAAGCTGTCATTTTTCCAAAACTGTCCATATTCAAACTTTCCGGAAACGGTTCGTTTTGTAAAATGTTCCTACAACTGGTCCACCCAAGGCGTGTTTAGCTGATTATCCAGCTTGCAGGGCTCTTTGTAATTTAAGCTTTGATTTTTCATCAACATCGTCCAAGGAGGCAAAATTGAAGTGAACTACTGGAAAAAGTGACTGAAAGCACTCATGCCTTTATGTGATCCGGCCGGTTTCAGACCTTGAAGTTAGTTGCTCGATAACTGTTCGGAATCCTCTTGGAACTTGTATTTTTTAGATAGTTGCAAACGTTTTCTAAGTTCAATCATTCAGAAACGTGCCATCGTTGGCAATCAAAGCTTCTGCGCCGATTCGTTGACGACTCGATCCGAATGCCCTATTGCGGATAATTCAATACTTACAATACTCATTAGTCACGTACACACAATTTTTAAAATAAACTCATCTTACTTGATACTTGATGGGCTACAGCTCTTCGATGAACCTACGCCGAATGGAGTATCCTTCTCCACTCGATCCTGGGCCAATCGCTTCCAGTCGCCCTGAACATTGAGCGCCCTCAGGTCCTCTTCAACTGCAAAAAGCCATCGTGTACGCGGCCTTCCACGAAGCTTGCGGCCTCTTCCGGGTTCTCTACTAAATATTATCTGCGCTTGACGTTCTTCCGGCATACGAACAACGTGACCAGCCCACCGTAGTCTGCCGTGTTGTATAAGCTTAATAATATCCAGCCCTTTATACACCTGGTACAATTCGTGATTCATGCGACGCCGCCAGATACCATTCTCCTGTTTACCGCCGAGTATTGTCCGCAGCACCTTACGCTCAAACACTCCGAAAGCTCTCCGATCAGCCTCTTTAACGTCCATGTCTCATGGCCGTATAAAGCCACCGGAAAATCAGAGTAGTATACAGCGCGAATTTTGTTTCCCACGCACGTTGATTACCAGCGACAATGTACTTTGTTTTGCTGTGAGTCCAATCCTCGCTGTCTCCCTCTTAAAAGGCACAAAATCCTGTTCCACGGCACGGCGATCAATTCCGATAATATCGATATCGTCCGCAAATCCCAGGAGCATATGCGATCTTGTGATAATGGTACCGCTTCTTTGCACACCAGCTCTCCTAATCGCTCTCTCGAGCGCTATATTGAACAGTAGATTCGAGAGCGCATCAACCTGCTTTAATCCATCTAAGGTAACAAATGACGTTCACCGATGCATCGTCACTGCCTCTATTCAACAAAGTCTCGAAGTGTTGCTTCCACCTGACAGCCACTTCGGTTTTATCTGTCAGCAAATTCCCTTGTTGGTCGTTGCACATGACGGGAGATGGCGCTGTCTTTCTCCGCACGCCATTGACAGACTCATGAAACCTCCGCATATCGTTCTGCTCCATTTTTTCCTGCGCCTCACTAATAACTTGTTCTTCGTACTCTTTTTTCTTCCTGCGGTGGGTTCGTTTTTCGGCTGCTCTTGCTTCCTTGTACCGATCTCTATTCGATCGGGTACCCAACACCAACATTCGGCTTCTGGCAACGTTCTTCTCGTCTGTCACTCTCTGACACTCCACATCGAACCAACCCGTCCTGGGTCGCCTCTGTGCAATGCCTACCACTTCTCGTGCTGTTGTGCTCACCGCTCCATGGATCGACTCCCATAGATCGTTGATGTTGTCGCTAACGTTGATTGCACATATCCGTTCGTCGAGCTTCTGGCGGTACTCAGCCGATACTCCTTCCGCCGACAATCGCTGGATATTGTAACGCATCGTTCGCCGTGATCTTTCGTTCGATACAGTTGACAACCATGATCGAATTTTACTGACAACGAGGTAGTGATCAGACTTAATGTTCGGACCTCTGAATGTCCGCACATCGATAACATCCGAGAAATGGCGCCCATCCACCAGAACATGGTCTATCTGATTGCAAGTTTCACCATTTGGGTGTCTCCAGGTGTGCTTTCGGATGTTCTTTCATGCAAAGTAGGTGCTACTGATGGCCATCCCTCTGGCAGCAGCAAAATTTACTAGCCGTAGGCCGTTGTCATTGGTAGCGGAGTGAAAGCTCTCCCTACCGATTATGGGACGGAAAAAGTCCTCTCTACCGACCTGAGCGTTAGCGTCTCCGACTCATCTTACTGAATTAAATTGACAGATTTTTTGCATTTTATGACATTCACAATGTATGAAGTCGAAGTGTTAATCAAGTTTTAGGTTTTTAGGTTTTAAAATGTAAATATGTCTAGAGAGTTCACTATTGATGTTTCACCCTATATTTGACATATTTTTTGATATGGGGTAGCATAATAAGGAAACTACCAATCCAAAAAATTCCCACATTCAAATGTTGTGGACTAAGCTTTAAAAACACGCATTTATTGCGCTCATAAACGATTGTCCTAATTTTACGACCAATGAAAGCTCACCACAGAAAAACCGCGAACATCGTGCAATTATTCAAATCTAACCTCTAATGGATTTCCTCCGGTGGTGGTTGATCACTCAGTGATCAGTTTTAGTGGCGTCCCACTTTCAAGGCACGTAGGTATCTGCCCGTTGTTGGTTGCCAGCTTAGATATACCTGCCTGGCTGCCTACATTATTATTTGCATCAAATGCATATTTATTTCACTGCCCCTAGAGAAGCTCCCCGTTGTCGTCGTCGACGTGGGGTTCTTTTTTCAAGCTCTGCGATATTTGCGACAGCTCTCATCGGTAAATAAATGAAGAGCACGAAAAAATAATTTTAACAATATGACCTATTGTTGGTTGGCTTGACCAGATACAAACAGTAGCTAGATTTATTACTTGATCACTGCCATGGGCAACCTGTCTTACCACGAAGTCATAGATGTTTCGGTTTGAGCCTGCCTAAGAGCGGGCATGCAAATCCGTCGAATGCATCATAATCATCATTTAAGGTCCGACAATGGAAATAGGTTCAGACGCTTTTTAATAATGTCCCTTATCGTCAGTCAATATTAGTTCAAACATGTCCTGGGAGGATAAGAAAATTTCGAAAAAGGCTTGCGCCACTTGGTACATTTGTTTTCAAAGGTATGATATCGGATTCGTTTTGAAAATGTATTATTGAATAATCATCTTCGAGATATATTGTTTGGATGAATTCTTGAACAATACTGTTTTACTGCTATACTGGCTTTATTGCTTATGCAGTCAGTAGTAAGCTTTTTATTCAAAATATTTAAAAGTGTCTCACATTATAGGCATGCAATATACTGCCGCTAATCGAAAGTCAGTCCCATCTGTATATGGATGCCATATACAGATGAAACAGACTTGCAGTTGGTGGCAGTATATTTGGTTTATATAAGCGCTATAAAGAATAACTGAAAGGATCTTCTCCTGCGTTGGTTTGCCATTCAAATCCAATCTTATTTTGTTCACACCGATTACGATCAGCTGCTGCTTATTCCATTTACCCATATTACCGCCTTCCAGTTCTAAATAGAAGCAAACCCCTCATTTTAGCTGTTTACAATCCTTGACCTTTTTGGCGCCTTCGTGCGCCACCAGTGCTCGACTGTCGGTCGGTCGGCCCCCATACCCAATCAAAGGCCTTCTCTTGAAAGCCAAGGTTCTGCAAGTCGCAACGGGGTCGAGCGGTTGAAACATAACTATCCGAGACTCTTGAAGTGTGGATGGAAAACCCGGTTCTAACAACAGGGATCGCCATGCTTATATCGTGGGCCATTGCGCATAAGTACCCACTCTGTCCAACTGACTAAGAGTCTAATATGCCGAACACACCGATGCCAGTTAGCATTAGAATCCCATAGAGACCAACAGGCAACAGTGTGGTGCCCTCATAAACGAAACAGTATCACGACCTGAGCCGTGCACCAGTCAGTCAGTAATTTGCTGAAAGGCACAATAATATTTTAGTTTACCATCTCACAATTTGAAGTTATAGATACCTACCTACGATTACTATAAGCAGTGCAGAGAGTTTGTGTCATAAAGCTTTTTACATAAACTCCGAAATAGCTTAGAACTCGCTTTACAACTGTAGACCCAGAGATGGGAACGTTCCGTACCGAAGTCAGCGCTTTCATGTTAAGCGGGGGGTCATCCACACATTACGGTTGGATGTTTTCCTAGACTAGACTCCATAGTAAAAAAAATCATACAAATTTGAAATACCTGTGTGGAACGTTAGACTACCGGGACCCATTCCCAAACATAATTTGTGTATGACCAACAACCCGAAACGATGATGAGGCCAGAGCTTCAGACGATCATTCAAAGAGTCTTTCATGTTGATGCGATGCGATACTGGTTACTGATGCTATTGGGTAGTACCCTGGACAGGCATTAGCGGCATGATTGTAGCAAAAAACTGCGAGCCTTTCCAAAGCAATCATTCGATGCATTATGGTCGCATGAAGTTCACCACCACCGTTCAACCTCACACGACGAACAAATGTGCAAATTCGTGTTGAAAATACTCGTCAACTATGAGTACTCAGATTTGTATTTATTGCAGAAGGTCATATCACATAATACTGATAATAAAAGTAAAGACATTTGTATAGCAGTAAAGCTCACATTATAGAGTAATTAAATGTAGATAGGAACCGTACGTATGATTACGATGGCCATCAGTGGCTATAAGGTGACAAATGTGTATCTGACTTCAAAGAAGAGCGTCGATCCGCTTCTGTATTCAATGTGTGTGCCTCTGTACCAATGAAGTAATGTACTTTACAATGAGGTCGCTATTTATGCGGATGAATTTCATCGTTTGGATGTGCCAGCTTAGGACTGTAAGTCCCTACAATAAAGACATAATAAAAATTGCATCAATTTCTTGACCCACTTCAATTCCCACAACATTTTCAATATCTGTTGATTTTGCTTAGTTTTTTGTGCATTTTACGTAGGGTTGACTCAATGTTATCAATGTCTAGAAACAAGCAAAAACAAACCGCGTATACTAATGGGATATACCCCGTAAGGCATACGTATGTTAGGTATAATGGACATTAGGCATTAGGGACGAAAGGTATAATATACGTTAGGCATAATATGACGTTAGGCATAATATTACAAGCACTCGCATGATGAAAATGTTGCTTTGTTTTAAAAGGTAAATTTCCAAATAATTTTAGATTTAGAATTAGATCTGCGTAAACAATGATGACTATTCGATAAAATGATTATGTTGTTTCTTATTTTTGAGTTAGATATAATAATAATAACATTATTTAAGCAGACAATACTTTGATGCGCTTTCATGAAACAAAAATGCGTCACAATTTGGCGAAATTGCTTTCATTATTTATGTTTTCTATAAGATGTTTGATTATATTATGATTAAATGTGTATCGCGTGACTTCTCGCAATGAAAATTAGAATCTCATTTCTGGTCCGTACAGTGCATTATGGGGAATGAACAACATTATTACCAGAAATATTTTTTTTGCTATTTTATGCATGCTGTATTGGAAACGACGCCAAAAAGATGTCCATACACTGCTTAAAACATAGTTTAAAATGTCCAAAACCTTATACTAAATGACCCTTCGTGTTCTCATTTTCTAGCTACGCTAATTACGCTCTGAAAACGCCTTTTCATTGATTTTTCCAGTTTTTGGGTTGTTTCCAGTGAGATACCTTTTTTTTTCAGAAAACCTTCTTCAATTGGTTTAAGATCTGTATCGTGTGATCTCGAACTTTCTGCTCTAGGATCCCACGGAATTTCAATGGGGTTGATGTTTGGAGATTGGGGAGGATGCAGAAGCGTTGATTTGACATTGAACGGCAGCCACTCTATGACGAGATTGGACAAATGTTTTGAACCGTTATTTTTGACAGAATAACAATTGGATATGACCCAATTAAATGGCACTTGCTTTCAAGTTATCCTTCAAAATGTCTAAGGGCCAATTTCTTCACCTTCGCTTAACTATTGAGCGGTGCTTACTCATACGCTTAAACCGGGTTTAAGCACTAATCGGAGGTGAAGAAATCGGCCATAAATAAATTAAACGATCCATGGATCCGATCGATTGATAAACGTTAGGCTTTTGATGCCGTTGATACTGAAGGCAACCCAAACCATAACATGACCACCACTGCGCTTCACTTCATTTGGATTTGGATTGGATTTGGATTGGATTTGGATTGGATTTGGATTGGATTTGGATTGGATTTGGATTGGATTTGGATTGGATTTGGATTGGATTTGGATTGGATTGGTTTTGGATTGGATTTGGATTGGATTTGGATTGGATTTGGATTGGATTGGATTGGATTTGGATTGGATTTGGATTGGATTTGGATTGGATTTGGATTGGATTTGGATTGGTTGGATTGGTTTGGATTGGATTTGGATTGGTTTGGATTGGTTTGGATTGGTTTGGTTGGGTTTGGATTGGTTTAGATTGGATCTGGGTTGGTTTGGATTGGTTTGGATTGGTTTGGTTGGTTTGGATTGGTTTGGTTGGTTTGGATTGGTTTGGTTGGTTTGGTTGGTTTGGATTGGTTTGGTTGGATTGGTTTGGTTGGTTTGGATTGGTTTGGTTGGTTTGGTTGGTTTGGATTGGTTTGGATTGGTTTGGATTGGTTTGGATTGGTTTGGATTGGTTTGGATTGGTTTGGATTGGTTTGGATTGGTTTGGTTGGTTTGGATTGGTTTGGATTGGTTTGGATTGGTTTGGATTGGTTTGGATTGGATTGGTTGGATTGGTTTGGATTGGATTTGGATTGGTTTGGTTGGTTGGATTTGGATTGGTTTGGTTGGTTTGGATTGCGTTTGGATTGGTTTGGATTGGTTTGGATTGGTTGGATTGGATTTGGATTGGTTTGGATTGGTTTGGATTGGTTTGGATTGGTTGGATTGGTTGGTTGGATTGGTTTGGATTGGTTTGGTTGGTTTGGATTGGTTTGGATTGGTTTGGATTGGTTTGGTTGGTTTGGATTGGTTTGGATTGGTTTGGATTGGTTTGGATTGGTTGGATTGGTTTGGATTGGTTTGGATTGGTTTGGTTGGATTGGTTTGGTTGGTTGGATTGGTTTGGTTGGTTTGGATTGGTTTGGATTGGTTTGGATTGGTTTGGATTGGTTTGGATTGGTTTGGTTGGTTGGTTTGGATTGGTTTGGATTGGTTTGGATTGGTTTGGGTTGGTTTGGATTGGTTTGGATTGGTTTGGTTTGGTTGGTTTGGATTGGTTTGGATTGGTTTGGATTGGTTTGGATTGGTTTGGATTGGTTTGGATTGGTTTGGATTGGTTTGGATTGGTTTGGATTGGTTTGGTTGGTTTGGATTGGTTTGGTTGGTTTGGATTGGTTTGGTTGGTTTGGATTGGTTTGGTTGGTTGGATTGGTTTGGATTGGTTTGGATTGGTTGGATTGGTTTGGATTGGTTTGGATTGGTTTGGATTGGTTTGGATTGGTTTGGTTGGTTTGGATTGGTTTGGATTGGTTTGGATTGGTTTGGATTGGTTTGGTTGGTTTGGTTGGTTTGGTTGGTTTGGTTGGATTGGTTTGGATTGGTTTGGATTGGTTTGGATTGGTTTGGATTGGTTTGGATTGGTTTGGTTTGGATTGGTTTGGATTGGATTTGGATTGGTTTGGATTGGTTTGGATTGGTTGGATTTGGATTGGTTTGGATTGGTTTGGATTGGTTTGGATTGGTTTGGATTGGTTTGGATTGGATTGGTTTGGATTGGTTTGGATTGGTTTGGATTGGTTTGGATTGGTTTGGATTGGTTTGGTTTGGTTGGTTTGGATTGGTTTGGATTGGTTGGGATTGGTTTGGTTGGTTGGATTGGTTTGGATTGGGTTTGGATTGGTTGGATTGGTTTGGATTGGTTGGATTGGTTTGGTTGGTTTGGATTGGTTTGGTTGGTTTGGATTGGTTTGGATTGGTTTGGATTGGTTTGGTTGGTTTGGATTGGTTTGGATTGGTTTGGATTGGTTTGGTTGGTTTGGATTGGTTTGGATTGGTTTGGATTGGTTTGGATTGGTTTGGATTGGTTTGGATTGGTTTGGATTGGTTTGGATTGGTTTGGTTGGTTTGGATTGGTTTGGATTGGTTGGTTTGGATTGGTTTGGTTGGTTTGGTTTGGTTGGTTTGGATTGGTTTGGATTGGTTTGGTTGGTTTGGATTGGTTTGGATTGGTTTGGTTGGTTTGGATTGGTTTGGATTGGTTTGGATTGGTTTGGATTGGTTTGGATTGGTTTGGATTGGTTGGTTGGTTTGGATTGGTTTGGTTGGTTTGGATTGGTTTGGATTGGTTTGGATTGGTTTGGATTGGTTTGGATTGGTTTGGATTGGTTTGGATTGGTTTGGTTGGTTTGGATTGGTTTGGATTGGTTTGGATTGGTTTGGATTGGTTTGGGATTGGTTTGGATTGGTTGGTTTGGATTGGTTTGGTTGGTTTGGATTGGTTGGATTGGTTTGGTTGGTTTGGGATTGGTTTGGATTGGTTTGGTTTGGTTGGTTTGGTTGGTTTGGATTGGTTTGGATTGGTTTGGATTGGTTTGGATTGGTTTGGATTGGTTTGGATTGGTTTGGATTGGTTTGGATTGGTTTGGTTGGTTTGGATTGGTTTGGTTGGTTTGGATTGGTTGGTTGGTTTGGATTGGTTTGGATTGGTTTGGATTGGTTTGGATTGGTTTGGATTGGTTTGGATTGGATTGGTTTGGATTGGTTTGGATTGGTTTGGATTGGTTTGGATTGGTTTGGATTGGTTTGGATCGGATTGGTTTGGATTGGTTTGGATTGGTTTGGATTGGTTTGGATTGGTTTGGATTGGTTGGATTGGTTTGGATTGGTTGGTTTGGATTGGTTTGGATTGGTTTGGTTGGTTGGATTGGTTTGGATTGGTTTGGATTGGTTTGGATTGGTTTGGATTGGTTTGGATTGGTTTGGTTGGTTTGGTTGGTTTGGATTGGTTTGGGTTGGTTTGGTTGGTTTGGGATTGGTTTGGATTGGTTTGGATTGGTTTGGTTGGTTTGGATTGGTTTGGATTGGTTTGGATTGGTTTGGATTGGTTTGGATTGGTTTGGATTGGTTGGTTGGTTTGGTTTGGTTGGTTTGGATTGGTTTGGATTGGTTTGGTTGGGTTGGATTGGTTTGGATTGGTTTGGATTGGTTTGGATTGGTTGGATTGGTTTGGATTGGTTTGGATTGGTTTGGATTGGATGTGGATTGGTTTGGTTGGTTTGGTTGGATTGGATTGGTTTGGATTGGTTGGATTGGTTTGGATTGGTTTGGATTGGTTTGGATTGGTTGGTTTGGATTGGTTTGGATTGGTTTGGTTGGTTTGGATTGGTTTGGATTGGTTTGGATTGGTTTGGATTGGTTTGGTTGGATTGGTTTGGATTGGTTTGGTTGGTTTGGATTGGTTTGGATCGGATGTGGATTGGTTTGGTTGGTTTGGTTGGATTGGATTGGTTTGGATTGGTTTGGTTGGTTTGGATTGGTTTGGATTGGTTGGATTTGGATTGGTTTGGATTGGTTTGGATTGGTTTGGATTGGTTTGGATTGGTTTGGATTGGATTTGGATTGGTTTGGATTGGTTTGGATTGGTTTGGTTGGTTGGTTTGGATTGGATTTGGATTGGATTTGGATTGGATTTGGTTTGGATTTGGATTGGATTTGGATTGGATTTGGATTGGATTTGGATTGGATTTGAATTGGATTTGGATTGGATTTGGATTTGGATTCAGGGTGTCGACTACCTGGAAAAACCTGGAAAGTCAGGGAAAGTCAGGGAATTTCAATTTGGACCTGGAATGTCAGGGAAAGTCAGGGAATTTCGATTGAGGTCAGGGAAAAAATCACAAAATCCAATATTGAAAATTTATAGTGATTTTTGTTTTATTTCGAGCAATATGCTAAACACTTATGACAATGAAACGCTGAACCATTTTAATCCATTGAAATAGGATCAATAAAAGTACCGAAACTTCGGATCAGAATTAATATAGCGTTTTAGCTGGTAGTCAGACTGCATAGCCGATAAACAAAACAATACTCCGAGGCAGTTACAGTCGAGAACCACTTTCACTATCAAGCTTTGAAGCTTTTTTTGTGTGACCGTTGACAGTCTCTAGAATGAGAGTTTACTCCTGGCCCATTCCATGTACCCCATGGTAATCGAATTTGTTTCTATTAATATCTAAGCAATAACACAGGTTCCAAATCAATGTTGTTCAAATGATCACTGTTGAGGCCTGATACAAATAGATTTTTTAAGTCCCCGTCAATATTAAAGATTATTTAGTTTGAGTGTCAGAGTCGTTTTGATTTTTTATTTGCAGTTTCCTCATCTAGCGTTCAAATACTTAATCATCCATCGCGAGAGTCTTAATAAAATTATATTAGGCCGTTACAAATATATATAATTTAAATTAAATTTAAATTGCTGATTAGTAACCAACAATATATCATATTACCTTTCGATGAAAATGCAGCGCCCAACTTTTTGAAAATTATCTAGTCTATACAGTCTAAACTGAATCAAATGGCTGAAATGTGCCATAGTTCAGAACCGATCCACAAATAATCATCAATCATGTTCAACATACAACCAAAAACTAGATATTCAAAGGCTTGTTGAAAAAAAAACGCCAAATACTATCTTTGTGGACCTTTGACAACACTCCACAGCATCGGCATCATCCCCAAACAAGATTCTGTAGGGATTGTTTTAAAAACATTTCATTTGATGACGGGCTTTTAAAGTCATTGGTCGATTCTCACTACTTTAGGTACTAGTCATGTGGAGAGTGGATTAAAGCATCATATAATCAGCTATCTCAAGTACGTAGGTGGCGATGGTCTCAATAAAACGTTTTTTCGATACTCCATAACCATACTCGGACGCAACAAAAGGATAATGTTGTTGTCAATGGAAATGTTTCAGTTTTACATTCGCTGCTTTTGATGTTTATAAAACAATTTTATCAGGGAATATTCTGGTTGATTATCGAGAATTTTGTCCAGAAATTACTCCAGTGAAAATTTCGTGATATCTTGTGAAAATAATTATTCCCTTCAGAAAATTTTCTAAATTACTTCAGAATTTTCACTGAAACATAAAGAAAAATCCCAGTGGCTTTCCAAGATCTCGCTCAATAGTTTAATCCTGGAGCTCCTTGATAGATGTTATGTTTAATAGATTTTTTTTCAAACCTCCGCTCCAAAAACTTGCTAGATTGTATGGTGTTTACTCAAATTTGAATTAAAATGTCTTCGTGGAAGGATTCATACAAAAAATATGCCAAGGAATCTTTAAACATGTTTCCACGAGTTTTTCAAAAAACTCTATTAGATGTTTCTTATAAAGTTTCATTGCTTGTTGTATTTGTCTGACATCTAGTTGATAGCTGAGAGAGAGAAGACAGCTCGCTTTATTTACGTTCATCCTAATGTCACCGCGATCCAGTCACTGCAGAACCGCAAAAGTAAACACTGCGATGCAACCTCAAATGGTCGTAACCAGAATTATTTATTTGGCAATTTATGTTCGTAACTTTTCTTATATCTGCTACAGTGAATTGAACCCGTAATTATCCAAGTGAAAGATCCCGTATTATGAGAAATCAGGTTTGTTCCACGTTAGGAAGTTCATAACCATTAAAATCAGCTAATTCGAACAAGTTTTTATTGGAGTGAAAATGTTGCTTCCGACGTTATGAAATGTTACTTTGATTTTTGAGTTTCCACGTTTTCGAAACAAATAAAGAAGAAGAAGATATAGTAAATAAACGATCTGTCAGTGAGCTGGCTTCTCTCTCTCAGGTTGATAGTAGTTGAACTGGGTTTGGGTTGAACTGGGAACAATCCTGGAGTTCCAAGACAATTGATTAGCTTTTGGCAAACAACTAAAATTCAATAAAATAAATTGAGTAGGTGTAGCTCCCCTCAGCATATGAGAGTAGTTATGGCACTTCTTCACAAACATGACCTTTTTTTATATTTTTCCATGGGGTCATTGGCAAAGGCAGCGTTTTGCAGGAAGATTGCAGCGTCCGTGACTATTTTTAGAAGTCCATTAACTCCACAGAGAGTGAATACGAATTCTTACTTCGTAAGTATTCTTGAGACCCAATGGAGGTTTCTCGATGTCCACAAAAATACCTAAGGGGTCATTACGTAAGCACTTATGGCGGGAGGGGGGTCTGCCATTTTCTTACGCTGCATATAAATAAAAAATGAATTGTATGGGAAAAATCTTACATAGGAGAGGGGGGGTTGAAAAACCCAGGAAAAATGCTTACGTAATTAGTTACGGCCCCTAACCCGTAAGTTTTTTTTAGCGGAATTAGAAGTATTTCTAGAAGCTCCGACGATAGTTCAAAAAGTTGTTCTGAAGTCGTGTCAAAAGAGTCGTGTCAGTAGTCTTGGAGGTCTATTGTGACTCCAGAAAGACCGTAGAATTTCAATGGTGGATGAATGCACCAGAAAGTTTATAACAATGGAGTAAATTTTGGAAAGATGTGAATTATGAAAACCTTTCAGGAGTTCTGCGCATTTACTTGATACTTTGTGAACGACCAGAATTTCCTACGAAATTCTACATATCATAATGTTCTGCTTCTAGAAGTCATAAGGCTTCCAGTGAATCAGGAACTCATATGGATAGGAATCAAACATGCAGAGATTTTCATGTGCTTCTAGAAATAGTAAAAAAAAACCTTCTTCACACCTGGAATTTTTCGAGAAATGGTCTGGAAAGTCAGGGAAAGTCAGGGAATTTCATTCTCAAATTTTAGTCGACACCCTGGGATTGGATTTGGATTGGATTTGGGTTGGATTGGATTGGATTTGGATTGGATTTGGATTGGATTTGGATTGGATTTGGATTGGATTTGGATTGGATTTGGATTGGATTTGGATTGGATTTGGATCGGATATGGATTGGATTTGAATTTGGATTTGGATTTGGATTGGATTGCATTTAGATTGGATTTGGATTGGATTTGGATTGGTTTTGGATTGGATTTGGATTGGATTGGATTTGGATTGGATTTGGATTGGATTTGGATTGGATTTGGATTGGATTTGGATTGGATTTGGATTGAATTTGGATTTCGATTGGATTGGATTTGGATTGGATTTGGATTGGATTTGGATTAGATTTGGATTGGATTTGGATTGGTTTGGTTGGTTTGGATTGGTTTGGATTGGGTTGTGGATTGGTTTGGATTGGTTTGGATTGGTTTGGATTAGATTTGGTTGGTTGGTTTGGATTGGTTTGGTTGGTTTGGATTGGTTTGGATTGGTTTGGGTTGGTTTGGATTGGTTTGGATTGGTTTGGATTGGTTTGGTTGGTTTGGATTGGTTTGGTTGGTTTGGTTTGGATTGGTTTGGATTGGTTTGGATTGGTTTGGATTGGTTTGGTTGGTTTGGATTGGTTTGGATTGGTTTGGTTGGTTTGGATTGGTTTGGATTGGTTTGGATTGGTTTGGATTGGTTTGGATTGGTTTGGTTGGTTTGGTTGGTTTGGTTGGTTTGGATTGGTTTGGATTGGTTTGGATTGGTTTGGTTGGTTTGGATTGGTTTGGATTGGTTTGGATTGGTTTGGATTGGTTTGGATTGGTTTGGATTGGTTTGGATTGGTTTGGATTGGTTTGGATTGGTTTGGATTGGTTTGGATTGGTTTGGTTGGTTTGGTTTGGTTTGGATTGGTTTGGATTGGTTTGGATTGGTTTGGATTGGTTTGGATTGGTTTGGATTGGTTTGGATTGGTTTGGTTGGTTTGGTTGGTTTGGATTGGTTTGGATTGGTTTGGGATTGGTTTGGATTGGTTTGGATTGGTTGGATTGGTTTGGATTGGTTGGATTGGTTTGGATTGGTTTGGATTGGTTTGGATTGGTTTGGATTGGTTTGGATTGGTTTGGATTGGTTTGGATTGGTTTGGATTGGTTTGGATTGGTTTGGATTGGATTTGGATTGGTTTGGATTGGTTTGGATTGGTTTGGGATTGGTTGGATTGGTTTGGTTGGGTTGGGTTGGTTTGGATTGGTTTGGATTGGATTTGGATTGGTTTGGATTGGTTTGGATTGGTTTGGATTGGTTTGGATTGGTTTGGATTGGTTTGGATTGGTTTGGATTGGTTGGATTGGTTTGGATTGGTTTGGATTGGTTTGGATTGGTTTGGATTGGTTTGGATTGGTTTGGTTGGTTTGGATTGGTTTGGTTGGTTTGGATTGGTTTGGATTGGTTTGGATTGGTTTGGTTGGTTTGGATTGGTTTGGATTGGTTGGATTGGTTTGGTTTGGATTGGTTTGGATTGGTTTGGTTGGTTTGGGTTGGTTTGGTTGGTTTGGATTGGTTTGGATTGGTTTGGGTTGGTTTGGATTGGTTTGGATTGGTTTGGATTGGTTTGGTTGGTTTGGATTGGTTTGGATTGGTTTGGATTGGTTTGGATTGGTTTGGATTGGTTTGGATTGGTTGGATTGGTTTGGATTGGTTTGGATTGGTTTGGATTGGTTGGATTGGTTTGGATTGGTTTGGTTGGTTTGGATTGGTTTGGATTGGTTTGGATTGGTTTGGATTGGTTTGGTTGGTTTGGATTGGTTTGGATTGGTTTGGTTGGTTTGGATTGGTTTGGATTGGATTGGTTTGGTTGGTTTGGATTGGTTTGGTTGGTTTGGTTGGTTTGGATTGGTTTGGATTGGTTTGGATTGGTTTGGATTGGTTTGGATTGGTTTGGATTGGTTTGGTTGGTTTGGATTGGTTTGGATTGGTTTGGATTGGTTTGGTTGGTTTGGATTGGTTGGATTGGTTTGGATTGGTTTGGATTGGTTTGGATTGGTTTGGATTGGTTTGGATTGGTTTGGATTGGTTGGATTGGTTTGGATTGGTTTGGTTGGTTTGGATTGGTTTGGATTGGTTTGGATTGGTTTGGATTGGATTTGGATTGGATTTGGATTGGTTTGGATTGGATTTGGATTGGATTTGGATTGGATTTGGATTGGATTTGGATTGGATTTGGATTGGATTTGGATTGGATTTGGATTGGATTTGGATTGGATTTGGATTGGATTTGGATTTGGATTTGGATTGAAAAGTTTTTAGGTTTTGGTATGTTCTTATACAGAATTGTTAAAAAATCTAATAATTACTGGTGGGGTGATGGATTAACAATTGATCAATCTACGACCTCCCAGGGTTGGGAACCCATGCCTAACCGGTACATCGGTCCGGACAAAGTTAAATTTTTTCTCGTACGTGAATATGGAGTCATGCCAGCATACTCCGGGGGCTTCTTTATATTCTTGGCAGATATGAACGGCTTTGAAGAATGCTGTATAAAATCGTAAAATGAAGCATTTAAATTGTTTCTTGACGAGTGATCATAAACTTGAATACCGAGACCTATCATTATAAATTCAATTCTATGTGTGTTTCTCTGATTGTTTCAATCGATAGTATACTTTAAGGTTTCAGGACATTTGGGCACAAGTTTTTCCTAAGCCTAATTCAGATTTTTATTGGAATTGGTTCTAGGATACAAACAAAAATTTATCAAAAACAAATTAGCTTAAAACATGATACATTATAAATATTTACAAATTGGATTTATAGTAGCTATTTTAAAATGTATAACTCCGAAGAACTATTTAATATACATTAGACTGGTGAATGATTCGTCTGGCGTTTGGTGATTCACTGCAATTGCGAGTCACCTCGGTCGAACCCTCCTGAACAAATGGTACTAAATAAAGTCAGATGAAAAGATCTGTCTGTTCGCATCAGAGCTCCTCAAGGGACCACCTGGACGGTGGGGAATTCGGCATAGGTAAATCTGCAATCTCCATTTGCATCTATATACACTTTCTGAGATATGTATTGCACGTGTGCATTCCACTGAGTTCCATCGAGAGTCAAATTCAATCTTGCGCATGTCCGATCGCGATCATAACATCTGTTTCTGGCATGTCATTCATCGCATTTTTGAAGGAATAAAACATGCCTCAATTTCACAACACTGACAATGTTTCATAAATCATTGTTGAGTTTTGTCTTTCTAGTGGTATTTACAACATTGTACCCAATATGCTATCATATCACTTTAGAAACATTGATCAGCTATCATCAGTCCTCGACAAAGCTTAAGTAGTTGATCCGTGTTTATGCGAGTGTGCAAAATGTTCGCCATCACCAAACAACATATTTACTAAAATTAGTCCTTTATCTCACATATTGTATGTTTCAAGATTGTGTTTCCGAATTTTAAAACTTAATGGTGTTGGCTTCAGAGGAGCAAGGCATCTTTCTTTATAGGTTTAGATTTGTCTATTTTTCAACTCCGAAAAGATAAAGCAAAAAAAAGTCTATACGCATCAAACAACAATATGCCTATATCTAAGAAAGGAACAAGGAAGTAATTTATTCGGAATTATTTTGAGAGTTACCACAGTATTCTTTTTTGTAGAAAATGATGCGAATCCTCCATCGATTCACATCCAATCTTTTTTGAATTATTTGAAGATTGTTTTAAAAACCTTTTTAAAAACTTCAAAGTAAGGAACTTAATTCACCTAGTAGTGATTCTGCCTTTCTCGCATTAAGCCAGAACAGCAACATTGTATAGTTGAATACACTATTTTCTTCAAAACATTAAAACGCAATGGCCGATCGTTATCAAATTCAAAGGTGATCACTAGGCTTTCTGTCGAATGCAACTTCTTGAGTGAAAATTTGCCAAGGATTAATATATGACCAAAAGCTTTTTGTAGTGAGTAGAGTTTTTGGAGTGAAATGATAGCCTTTCGGTACAATTAGGTATGTTGCACGTGAAAGGCAAATAAAAAAATAAGACTAAGTGTTTGTCTTTATTTTACAGCTTATCGAAAGCTTATTATCTACTCACACTTATTATCTGAACCGTTTATTTGAGAAACTGCATATGTAACATTTTTTGGCCAAAATGAGACTTTTATATATTCCGAATCCTAGTTCAAAAATACGTATTCTGGCAAAAAATACAAAAAAAAAATTTTGTTCTGGAATGTATGACATTTTTTTCGTTTGTTTGAGAAACTACATATGTCCACGTACTTTGAAGTGCAATTGTGGAGTACTGCTTACATTTTTTGCACTGAAAGTGCCCCAGGGTGTTGAGTTTTGTCAAAAACTATTGATCTGCATCGAAGAAATCGAAAGATTCGATGCAAATTTGTTCAAAAACAGTTTTTTGTTGTTTTCTCGAAATAGTGTAAAATGGACTTATGCAGTTTCTCAAACAAATGATTCATCTACATACACTCATTAAATCGCTTTTAATTAAACGTTGTTCTGAATTTTGAAAAAGCATATTTTGTCTCCATGTTCCGTGTTGTTATCTTATGTTCATAACTCATCCACTAATCATTTTTTAAGAAGTTTAGCCTCTTGAATCATATATTCTATTAGTATTATTTGTACTAATTACTTGCAAGCAAACACCACTAGCGTTCCAGTATTCTACTAATTGTAAACGATTAAAAAATTATTCGACCGTGACAGGACTCGAACCTGCAATCTTCGGATCCGAAGTCCGACGCCTTCTCCATTAGGCCACACGGCCGATTCGTTGGTGGTGAGAGCCAAATGTAGTTTATCAACTACATGTAAGATCTATTATGGTAAAATTATTCTTATCGGCGCATGTGCGAGCAACTGCTCCTTCATACCCATCACCCTAAGTTTGAAGCTTGCTCGCATTCCTTTGAACAACCCTCCTCGCTACGATAGCATATTCAAGCAATTTTGAAAGCACAACAGTGAGGGACGTTTCGGATAGCATTAACGAGTGTAGGTTATGAAATGCTGTCTTCATAAGTATTAGAACATAATACATATTGCCAGTACTAAATGATGCGAAACACTCAAAGCACGACTGAATTCACCACGCACGAAAAAGCAGTAAGTGGTGAATATAATTATACCAACATTTCGAGCAGTTTGTTGTGTATGCGACGGCTCGTGCGAGAGATTATTTTGCATACACGCTAAAAACGAACCACACACTGAACAATTAGCACCGTTGCTTAATTAAAATAAATTGTATAGCGCTTTTTGCACTTTATAAGAGTTTTGCGAGATTTTTTTTCTCATAGTCATCTTTTTCTCACACTCAATACACTCAAAAAAGTTTGATTTTCCGTGTATAATATTTGTGTGTGAGTGCTCAATCTGAAAACAAATAGACGTCAAATCATGGCGGGAATCGATTTAGTGTACACGCTTACATGTGACTAACGAGTAATGGGTTATAATTGGGTAAATTTCAGTAACAAAAATCGATCAACCCGAAATGAGAGTGAGTGTGAGAAAAAGAAGCGGGCAAATCACAATCTACACATAACTCTTCAAATTGGTGAAATCGGCAATAATTATGTTCCGTTAGATGGATATTTTAGTAATTTCGGATAATACATGGTTTTAATGTTCACGTTTTAGTGATAAAAATGCCTACACTCTTTCATATGTTTGCAATGAGTGTTATAATTGGGTTCTGCACAAAATGAACGTAACGACAATTTTGACGTTTGGGAGGTACCGAAATTCATTTGAAATTAAAACGAGTTACATCACAAAGATTGTCTCGTCATCTCCGAACGATTGCCAATCGCGTTTCTTTTTTTCGTAGTTTTCGTTCATTGCTTTTTATTGATAATAAATTGTATATATGTAGAACATTTTAGTATAATATTGCTTCTATCATGACTTTTAAAAACTTACAAATAGAACACTCTTTCTTTTTTTATTTTACGATAAAATACGCAGTAAAGTACATTGTTTTGTTTAACCAACACATAGGGGAACGGTTCGCCACTTCATCTCATAGCTCCTATTTCCATCCCATCAAAAACAAAGCAATGGAAAGGAATTTGGTTTGATTTTTATTTTTGTGATTTTTTTCAGCAGTAAGCACGCATGTTGACAAAAAGAAGCGACGAATTTGGTGCCGTATTTCTTTGTTTAGCGATGAGATGAATATATGTACAGTGAGATTGAGATCGGAACATTTCCCCTATCTTTAAAAATACACTGAGAAAATTCTTCATATTGCATATATTTGTCGCACACGTAAATTTTTGCACTTTAAGGACATAAATATATGCAATATGTATCCACACATAAGAGACGCGCGGCTATAAAGCAAGACCATGCTGATGGTGGCTGGGTTCGATTCCCGGTGCCGGTCTAGGCAATTTCCGGATTGGAAATTGTCTCGACTTCCCTGGGCATATAAGTAGCATCGTGTTAGCCTCATGATATACGCATGCAAAAATGGTAACCTGGCTTAGAAACCTCACAGTTAATAACTGTGGAAGTGCTCAAAGAACACTAAGCTGCGAAGCGGCTCTGTCCCAGTGTGGGGATGTAATGCCAATAAGAAGAAGAAGATCCACACATAAAATCAATAACTGCATATTAGAGACCCCACATACATTTTATTTGATTATAGATTCTATTTGTACTTTGCGTGGAGAGTGGTTATGTGTGCACTAATAAACATCATGAGTTAAATTAGGGTCGTGGGTTCGAGTCCCTTCGAAGGCAAAGTGGTTACCTTCAATACATTTTTCAAATCAATATCTTCCACATAATGTACATATTCACATATGAGTTTTCACAACATTGTAAATTAATATCCAAGTCGGGTGGTTGCATTTCCGGAATATAGCCAATTAACTTTGATTGAACTTGAATGATTGGATTTTTTCCAATAAATATGTGTGGAATTTTTGCAATGTACTCGACCACTCTGTCTTTGACCTCAACTTTCTATCCCGTTTTAATTCGCTGCAATTTCATTTTCAACACATCAAATGGTGTGGAATTAACAGTTCACAAAATCACGAATGTAACCTCACTGCGTTCGCGCGCGGAATGTCTAGTACTGTGGTGGTTCACGTGTTATGACCGAGACAAAGATGCACGTGGTGCATGGAAATATTGCAAACCATCTTTCAAATATTGGTGTATAGAAGTAAATGTTTGGTTATGTTTTTGATGAAACTTACGATGTGTTCAATGGATGATTGGAATTGTTATTGGGAATTCCATAGTATGTTGTTCCACACTTGAAAGGTTCATTTGGTGTAATCGATAATTAACTGTTATTTAGGTTTCCAGCGAAAGAAACGAAACAAAATGTATTTTTTAACAAATAGATAATTGCAACAAAAAGGTTTCTAAAACGTTAAAATAATTTATGTTATCTGCATTGATGAGCTTTGCTCCCATCAATTGATTCATTTGATATTCCTTGTAAAGTATGAGCATTATGATTAAACACCTTGGTAACCTGAACTCTCCTGGAGATTGAAAAGTTTTGAAATCTTTTATCAGTTATGGAGATTTCTCAATTCCTGTATTTGTCACGTAGTCGAATCATTTTTTATTCACTTACTGGTTAATTCATTTGTTACACTTTTTTCCAATCGTTTATTTGTAAATTATGGTTTCGTTAATTTGGTAATTACATCCCCAATTCCTTAATTCGTCAATTCAATAATTTATTAAACTGGCTAATACGATAACTAACTTACTAATTGCTTTTCTAATTTATCAATTCCTTATTTCTGGACTTCCTCCAAGCATTTCGTTATCAATAACAGCAATTCTCCGTAAATAACTCTGAAATTTACTCCAAAATCTGATCTAGAAATTTCTTCAGATATCCTTCAGGATTTTCTCCAGATTTCACCGATAATTCAAAGAAAAATGCTTCTGATTTTTTTTTAGAGAAATCCTTTTAGATATTTTTTTGGAATAAATTTTCTCTAGAAATGCCTCAAGAGGTTCCCTAGGAATTCCGCCTGCAATTCCTTCGGGAACTTCCAAGGAATTTGCATATAAATACCACTGGAAAGCTACCCCAGAAAATCTCCCAGTAACTCTGGCATTCTACGGAAATTCCACCAGAATTCCTCTATTTTTTTCAAGAATTCCTCCGGAAGTTATTTGGCGATTCCCCCAAACATTGTCCAGAAACTTAATCAGAAATTTCTCTAGAAATGAAACAACAATTCTAGCACGAAATCTCTCAGGAATCAACTGAGAGTTACAACAAAAATACCTCCAAAAATTCTCCAGACATTTCGCCAGAAATCCCTCTGAAAATTCTAGCAGCAATGCCTCTAGAAATTTTTCAGAATTTTCATCTGAAAATTCCGCCTGAAAATTATTTGAAAATTCCCCAGAAATTTCTTCGGAAATTCTCCCAATAATTGCTCCAGAAAATCTATCAAAAGTTTCTCCAGAAATTCGTTCAAGAATTTCTTCAGTAAATCGCAATTGCAGTTGGAAAAGATTACAAAAAATACCTCACCATATTTGATGCAAATAAAATTGAGCCCAATATTGTCCTCTGCAAATAGGGATAAAAACATTTGGTTACTATATTTGTTTTACATGTTCCAGCGAAAATTACGAAAAAAAACAGATTTGGCAAATCAACGATTGAATCTTTGTTTTCAAAAGCAGATAAGTCGTTTTGAAAATTTGGTATTAAAATGCACGGATATTTGTCAATACGCATTGTGCTAAAATCACTCCCACGTTTTGAAACCCTCCCCGAACTTTTTCGGGTTTGAAAAATCAGCACAATCAGTTCAGTTCGCGTTGGGTACGAATTTGTAAGATAAAAAAATGTCGGATCCGGGTCGGTACGGGTTTCAGAAAAAAAACCCAGATTAATCCACCTAGCGGTGATGATGCCTTTCTCGTGCGGTAAAAAAATAGTATTTTGGGCATTACTTCTGCGCCAATCGTCTGATCGGGCCAATATTCAATGGGAAATAATGAGACAAGATTCTGCGTCGAATGCAACCTGTTGCGAGGAAATCGGTTCAGGGAAAATGCATTAAAAGTGAGCTAGATTTTTTTACGCGCTTTTTTCTGAGAAAAAGTATTTTGGACATAATTACCTAGCCCATTGTCCGATCCATCCAATTTTCAATAGGAAATAATGGGGCAGAATACTGCGTCGAATGCAGCCTGTTGTGAGGGAATCCGTTTAGGGTAAGTGCATTAAAAATGAGCTAAACTTTTTTACGCGCTTTTTTATGAGAAAAAGTATTTTGGCCATAACTCCCAAGCCCATAGTCCGATCCGGCCAATTTTCAATAGGAAACAATGGGGCAGAATACTGCGTCAAATGCAACCTGTTGCGAAGAAATCGGTCAAGGGAAAGTACAAAAAAAGTGAGCGAGACTTTTTTACGCGTTGTTTTATGAGGAAAAGTATTTTGGCCATAACTCCCAAGCCCATAGTCCGATCCGGCCAATTTTCAATAGGAAACAATGGGGCAGAATACTGCGTCAAATGCAACCTGTTGCGAAGAAATCGGTCAAGGGGAAGTACAAAAAAAGTGAGCGAGACTTTTTGCTCTTTTGGTGCGCACATACACACACACATACACACACACACACACACACGCACACACACACAGACATCACCTCAATTCGTCGAGCTGAGTCGATTGGTATATAACACTATGGGTCTCCGAGCCTTCTATAAAAAGTTTGTTTTTGGAGTGAACATATAGCCTTTACGTATACTTAGTATACGAGAAAGGCAAAAATATTGAATATTATTTTATTCAGTTTTGTTGATTGTGAGGCTAGTTCATTGTTTGGGCTTACATCAATTTAAAATCAACTAGAAAATATCTAGTTTGAATTTTTTGGACAAAACTTATTTTCGAGTATGTCGGGTTATGGTCGATTAAGGGTTTACGAATGCAACAATTTTCAGACATGGGTCGGGTTCGAGTTTAATAAGATTTTTTTATTCCGTATTTGGATCCTGTCCGGGTTGGAAGGAAATTTACAAATCGATTTCGGGGTTGCAAAATGTGAAACCCGACCATCTCTAACCTGTTGATGGAGTCGGTTTGCGTGGGAGTGCTCTTAGATTCGACAAATCACAGTTGTTTCATAAGGGCTAATGTCGCAAAGAGCTCGAATGGAGAACAATGGCACAGAGAAACAGACGTCTCACTTAGAACAAAATGCAATCAAAATCATCGTCACAAAAACTTTGTCGCCCAATGCTAAAATCCCGGTGAGTGGCCAAGCGGCAACCAGATGGCGGTAGTGTGCAAACGTCAAACACAAGCAAAATCGATGAAAGCGCCATCGGTGGCCGATTGACCACCTACAAAAAGTTAAATAAACCGTTAAAAAGGTGTACGATGGAACATATGTTGAGTGAGACGTCTGTTTCTCTGTGACAATGGGTTCGAATTTTCCATGACATGTTTTCAATTATAGGAAAAGTAGCATTGGCGTAACAAATGAAAAATTTTAACAGTCATAATACAGAAAGTTTACCATTTTCGCTTGACCCAACTAGTGTATATTGTTCGCAAGTTGGCCTATCAAATATCCATGGACGACTCAAACATTTCAAATAATGTTCATCGACTCTCAGCCCTGACAGAAAATATCTAGAAATCTCGTAGAATTCCTAAAATCCTTGATAGGTTCAGAAAACCATTGCCGTTAATGGAATGTGAAGCACGACCCTGATCTTAAAAGGCTCCATTGATTTGCTTAGAACCTAGAATACATTATAAATTAAATATTGGATAAATTAGTTAGTTAAATTCTTTTCTTCGGCTTTCAATTCAATAGCCTGACAATTCATACGAGATTTCAAACGGCGATCTGACTTTATCAAACCTTGAAACCAAAAATCTACATTCCAATACAACTTATTTGTCGTTAATTTTCAATTTAGTTTAAAAACTTAGCAACAAATTAATTTATAGGAACAAATTTGACGCATATTTTCAAATAAACTGTCTGAGAAGCTGCACGAGTTGTCATCTAACTCAATTATTTTACGCCAACTGAGATATTTCCACTGTTTACATTGCGGCAGCGACAGTAGGAGCTTAGGCTTCGGTCCGATTCGCGAATTAAAATCAAATTAAACTCAAAAGTTGCAGTTAGGAAATTATGAAATTCCCCAGTCATAAGAATGGTTGGGGCTACTCAGCAAGACCAACAAAACATCTATCAAAAATTATTCAATATCTGTCAAAAATAATCTTGCTCTGCAAGCAGGGTTTTTTTGAAAATTATTGAACTGTTATTTTTAAGTTTAATTTGACTTCAATTCGCAAATCGGATCAAAGCCTTAGAGAATCAAAATAAGTGTGCGGAGTTTATAAAATCCATCCAAAAAATACCCAGTTCTGTCTTATTCAACTTTTAGTTAGCTCTCCGTACCGTACCGTGATGATTGAAATGCGTTGCATCTATTAGAATTAGCTTTAGTCAGAAAGCTAAAGATCATACACTCGATTTATATAACAAATCATAATGAATTGATCCTTTGCTAATCAGAGGACTAGATTTGTGCAATACTTATGCAAAGTAACACATTTTCTGGGGGGCTAGCTAGATCCTAGGTGGGACTAAAGCCCCCCTAGCCCCCTGTAGTGAAGTCAATGGTTATTTTAAATGTTAATAATGTTCATAAAAAAACATTCATATCTAAAAGTAAAATCAGCATTGATTCAAATCGATTGAAAACCATGAATGGAACATTGCTGGGGAAACCAGCGAGTTTGTTCTATTTTGCTCCAGATTCAAACTAGAATAGTGGTCGAAAATTTGGAATGAAACTAAATCACTGCTGATTTCACTCTATCAAGCCACATACAAATTAAATTTTACTCCTATTGATTTCGATTAAAAATTTGATTATAGAACAAGTCGTCCTTTTTTTTAACAGTCAGTGTACACTTGCAACCTTCAGAAATGCGTCATATTTTGGACAACATACTTTTCGCCCAAATACCACTCCCAGCTGTTAACCTTTTTGTCAATATCGCCTGTTTGCACCGTCTCGTTGTATTTTCAAAGTACCGTTTAGCCCTTTTGCAGAAATGTGTTTTTGATGCAAGAACAAAGTGTCACAATACAAAATTGAAACACAGTTCAGCCCTTTTGTTGCCATGGAGGAAAATGGGTGCAATCGCACCAAGATAAAAACTCCATCCGAAATGAAATATTGCCCTTTTGCATGTTGTGTTATTATACACTAAAAAACCCGACTTAATCCACCTACAGTGAATGGAACCCTTCTTACACCTTTGAAAGGTTATGGGTGCACTGCATATTACAATTTCTATGCATTAACATGAACTTTAATTGAATCATTTGTTTGAGAAACTGCATAAGTCCATTTTACACTATTTCGAGAAAACAACAAAAAACTGTTTTTTAAACAAATTTGCACCGAATCTATCGATTTCTTCGATACGGATCAATAGTTTTTGGCAAAACCCAACACCCTGGGGCATTTTCAGTGCAAAAAAATCTAAGCAGTACTCCACAATTGCTCTTCAAAGTACGTGGACATATGTAGTTTCTCAAACAAACGAAAAAAAATTCATACATTCCTGAACAAAATTTTTTTTTCGTATTTTTTGTCAGAATACATATTTTTGGACGAGGATTCAGAATATATAAAAATCTCATTTTGGCCAAAAATGTTACATATGCAGTTTCTCAAACAAACGGTTCAATTGGATAACAAATAAACGAAATTTTATGCTCGAAAAAAAGTTCGAATCTTTAGTTGGTCATTTTTTTCGGATTTCAGAGATATCAGCAGGATTCAATACCCGATTAAAAAAAATTCATTTCATGTCAATATTTTACCTTCCGCTTATAGTTAAGAGAGCTCAATCAGATAGCAAACTATTGAGATCTTGAAGGGGCTCTATCTTGTAACATACACATTTTATATCTAGTTCTTTGATCTGCGATTATGGTAATAGTAAAAGGGGAAAAAAAAGTTATATGAAATTAATATTTATTATTTTTACAAATAAAATAATTCAAGCAGCACCAAGACACAAGTGAGAAAGTCGTATATCCATAAAAAGCGAAATAAGCATAAAGCAAATATTGGTCGCAACATTGGTAAAATATTAAGCCCCAAACGCAATACAACGGAAACGTAAAATTTGACAGTTAACCCATATATTTTCTGTCAAATTTGCCCTTTTCGTCGCCGTTCCGTTGTATTGCGTTTGGGGCTTTATTTTCATCGATTTCAAAATAAAAAAGGGATATTTCTGGAAATTTAACAATTTTAAAAAATTCAAAAAGACTGCAGATTTGATTTGCCGCTTTAAATGGCAATATTACAGCTTCTGTTTAAGCCCAAAAGAGTCCAAATCGGGTCATAGACGGCTGAGATATTGGTATGACAATTCTTCATTAGTAGTCTGAAAATATGTCTCATATTCGTATTTCACAGATATCTCTGAAACCGAATTTCCGATTGCAGAAAAAAATTAATGGGTCCAATGACAAAAACATAGCTTTCGTTTAAAGATAAAATCGCACAAATCGGTCCAAGGACGACTGAGATCTTGATGGGACATATTTTACCAATGTGTGAAGTTGATACGTATAATGCTTTATGTTCGTATTTCAGAGATATCTCCGGAACCCAATGTCTAATTGCAAAAACAAAATACAATGGGTTCAATGGCAAAGTCATTGCTTTCGTTTAAAGATAAAATCATGCAAATTGGTTTACAGACGGCTGAGATATTCATGTGATATTATTTTGTTAGTTTTCTGAAAATACACTTCATGTTCGTATTTCTCACATATCTCTGAAACCAAATGTCCGATTGCAAACAAAATTAAACTTTAGTGTTAAAATCGTGCAAATCGGTCCACGGACGGCTGAGATCTTGATGTGACATTTTTGTAACGCACACACATACGCACACACACACATACATACATGTGCTCAGTTCGTCGAGCTGAGTTGATTGGTATATACGACTTGGGTCCAGTGGATTAAAATGTACTGTCTTGAACTGTAAATCTGTTGATGGTCACGTGCTGCATGTGTGACGGTCATGTAACACAAATTATTGTAGCATGACAGAAAAAAGAGTCATGAGCTACCGTGACATTTTTCTATACGACATAATATGTGTCACAAATAAAACGAATGGAATATAATTTTGAAGGTGATGAATGCATTACCAATGGAGTTAAATACTTGAAAATGATAGAGTTAATTATACGCTGAGCTCGCTGTTGGTGCTTTTTTTACGCGGATTGTGGGATTTATAAGTTAAATTTCCTATTTTCCGGGTATTGGCCACCCGAAATGAACAATAATTACAATATTATGAAAACTTGATTTGCATATACACAGCAAGTGAAAGATTTAAGAAAGATGAACGGTTTAACGCTAATTTATACAAAATGTTTTTTTTTTTCACGCGAGTAAAAACCACTAGAAATCGATTTCGTTGAGCCATTTCTTACGTTTATTTTAAAATTCGCGTTTACTGATTATCGATATTTACACCCAGGTTTTTTTACGCGGTAGGAATTCGTTAATTTCTCGGTTAACCTGAACTTTCACAGCTTTTTAAATACCCCCTGAATTTTCTTTGATTTTTTGTGAGTTTTTTCGTGGGGTTGACTCATTATTTTTTTGACGCTGAAGGTCTTAGACGACTAAAACCAAACCGTGTAAAAAAAAACCTGGGTGTAATAGCTTTTTTCGGTGTGCATCTTTTTCAAAATCAATTAGGACTACATATTTGAAAAAAAATATATATTTTTCAAGAAGTATACTGTTTGGGCTGACGACGTTCGTTCTCACATTAAAAATTCTAAGCTAACATCCAGCGTTGACTACGACTTCAGCATATGTGACTACCATATTATCAATAAACGGATCGCTATCCTGAACTGCAATCAGGTTACCAATTATGCTTCTATCAATCATTCCGTTATCACGATCTATTGTGCCGTGATCCGGGGGAAAATTGATATTTTTTTTAGTTGTTTTGTACATATTTCCTCCGTAAGTGGCTTTTCTCATATTTTCAAAACGAGTACTGCTACATGTATAACGTATTAGGCAAGTGTTCTTGATTATTTGATAATTTTAAACTTGTTTTAATACCCGATTAAAAAAAATTCATTTCATGTCAATATTTTACCTTCCGCTTATAGTTAAGAGAGCTCAATCAGATAGCAAACTATTGAGATCTTGAAGGGGCTCTATCTTGTAACATACACATTTTATATCTAGTTCTTTGATCTCCGATTATGGTAATAGTAAAAGGGGGAAAAAAAAAGTTATATGAAATTAATATTTATTATTTTTACAAATAAAATAATTCAAGCAGCACCAAGACACAAGTGAGAAAGTCGTATATCCATAAAAACCGAAATAAGCATAAAGCAAACATTGGTCGCAACATTGGTAAAATATTAAGCCCCAAACGCAATACAACGGAACGGAAAATTTGACAGTTAGCCCATATATTTTCTGTCAAATTTGCCGTTTCCGTCGCCGTTCCGTTGTATTGCGTTTGGGGCTTTATTTTCATCGATTTCAAAATAAAAACCCAGATTAATCCACCTAGCGGTGATGGTGCCTTTCTCGACCTTCGTAAAATGTGTGTGCTTGAAAATAGATGAGCTAGTAGCTAGGAGTAAAAAAGACAAATTTCTTTGTCCGTTCTATGAAAATCAGATTATTTATGGCAAGATATTGTAGATCCAGTTGAAAACCGAAAATCATATTTTGTCCCATTCCCGGATGTCGCGACTGCATCGCGAGTGGTGCCCGACTATGGCACAGTTGCGCACTACTCGCGATGCAGTTGCAACATCCGGAAATGCGAGAAAATGCGATTGTCGCGAAACCTCGGTTCGGTTTTCACCTTGATCTACAATATGCTAATAAGAATTTCGACATTTTTGTTTCCTTTTCCAATCTTTTTGACGTACATACCCCTGTTTTATTTTACCCAGTCATATATTTTAAGGATATCACTTTTGGATGTAAATTGAACTGAAGCTCCGACTACACAAAAAGAAAACGAAAATGTCATTCCCATCAAGCGAGCGGGCAATATTTATTATGATATAAATCTCATGACCGTCTTTCTACCAAACTCCCGTATGAAGAGGAAGGGAAGTGTATCAGTGTGGAAGCATCCGATAGTTCGTTTTCGGAAAGAAATTATAGCCTTTCGGTACAACTTTGTTGCACAAGAAAGGCAAAAAGTATTTTGGCCATAATTTCAAAGGTAATAGTCCAATCTGGCCAACTTTCTAAATAGAACAGGATTTCGCATCTAATGCAATTTGTTGTGAGTAAATCGGTTGAGGGTAAGTCCATTAAAAGTCAGCTAGACTTTTTTACTAGCTTTTTTATAACACATAGTATATTTTGGCCATAATTTCTGTGCCCATGGTCCAAATTTTCAATAGAAAACAATACGACAGGATTCCGCGTCGAATGAAACTTGTTGGAATTATAGATAGTGGAATATATAGATGAGTGAAGATAAATCCTCTGTCTCCAAACGAACTGTCAAACGTGTCTCCAAACGAGCATGACGTCACGATTTCAATGGAAACGTTAAGGGCTGTGACGTCATATGTGCGTGTGCACGGGCAGAAAAATCGACTCAGCCATACTTTCGCTCATCTTTATATTCTACTATCTATAGTTGGAATTAAATCGGTTGAGGATAAGTTCCAAAAAAGTGAGCTAAACTTTTCGCACTTTTGGTGCGCGCACACACACACACAGAGACTTCATCGCAGTTTATCGAGCTTATACGTATATAACACTATGAGTCTCCAGGCCTTCTGTAAAAGTTTGGTTTTGGAGCGAACATACAGCCTTTTCGTAGAAAAAGGCAAAATGGTGTCTCAGCCATAATTTCCGATCCCATAGTCCGATCTAGCCAATTTTCAATAGAAAACAATGGGACAAGATTCTGCGTCGAATGCAATCTGTTGCGAGCGTCAATAGATGAAGTCTAAGTGCTAAAAAAGTGAGCTAGACTTTTCGAACTCTTTTCACAATAAATAGTAATTTGACCATAACATGTAAGCCCATAGTCCGATCTGGCCAATTTTCAATAAGAAAATATGAGACATTCTGCGTCGAATGCAACTTGTTGTGAGCAAATCGGTTATGATATGTGCCCGAAAAATGAGTGACATTTTTCACGCGATTTTTTCGTATGAATTTGTATTTTGGCCATAACTTTCGATCCCATAGTCCGATCTGGCCAAATTCAAATAGGAAACAATGGGACAGGATTCTGCGTCGAATGCAACTTGTTGCGAGCAAATCGGTTGTGGATAAGTGCCCGAATAATGAGTGACATTTTTTACGCGATTTTTTCGTATGAATTTGTATTTTGGTCATAACTTTCGTTCCCATAGTTCGATCTGGCCAATTTCAAATAGGAAACAATGGGACAGGATTCTGCGTCGAATGCAACTTGTTGCGAGCAAATCGGTTGAGGATAAGTGCCCGAAAAATGAGTGACATTTTTTACGCGATTTTTTCGTATGAATTTGTATTTTGGCCATAGCTTCTGATCCCATAGTTCGATCTGGCCAATTTCAAATAGGAAACAATGGGACAGGATTCTGCGTCGAATGCAACTTGTTGCGAGCAAATCGGTTGAGGATAAGTGCCCGAAAAATGAGTGACATTTTTTACGCGATTTTTTCGTATGAATTTGTATTTTGGCCATAACTTTAGATCCCATAGTCCGATCTGGCCAATTTCAAATAGGAAACAATGGGACAGGATTCTGCGTCGAATGCAACTTGTTGCGAGCAAATCGGTTGAGGGTAAATGCCCGAAAAATGAGTGACATTTTTTACGCGATTTTTTCGTATGAATTTGTATTTTGGCCAGAACTTTTGATCCCATAGTCCGATCTGGCCAATTTCAAATAGGAAATAATAAGACAGGATTCTGCGTCGAATGCAACTTGTTGCAAGCAAATCGGTTGAGGGTAAGTGCCCGAAAAATGAGTGACATTTTTTTAGTAGTTTTGCGCACACACACACACACACACACACACACACACACACACACACACACACACACACACACACACACACACACACACACACACACACACACACACACACACACACACACACACACACACACACACACACACACACACACACACACACACACACACACACACACACACACACACACACACACACACACACACACACACACACACACACACACACACACACACACACACACACACACACACACACACACACACACACACACACACACACACACAGACATCGGGGGCAGCAGGGACTTTGTCCAAGGGCTTGACGACCCCTCCCCATGGCCACTGCGAGTTAGGGGCGTGTTTAGGATGTGGTGGGGTTTGACAGTGGGCTCTGTTGATCCTCTATACAAAGCTGCATGTGTCTGCAAGCAGGCCCTATCACAGCGACCGTGCGCCGCTCAAAGCACACAAGCCCAAGAGGAGTGCCAACCGGCACATCAGGATTCATACCAGTAAGATCCTGATTATGGTATACTGGTCACGGCAAACGACATTGGACGATTCTCGGTTTATGGATAGGACTAGGCGTATATGGGCTGACAGTCGAGCTATTCTGTTTCCTGAGTAAAAAAGAGTGACATCTTTTTGAAACGGCAGGCAGGCTAATGGTTCGACTGCCTCCGTCCCGGTAAACAACCTGGCAGGCCTCCGGTAACGCTCAACACCTGTCACCTAGACTGGTGGGTAGTAGGTTCAGATGTAACATTCCTGATCTACGTCGATCCGGCTCTGAACACGGTGCTATAAGGCACCGGAGTCAACCCTTGTATGGACCTCACTGTTTACAAAGGCACCCATGGCATAACAACAGGCGACAATCTATACCGAGTAGAGATAACGGCCCGGAGGGGACCCTTTAACATGGAAACGAATACAAAAATCAACGAAGGAGCAGGCGGAGCGATTGTTTTCGCAAAGAGTGGGAAGCTGCAGCGATCTCCAGTGATGGCGCAGGCAGCAGTAGCAAGTACCAGCAGTTTGGCCAAGACTTCTGAGAACCAGGCAGGCCAACAGGAGCTAGGATCCGAGAATAGGGTGTCCACACCAAAATCGGCAAGTAGTGTTATTCAGGAGGAACTACAACTTGGGAGGTCCAACCTGATGGAAGTGCGGAAGCGAGTCAACGAGCTTTATGACTTCGTGAAGGACAAACACAATGTCCACACTAAGATAAAGGTTCTAGTGACGAGCATCAAATCCGCCGTTAAAGCTGCCGAGCACGAACAGAACGCGCTCAAAAAGAGCTGAGGCAGCTGAAAAACGCTGAGAGAGGGAGCGGAGCATGCAGCAGACACACAGCAGACACCAATGAGCATCCAAAATACTCGCACGGAGAAGCGAAGCAGGGACTCGCCAGGGGAGCAGGAAGTCCCGAAGAAGCAGCGGAACGTGCACGATTGTGCTAACGTACTAAAGGATGGCGCCAAGAACGGTGAATGGCAAACCGTAGAAAGCCAGCGAGAGAAGAGGAAGAAGCAGAAGGTGACTATGGAAAAGAAGAAGGAACAGAAGAAGAAAGAAAAACGTCGATCTCCTCAGGAGAGGGTCAAGGGCGACGCCCTGATCATCGAAGCGAGCGACAGGACGACGTATGCAGCAATCCTAAGGAAAGTAAGAGAAAACCCGGATCTCAAGGACTTGGGAGAGAAAGTAGTGAGGACTAGGCGTACTCAGAAGGGGGAGTTGCTGTTCGAGCTGAAGAAAGATCCAACAATCAAAAGCTCGGCCTTCCGGGAGCTCGTTGCCAATTCCTTGGGCAGTGAAGCAAACGTAAGAGCTCTTACACAGGAAGCAGTAGTCGAGTGCAGAGACCTGGACGAGATTACGTCGGAAGACGAACTGAGGGAGGCTCTTGTCTCACAATGTGTGCTGAGTGAGGTGCAGATGACGATCCGGCTGAGGAAAGCGTACGGTGGTACACAAGTAGCAGCGATACGATTACCAGCAGTTGCTGCCAACAAAATGGTGGAGGTGGGCAAGGTGAAAGTCGGATGGTCGGTGTGCCCGTTGAGACTCACTCCGCGGGTCACCAAAGAGATGGAGAGATGCTTCAAATGCATGGCGTTTGGACACCAGGCGCGAAACTGCAAAGGTCCGGATAGGTCCGGTCTATGTAGAAAATGTGGCGAAGAAGGACACGTTGCTAGGGACTGTACGAAGCAACCGCGATGCCTGCTCTGCAAACCGGAGGACGGTAACGACCATACGACGGGTGGCTTCCAATGCCCTGCATACAAGAAGGCGATGGCGGGCCGAGATTAATGGAGATCATCCAGTTGAATCTCAATCATTGCGACACCGCACAGCAGCTGTTGTGGCAGTCGACAACAGAAGCAATGTGCGACGTG
The DNA here is from genome assembly GCF_024139115.2 of Armigeres subalbatus. Taxonomy (NCBI): domain Eukaryota; kingdom Metazoa; phylum Arthropoda; class Insecta; order Diptera; family Culicidae; genus Armigeres; species Armigeres subalbatus. The sequence continues at coordinate 186,324,334 of NC_085139.1, forward strand.
GCAATTATTGCTGAGCCGTACCGGATCCCTTCTGACAACGGCAACTGGGTGGCGGATGCTACGGGGATTGCGGCTATCCAAGTGATGGGCAGATTCCCTATCCAAGAGGTGGTAGACAGCTCTAACGAAGGTTTTGTTGTCGCCAAAATCAACGGGATCTTCGTGTGTAGCTGCTACGTACCCCACGGTGGACTTTAGAGCAGTACAACAGGATGCTGGATGCACTCACGGAGAAGCTGATCGGCCTTAAACCCGCAATCATCGGAGGCGACTTCAATGCTTGGGCAGTGGATTGGGGGAGCAGGCTGACCAACGCCAGAGGTTACAGTTTGCTGGAGGCGCTTGCAAAGCTGGAAGTCAGACTGTGCAACGAAGGTACCGTTAGTACATTTCGCAGAGACAGCAGGGAGTCCATCATTGACGTGACGTTTTGCAGCCCGTCGCTGGTGAGAAACATGAACTGGAGAGTTTGTGAGGACTACACTCATAGTGATCACCAAGCTATCCGGTACAGTGTTGGAACACGGCTACCGACGACGCGGAGAGGGATAAGGACTACCGGGCGAAGATGGAAAACGAAGGACTTTGACAAGGAGCTTTTCATCGAAGCACTTCGAGTTGACAGCGGCGCAATAAATCTGGAAGCAGATGAACTGACGGAAACGTTAGCGAGGGCTTGCGATGCGTCGATGCCAAGAAAACTGGAGCCATTAGACAGCCGACGCCCAAATTACTGGTGGAACGAATCTCTTACCAATCTTCGTGCTGCCTGTCTCAGGGCCAGGAGACGTTTTCAGAGGGCAAGGTCTGAAACGGTAAGAGAAGAACGTAAGATAGTTTTCCGGGAAGCTAGAGCGGCTTTCAAACGGGAGATCAAAGTCAGCAAGTCCAACTGCTTCAAGCAGTTGTGCCAAGAAGCTGACGCTGATCCTTGGGGCAATGCTTATCGGGTGGCAATAACGAAAATCAAGGGTCCAGCGACGCCAGCGGAGATGTGTCCGGACAAGCTGAAGATCATCGTGGACGGTCTTTTCCCGCAACATGATTCTACGATGTGGCCGCCTGCACCGTACGAAGATGAAGACCGTGTCACCATTGCAGGTATGCAAGTTTCCAACGACGAGCTGTCATCAGTGGCGAAAGGTCTGAAGAAGAAGAAAGCTCCGGGTCCGGATGGAATTCCAAACGTGGCTTTAAAAACTGCGATACTGGCGTTTCCAGATTTGTTCAGGATGGTGCTGCAGAAATGCCTAGCAGATGGTTACTTTCCGAATAAGTGGAAGATTCAGAAACTGGTGTTACTGCCGAAACCAGGAAAACCGTTGGGGAGTCCAGCTTCGTATAGGCCCATATGCCTGCTGGATACACTGGGGAAGCTTCTGGAAAGGATTATCCTTAACAGGCTGATATCGGCTTGTCGGAGAAGCAGTTTGGATTCCGAAAAGGCAGATCGACGGTGGATGCAATTAAGGCGGTCGTTGAAGTTGCAGAGAAAGCATCCAAGAAAAAGAGGTGCGGCAATCGGTTCTGCGCCGTAGTAACAATTGACGTCAAAAACGCGTTCAACAGTGCCAGCTGGGAGGCCATCGCCGTAGCGCTGCATGGAATGCGGGTTCCTGGCTATTTGTGTAGAATCCTTAAGAGCTACTTCGAAAACCGGATCCTGGTCTACGATACGAACTCGGGGCAGAAGTCGATTAGGGTTACGGCGGGTGTTCCGCAAGGCTCCATACTTGGCCCAATGCTGTGGAACGTTATGTACAACGGAGTGCTAAAGCTGAAGTTGCCCAAAGGCGTGCAGATCTTCGGATTCGCGGATGATGTCGTTCTAACGATAACCGGAGAGTCGCTGGAAGAGGTAGATATGCTGGTGGCGGAGACGACCGACGCAGTTGAAAACTGGATGAATGGGGTCAAGCTGCAGCTTGCTCACCACAAAACGGAAGTGATGCTGGTCAGCAACTGCCGAATCATACAGCGAATGCAGATTATCGTCGGAGAGCACGACATACCGTCCGTGCGGGCTTTGAGACATCTAGGAGTGATGATCGACGACCGTTTGAATTTCAACACCCATGTCGACTATTCCTGCGAGAAGGCGGCAAAGATGGTCAGTGCGCTTGCTAGGATCATGCCGAACGTTGGCGGACCGAGAGGCAGCTGTAGGCGTCTTCTGGCGACCGTATCATCCTCAATACTTAGGTACGGCGTTCCAGCCTGGGGAGCTGCGCTCAAGACGAAACGTAATCGCAGGAAGTTGAATAGCGTGTTTCGTCTAATGGCCATTCGAGTGGCGAGTGCGTACCGAACAATTTCGTCAGAGGCAGTTTGCGTTATCGCAGGGATGATTCCAATCTGCATAACCTTAGCAGAGGATATCGAGTGCTACCAACGGAGAGGTACCAGAAATGTGAGGGAGACGATGAGACTGGACTCAATGGTGAAGTGGCAGCAGGAGTGGGACAATGCAGACAATGGAAGGTGGACCCACCGGCTCATCCCCAATGTGTCGACGTGGGTGAACAGGGAGCATGGAGAGGTGAACTTTCACCTCACTCAGTTCCTATCCGGACACGGTTGTTTCCGCCAATATCTGCATCGATGTGGCCATGCGTCATCGCCATTCTGCCCGGCGTGTATCAACGTAGAGGAGACTCCAGAGCACGTGTTATTCGATTGTCCGAGGTTTGCGGAAGCACGTAGAGGAATGCCTGCCCTAAGCGTGGACAACATCGCAGAGCGAATGTGTCACGATGAAGATACGTGGAATGTGGTAAGCAGAGTCGTGAGGCAAATATTGTCAGAGCTGCAGCGTAGATGGAGAAGGGACCAGCAAACAAGCGTCGGCTCGGAGGAAAATCCAGCATAGTGAGCAGTGTTGGCCTCGGGTCGTCGGGGCGCCGGTGAACCGGAAGTTTTCTGCCAACCGGAATCGTCGGACCGACTTCGGCACTCGATCAGTCAACCTGCCGAAGAAAGAAGAAAGAAGAAGGAAGTGCTTCGGGTATGTAGGGCACCGCCAGTGCGGACGTTATCCACCACCGGAACTGTCGGACCACCTCTGCAACCCGAAGACGAAGTCGGCGCAATGCGCGAAAGCGTCCCCTGCGATAGCCGCCGGTAGTCGGGGCACCATCAGTGCGGAAGTTTCCTTCACCGGAACTGGTGGACCACCCTCGACGCCGGGGGAAGTCAGGAGGATTCGAGTGAGGAAGCTTGCGGCACGACCGCCGAGGGATCGAGACAATGTAGCAGTGGATCTCAGCAAGCCAGTCGGCGAACTAGCCTAAGCTAGGGGCCGGAATTTTAGAAGAAGTGCATGAGCACAGCCCCCCCCCGAAGTAGTCGCAGCATCCAGTGGTCCCGGGGGGATCGAGGCAAGGAGGATAAGGGACCCGGTTTATCCGGGAGGCACATTTTTAGCAGGTCGGGAGGAGCCCATCCCTGTTCGCCTTCGAGCATAGTGTGGATGCTCGAGGTGTCTGTCGCGCAGATTTTTGATGGCCTTTAACCCTTGTAAAAAAAAAAAAAAAAAAAAACACACACACAGACATCACCTCAATTCGTCGAACTGAGTCGATTGGTATATAACACTATGGGTCTCCGGGCCTTCTATAAAAAGTTTGTTTTTGGAGCGATCATATAGCCTTTACCGTATACTTAGTATACGAGAAAGGCAAAAAGGGATATTTCTGGAAATTTAACAATTTTAAAAAATTCAAAAAGACTGCAGATTTGATTTGCCGCTTTAAATGGCAATATTACAGCTTCTGTTTAAGCCCAAAAGAGTCCAAATCGGGTCATAGACGGCTGAGATATTGGTATGACAATTCTTCATTAGTAGTCTGAAAATATGTCTCATATTCGTATTTCACAGATATCTCTGAAACCGAATTTCCGATTGCAGAAAAAAATTAATGGGTCCAATGACAAAAACATAGCTTTCGTTTAAAGATAAAATCGCACAAATCGGTCCAAGGACGACTGAGATCTTGATGGGACATATTTTACCAATGTGTGAAGTTGATACGTATAATGCTTTATGTTCGTATTTCAGAGATATCTCCGGAACCCAATGTCTAATTGCAAAAACAAAATACAATGGGTTCAATGGCAAAGTCATTGCTTTCGTTTAAAGATAAAATCATGCAAATTGGTTTACAGACGGCTGAGATATTCATGTGATATTATTTTGTAAGTTTTCTGAAAATACACTTCGTGTTCGTATTTCTCACATATCTCTGAAACCAAATGTCCGATTGCAAACAAAATTAAACTTTAGTGTTAAAATCGTGCAAATCGGTCCACGGACGGCTGAGATCTTGATGTGACATTTTTGTAACGCACACACATACGCACACACACACATACATACATGTGCTCAGTTCGTCGAGCTGAGTTGATTGGTATATACGACTTGGGTCCAGTGGATTAAAATGTACTGTCTTAAACTGTAAATCTGTTGATGGTCACGTGCTGCATGTGTGACGGTCGTGTAACACAAATTATTGTAGCATGACAGACAAAAAAAGTCATGAGCTACCGTGACATTTTTCTATACGACATAATATGTGTCACAAATAAAACGAATGGAATATAATTTTGAAGGTGATGAATGCATTACCAATGGAGTTAAATACTTGAAAATGATAGAGTTAATTATACGCTGAGCTCGCTGTTGGTGCTTTTTTTACGCGGATTGTGGGATTTATAAGTTAAATTTCCTATTTTCCGGGTATTGGCCACCCGAAATGAACAATAATTACAATATTATGAAAACTTGATTTGCATATACACAGCAAGTGAAAGATTTAAGAAAGATGAACGGTTTAACGCTAATTTATACAAAATGTTTTTTTTTTCACGCGAGTAAAAACCACTAGAAATCGATTTCGATGAGCCATTTCTTTCGTTTATTTGAAAATTCGCGTTTACTGATTATCGATATTTACACCCAGTTTTTTTTACGCGGTAGGAATTCGTTAATTTCTCGGTTAACCTGAACTTTCACAGCTTTTTAAATACCCCCTGAATTTTCTTTGATTTTTTGTGAGTTTTTTCGTGGGGTTGACTCATTATTTTTTGACGCTGAAGGTCTTAGACGACTAAAACCAAACCGTGTAAAAAAACCTGGGTGCTTTTTCGGTGTGCATCTTTTTCAAAATCAATTAGGACTATAAGCTATTTTACGAGACAGTTTCGATCAGTTGATCGAGTCTTTTGCATCAATTGAGTGAACGGCTCGGCGTTTTGTTTTGGTAAATTTGCACGGCAACCATCATCATTTCGTCATCATCATCATCATTTCGTTTCATTTTCGCAAGTGTTCCCTACCAAAAGTAAATATTAGTGTTTGGTCTCCTGTCATTTCACCCGTATTGTAAAATAGCTTATTTGAAAAAAAATATATATTTTTCAAGAAGTATACTGTTTGGGCTGACGACGTTCGTTCTCACATTAAAAATTCTAGGCTGACATCCAGCGTTGACTACGACTTCAGCATATGTGACTACCATATTATCAATAAACGGATCATTATCCTGAACTGCAATCAAGTTACCAATTATGCTTATATCAATCATTCCGTTATCACGACCTATTGTGCCGTGATCCGGGGGAACATTGATATTTTTTTTAATTGTTTTGTACATATTTCCTCCGTAAGTGGCTTTTCTCATATTTTCAAAACAAGTACTGCTCTACATGTCTAACGTATTAGGCAGTTGTTCTTGATTATTGTATAATTTTAAACTTGTTTTAAAAATCTTTTTTGTGGAGTTTTTTACTCTTCAATTTGATTAACTTTTATCATCAAACGTTTCAATCATTTATCTATGTATAAACCAAGCGTCGGTAAACGCCTTAAGGCAGGCAATTATAGTTGGAATACATCGATTGTTTGTACAAATGCATCATCACCGCTAGTGGAATTAGGGGTAACTGGGGTATTATTAATTATTATTTCAATTATTTATCTATGTATAAAGCAAGCGTCGGTAAGCGCCTTAAGGTAGGCAATTATAGTTGGAATGCATCGATTGTTTGTACAAATGCATCATCACTGCTAGTGTAATTAGGGGTAACTGGGGTATTATGCACCTCCTGGGCAAAACGACTTTTAGGCATATTCGGCGATGTTCCAGGAATATTTTCATTAATGTTTACTACTGGATCGCTAGTTCGAGATCCGAACTACATGCGCTGTAGTAAATACTCTGGAAAAACAAATGCAAATGGGTCGTTTTGCCCCGAGGGTGCATATTACCCCAGTTTCCCCAACCTGGGTTTTCAGAAATAAAAATCAAAATTTTGAAATAAAAAATGTGGATCAACCAAGAAAATTAGATTACTTATCACACAATTATAGATACGAGCCTATTTTTTTATTATTATATAGGTTTTTGGTGCTTTTTTGAAATATATCTAGAAATATCATTTTTTATTTAGATTAGATAATCAAAAACAGGTTAAAAATAAATCTGGATCGAATAGTTGAAATATTGAATGATTTTTTAAGCCTGTAAAAACGTTCTTTTTTTCAGAGCAGCAATAGCTTTTAAATACATAAGAAGTGTCTCATCGTTTGACGATTTATTGTTTTGAGAAATCTTACTCGGGATATAAAATGACGATACACTCAGTACGAAAATGAATTCTCCGGGGTTTGAACCCCCTTCCCTATGAAAAAATTGTTTCATTATAAATTATTTTTTGTTCATTCCCCACCCGCCATAAGCCTTTACGTAATAAGTGTGCGGCCCAAAGCAGCCAAACAAAACAAATTGTTTGTTAATTTACTTTTTTCTCTAAACATCATAGCTTTTATGACTGCTCAGAACATTCATTTTGCACTACCATCATAATAGATAACGATACATTCACAGGCGGCACGAATATTGTCACATGATACGAACGACTCGCGGGTAATACATTCATTGCCATGAATGGCATGTGTCTACAACACTATAATTGTCACAAGAGAATATTGTGCAACATTCTGTCCGGTACAAACAATGTGACATGGTAATAGCAACAAAAATGTACTGTACGAATCACTGCTTGGGTCTCCGAGCCTCGGATAAAAAGTCGCTTTTTCAAGCGATCTTTATGCCCTTCTTAGGATGTAAGAAGGGTAAAAACAACATTTTGTGCAAAGTACATTTCCAGGAGTTTCAATTGGTATTATACACTCGATTTGTTTACATTTGCGTCTACGGACCTTATGAAACAACGGTGTCGAAATCAGCGTTTGAATCTTTGTTTACAAAAGCAGATAAGTCGTTTTGAAAATTTGGTGTTGACTACTTTATCGGCATCCGAATCAATGCATGTCATCAATGATGATAATGATGATAAACAGTGATGACTCCATCAAACAAAAAAAAGAAAATAAATCAAGCAAAATTTTTCATAACGACGTATGTAACAAAAGTAAACAAAACGGGGTTTTTAATACAACGTGACAATCACACGCGGCTTTAAATAATACGCATCGATTTTACTGATTTTAGATCTTAAAATTCTTTAATTCGATCTTTTTGCGAATCGACGTATGTAAAAATTTCTATTTTTGAAGTCTCACTGTTACATACGTCGCTTTAACATATGGGAACTGAGAGCGACCTATGTAACAAAAAAGCAAAACAAAACAAAACTGCAGTTGCGTCAATCGTGCAACTATGGAAAACGGGCCAATGTACACCGACGTACGTGTAGCATACCGGTGTATGTATAATTTTATCGTTTTTCACAGTGAATTTGAATGAACTGAGCTTTGCTGTGAAGCACGCTTATTACGTGTCATGTAATGATGCATGCCAGCGGAAAAAAGTATTGAAAAAAGATTTAGTTTTAAAACAGTTTTAGAAAAAGTTTTGCCAACTTTCTGCAAAGGATTTCTCGAATCCTCATAATTGTTACATACGTCGTTATGAAAAATTATGCTTGAAATCAACTTTAAGAGTTTTTTCAAGTTTGACGGTTTTGGCAGGAAAGTAATTTTGTTCAGTAAATTTCTATAATTTTTGCAATTAAAGCCATTTCAATTGTAAATAGTGCTGTAAATTGAATTGAATAACAAAGAAATCAGGCTCAAAATATAAGGCAAGGCAGTAATCTAGGTAATAAAGGTAGGTGGAATAGAGTCGTGTGGGTCCATTTTATTCTAATTTTCAGAAGCCATATGGTCGGGGTTCAGCCAAAACGCACCAACCGCCAACGAAAAATTACCCATTTTTCTGCCTAAACTTTCGTTTAGCAGATTTATTTAATCGCAAATCGTATCGGATATCCCTCAATCTAATAAATGACGTAAGCTGACCTGCATAGTAGGCGAAAATGCGGGTTGTGATTGTGAACTGCCCATGCGAAATGTCCATACAAATCTTTATTTTAGTTTCTCATGATTTTCTCAACTTGGACAAACAAACTTGGAACTGCTCTTAAAACTACCTGAGGAACTTGACTTGATACATATCGTGAGTCGTCCATAGTTATGTTTATTTGGTTCAACACACACATAAGTTTCGAAGACCATCGTCCTGGGGGGCCGTTCAAAAATTACGTCCAAGGTTTGAGGGGGGGAGGGGGGTCAGAGTTTTGTGACAGTTTGTGACAGGGGGAGGGAGGGGGGTTCGTCTTATGTGACGTCCGTTCACAAGAAAAAAATACTGAAAGCATTTTAGAAACAACTTGCATTTTAAAAACATTCAAACTGTTAGTAAGGGACATAACTCACTATGTTATTGTGAAAATAGTGTACGAAAAAGATAAACCACAGTAATCGCTAAAATATAAATGAGACATGTACGTACAGGGGGAGGAGGGGGGTCAATTATTTGTGACAGTTTGTGACAGGAGGGGGGGAGGGGGGTTGAAAATGCCGAAAAACGATGGACGTAATTTTTGAACGATCCCTGGACTAACTTTATAAAAATGTTTCTCGAGCTTAGTAGCATAACTGCATTGATCGATTGCTCTTCAACGAGGTCTGTTTTCAATAAAAACTCAACTGGACTAAAATTCATAACTATGATTATTGCAATTATCCTATATCGCACTTAAGCACAAAATCTATGGCAAATTGCTGAAAGTTGAAATTAGAAGAAAACAAAGACAGAAACGGATCGATGCAGTTATGTACAATCTTATGATATTGAGCGCGAGATATAAAAGTCTATTCTGTTGTTATTGATACTAACTAGACAATATGTGCGGTCCTTATTACGCATTTGAGCATTAGGTACTTTGTAATTTAAACTGTTTGCAAACTTGACATACTTACATGATATATAATACTTTGCTGTCGCTTTGCATGCTACTGCTATATCGTGTTGCATTACAATGTATTGAACTTCAGCAATGACTTTGACCGCCATTTGTCTTCGCAATGATACCAGGGTTTGTCTTCTTCATCAACAGACTACAATTGGCCCTAATGATGTATCCAGTGGCATTCTAACGCCATGTCTGTTCTAGTGAAACTATTTGCGGTTATTTTAACACATACGTGTATCGATCCCATCTTGTCTAAGTACAATCTCCAATTTTAAGCATAGCATGGCAGCTTTTTTAATTCCTTCCTTTTTTATTTTTTACAGAGCGCCGAACGAGTGTACGAGCAGCAAAAAGAGCATGCTGACAAAACCATCACCGAGATAACCGACTACTTCTTCTCGCTGCACAACGTGCTACAAACGGCCGAACAGGAGGTTTTGGTTTCGGTACGAAACCAATTTCAGAAGCTTCACGCGGAAACTGAAAACGTTCGAAAGGAACTTTCAGCTTCGGAACGCAATTTGACGGTAAGTGATGATGAATTTACTCATAGCTGAAGAAATGTATTCACTATCATTTTTTGTATCAGTCTATAATATAACTATACTCAACCAGCATATCATTTTTACATTCACAGCGTTCGATCGAGCAGTTGAAAACATTCGAAATAGCTCTGCCCAAATCTACACTGTTGTCCGATATAATTAAGGATATGAAGAAAACACTGCACATCGCGCCCGTAACGGCATACTTTGAAGAACCAAAGGAAAATCCATTCCAGTTTCGTGAACGTGAGCCACTTCGAAAAGAAATTCACAAGTACTTCGCGTTTGAATGCAAGCCCACCAGTTACCATCCGCAATTGATGCCATTCTACAGCGAGCAGCCCTTTCCTGTGCTGGAACCCATAAAGTCACCGGATATACCGCATTCACCGGAGCCTACATCCGTTCCGAATAACACCCCTTGCAGAAGCTGGCACAGCAACCGAAAACGCGGATCCGAAGCAGGTGGAGTGTTGAATAAATCCTCGGTTTCTTCGAGCCATTCTGTGAAGGATATGGAAATAAGTCGAATATCGGAGGAACCGGAAAATGTACAGTCGAATGCATCGAGCAAAGAGGTCGAAAATCAATCCAGATCCAAGAATAATGATGGCAAGTCCGCAACTACTCGCCATTCCAGTGCATCGTCACGATCAAGAAAAGCTAGACATGCCGACGAAGGAAGCAGCAGCGTCTCCGTGTATGGAAAAGTTTCCAGTACTACTTCCGTGAAAGTGAGTATATTATTTTTGGGTGTGTTTTTACGTTGGTTCGACGACATTTAGCGGAAAACCTTTTCGAGCTTTATTTTTTTGCGTTTAGCATTATTTTGTGGGGTAAAAATTAAAAGGGAAGGGGTTTCAATACCAGAATTGGAATTAATGGCAATCAAATCATGCAATTGAAAATGTATTGAACATTGTTTCGAACTATGAAAAAACAAACTAAATTAATGATTTTGTGTGTGCGTGAAGTTAAACGATTTACAATGATATGGAAATGCTAATATCATCTTTCAAACTTAGACGTACATGTTCGTGATAGAATTAGAGGCGAAAGTGTAGAATTGATAGTTCCGTTAGGATACGGCAGGCATGAAGAATGTCTTTATATAGAAGTCGATTTGAAAGCGAGCGGAGGGCATAAATTTGTGATGGCACATATCACACGACCTTCCTTCTGCCAAGCTCCCGTATGAGGGGAGGGAAGAATATCAGTGTGGAATGTATTGATGTTTTTTAAAGCTGTTACTAGATCAAATCTAATACATTTCAATTCATGCGTTTTAATTCGCCATAATAATCATTAGGCGATAACAACAAGCCTCACCAACGAGCATTATTTGTTTACTTTGCTTGATAGGTAGACGGTTTGACAGTTCAATAGGTAGCTTCACTCTTTGCGCAACTCTATATAATAGACCTCTACCTTTCCCGTGCTAAATTTTTCGAATGTGCCACATTCAGCTTCTCCTTTTTCTTGAAACGCCAAATCATCACTCGTCCTTTATGATTTATTACCTCTATTATTCAAGCATATATAATTTTGTACGATACTGTATTTTATGCTTTCGTTCGCGCGAAAGCTCTGCAATGGGTTTATATTTGTATTTGATATGGTTGATAGCATTGTTGTTAACGTATCGCTAGCATGTCGTTTCATTCTAAAAAATACTCAAAGAGATTTAAAATTGACCATACTTTGTATTCACAGGAAAAATCTCAAAGTCCAGATGTGGAAATAATTACGGAAAGCAAGCATCGTTCTCCATACAGTCACAAATCACATGGAAATCGACCAGTGCCAGAAAATAAACGTGCCTCCGTAGGTCGTTTGAAGTCTCAAGGATCAACCTGCTCCGACCGTAGCAACTCAAATCAGCCAGGACCATCGTCTGTTTCCCCGGCCGATAACTCTCGTGCTGATAGTAAACTCGTTTACGAGATAAATCCAATCAATCCGGATAACGCAACGTTTATCAAGTATAGCCAGAAGGTCAACGTTACGCACGTGATAAATCCGCACAAATTCTACGTCCAGAATCAGGCCTTCAAGCAAATAGTCAATAAGTTGTGTCGCGATGACGGCGAGGACGCGGAAATTCCCCAGGAAGTCAAAATCGGCACACTGTACTTGGCGCAGCCGACTTCCGAACGACGCTGGTATCGGTCCCGAGTCCTCGGTTGGTCGAAGAAAACCAAAAAATATGAGGTTCGCTTCGTCGATTATGGTCGCACGGAAGAGATTCCACATGAAGCTCTTCGGGTGCTGGAAGAAGATATGCACGGGTTCGACGATGGAGCATTCGAGTGCTCTTTGTACGATATCGTGCCTGCTAAAGGAAGTAAGAAATGGGCTTCTGAAGCGAAACAGATCATGATTGACTTTATCGAGAAGTATGTTTCCGAGTTTTAATTTATATCTAAACATCTAATATTATTTGCTGCAATTATTTCATTCCAGCAAACAATTGATCATGTACGTGGTTCAAACTGAAAAGGGGAAAGCCGACCAGGTGGATCTCGTCATGCAAACCATCGACAGCCCGAAATCGTTGCGTGAGTCTCTGATCTATCTGAACTTTGCCGAACCGGATCGGAAACCGCCTAAGCGTAACGAAGACGCCTTGCGGCGAATAAGTCAGCTGCAGAAAGTCAAGAAACGTTGGATTCAGGATTACAAACGGCGCATCCCAAGTCGGCCCTTGGACAAGGACGATGTGTTCAAAACGAAGATTACGTTCTCAATTTCACCGAGCGAATTTTTCATTCGTAGAAGTAGCTTGCAGGATTCGTACAACAAGATGCAAATCGAACTAGCGGACTATTGCTCCAAGGAGGCCCGAGTTGCTTATTCGCCCCATGTAGGAATGGTGTGCGCTTTTGCTGAGAAGGATCGCGATGAGCTGCTGATCTGGAAGCGAGGACGGGTTGTTAAAGTTGGTGAAGGTAAGTTGATGTCACTATAGTATCTGTTATGTGTAGGTAGACGGAATATGCAAAGGATTATTATCCATGAATTAGCAAAAAAATATCCTCTTTGTATTTGCAATCAATCTCATTAAAGAATAGGAAAACATTATGAATTAATCGTTTTCTTATTTTACATTCGCCATCATATTTGTTTTAGGAAACTGCGAGTTGTTTTCAGTGGATACGGGTCACACATTAACCATATGCTGGCAGGATATTCGTGAGCTCCCGAAGCAATTCATTTCCCCCTTCGAGTTTGCCGTCCGTTGCCGGCTAATGCATGTTCAACCATTTAAGCAGCACAAGTACCGCTGGACGGAGGAAGCAATCCAAAGCTTCAACCGTATCGCTGTGTCGTCATCCGTTTTCCAGCTGATTGTGGGAGAAAAGCAGGACGAGTGCTACGACGCTGCTCTGTACATTTTGAAACGCTTTTCCGACACTTGCGTCAATGCTTTGATGGTGAAGAACGGATTTGCCGTCTCTACGGGACCCGAAAGTGCGGTTGTGGAGCGCTCCAAGGAAGTCGAAGAAGTCCCGGTTAATGCATCACAAGGAAATACCAGTGATGGAACTGCTTCCAATAGCAGAAAATCTGTGTCCGAAAGGCGACAAGTGAGAGTTCGGGTGGACATTCTGCGAGTGGTTAACCCGAACGAGTTCTACGTGAGCCTGGTGAAGAACACTACCGGAATTGCGCGGATGCAGGAAGAAATCCAGAACAAAATGGATGAGAAAATGGATGACGGTGACGACAAAACCAACTGGAAGCAAGGGGAAATGTGTTTAGTGTTTCCAACGACGATGAAAGGTCGTGGTAACGAAGCCATTGGCTGCGAGTGGTATCGGGCTAAAGTGTTGGAAATAGTCGACGACAATAACTACACGGTGTTCCTGATCGACAAGGCGTTCATCATGAACTCGCATTACTCCAACATGAGTACCATTCCGGTAGAATTGAAAGAGGTAAGCAATTTTTACATGTATTTTGTGGAGAAATGCTTCATATTAATAATTATGGTAAACTTGTTCTCTTTATGTATTTTTATATAAATGTTTCAATTATATGATAAAATATCTGGAAATAGTTAACACATGAGGTTAGTAAATTAATGTTTCTAAATTGAGTAGTACATTATGGTTGAAATTTTTATAATTTAAAATTATGGCACGTCGATAAATTGTAGCAAGATTGTATTAGTAGAATTCAAATTACACAAATTAAATTTTAATCCAATAAACTAATGATATCAACTATTGCAGGTACACCCGGCAGCAATTCGTTGCTTTCTTGCTTGCATCAGCCCCACCGCTCAGCAGAAGATCTGGAGCTCATCCGTGATCGACGCTTTCAAGGTCTCCATTGAAAAGTTCAAATACTACTCAATTTCCCTGCACGGACAGAGCGTGAACGATTCCCTGCCCGTGATCCTGTGGGGTATGACAATGGAAAACGTAAAGGCCCTCTCACCACAGATGTACAACTACACAAACATCAACAGTAAGCTCGTTGTGTACGGTTATGCGCACCTTAAGGAAAAGTTTCCACCCCTGTCGGCTGCCTTGTCGGTGGAGGAGGAGCTAATGCGACACTACAAAGCATTCGACAAGTTCATCGAGGATCTGGATGTGGAAATGGTAGACCCCACTGATGAACCGAATTACAGCGAATCGTCGGATGCCTACAATGTAAGTCCAATTAAAAATGCAACTCGTGCTAAACAGTACGTCACGCAAAATTGAATGTTTTCTTGCAATCCTTTCTGTCTCTCCGCGTTTTTTTTCTTCTAAACTAGCGGTTTTTAACCTTTTTCTTGAGAGGTATCGCTTCGAACTTATTCTTTCATTGAGGTCAGAGGTACACCCGATTTTTTTAGCTGTGAATGAAAATAAGCGTAGCTTATAAGATACATTAAAAACGGACCTGAAAACTAACGAGATAGGGGGAATGACGGCTTTGGCAGGTTTTGTTCTATTATTGTCAGGGGGGTTTTCTATAACTAATTATGCTCAAATTTAGGCAACAAAAACCCCCCTGACAATAATAACCTGCCAAAGCCGCCATTTCCCCTATATGGCTCTACAAAATTTTGTCTCAAATTTTCTTAATTCCGTGGAACTGTCTAAGGACTTTTGCAGGCTTCCGAGCCTTTTGAAAGGAAGCTTTCAAGCCTCCTGAAAATAGGATTCCAAGTCTCTTGATAGGAATCTTCGAGTCTCTTGAAAGAAGGCTTTCGAAACTCGTGAAAGGTGGCTTCCGAGCCTCTTGAAATGAGGTTATCGAGTCTCTAAAAAGGCGGAACTTTGAAGGAGGCTTCCGAACCACTTGAAAGGAGGCTTCCGAGCTTCTTGAATGGAAGCTTCCAAGCCTGTTGAAAGAATGCTTCTGAGCCTATAGAAAGGAGGCTTCCGAGCCTCTTGGAAGGAGGCTTCCAAGCCACTTGGAAGGAGGCTTCCGAGCCTCTTGGAAGGAGGCTTCCGAGCCTCTTGGAAGGAGGCTTCCAAGCCACTTGGAAGGAGGCTTCCGAGCCTCTTGGAAGGAGGCTTCCGAGCCTCTTGGAAGGAGGCTTCCGAGCCTCTTGGAAGGAGGCTTCCGAGCCTCTTGGAAGGAGGCTTCCGAGCCTCTTGGAAGGAGGCTTCCGAGCCTCTTGGAAGGAGGCTTCCGAGCCTCTTGGAAGGAGGCTTCCGAGCCTCTTGGAAGGAGGCTTCCGAGCCTCTTGGAAGGAGGCTTCTGAGCCTCTTGGAAGGAAGCTTCTGAGCCTCTTGGAAGGAGGCTTCTGAGCCTCTTGGAAGGAGGCTTCCGAGCCTCTTGGAAGGAGGCTTCCGAGCCTCTTGGAAGGAGGCTTCCGAGCCTCTTGGAAGGAGGCTTCCGAGCCTCTTGGAAGGAGGCTTCCGAGCCTCTTGGAAGGAGGCTTCCGAGCCTCTTGGAAGGAGGCTTCCGAGCCTCTTGGAAGGAGGCTTCCGAGCCTCTTGGAAGGAGGCTTCCGAGCCTCTTGGAAGGAGGCTTCCGAGCCTCTTGGAAGGAGGCTTCCGAGCCTCTTGGAAGGAGGCTTCCGAGCCTCTTGGAAGGAGGCTTCCAAGCCTCTTGGAAGGAGGCTTCCAAGCCTCTTGGAAGGAGGCTTCCAAGCCTCTTGGAAGGAGGCTTCCAAGCCTCTTGGAAGGAGGCTTCCAAGCCTCTTGGAAGGAGGCTTCCAAGCCTCTTGGAAGGAGGCTTCCAAGCCTCTTGGAAGGAGGCTTCCAAGCCTCTTGGAAGGAGGCTTCCTAGCCTCTTGGAAGGAGGCTTCCAAGCCTCTTGGAAGGAAGCTTCCGAGCCTCTTGGAAGAAGGCTTCCGAGCCTCTTGGAAGGAAGCTTCCGAGCCTATTGGAAGGAAGCTTCCGAGCCTCTTGGAAGGAAGCCTGAGCCTCTTGGAAGGAGGCTTCCTGAGCCTCTTGGAAGGAGGCTTCCTGAGCCTCTTGGAAGGAGGCTTCCGAGCCTCTTGGAAGGAGGCCTGAGCCTCTTGGAAGGAGGCTTCCGAGCCTCTTGGAAGGAGGCCTGAGCCTCTTGGAAGGAGGCTTCTGAGCCTCTTGGAAGGAGGCTTCCTGAGCTCTTGGAAGGAGGCTTCCGAGCCTCTTGGAAGGAGGCTTCCTGAGCCTCTTGGAAGGAGGCTTCTGAGCCTCTTGGAAGGAGGCTCTGAGCCTCTTGGAAGGAGGCTTCTGAGCCTCTTGGAAGGAGGCTTCTGAGCCTCTTGGAAGGAGGCTTCTGAGCCTCTTGGAAGGAGGCTTCTGAGCCTCTTGGAAGGAGGCTTCCGAGCCTCTTGGAAGGAGGCTTCCGAGCCTCTTGGAAGGAGGCTTCCGAGCCTCTTGGAAGGAGGCTTCCGAGCCTCTTGGAAGGAGGCTTCCGAGCCTCTTGGAAGGAGGCTTCCGAGCCTCTTGGAAGGAGGCTTCCGAGCCTCTTGGAAGGAGGCTTCCGAGCCTCTTGGAAGCCTCTTGGAAGGAGGCTTCCGAGCCTCTTGGAAGCCTCTTGAAAGGAGGCTTCCGAGCCTCTTGAAAGGAGGCTTCCGAGCCTCTTGAAAGGAGGCTTTGCAGGCCTCTTGGAAGGAGGCTTCTGAGCCTCTTGGAAGGAGGCTTCTGAGCCTCTTGGAAGGAGGCTTCCTGAGCCTCTTGGAAGGAGGCTTCCTGAGCCTCTTGGAAGAAGGCTTCCGAGCCTCTTGAAAGGAGGCTCTGAGCCTCTTGAAGGAGGCTTCCGTGCCTCTTGGAAGGAGGCTACCGAGCCTCTTGGAAGGAGGCTACCGAGCCTCTTGGAAGGAGGCTTCCGAGCCTCTTGAAAGGAGGCTTCCGAGCCTCTAGGAAGGAGGCTTCCGAGCCTCTAGGAAGGAGGCTTCCGAGCCTCTTGGAAGGAGGCTTCCGGGCCTTTTGGAAGGAGGCTTCCGAGCCTCTTGGAAGGAGGCTTCCGAGCCTCTTGGAAGGAGGCTTCTGAGCCTCTTGGAAGGAGGCTTCCGAGCCTCTTGGAAGGAGGCTTCCGGGCCTCTTGGAAGGAGGCTTCCTGAGCCTCTTGAAAGGAGGCTTCTGAGCCTCTTGGAGGAGGCTTCCGAGCCTCTTGGAAGGAGGCTTCTGAGCCTCTTGGAAGGAGGCTTCCTGAGCCTCTTGGAAGGAGGCTTCTGAGGCCTCTTGGAAGGAGGCTTCCAGGCCTCTTGGAAGGAGGCTTCTGAGCCTCTTGGAAGGAGGCTTCTGAGCCTCTTGGAAGGAGGCTTCCTGAGCCTCTTGGAGGAGGCTTCCGAGCCTCTTGGAAGGAGGCTTCCGAGCCTCTTGGAAGAAGGCTCTGAGCCTCTTGGAAGGAGGCTTCCGAGCCTCTTGGAAGGAGGCCTGAGCCTCTTGGAAGGAGGCTTCCGAGCCTCTTGGAAGGAGGCTTGAGCCTCTTGGAAGGAGGCTTCCGAGCCTCTTGGAAGGAGGCTTCTGAGCCTCTTGGAAGGAGGCTTCCGAGCCTCTTGGAAGGAGGCTCCTGAGCCTCTTGGAAGGAGGCTTCCGGAGCCTCTTGGAAGGAGCCTTCCAGGCCTCTTGGAAGGAGCCTTCCAGGCCTCTTGGAAGGAGGCTTCCGAGCCTCTTGAAAGGAGGCTTCCAAGCCTCTTGGAAGGAGGCTTCAAAGACTCTTGGAAGGAGGCTTCCAAGCCTCTTGGAAGGAGGCTTACGAGCCTCTTGGAAGGAGGCTTCCGAGCCTCTTGAAAGGAGGCTCTCGAGCATCTTGAAAGGAGGCTCTCGAGCATCTTGAAAGGAGGCTTCCGAGCCTCTTGAAAGGAGGCTTCCGAGCCTCTTGAAAGTAGGCTTCCGAGCCTCTTGAAAGGAGGCTTCCGAGCCTCTTGAAAGGAGGCTTCCGAGCCTCTTGAAAGGAGGCTTCTGAGCTTCTTGAAAGGAGGCTTCTGAGCTTCTTGAAAGGAGGCTTCTGAGCTTCTTGAAAGGAGGCTTCTGAGCCTCTTGAAAGGAGGCTTCCGAGCCTCTTGAAAGGAGGCTTCCGAGCCTCTTGAAAGGAGGCTTCCGAGCCTCTTGAAAGGAGGCTTCCGAGCCTCTTGAAAGGAGGCTTCCGAGCCTCTTGAAAGGAGGCGCCAGCAAAATAAAAAACTGATATTCCGGCAAAAATGATGTTTGTTAGCTGATTTTCGGCAAATTATTTGCTAATTTTCAGCATTTTTGACAGATATCTCGGCAAAAAACATGTTTGCTGGGGCACGGCTGTGCGGATGTCGGTAAAAGTTGGCCATTTTGCTGAGATCCCAGTAAAAATATTAAGTGTGTACCCTGCATGCCTGCTAACCATCTACGTTTCCTTCCTTTCCTACCTCCGGTTCTTTTACACCATTTCCCCTTTTTTTCCCCACCACGTGGCTACTCACGAACACTGTGACTGTTCCGCTGCTTCACGAACTCGCTGCTGACTACCACCTGTTCTCGCTCCCAGAAGCAGTGGTTGGGGGAGGGATGCGGCCAGCCGACTAGTCCACTCCTTAGATCGTTCTTTGGACCACTTCCGACCGCACGGCGACTCAAACGAAGACAAAACCAGAAACAAAAGCCTCTTTTGATTGGAATTTTGTCTTCCGTTGAAAATTGGGACAAACAGCACGCTCAGACTCAAGCCTTTTCTTTCCGGATTATTCGCTTCGCTGCCTGCGTTTCCTGCCGTGATTCGCTCCCTTGATTAGGCTATGCGAAGCCGCGTTGTCTTACGTTCGGTGCTGTTGCCCTACCCGAGTTCGCTGCTTTTGCCTTGGCCTGGCTTATCTGATTGCGCAGATCCGGACGGTTAACCCTTTGCTTCGCTTATGTTGTTCCTTCGTGCGTTTTCCCGCTAACAGCGTTTCTACTGATTCCGGGGTCAATCGTTTTTGCCCGGTTGTATAACGCATCACTTCGTAGTTGCGATCATGTTGGCCTTTATTTTTTATTCTTTGATTCATCAGCAGACAACTTAGGTCCTAATGATGTTTATCTTAATACTAATAAAAGTAATTATAATAAAGTCTTCTTTATGTTTCCGCACTGGCCTTGTGACAGCTAGCGGTCCAAGTGGGTGACGAACGGAAACGACGCGTTTTGGGTGTGTTGGTTGTGACCGACATATTGCATGACCTTATTGCTGAGATCCCCACGAAATAGCAATCATCCTTGATCGGGATCCTTCAAACTTATTTTTTTTTACCGGGATCTCAGCAAAATGTTAAACTTTTACCGAGTTTCGCACAGCCGTGCCCCAGCAGACATGTTTTTTTGCCGAGATTTCTGTCAAAATTGCTGAAAATCAACAAAAAAAATTTCCGAAAATCAGCTAACAAACGTCATTTTTGCCGGGATATCAGTTTTTATTTTGCTGGGCAGACGGCTGTGCGGATTTTTGCCGAGGTGCAGAATTAAAAACTGAGTGTGTTGATAAACACCCATATAAACCATTAAAATATTCTAAGTCTAAGTGTTTTTCCTTGAAAAAGACTTACACACTTAGTTTTTATTTCTGCAGCTCGGCAAAAATCCGCACAGCCGTGCGCCAGCAAAAAAAAAACTGATATTTCAGCAGAAATGACGTTTGTTAGCTGAATTTCGGCAACATATTTGCTGATTTTCAGTAATTTTGACAGAAATCTCGGCAAAAAACATGATTGCTGGGGCACGGCTGTGCGAATCTCGGTAAAAATTGACCATTTTTGCTGAGATCCCGGTAAAAAAAATTAAGTGTGTAGGCTTCGGCGGTCCGATTCGCAAATTAAAATCAAATTAAACTTAAAAGTGACAGTTCTGAAATTATGAAATCTCCCGCTCATAAGAATGGCTGGTGATACCCAGCAAGACCAACAAAATATCTATCAAAAATGATTCAACATCTTTCAAAAGTAATCTTGCTCTGCGAGCAAGAAAAAATTTGAACTGTCATTTTTAAGTTTAATTTGATTCTAATTCGTGAATCGGAGCAAAGCCTTAGAATAGCTTTTTGAAAACCGAAATCCAAAATCCGCGTAAAAAACGACTTCTCCAAGCCAAAAAACATTTTTTCACGTGTTTTCCGACCTTTTTGAAAAACCGCGTAAAAAACTGCGTAAATCCCGAAATCCGCCAAAAAAACGACCCCAATAATGTAATTCTGATTTCCGTGTTTTTCCTTTCTCAATCATGAAATATACACTGGCCTTAGGCCCGATGCTCACGTAGCGTCTTTTCAACGCTGCGTGCACACGGCGTTAAAAGGACGCATGTGTGCATCGGAAAAAAGCGGTAACGCAGCGTCGCCGCACCGATGCACACCTGCGTTTTTTCAACGCCACGTGCACGCAGCGTTGAAAAAACGCTACGTGGGCATTGGCCCTTAGATCGATCAGATGCATGCATTCACATTTTTCAGTAGGCAGGAGACCTTTCGTAGCTGAGCGATAAGGCGTATGGTTTTGTACGAAGCATACCATGCTGATCCCCGAGCAGCAGAAAATAACTCAATAATACTTCATTCTGTTAGTATCGCGCGAAACTGCCTGTCACTGTGTAACTGACAGTCGAACAATAACGTCCATCAGAACACGTAAACCTATTATATCCAATTACTTACTAATTTGATGGGACAGCTCCTATTCGATGAACCTACGCTTCCAGTCGCCCTGCACGTGTAGCGCCCTCTGGTCCTCTCTAACTACAAAAAGCTATCATGTACGCGGCTCTTCCGGGCCCTCTACTAACGTTCTTCGGGCATACGAAAAACGTGTCCAGCCCACCGCACATTGCCGTGTTTTATGAGCTTAACAATAGCCAGCCCTTTATACACATGCAGGGTTCGGATTTCTCACTCACTCACGCGCCAACAGATCTCTCCACCATGCATTTTATCCGGATAAATTACAGTGCGATAAACTCCGGTGCGAAAAATTGTTATCCTTTTTCCCATGTTTCGCGAAAATCAAATGCTGCTTACTTTGCTTTTCCAAACTGATTGAATCTGATAGAGTTTCCATTTCCCGGTAATTTTCGTGTCCCGGGATTCGGGATGAACTTGTACGTATATCCCGCGAAATCCCGGGATCCCGGGATTTTTCTATGTTTCCTTAGAAAACTTATTTTTTGATTTAAAAACTATTTTTTTCAATGTTCAGGGGTGAAGTTCATATTTTAGAAAGACCAGAAAATACAGATTTCAAAAGTTAATTGTGTTCAACGTAATCGCTTGCTGCGATAAAGGTGAATCAACTCAATTATTATCGGAGTTCGATCATTTAACGTAAGTTAACTCGATAATTTAACGATAATGGGGTTAATAGATTACGCGATTAAAGTTGGTATACGATTTTGACAGAAGCCGAGAATTGGACAAATTGATTGCAGCCTGTTGACCAGAGTTGATTTTGATCGAAGCGATACCGTGACCTGCCCTAATTCCGCGCATTGCCTAATACCGTGGATTTTATCCAAATTGATGAATATAGAGGTACTGTCTGTCATACACATCACATTATTTGGTGAAATACACAAATATATATCAGAAAATGTTAGCAAATTATTATTGTGGGTATTTGTGACGTAAATTAGGCGCTAAAAAATAAATGTGAAAATGTATGGCTCGACCAGCCAAAGTTTGCATCCGCTTAGCAAAACGCTTAAAATTATGGTTATATTTCCAAGTCTTGTAACTTGATTTTTAAATGATATTTACTTCCAATATCTCATTAAGCCCAGTTTTACAGCTATGAAAAATGAGCTGGGTACTGAAATGGTATTTAAATTTCTTGTTTTTGCATTTTTATTGATCAAAACAAATGTCGCGGTATTAGGTCATCTTCTTCGCCAGTAGTGCCTAATACCGTGACTAGGCTATACCGTGAAGTTGATACTCAGAAAAATAAAACGTAACCATCACATTGAATACATAGACCACTAGACAATATCGTATAGGTATTGAAACATTCATATTAAATATCTACGACATTTTATGCGTAGGATTACTAGCGAAGCATCATTCAGATGAATTATATATTGCAATATGTATTACATCCAATACTTCCTCAAAGAGAAACTTCTGTTGGAAGACTTGAAGGTGGTATACATCTAATGAACATACAAATCGTCTTTATTGTGTCGTTCAGCACATACGAATACAATATCTTTTATGCGATATTTACCACAGACTATAGACGTAAATATTTTTCCTGTGCAGTTTCCTTTAGAAATAAAGATAGAGTATTTTTTATCTGAATACAAATCCTCCCATTGTCTTCAAATTTACTTAGACACTCGATTGGATATCATCTATCTAAAACCTAATGAAATGTAAAGCAAATTATTTGAAAAATTAATAAACGCTTTTATTCCGTCAATATAGAGAAATTCCTAACTTCCCAATGAAATGATTCTTTTCCCAGTAGGTATCTGTGTAAAATAGTAAATTTTTATGACGTTTTTTAGTATGTATGACCTAATAATTTAATTGAAATTTGTATATGTTTCAATTATTTACTCATTTTATTGTAAATGTGCTCTTAAGCTCATCATTTGAGCTTGTTTGATAGGGCACGGTATTAGGAAATTTTCTGCGCGGTATTTGGAATCTTTTTCGGAATGTATGCGGTATTAGGCATATTCAAAGTCAAATGTCGAATACTATTTTCTTCATTTTTTATGAGTTAAAATACAAAACATATTTTTACCTTCAAATGTATTTAATATTGATTAAAGGGACATAGTTTTCAAGAGTGATTGTTGCAAAATATATTTCATGTAGTGAATTTATTGTGGACACGTTCTTAACCCCACGGTAATAGGGCATGTCACGGTACACCAAAAAAAATTAGGCAGAGCATCGGGGTCGGCCCAATTGTACTTGCGCATGTGTTAGAAAGTTTGTTGTTCGAATGTCGATTTGAAGAACATGAATTGGATCAAGAATTGTTTTGGAGGCGAATTATCGAAGAATTAGCAAGGCGAATATCAGCAAGTGAACACAATCTCGCTGTAGACGGGAGATGCGTAGGAAGCAGGCGCCAAATAAATGTAGCTGATCTTGTACTGTAGATACTTGTGGTTTAATTAATAGAGAGCTGTAGCTGCTGGAAAAAGTATCAGTCAGTAGTCCTCCATTGAGTGGTATAAGGGAATCTAATATGTTTTGTGAAGGTGTTCTATTAATCTCCGATATTTTCATGTCTATTCCTCGCTTACTAATTTAATAATAAGATGATATCGATTGTGCATCACAAAGAACCTTGGCTCTGTATACATGCCTGAGCCTACCAAATAAATGAATTTGGAAAAAAAATCATTTCTGATGGGATATAAATATATGAGTTTATCACCTCAGTTGGGTTTCGCGTTCCAAACAAATAACTTTTGTAAGAAGAAAAATTACAGTTTGCGAACCGGAAATGAAACAGTATTTTTTGTCCCGGGTATCCCAGGATTTTCGGGATTTCAAAAATAATATCCCGGGAATCGGGAAATCCCGAATTTCCCTAAATCCCGGGATGGAAACTCTAGAATCTGACGATGCGACACGATAAGCAGAAGTTTCAATACAGCAGTTTTTTTCTTAGTTTTCAATTAATTTATGTGGTGGCGTGGTTATAGTGGGCGCTCTAAACATTTTAAAATTGTTTTGGGTTCGAATCCCATTGCAGTCCTAATGTTTTGTAAATATGCTTGTAAAATTTATCTGGAGATTCTACGAGAAGGAAAATTTGTGGATTAAAATTGAATTATCCAGCGAGCCGGCGCTCACGAATTTATCACCCGCCATTCTTTCCGGATTAAAATGTTGTGTGAGAATAATTCCTCACAGTGAACATGAAAATCACACTCCGCATAATGGATTAATCATCGTGATTCATGCGACGTCGTTAGATGTCGTACTCCTGTCACCGCCGAATATTGTTAAAAGACTCATAAGCCTCTTCCACGGCACAGCGTTTAATCTAGTTATTCACCCTTATTCTTGTTTACGTAACGAATCCGCTTTCGAACGAAAGTTGATGCGCATTCTCGTTCACGCCAGCAAAATCAAATGGGGAAACGATTCGTCCGTAAACAAGAATAGGGGCGATTATCTATACCGTCCGTAGTGCTCAGGAGCATATGCAATCTTGTGATAATGGTAACGCTTCTTTGCATACCAGCTCTTCTATTCGCTCCGTCGAGCGGTATATTGAACAGTAAATTCGAGAGTGCATCGCCCTCCCGAAATCCATCTGAAGTTACAATTATTATTATTTATTCAGACTAAGGCCGAAGTGGCCTGTGCGGTATATAAGAGTCTTCTCCATTCGGCTCGGTCCATGGCTACACGTCGCCAACCACGCAGTCTACGGAGGATCCGCAAGTCATCTTCCACCTGATCGATCCACCTTGCCCGCTGCGCACCTCGCCTTCTTGTTCCCGTCGGATCGTTGTCGAGAACCATTTTCACCGGATTACTGTCCGACATTCTGGCTACGTGCCCGACCCACACCGCAGTCTTCCGATTTGGGCGGTGTGAATGATGGATGGTTCTCCCAACAGCTGATGCAACTCGTGGTTCATTCGCCTCCTCCACGTACCGTCCGCCATCTGCAGTGCACCATAGATGGTACGCAGTACTTTCCTTACGGAAACTCCAAGTGCGCGTTGTTCCTCAACAAGCATCGTCCAGGTCTCGTATCCATAGAGGACTACCGGTCTAATGAGCGTTTTGTAGATGGTCAGTTTGGTACGGCGGCGAACTCTATTCGATCGGAGCGTCTTGCGGAGTCCAAAGTACGTACGATTTCCAGCCACTATGCGTCTCCGAATTTCTCTGCTGGTGTCATTTTCGGCAGTCACCAGTGAGCCCAAGTACACAAATTCTTCTACCACCTCGATTTCGTCACCACCGATGCAAGCTCGCGGTGGGTGGCTCACATTGTCGTCTCTTGAACCTCTTCCTATCATGTACTTTGTCTTCGACGTGTTGATGACTAGTCCGATCCGCTTAGCTTCCCTCTTCAGTCTGATGTAGGCTTCCTCCATCTTCTCAAAGTTACGTGCTATAATATCTATGTCGTCGGCGAAGCCAAATAGCTGGAAGGACTTATTAAAAATTGTACCACTCGTGTTAATCCCTGCTCTTCGTATTACCCCTTCCAAAGCGATGTTGAATAGCAAACACGAAAGATCATCACCTTGCCGTAACCCTCTGCGGGTTTCGAAGGGATTCGAGAATGCCCCTGAAACTCGAACTATGTACATCACCCGATCCATCGTCGCTTTGATCAACCGTGTCAGTTTATCCGGAAAACCGTGTTCGTGCATTAGCTGCGGCGTTGTATTCGCGGCATTTCTGCAGTACTTGACGAATGGCGAACACCTGGTCTGTGGTAGAGCGTTCACCCATAAATCCCGCCTGGTACTGCCCCACGAACTCTCTTGCAATTGGTGTTAGTCGACGGCATAAAATTTTGGAGAGTACCTTGTAGGCGGCGTTCAGCAATGTGATTGCGCGATAGTTGCTACAATCCAGCTTATCGCCCTTTTTGTAGATGGGACACACGACACCTTCCATCCACTCCTGCGGCAGAACCTCATCCTCCCAAAACTTGGTAATCACCCAGTGCAGCGCTCTAGCCAGTGCTTCACCACCGTGTTTAAACAGCTCTCCTGGTAGTTGGTCAACCCCAGGGGCTTTGTTGTTTTTCAGCCGGCCGATCTCCTCCTGGATTTCCTGGAGATTCGGAGCCGGAAGTCGTATGTCCTGCGCGCGCTTGCTTCCAGGTTCGTTACTATATCGCCAACGTTGTCTGCCACATCGCCATTCAGGTGTTCTTCGTATTTAATGCTGCCGCCACCTTTGGATCACCTCACGCTCGTTCGTAAGAAGGTTCCCGTTTTTATCCTTACACATATCGGGCTGTGGCAACTTGGAACTTTCGTGCGTTATTAGCGCGGTACAGTTCCTCCGTCTCTTCACGGTCTCGATCTTCCTGCTGACGCTTTTCCTCCTTAAAATCAAGTTTTGTCTGTTCCGCGCCCGTTTGTATCGTGCCTCGTTCGCCCTCGTGCGGTGTTGCAGCAATCTCGCCCATGCTGCATTCTTCTCCTCAACTAACTGCTCACATTCGCCGTCATACCAGTCGTTTCTCTGATCCGGAGCCACCGTGCCTAGTGCAGCGGTTGCGGTGCTTCCAATGGCGGATCGAATATCTCTCCAGCCATCTTCAAGAGATGCTGCGCCTAGCTGCTCTTCCGTTGGGAGTGCCACTTCCAGCTGCTGCGCGTAGTCTTGGGCTAGTCTACCGTCTTGTAGCCGCCCAATGTTAAGCCGCGGCGGACGACTCCGACGCGTGTTGATCACCGTCGAGAGTTTTGAGCGCAGACATACTGCGACGAGGTAGTGGTCGGATTCAATATTCGCACTGCGGTAAGTGCGTACGTTCGTGATGTCGGAGAAGAATTTACCGTCGATTAGAACGTGGTCGATTTGGTTTTCCGTTACTTGATTAGGTGATTTCCATGTGGCCTTGTGGATATTCTTGCGGGGGCAGAAAGTGCTTCGGACTACCGGACTACGTTGATGATGCTATAGTTGAAGAAACGGCCTTTTATCCTCAGCTTGCACATCCTTGCGTTGATTGGCTGCCACCCAATCACGCGTTAGCGCATCTTACCCAGCACTGTGAAGCCAGTTCCCAGCTCGTTGGTAATGCCACAGCTTTGGTAGAAGGTAGCCGCTCGATGCCCGCTTTTCCACACTTTCTGTCCTGTCCAGCAGATTTCCTGCAGCGCTACGACATCGAAGTTGCGGGGATGTAATTCATCGTAGATTATCCTGTCGCAACCTGCGAAGCCTAGCGACTTGCAATTTCATGTTCCAAGCTTCCAATCGTGATCCTTTATTCGTCGCATAGGTCGTTGCCGATTGTATCGAGTCGTATTATTTTCTATGTCGTTCGTAATAGACGAATTTCGCGCCAACTCGACCAGCGGTTGGCAGCACCATCTCAGAATCGAATGAAACTTGGTGTGCATGAAGATATGGTATTTATAAGCCACTCTGCATACTTAGTTTTTCAAAAATTGTCAAGAGTAACATTACAAAAAAGTGTTGTATGGCGGACTGTCGTGAAATTCCCAGAAGTTTTTTGGAAAAATATCCAAAAAATAAAATACCGATTTCTACACTGAAAAAAATTTGTTTTAAAAATTAAAATCGATATTACAAAAAAACCTCATCTCAGAAATCGATGAAATTTTTTCTGCAGATAGGTATTTTAATTATCTTACTTTTCTGGGAATAATGTTCCTGTGACATATTTAAGGAAAAAAAGTTTTTCTAACAAAAACTTTTTTCATGTCAATATTGAGTGAAAATTTATCAGCGTGTTTTATGCCTACAGCGCCAATTATAGGTTCAGTAGCCTATCATCAACCAACGACACATTTTGGAAGTATAAAAATTTGTTTAGGAAGCAATTTAGCATAATCTAACATTAATGTGGACCAACATTTGAAAAGGGTTTATGTTTTATTTGACTTTTTGTATCGAAGTAACTTAAAAACAATTACAAAAAAATAATTACTTTGAAAACGGGCAATGTTGCCGAAACGAAACTGAAGTGATATTTAATTATAATAGTGGAAAAGAAGATGTTGTTTTTCAGCAAAGGCTAACCACTGAACGGTGTAATTTAGAAACCGTTATAAAGCCTGTAAGCCTGTAGCCCCACTGTCAAACCCCACCATATCCTAGGCAGGCGCCACAACTCGCAGATGGCCTGGGGAGGGATCGTCAAGCCCTTGGACATAGTCCCTGCTGCCCCCTGAAGTTACAAATGACGTTGAAATTTCATCAGCAATCGTGTTAGCTTCAAGACAAACGAATGCAAAAATGGTAACTTGACTTTGAAACCTCGCAGTTAATAACTGTGGATTTGCTCAATGAACACTAAGCCAATATGATGAAGAAGTCGAAAAAACGCTTACTGCAAATATATGTCCATTTGATGAACGCAGCTGAACGCAAGTTCAAAAACGCTACGTGGGCATCCGACCTAAATTACCTTCCTCTATTACTATTACTCTATTATATCTTTACTAGTTTTTTTGATCCCATTGGAAGTTAGTTTGGTTGATCCCATTGGAAGTAGCACTTCGAATTGTGTGTCTTTTGTATCGCTTATTTAGTTGTGTAACTTGCTGTGATTATTTTACCATTTTGTGACATTTCATTGCTTTTGACTCGTTGTACTTAGTGTTGTGAAATTTGTGTTGGATGGTCAGTGATAAATATTGCGAATCGATCGTTTATCATCGCTTCCCTGATAGTGATATTGTTGTGACTTGTGACTGTTTTGTTTTGCAATCTATTCGCACTATCCCCTAACTGCACTTTTTCGGCTACCGTACATCCACACTGCAAGTTTAAGAGCATCTCCATCGACGATGTCATCCGCTTGTGATCACTGCGCGAGGCCAGTTAAAGCTGACGACGAGGGTATTACTTGCATGGCTTTCTGCGAAAGAATGGTACACTATAGGTGCACCGATAAAAAACTCAACAAGTCGTTTATCAAAATCGTCCATGAGAACCAAAACCTCATGTGGATGTGTGATGAGTGTGCGAAACTTATGAAGATGGTTCGATTCAAATCCGCTGTTTCGTCATTCAGTGATGTTGTTAACACTATCACTGAGAAGCAGGAATCCGCGCACGAAGAAATTAGGATGGAACTAACAAAACATGGTCAACAAATCGCTCAGCTAACCAAACGCATTGCTGCATCTTCTCCGGTCCTTCAACAACAAAGTGGCTCTACCCGACAACCTCCATTCAAAAGACGTCGTCAAGAAGACATAGGATCGCATAAACCTCTTCTTGGTGGCACGAAAATAGTTCCCGACGCCAGCGTAATAACCGTACCTGAGCCAATTCAACTGTTTTGGGTTTACCTTTCTCGTATCCATCCAAGCGCTAAATTGGAAGCTGTTGAAAAGCTAGTAAAGGATTGTTTAAAGTGTGAGGAAACTGTTAGAGTCATTCCTCTTGTAAAAAGAGGCATCGACACTAGTCGTCTGAGCTTCGTTTCCTACAAAATCGGAATCGACCCCAAGTTTCGAGAAGCAGCTCTTGACATTAAAACCTGGCCCAAAGGAATTTTATTTCGCGAATTCGAAGACAACAGCTCAAAAAACATGTTCTTGCCTCTGCTGAATACGCCAACCATCACGATTTCGCCCGAAGCCGGCTCGTCCCAGTTTACGACACCCTTATCCGGAATAAATCTAGAAGGTTAACTTATTTCAACGAACCTACATCATCTTCACTACCGGGACGCACGCTTGCCATCAGTACTGAGGAAGCCCCTAGTCGACTCATCACAGTCGAGCCATTCCTGCCAGCGATCTTCAGCCGTTCCGGTCCTGTGTTTGAGCTCGGTGAAGGGGTCTTCCGCAAGCAAGTATACACATGAAGGTAACACTTCTCTGCCTGAAAAATCTCCGTATTCCAGCGCTCTCGGTAATATCCGCCCCATAGGGACAATAGACAATCAGGACTTATCGTGTGCTACATTGACCATCAATCCGTTGGTTCCCGTTACTCCTGTTGGTGCCTCTTCTGTATCATCACTGGGACGCACGCTTGCCGCTAGCATCGAGGAAGTCCCGGATCCCCCCCAACGCAGTCGAGCCGTTCCCGCCAGCGTTCATCAGTCGTCCTGGTCCTGCGTTTGGGGCTAGAAATGGGGTCTTCCGAACTCCTGTGTTCGGCAAGTATGAACAACATTCAAATGGGTCTGTTCCTAAAGCTGCACTGTATTCTAGTGAACAATGTATCTCGCATATCTCCACGCCCTCCTATTCGCCCATCGTCGCTTGCTGGCCAGTCGCCTCTGCAGAGTGTCCAGGACGCACCGCAGTAAGCTTCTCGGGAGATTTTTCCAGTCCCTCTATCTCAGTCGCGCCATCTGCTGCCAGAGTTCATCCAAGTCGTCCTGGCCCTGAGTTTAGATGTGGATTGGAAATCTCCCAGCACGTTACTCCAGGCAAGTACCTATGCAACAATGAACATTCGCTGCCTGATTCGGATCTAACTTCCAGCAGTTCTCCGGTAGTATCATCAACCAGGTCGATCGATCGCGACACCGATGATCTCTTGATTTACTACCAAAACGTAGGCGGTATCAACTCAGAAGTAGACAGCTATCGTCTAGCAACATCAGCTCAGTGCTACGATGTTATTGTCCTGATGTTATTGGTACTGAATACGAAGCGTATCGGTGTGACCGAAATCCTGAAAATAGTAGGAAATCTACTGGTGGCGGTGTCATCATTGCTGTACGGCGTGGTTTGAAGGCAAGGCTAATTGAAAATTCCTCGTGGCAATGTTTGGAGCAAGTCTGGATATCCATCCAATTGAAGAAGAGCGCCATTTTCCTTTGTGCCGTGTACATACCTCCAGATAGAACACGTGACGTTGACTACTTAGATACCCACTGCCGTTCCGTCTTCACCGTAGTCGAGGGTATGGCAGCGGCGGATGAGCTTCTTGTCATTGGCGACTTTAATCTTTCCGGTGTTTCGTGGAGACAGTCTCACAATGGTTTCCTCTATCCCGATGGACATCGGTCAGTATTTCACTCGGGTGCTTTGCATCTTCTCGATGACTACAGCACGGCGATGCTATCTCAAATCAATCATGTAGCGAATTAGAATCAACGTTGCTTGGACTTATGTTTTGTGAGCAAGCAAGATGTCGCCCCGTTCATCGCCGCAGCTCCAGCTCCCATGGTTAAGCTCTCGTCCCTCATCACCCTCCTTTAGTTGTCCGAATTCCGGTGAGCCTGGCCAACGAGTTCAATGTATTTCCCGCTTCCGTATCATACAACTTTCAGAAGGCCGATCATCAAAGCATTGTCGACGTACTATCTGATATGCCTTGGGACGCTATACTTGCCGATAATGTCGAAAATGCTGCGTCGACTTTCTCGCATATCTTGGCATACGTTATTGACCGACATGTTCCCAAAAAGTACACAAGAACAGCTCTCTTCCGTCCTGGTACACTCGGGAATTAAGAGAACTTAAAACTGCCAAGAGAGCCGCCTTAAAGAATTACACTAAATACCGCACGTTTTCCTTAAAGGATCACTACGTCAGACTCAACAACGCCTATAAACGGGTCAGTCGTATATGCTATTCCCGATATCAAAGTAAGATCCAAACCAATCTCAAAACGCATCCTAAACTGTTTTGGAATCATGTCAACAAGCAACGCGGGAATCTGGCCTCCCTTCCTCTATGACATTTCAAGGCGAAATGTATCATCGGTATCATCACTGCAGGAGATCTGCAGACTGTTTTCGTTAAAGTTTGCTGACGTTTTTACCGATGAACAGTTTACCGACAACGAAGTACATCACGCAGCAGACAATGTTCCCTATATGGCCATGTACTAGGTGTTATCGACATCAGCGAAGAAATGATCTCCTCTGCTGCATCAAAACTAAAGTCATCGATCAAACCTGGTCCCGATGGTATTCCATCCAATTTCCTGAAAAGACACATTTCCAGTTTGCAGTATCCGTTGCTCCTCCTGTTTCGGCTTTCCTTATCCAGTGGCATCTTTCCTTCATGTTGGAAGATTGCACAAATGTTTCCTGTGCACAAGAAAGGGAACAAACGTGACGTGGACAATTATCGAGGAATAACTTCGCTGAGTGCAATATCAAAACTGTTCGAACTCGTTGTGATGGATCCTCTGCTTTCCCACAGCAAGCAGTATCTGTCTGAAACTCAGCATGGATTCATAGCCGGTCGCTCCACTAGTACTAATTTATTGTGCCTTACATCTTTCATCACGAACAGCATGA
Source organism: Armigeres subalbatus (assembly GCF_024139115.2). Taxonomy (NCBI): domain Eukaryota; kingdom Metazoa; phylum Arthropoda; class Insecta; order Diptera; family Culicidae; genus Armigeres; species Armigeres subalbatus. The sequence continues at coordinate 186,356,440 of NC_085139.1, forward strand.
CGAAAAGAGCTCAAACAGATGTCATCTACACAGATCTGTCAGCTGCTTTTGATAAGTTAAACCACTGCATCGCTATCGCCAAATTAGACAAGTTAGGAGTAAATGGCACTCTATTGGAATGGTTCCGATCATATCTATCCGGTCGCCAACTAACGTTTGCTATCGGCGACTGCAGATCTGATTCCTTTGTGGCTACATCGGGAATACCCCAAGGAAGTCATTTGGGTCCGTTAATCTTCCTACTATATTTCAATGGCGTGGATTTTGTACTCGAAGTTCCCCGCCTATCGTATGCTGATGACCTGAAAATGTTCTTGCAAATCCAATCCATCGAAGATTGCTATTTCCTTCAACGTCAGTTAGAATCGTTTGCCAATTGGTGTAACGTCAACCGTATGATAGTCAATCCGGCAAAATGCTCGATGATCACTTTTTCTCGGATTAAAAATCCCGTTAGATTCGACTACACGCTTTTGAATACCAGCATAGAACGTCTGAGTCATGTCAAAGACTTGGGCGTAATTTTGGATTCCCAGCTGACGTACAAAATGCATATCTCATACGTTGTAGGTAAGGCTTCCAAAACCCTGGGCTTCATCTTTCGGATGGGTAAAGAATTTTCTGACATTTACTGTCTAAAGTCTTTGTATTGCTCACTGGTGCGAACGGTGCCGAACGAATTGAGTCCGTGCAACGACGCTTCCTACGATTTGCTCTGCGTAGACTACCGTGGAGAGATCCATTACGGCTGCCAAGTTATGAAAGCCGCTGTCGGCTTATCGATCTGGAGCCGCTAAGAGAACGCCGTAACACCGCTCGAGCTGTACTTGTTGCAGACATTTTGCAAGGCCGAATAGATTGTAGTGACATTTTGGAACAGATTAATATTAACGTACAGCCGAGAACACTTCGCAATAACGCTATGTTAAGAATGCCATTCCGTCGGACTAACTACAGTATGAACGGTAGTATTGAAGGATTACAGCGTATATTCAACAGGGTTTCTACAATATTCGACTTCAACCTGCCTCGTCAGACGCTGCGTCGAAGATTCAAAGAATTTTTCACATCGCAATACCTAGATAGCTGTTTTAGTGTTTGTGTCCATTTTTTTAAAGTTTTTGACGATATGTATACTTATATTTTTTTTTATTGCCATCATTAGGACATAAGTAGTCTGTTGATGTAGGCCTTAAATAAATAAATAAATAAATAAATAAATACATATCTTCTGATATATGAAGGTGTTTTTGTTTAACAAAATTTATATATTTTTTCAAATTAAGCACGTTGTTATGTCAGGATCAATACCCAACATATTTAATAATTTCATTTTCTTATTTTTACTCTACTTATTCATTAGTATGACATAACGGATAAAGTGACACCCATCGAGCACTGGTTACCGGCTAAATCGAACGACAAGACGATCTTCGTCGGCATCCCGACATACGTAGACAACAACGCAGTTATCTTCTTGCATGATGTAGATAAAGAACGCACACTCAACGCCATGAAAGAGGTGATCAACGCCAAATTTGCCGACAGCCAGGCACTAACGACTGACATATTTTACTCCCCGGGCGATCCATGTTTGGCCAAATATCACTTGGACAGTCAGTTCTACCGAGCGGTTGTACGGAAAATGATCAGTGCGTGTCGATGTAAGGTCCAGTTCGTCGACTACGGTAACATTGAGGAATGCGATGTCAAAGACCTGCGCAAGAACGTTATCTGTGGGAATGTTCCCACCATGGCCAATAAGTACCGGTTAACGAATGTTGCTGCAAAGCAGCACGAAGGGATTTGGTCAGTTGAGGCACTTGACACGCTGCATGCTTTGGTCGTGGGAAAGCAGTGCCAAATTCGCGTTGATACTGATATGGATACAGATCCCGCTGGAGTCGTTCCTTGCTATCTCAAGACGACTGGGGAACTGGCGGTTGAAGTGTCGGATTACTTACTGGAACAAGAACTAGTCATCAGAAAGCGCGGTGTCTTCGAGGAGAAGGTTGACCAGCTTTATGATCCGTATATGAATCTAGGAGGCCCCAGCACCAGCGAAGCTGCAGCATCTACTGGGCGTTTGCGCATTGGTGCCAATTTTACCGTAAAGAACGAAACCGAAGAAGTTAGTGACGAAGAAGTAAGTATGTAGTCATAATCTGGTGTTTGGTATTTAAGCTTCAATCACAACATAAGACACACCTACAGGCGATAGTCTTTCCTTATAGTAAAACTCGTTCACAGCTTGCCTTTCCTCCCAACATGCATTGGAAAACAAGTGCACACTAATTATGCGGGGAATATTTAAAATCCGCTTTCGAAGAGAAGAAACAGATTTTTTCATAATATAATAAAAACAACATATTCAGTTGAAAAAAAAAACATTTTAACGAAAATGTAATGCTAGGTGGATTAATGAGAGTTTCTATTTTGCAGAATGAACATGGTGACGATATACAAGCTCGTGTCAACGAGAAAGAACTGGCCGACTTGCTGGACCAAGTGACAGCCGAGCAGAACCGTTCTGCTGTAGAAGAGGAAGATACTGGCGAAAATAGCTCCGGCATAGATTTGAACAAAGTACAATACTTTTATAGCTATGGTGACATTAAGCTGGAGCCTTGCTCGGGCTCGGAAGAGGAAGGCGAACTCAGCATTAGTGTCAAGAAGACTGAGGAAGCCAGTGACGGGAACATGACGGATGGTTCAAGCATATCATTCAATCCGCATGATTTCGACACATCCACTCAGATTGACCCTCCGCTGGAAATGACGCGACCCACTTTGAATGGGTACCCTGAATTTTGGTTGGACCCGTCCGTAGATGGATTCTATTGTGAGGTTACGAACCTCATAAATCCTTTCACTTTGTTCGTGTTTCCACAGTTGGACAGTCATATCCAACAAATGAAGGAGACTATGGCACGGATACAATGCTACGTCAAAAAGCATCGGAAATGTCCCGACATCGAAGCGAAAATGCCTTGCTTGGCTGTATTCAAACAAGATGGTTTCTGGTATCGAGCTCTAATTGAGGAGTACTTCCCAGACCGAGGTGAAGTGCGAGTTTTATACGTGGACTATCTTAACAAAGAAACGATTAGCGTAAGAGACATCCTGAAGTGCCCTGTTAGCTTGCGAAAAGTACCATTACGCAATGTGCAAATTCAGCTACATGCACTGCAAACCAACATCCGAATGCGCGAACAGGATGTTACGCGAAAATTGGTGGAACTGATCGAGGGTAAAAGATTGTATGCAAAAGTTGTCTCACACACTCCGAAGATCCAAGTTGAACTCTATAATGATGACAGGTGTAAACAGTTAGTTTATCACCAACTGATCAAGGAGAAATACTTCATCAAGGAGAAATGAGCAACGTTTTGAAAGAAGATTTTGTTTGAAGATGTACCTCAATTAATTTATTACTTATGTGACTGGAATGAGAATAATGAGAAAACACCCTGCACTTGTTCTGAACAAAGGCAAACGTATAGTTTTTTTTTCTATACTTGAATTCTATTATTATGAATATATTGCTGATAACGAAATAAAATGAAAACTAATGTATGATAATATCCACTCGACCTAGTAATGTACATATGGAAAGAAATTCTTTTTTTTTCGGGTGTTGTCGGGAGGATTCATTAGAACTACATTCCGCGGTTAGTGTGACATTCATAAAGTTCTATAAACACCGAAACATTCAACATTTCAATAAGGCACCGACTGTTTCATATAATTTATTTAGCTTACACTACCTCAACATTAAAATACCTCCTATTTTTCTATTGATTTTTTGAGTTTCGAGCATTCATTTCATTTATTCAGACTAAGGCCGAAGTGGCCTGTGCGGTATATAAGAATCTTCTCCATTCGGCTCGGTCCATGGCTACACGTCGCCAACCACGCAGTCTACGGAGGGTCCGCAAGTCATCTTCCACCTGATCGATCCACCTTGCCCGCTGCGCACCTCGCCTTCTTGTGCCCGTCGGATCGTTGTCGAGAATCATTTTCACCGGGTTACTGTCCGACATTCTGGCTACGTGCCCGACCCACCGCAGTCATCTGATTTTCGCGGTGTGAACGATGGATGGTTCTCCCAGCAGCTCAGGCAACTCGTGGTTCATTCGCCTCCTCCACGTACCGTCCGCCATTTGCACCCCACCAAAGATGGTACGCAGGTCTTTCCTTTCGAAAACTCCAAGTGCGCGTTGGTCCTTCACGAGCATCGTCCAGGTCTCATGTCCGTAGAGGACTACCGGTCTAAGGGAACGTCCACAAATTACGTAACGCTTAGAGCGGGGAGGGGGGGTTGAGTGAAGTGTTACGATCCATACAAAATTTTCAGAAGCTTCATACAAAAAGTGTGACATAGGGGGGAGGGGGGTTGAAAAAGTCCAATTTTTGCGTTACGTAATTAATGGATCTTCCCTAATGAGCGCTTTGTAGATTGTCAGTTTGGTACGGCGGCGAACTCTATTCGATCGGAGCGTCTTGCGGAGTCCAAAGTATGTACGATTTCCAGCCACTAGGCGTCTCCGAATTTCTCTGCTGGTATCATTTTCGGCAGTCACCAGTGAGCCCAAGTACACAAATTCTTCTACCACCTCGATTTCGTCACCACCGATGCAAACTCGCGGTGGACGGCTCACATTGTCTTCTCTTGAACCTCTTCCTATCATGTACTTCGTCTTCGACGTGTTGATGACTAGTCCGATCCGCTTGGCTTCCCTTCAGTCTGATGTAGGCTTCCTCCATCTTCTCAAAGTTACGTGCCATAATATCTATGTCGCCGGCGAAGCCAAAAAGCTGGACGGACTTATTGAAAATTGTGCCACTCATGTTAATCCCTGCCCTTTATATTACTCTTTCCAAAGCGATGTTGAATAGCAGACACGAAAGACCATCACCTTGCCGTAACCCTCTGCGGGTTTTTGAAGGGACTCGAGAATGCCCCTGAAACTCGAACTACGCACATCATACACAGAAAAAACAAACATTATTTTTACAAATATTTTGAGCTTTCTATTTAAAAAGTAGCTAGTTTTCTTGAAAATAAAAGTTTTTTTTTCGGAATCGAAAGTTTTGCTTTTGGAGAAAAAATATTTTTCGTCGGGTTTCAGTATAAATTTAAAAGTTCATCTTTTCAATCCAAAAACTGATAAACGATCATTTCCCCAGACGAAAACATATCTTCTTTGACAGATAGTAGTTGCGCAAGAAAGAGAGGAAACTTGTTTACACTGTTTGTTTTATACGTGCGCGAAAAAACAGGTCGTTGTGGAATTTAGCACGGTTTTGTGTTTTTGTACAAGTCCCGGAAAAAAGTACGTCGAATAAAAATGGTACCCCTTAATACATCCATCATCATTGCCAGAAAACACCAAACAGCATTGCCAAACGTGTTACAAGGGTTACAAGTCCGTAACGCTGATAATCTTATGATATCAAAAGGTAGGTGTTTTTTACGATAACAAAAAGTGTGGCAGGCGTTTTGATCATATAAATAGAAGTCCAAGTACCGGGGCTGGTTGGCATTGCGATCAAAACGATATTTATTTCCCTTTCTTTTCTTATGCATTTATAGATACATATTATCACCGAGAGGAAATTGATGTTGCAATCCTCACAGATAACTACGAAGCGCACCTTCATCCTGTCCAGGAGCTGAATCACGGACTGTGGAAGGTGCTGCAGCTTGCACCGTCTGAGAAGTGAGGAAAAATGTTAAAAATAATTAAATAAAATGTAAAAGATATTCATTGTTATTCGATTATTTATATTTAAGATAGAAAAATCACTAAAGGGTACGAGGTGGGGAGGGGGGTTTGCTTTAGTTGAAATGAAAATATTTTGCTTTATTTGTTACAGTATAAACATTTGCATTTGACAGTTCTACTATTTTATTTTGAATGTTCAAACTTTTGATTTCAGAGCGGCATGCCACTTTTGGACCATGGTTGTTGAAAAAGTTTGCGTACTTTTATTTTGAACATGCGGTACTCTGTACGAAAAAGAACCAACGCAACTTTTAAATTTACCAATGATTTTGCCTGTCTCGTATATTTTTATTTTATTAATGAATTTTCTTTCTGTGTAGTTATCTGTGAGGATTGCAACATCAATTTCCTCTCGGTGATAATATTTATCTATAAATGCATAAGAAAAGAAAGGGAAATAAATATCGTGTTGATCGCAATGCCAACCAGCCCCGGTACTTCGACTTCTATTCAAAACGCCTGCCACACTTTTTGTTCTCGTAAAAAACACCTACCTTTTGATATCGTAAGATTATCAGCGTTACGGACTTGTAGCACGATTGGCAATGCTGTTTGGTGTTTTCTGGCAATGATGTTTGATGTTTTAAGGGGTACCATTTTTATTCGACGTACTTTTTTCCGGGACTTGTACAAAAACACAAAACCGTGCTAAATTCCACAACGAACTGTTTTTTCGCGCACGTATAATAGAACAAACAGTGTAAACATGTTTCCTCTCTTTCTTGCGCAACTACTATCTGTCAAAGAAGATATGTTTTTTTCTGGGGAAATGATCGTTTATCAGTTTTTGGATTGAAAAGATGAACTTTTAAATTTATACTGGAACCCGACGAAAAATATTTTTTCTCCAAAAGCAAAACTTTCGATTCCGAAAAAAAAACTTTTATTTTCAAGAAAACTAGCTACTTTTTAAATAGAAAGCTCAAAATATTTGTAAAAATAATGTTTGTTTTTTCTGTGTATAGATTTCTAAATTGTATGATATGACATCAAACTGTTTACCTATTTTGTATATGAAAACCAACATCAAAATAAGTTTTCAATTTGCTTTCATCGACAGCAGGAATAGTTTTCGATTTGATGTCTCAGTGATCTTTCTGCGATTTCACAACAACAAAATTAGTTATCAGTTTGCGCTCGAGCTTTGCTCGGGTTTCCTTCCGTCACTATTTTTTTTGCGCTATGCCATGTCATGAAGATGTTAGTGATGTACAATGAGAAAGGGTTCACCAGGTTCCTAAAAGGATTAAGAAACGGTACCAAGGACAATATAGAGGAACCCGGGGCAAAAAGGACACCCTTTGATTTCTCTGTGAAATAGAATAGTATAAGATAATCGATGATCTCTGAACATTCTTCACAGTCTTATAATGTAATGTTCATCTTATTTTGTACTGAAAGTGATGATTAAAGCTAAAAATTGCCGAAAAAAAAATTGCTTGTTGGATCTGGTCAAAAATTATAATAATGACATCACACAAAGTAAGGACATTTTATATTTTTTTAGGGTTATTCGAAGTTGAAACCAAATTTTCAGTAATTACGAATATTTCTAACACAACACTACTGGTTGTGGCTACCTTTTTTGCAAAAATATGCGTTTTAATGCATTATTGACGATCTGGGGCAAAAAGGACACCTCTACCAGGGGCAAAAGGGTCACTCTTTGAATCGCAGTTTGTATTGAACATAACCTTGAACACTACTGTCAAACTGTTGTGTTAGGCTTTCGTAGTGAACGGTCGAGAATGGTACGGGCATTCGGAAAGTGACTTTCAAGCGCAGCGGTAGTTACCGTTATTGCTGGTTGAAAAAATTGCGGTTCGATAAATCAAAATCAAATTTTTCGTATTAAATCGGATAGTGAGAAGAATAAAATAGTAGAGCAAAAGAAAAACCAGTGCGGTGAAATAATTTAGTGAAAGGTTTAACCCGCGTGCAGTTGAAACCGGACGCCATTTGGTGAAAAAAGTGAAATGACGTTATGGAGGGGAAAGGGGATCCTCTGGATCCCGGAGGTGGTACAGCAAGATTAAAAGATGGAGCAAAACAACGAATGAAGTACGAAAACGCAATTAATGATGAAGCGCCATATCGGGTATACTTCGAAATGCGAGAAGGAACACAAGCAGGAAGAAGCAACAAGTTCTCACTGGGATCGAAGTTACGTGCGGCGCAACAGTACAATATCCACATAATCGACATGAAGCAGATTGGACGTAACAAACTCATGGTAATCTTCATCAGGGTAAACTCTATCGTCGAAGATATCAACAACGAGAACGGTGTACACAGCGTTCATTCCAAACATGCTGTAAGCATATCAGGAGTCATCACAGGAATCCCGACGGATATCTCAACGGAAGAAATATTCATGGACCTGGAAAGTGAGACCCCCGTTCTGGAGGTTTACAGACTGAAACGTTATGTTAATGGGGAGAAAATACCATCGAACAGAGTATCCGTTACGTTCCGGTAAAAAAAACTGCCGGATAGGATACGACCATTCTGTTGTCAGACCAAAGTACTACTGGTTGTGCAGAAGCTGGTTTTCTGTGGAAAATGTCTAAGACAACCTCAAAGCGGAAAATTGTGAGAGTTTCAGGAGATATCAGACGTGTGATGATCGTCACGTTGACGAAAACTACGACAATTTTCAAGAACGCGACCAGTGTTTACACTGCAAAAAAACACACCTCACCGGCAGCTTCAACTGTCCAGAGCGACTGCGACAGGAACGAATAAAATACATAATGGCAAAGAAAAATTATACGTACGTCAAAGCACGAGAGATGGTGTCCTTCAGCTCGAATAACATCTTTGAACTCACTGCAGGATATGCCTACACTGGCGGAAATACTAGCAGAAAGCAGCAACCTGCAGTCGGAATATCAGCAAACAAACAAACCGAGAGTACCCATAACTCCGGCGGTAAAGCTGTACGCTGAAAAAAGGAAAAACCATAAAACTAACGCGGTGTTACCAGAAAATGAAGCACAACCAGAATCGTTTAATGGGACACCGATGTTTGGCGTAGCATTTCAAAATGCATACAAAGTACACGAAATAGAGAGATGGAAGAACAGAATGCAACAGGAAGTCAACAAGATAATTGAATCAAGTGTACACACAAATACCAACACAAAGCAATGAGCTTCTATTCGAGCTGGTCAGTGATGGAAACTTAAGCAGTGAAATAAAAGAAAAGTGAAACAAGCAGTGCAAAAACATTTTAAACTGAATCAAACGATTATATAAAGTGACAAAAAGAAGTAAAAAGTGAAAATGAGATCAACCAGTGAAAAACGAAAACAAACAAAAAAGCAACAGTGGAAGGAAATATAAAAATAATACAGTGTAATATCCACAGTTTAAGTAAACATAAAGAAGAATTACAAAGAGTGTTGGTCGGAGAAAAATATTCAGTAGCAGTATTAACAGAAACGTGGTCTCAGGAATTGTACGAGGAGACGGCTCGATACAGGATTTCCGGATACCATAACGTTTTACAATCAAGAGAAGACAACTATGGAGGAACAGCTGTTTATCTGAAAAACAATTTCAACTACAGTAGAGTTCCAATTGAGAACCTGACGGAATGCACCCAAGCGGTAGCAGTTGCCATCCCGAGTAAGGAGCTCGTAGTGGCAGCGGTTTACATCACACCAGCAGCAACGAGTCAGGATTTTGAAGAAGACGTAATCAAAGTGTTCGAGGCTCTCAAGGATTTCAAAAACGTAATCATCGGCGGAGATTGGAACGCGCACCACGTGACGTGGGGGAACGATTGCAGCGATAGAAAGGGGCACATTTTCGTAGAGCTGGTCAACCAATATGACCTGCTAATTCTTAACGACGGACAAAAAACATTTGTGCCAATACAGCTGAACAAAAGGAGTACAGCAATAGATGTATCGTTGAGCACCAGTAATTTGTATGGAGAGTTCGATTGGAAAGTGCTGGATTTCGGAATTGGCAGTCATCATATGGCAATACAAATCACTGATAGAGAAAAGCAGTCAAAGGAAGAAAAATGGATTTATAACAGGAAAATAATAAACTATAACTCGCAATGCTAGGAAATGACAAAATACACTCATGGAGGAATTAACCGAAGAAATAAAGAAGATCTATAAAAACTGCAAACAACGGGATACTAAAACTGGTGGAAAGATGCTTGGAAACGGAAAACAGATGCAAGAAGGGAGTTCAACAAACTTAATAGAGTTAAAAAAAGCAGCGGCATGGTTCCGAAGACGGAAAAAGATGGAAAAAGAAGCCAAGTGAAAGGAATTCATCGAGGAAATAAACCCAATGAATAGCTCCAAGCAGCTTTGGGAAAATATCGGCAGACTAACAGGTAAAACATTTAGGAAGAAAGAAATAAATCCCCACCTGGACGATAAGCAGACAGTAGGAAAATTCTTGGATCTACATTTTATAAGGAACACCTCTGTGGACATGATTGACTTCGGTGGATCATTTGCAAGTTACGATATTCTTGATCAAGAAAAATGGAATAGGATAGTAGGGGATAAAAAACCGAACTCGGCACCTGGCGTGGATAGAATTACCTACGGAATGCTGAAGCAGCTGCAACCCGGTGTTGTGCAGCAACTATTGAAGGATTTTAACGGACAATGGCGTAGGAGTTTCCCTGGAGATTCGCTGAAAACGATAAAGGTGGTCGCAATACCTAAAGCCGGGAAGGATCAAAGTAAACTGGAAGGTAAACGTCCGATTTCACTGGTTCCAACTTGTACCAAAGTTGTGAATACAGCCGTATTGGAAAAGTTAAAAGAAGCCTTGGAAGCAGGCAATGTTCTCCCCACAAGATCGTTCGGTTTTAGAAAAGGACTATCCACGAATACTTGTGTGACGTATGTGGTCAACAAAATAATGGCTAATAAAAGGAAGGAAACTTAACGAGCATAATCTTTGTGGATCTAAGTAACGCTTTTGCAACGTAAAAGTAGATACTTTGAAACAAATATTGTCAGAAAAAAGAATACCACTAGAGTTGATTTGCTGGATCACAAATTTTCTAACTAATAGAAAATAATTTTCATACAAATAAGGAAAAACTTGTAAGAGTCGTCAGTGAAGGTCTTCCACAAGGGGATGTTCTATCCCCCACTCTCTTCAACGTATATACTGCTCCTTTGCATGAAATCCAGATCGATGACGTAGAGCTGGTGCAATATGCCGACGACTTCGGCATCATAGTCACAGCGAAAACAGTAGAAAGGCTGCGAATAATCGGACAAGACTACCTGGACCATTTCGTAGAATCAGCAGCGAAGCTCAACTTGTCAATAAACCCAGCAAAAACTAAATCCATTCTATTTCAAGCCAGTAATAAAACACTGGACTATAAGATAGATGGAACAAACATAGAAACTGTTAGGTCACATGACTATCTGGGCATGGCACTAGATAGATCTTTAAACTTTGGGAGACACACTAAGGAATTAAAAGGAAAGGTCAATGAGAGGCTCAACATGATCAAAGTCATCAGCGGAGTAAAGACTGGAGGGCACCCGGAGACAATGCTGAACGTACACAAAGCGCTTGTTCGAGGAACGCTGGAATACGGCTCTACGGTGTACAGCAATGCTGCAAAAACAAACCTAAATAAGCTAGCTGTTATCAACAATCAGAGTCTACGAAAAGCCACAGGATGTACCAAAAGTACTCCCTTAAATACTCTGTTAGCAATATCTGGCTTAGAATCCATGCCAATAAGACAGGAATATATAACAGGAAAAGAGATCGCACGTAACATCGCACAAAGAACGGCGGTGGGAGAACAGCTAATCGGAACAACCATAGATAACAGATCGGACACGAAAAAGATAAGTTACATGGAAACAGTTTTTCTTAACCACTTTGAAGTATTCGATGCTATAATGACAATCAGGAAGAACTGCGTGAAGTACCCGGATATAATAATCCGACCGACATTGGATGGACTGGTCAAATCCAAAGGAAACACGAACCCAAAACACCTAAAACAACTAGTTCTGTTTGCATTTAACGGCACCTACAAAGGACGCAGAAGAGTCTTCACGGACGCCTCGAAGACAGGGCATTTATGTGGAGTTGGAGTTTTTATTGAAGGATCAAATAAAAGAGTCTCCGTTCGACTTGCTAATGAAATTAGCATCACAGGAGCAGAGCTTGCGACAATTAAAATAGCTATGGAAATTATTTCTAAAGAACAATTGACGGGTTCTGTAATATACACGGACTCGCGATCGGCTTGCGAACTTCTGGAAGCAGCGAGAGACCAACAGGAACGAGAAGAATTATTAGATGAAGTGTTAACAATGGCAGCAGAGTGGGGAGTTTCGATGCAGTGGATACCGAGCCACATAGGAGTGAATGGTAACGATATCGCAGATCAACTGGCAAAGGAAGGTATTACGAACGATCAGCCAATACTAGATAATATAATATCATACAAGGATGTATACTGTATACTGAAACGCCGAAAGTCACTGAAAATCGACGAATGGTACAAGGACTATGCTATTGAAAAGGGACAAAAATTCTTCCAAATTCAACCAGATTTCAGATCGAAACCATGGTTTGTTGGTCTAAAGCTAGACGGGAAACAAGTTCGATTACTAAATCGACTGATGGCCGGTCATGACTGGTCAAAAGTCTGGAGACACAAAATGAAATTAATAGACAACCCAACCTGCGAAACATGCAATCAGATTGAAACAGCAGAACACTTAATTCTGCACTGTGAAAAATACCGGAACGTACGCGTAAGATACTCATTACAACAATACAACAACCTGATAGAAATATTTAAAACGAACAGTGTAAACGAATATCAGAAAATCTTGGATTTTGTAAAGGATGCAGCTTTGGATTTATAAGAACCCACAGCTGTGGTCAGGCGACCGAAGACAAGCAACAGGGCATATAGTCTTGGCAACTGGCCCTTATTCCTGGCAAGTAAAACTTGCCTCCCAGAATGAAGAAGAAGAAGAAGAGAATGGTACGGAAAAGTACAAGCGGATTTCAACGCGGCTCAAATGGCTATACCTCAACATGACCGCGGAATAAAGGTGATGGCCGAGTTCGGCATGCTGGTGAAGCGAGCAGCCACCCAGTAAAAAACACATAAATAAAGTTCTCCTAGTACGGTGTTGCTCGTCAAACGCTGATCAAATATTTGAAGCTTCCGGATCGATAGATTGACGCTTCTGGCTTTGATCGCTTCGAACCAGTGTTTAATCCACAACAGGAGGGTGAGCTGGTTCGGCACATACTCAACATGTAACAACAACTCTTTGGACTGACTCAGGTAGATTAATTACTTTATTACACCTCCATTTCGATATGTGTCCTTTTTGCCCCGGTAGGGTGGCCCTCTTACCCCGGGTCTGTTTTTCAATGAAAAAAAAAAAAAACAAAAATAAATGTTCATATTTTATCCACTTTTATCACATGATTCATATCAACATCGATTTAGTTTTGTAGAGAGCAATCTACATTACGGTTTGCGTACGATAAACGTTTGATTTAGTGGTGTTTCCACCAGTTCAAAATGCTTAAGGGGACCTTCTTGCCCCGGGTTCCCCTTATTGACATAGTATGAGTTGTCGAACAGTTGATTTTCAGAGGTTCTATCGTTGAGCCCGGTTTCGGTAAACGCTTACATGTCATTGCTGTTATCTTAATATCGTGCGGATTTCTTTCCAATGAAGATTATTCTCGTGATTTTATTTGTTTGATAGAATAATACGAAACTTTTATTATTTCTGAATTGAATGTTTACTATCGGTGACTTGTTCAATGTGTTTTTTCTGTATTATGATTTGTAAAATGACGTTTTTACCTAGGTATAAATTCGCAGAAATTTTTTGTTGTAATTATTGCACAAGCTGACATCAGCTTACTGAACGAAATAGCAGGTTACTGCGGACCGACAAACGTTTTGTTTACTAAACCAAAAGAAACCACCATAAAACGCGAAGACTTATTGTTATCACCGTAATAAAAGATCGATATTCTGAAGCTATTTTCCTAAAACTTCTGTGTTAGCAAATCAGTTCTTTTTATATGTTTATCCTTCTTATAATCAGGCTTGCTTTACAGAATGCATATCATACTTAATTTGTAAAAACGAATTTTATGCTAAAATAAATAATGTTATACACTATTTTGTCTATTTTTGATTTCATATCGACGTCTACCGTGAGAAAGAAAACCTTTCATTGTACCAATAATAACTAATTCTTGGATAGTCCCATAATAATGAGAAACCATACAAAATGCAGAAACAAAATTGCTAGGATAATTTAAAATCCAAATTACTGTTTTCCAGTCATTTTTTCTTTTGAAAACAAAAATCAAAATGTGGTTAAAATTGCGTTAGCAATTAATGTAGTAGTACGGCATTTCAACGCGATATTCGAACACGAAAGAACACTACCCCAGGAACTGATTCTTGCTTGGAAAGGATTAGCCTTCCGCTGTGAGCGGATCCCGGGCGTGATGAATTTTGATGTGCTTGTTGTGGTTTGTCTTGGTTGACGATGTTTTGCCACAAATGTTGCACGAAAACGGGCGCTCGCCAGTGTGTATCCGCTTGTGCTCGGTTAGATAGTACTTCCGGTGAAACTTGCGGCCACAAATTTCGCAAGTGTAGTTCTTATCGGTTTCATGTTCACGGGTGTGTCGAATCCAGTTGTACTTGCGGATGAATTGGCACCCGCAGTGGTTGCACGTGTACGGTCGTATGGATTTGTGGGCGTTCATGTGAGTGATGTAGTCCGCCTCACGAACGAACCCACTCGAACACATATTGCACTGAAACGGTTTCAACGTAGGATTGGCGTGTGTCCATCGATGCTGCTTTAGGTTCCAGTTAGTACTGAATACTTTATTGCATATCGTGCAGGAGAATGCCATTCGCTCGTTGGCATTGTGCGTTTCCATATGACGTTTCATGCTGGTTTTGATGTAGGGTTGATTACAGAGTGTGCACATTTCGGTTGCCGTTTCCAACTTCACATACTTCTCTGTGTGAGATAAACGGATGTGTCTGGTGAGACTGTTTTTATGAATGAATTTTTCCCGACAGAAGGGACAACTTTTTGGCTTGTTTTCATGGATTTCCTTGTGCCACTCCATCTTGGCCTTCGATTGAAAAACTTCCCCGCAATGACAGACGAAATCTTTCTTCGAGGGAACTTTATTCAGATGGTGTCGATTGCGGTGCTGAGCTAAGTTTGAGAACCGACGGAAGTGTTGATCACAGTCAGGACACTTTATGGGCGCCTTTCCTGTGTGAACTCTCATGTGCTCGATAAGCTTTTGTTTGATAACAAACTTCTTCCCACAAAGTCTGCATTGGTGATCTTTGATGCCCAAGTGTCTTTTGATGTGTAATGCAAAGTTTGGCCAATGCTTAAAGCTTCTTCCGCAGGTGTAACATTCAGCCGGATGTATCATAAGATGAGCATTGAATAATTTAAATCTATCAAACTCATGCTTGCACGTGCCGCAAACATAAGTGCGTTTTCGACGTACCTCCCCACCACCATTACTGCTCCCCGCCAGAACACCACTAGCTGATCCGGGAACTTCCGCTCCTTCTTGTTTCTGCTCCAATTCTAGTTTTAAAGAACTGTAACTCATTAGCACCGGTTGTGGTTCTATCTTTATTTTCTTAGTCAACAATGAAGTGCTCGACCCTTCCCCAGCCGAAGCTGCTGGAGTAGAAAAGAAACCTGATGTAACGGTCGACGTTGCATGTGCTGATGTAACAGTCGCTGAGCTTGCCCCCAAAACATTAAGCTTCGTTTCCGCCTCGTGCTCGGCCAAAATATGAGTACGCCGTTGTTTCAGTGTTGCAAAAGATTTGGGACATTCTGTACAGCGGTAAGTACGGATTTTAACCAACTTTCTATTGGCTTCTTCATTTGGTTCACCACTGCTACCACTAGGAGCCGCCACATTTCCATAACTACCCACACAGCTGATCCCGTACTCTAACCGAATTTTCGACTTGTCGTCCATTTGTTCCTCCATTTCGTTCCGATTCTCACTATGAGGTGCAAATTGGCTGAAAAGAATAATCTGTTTAATTGGCAGTCAAATATTGAGATTGAATCAAATGGTAAATAGTGAGAGTATTGACGTACTTCCAGAAACCACATGACACGTTTTTTAAATTTTATTCATATTTTATTTTAAAATACGACATCAACCCAAGCAAAGTTGATGTTATAATAAGAGTACCCATTTTAATATGTTCATGTTTTTTAAATTGTTCAGTAGATTGTATCGTGTATATTTTTGTAAAAATCATGTACAAAAAAGCTAGGAAAAAAGTAAGGCGTAAGAATGATGAAACGAAAAATGAATTTCATCAAGTAGGTACGAATTTCGTTTATCTTTCAGGCTTGTTCTAGGGCAGCGATTCTCAACCTTTTTCTTTAGAGATACCCCTTCGAACTTTTGCATTAATTTAGGTACCCCCTTTTGAAAGTAGGCTTCCAAGCCTCTTGAAAGATTAATTCTGAGCCCTTTGAGGGAGACCTACGAGCCTCTTGTACGAACCTTCTGAATCTTTTGAAAGCAGGCTTCCACGCCTCTTGTTGAGAGGCTTTGCATATTGAAAGGACGCTTTAAAGCCTCTTGAAAATACGCTTCCGAGCCTCTTCCGAGCCCTGAAGGTAGAATTTCGAGCTTCTTGAAAAGAGGGTCCCGATCCTCTTGAAAAGAGCTTTCCGAGCCTTTTGAAAGGAACCTTTCGAGCCTTTTGAAAGGAACCTTTCGAGCCGCTTGAAAGGAGTCTGTCGAGTTTTTGAAAAGGAGGTTTACGAGCCACTTAAAAGCAGGCTTCTGAGCCTTTTCTGAAGAGCTTTCTGAGCCTTTTGAAAAGAACCTTCCGGATATCTTGGAAGGAGCCTTTTGAGGTTTTAGAAATAAGGCTTCCGAACCTCTTGAAAGGAGGCTTTCAGGCCTCTTAATACGAGGCTTCCGGGCTTCTTGAAAGCAGGCTTATGAGCGTCTTGATAAAAGGCTTCTGAACCTCCTGTAGAGAGGCTTTCTAGACTCTTGAAAGAAGCTTTCCGAGACTTTTGAAAGGAACCTTCCGAGCCTTTTGGAAGAAACCTTCCGAGCCTCTTAGAAGAAGGCTTCCGACCCTCTTAAAAGAAGGCTTCCAAGCCTCTTGAAAGTTAGTGTCCGGGTCTCTTGAAAGCAGGCTCCCGGGCCTCTTGAAAGCAGGCTCCCGGGCCTTTTGAAAGGAGGCTTCCAGGCCTCTTGAAAGGAGGCTTTCAGGCCTCTTGAAAGGAGGCTTCCAGGCCTCTTGAAAGGAGGCTTCCAGGCCTCTTGAAAGGAGGCTTCCAGGCCTCTTGAAAGGAGGCTTCCAGGCCTCTTGAAAGGAGGCTTCCAGGCCTCTTGAAATGAGGCTTCCAGGCCTCTTGAAAGGAGTCCTCCAAGCCTCTTGAAAGGAGTCCTCCAAGCCTCTTGAAAGGAGTCCTCCAAGCCTCTTGAAAGGAGTCCTCCAAGCCTCTTGAAAGGAGTCCTCCAAGCCTCTTGAGAGTCCTCCAAGCCTCTTGAAAGGAGTCCTCCAAGCCTCTTGAAAGGAGTCCTCCAAGCCTCTTGAAAGGAGTCCTCCAAGCCTCTTGAAAGGAGTCCTCCAAGCCTCTTGTAAGGAGACGTTCGAGCTGCTTGAAAGAAATCTATGCTGACTGTGGAGGACAGGATTCTATTGGATTTACTAATCGCCAGGCATATTATGTACCAAACAATGTACTCTAACCGAATTTTCGACTTGTCGTCCATTTGTTCCTCCATTTCGTTCCGATTCTCACTATGAGGTGCAAATTGGCTGAAAAGAATAATCTGTTTAATTGGCAGTCAAATATTGAGATTGAATCAAATGGTAAATAGTGAGAGTATTGACGTACTTCCAGAAACCACATGACACGTTTTTTAAATTTTATTCATATTTTATTTTAAAATACGACCTCAACCCAAGCAAAGTTGATGTTATAATAAGAGTACCCATTTAAATATGTTCATGTTTTTTAAATTGTTCAGTAGATTGTATCGTGTATATTTTTTGTAAAAATCATGTACAAAAAAGCTAGAAAAAAGTAAGGCGTAAGAATGATGAAGCGAAAAATGAATTTCATCAAGTAGGTACGAATTTCGTTTATCTTTCAGGCTTGTTCTAGGGCAGCGATTCTCAACCTTTTTCTTGAGAGGTACCCCTTTGAACTTTTGCATTAATTTAGGTACCCCCTCTTGAAAGTAGGCTTCCAAGCCTCTTGAAAGATTAATTCTGAGCCCTTTGAAGGGAGACCGACGAGCCTCTTGTACGAACCTTCCGAATCTTTTGAAAGTAGGCTTCCACGCCTCTTGTTGAGAGGCTTTGCATATTGAAAGGACGCTTTAAAGCCTCTTGAAAATACGCTTCCGAGCCTCTTCCGAGCCCTGAAGGTAGAATTTCGAGCTTCTTGAAAAGAGGGTCCTGATCCTCTTGAAAAGAGCTTTCCGAGCCTTTGAAAGGAACCTTTCGAGCCTTTTGAAAGGAACCTTTCGAGCCGCTTGAAAGGAGTCTGTCGAGTTTTTGAAAAGGAGGTTTACGAGCCACTTAAAAGCAGGCTTCTGAGCCTTTTGTGGAGAGCTTTCTGAGCTTTTTGAAAAGAACCTTCCGGATATCTAGGAAGGAGCCTTTTGAGCTTTTTGAAAGAAGGTTTCCGAACCTCTTGAAAGGAGGCTTCCGAGCCTCTTCATACGAGGCTTCCGGGCTTCTTGAAAGCAGGCTTATGAGCGTCTTGATAAAAGGCTTCTGAACCTCCTGTAGAGAGGCTTTCTAGACTCTTGAAAGAAGCTTTCCGAGACTTTTGAAAGGAACCTTCCGAGCCTTTTGGAAGAAACCTTCCGAGCCTCTTAGAAGAAGGCTTCCGACCCTCTTAAAAGAAGGCCTCCAAGCCTCTTGAAAGTTAGTGTCCGGGTCTCTTGAAAGCAGGCTCCCGGGCCTCTTGAAAGCAGGCTCCCGGGCCTCTTGAAAGGAGGCTTCCAGGCCTCTTGAAAGGAGGCTTTCAGGCCTCTTGAAAGGAGGCTTCTAGGCCTCTTGAAAGGAGGCTTCCAGGCCTCTTGAAAAGAGGCTTCCAGGCCTCTTGAAAGGAGGCTTCCATGCATCTTGAAAGGAGGCTTCCAGGCCTCTTGAAAGGAGGCTTCCAGGCCTCTTGAAAGGAGGCTTCCAGGCCTCTTGAAAGGAGGCTTCCAGGCCTCTTGAAAGGAGGCTTCCAGGCCTCTTGAAAGGAGGCTTCCAGGCCTCTTGAAAGGAGGCTTCCAGGCCTCTTGAAAGGAGTCCTCCAAGCCTCTTGAAAGGAGTCCTCCAAGCCTCTTGAAAGGAGTCCTCCAAGCCTCTTGAAAGGAGTCCTCCAAGCCTCTTGAAAGGAGTCCTCCAAGCCTCTTGAAAGGAGTCCTCCAAGCCTCTTGAAAGGAGTCCTCCAAGCCTCTTGAAAGGAGTCCTCCAAGCCTCTTGAGAGTCCTCCAAGCCTCTTGAAAGGAGTCCTCCAAGCCTCTTGAAAGGAGTCCTCCAAGCCTCTTGAAAGGAGTCCTCCAAGCCTCTTGAAAGGAGTCCTCCAAGCCTCTTGTAAGGAGACATTCGAGCTGCTTGGAAGAAATCTATGCTGGCTGTGGAGGACAGGATTCTATTGGATTTACTAATCGCCAGGCATATTATGTACCAAACAATGTTTTGAAATAAAAAAATACACAACTATCAAAACTTTATCAATACATTTTGATTGGAATTGCAATTCGTCCGCCATTACGAATTTTTGTACGAGGTACCCCCTAGGGCCAGCGAAGGTACCCCCAGGGGTACATGTACCCCAAGTTGAGAACCGCTGTTCTAGGGAAACAAGTAGCTAGTAAAAGATGTTTTTCGCCACAGACTTCGAAAAAAGATTCTCCTTCGGCCCAAAAATCTCTTTTTTGTCTCACCCAAAAGAAAAGTACGAACCCTGCTTGTTAGATTTTTTCTTTACACAGGGCTGGTAGCGATCATTGTCACTCAAAATAGTAACTTTAGTGTCCGACGCTGACGAAAATATACCAAATAGTGACTTTTAATTGCAGAAAAAGTGACTTTCGATTCGACAAAAAGTGACGAGAAGTGAATTAAATTATAACTGAATAGATTAATAGATTAATAGAATTAAAATATAACTGGGGAGCGAGAGGCAAGTTATTGAAAAAAATACAACGTAAATAGTAACGTCACTATAGAGACACACAGCACTAATCCGCGTCACCTGTGTAAAGTCTAACTCCTTGGATATAAGTGGTACAAAAATTATTGTGGAAATAAATGGAAAAAGACAATTACTTTTGATCAATTTGATCAATAATTGATCACCTGTCATAAGACGACTTCCCATTTAATTTCACCCCGAAACGTGATCCCAACAAAACCGAACACTTGAATACTTACAAGCTCATGCCATGCGATTGGTGTCCTTGGTGATAAGAAGAGGCATGTGCTAAATGATGCGAAGCCACGGTGGAACTAGACGATGGTCCTGCTATATGGTGAAGATTATTGTTACTGGTACTGCTGCTGCTGCTGTTGTTTAGCGCACTGGAATGACGGTTGCTCAAGTTCCAACATTCCTGTGCGGTCGACAGATCGTACGAGCTCGGGTAGATTGGAATATTTTCATGAACTGGATATAACTGAAAAAAAAAAGAGTTTGAACATGAATTATTACTCCCTGACAAATATAGACACAATGTGGTAGACTTCATTTACTCAGAAGTTACTTTCGTCAAACGTATGTCTAATAACCAAGTCATACTTTTGCTGGTCACCTCAATTAATAGTAAGATGTCTTGATGAGCCTTCCTTAGCTGTGCGATATGACGCGCGGCTACATAGCAAGACATAGCGTTAGATACGTTAGATTCCCGGTCATATCTAGGAAATTTTCGAGTTGGAAATTTTGTCGACTTTCCTTAGCATAAATCAGTATCATCGTGTTAGCCTCATGGTATACGAATAAAAAAATGGTAACTTGGTCTACAAACCTTACAGTTAACAAATGTGGAAGTGCTGAATAAACCTTGAGCTGCGAGGCGGCAATGTCTCAGTGAGGACGTAATGCCAACAAGATAAAGAAGATGCCTTGATGTACCATCCCTAGTCCAAATCCCTTGATCCCTAGTACAAACTTAGCCGTGCGGTAAGATGCGCGACTACAAAGCAAGACCATGCTGAGGGTGGCTGTGTTGGATTCCCGGTCCCGGTTTAAACCATTTTCGGATTTGAAATTGTCTCGACTTCCCTGGGCATAAAAGTATCATCGTGTTAGCCTCATGAATCATGATATACGAATGCAGAAATGGTAACTCGGCTTAGAAAGCTCGCAGTTAACCCTTTCCCGCTCACGACTTTTTTCAAGGATTTCAATAGGAAGGAATCATCTTTGAGAAAAATGCTAGAACAAAAGTTATTTGGCATAGCTTTAATTAGTGGAAAACGAAAAAAAAAAGTTTTTGATTGTAAATCAATAGTTAATTGATTGTTTTCAAAAGTTTAACTATTTGTTCTCAAAATTTATTATATTTGCAATCTAATGGAACTATTAAGATGTGCCAAATATTGCTTCTTGTTGTTGAAACAATTCGATGAAAGTTAGAAGGTGCAAAATTTGATGGTGCTCTACAGACACCATGGGCGGGAGAGGGTTAATAACTGTTGAATTGCTTAATGCGGCAATGTCCCAGTGCGGGATGTATAAAAAAAATGTACAAATTCTTATTCTGTATGTAGTTTTTTAGTTTAAATTTTTTACTTCACGACCCGGACCCAGGAAGATCAACTTAAAATCTTGAACGTTATAGGAGGTACAACATTTGCAGACATGATTAACGCTATATCTTCTACTTCTATCTTGAATTTTCATGAGCATGAATTGCATGAGCCGGCATATCAATACAGTGCCTTCCCGATTTTGGCAACACGACCGGATTTTAATGTTGCCAAAATGGGGATGTTGCCAAAAACGGGAAAAAAATTTCATACAAAATTTCAATTTTTTTTGGTTTGCATGATTGAAACTAAATACTTAGAATATATACTACAAAGTATGTAGAGTGTGTTTAAGTGATGCACGTGCATCATAATTGACATTTTTGCGATATTATTCATAACTCGGAGATTGTAGTTCAAACAAAATTGAATCAAACTCTAGAATGGTAATCAAACGATAATGTAACTAATTAGCCAATTTCACAATACACATTTAATAATAAATAATATTTGAAATTAACAATAGCCTCGGCCACGTCCTTACAAAAATTTGTGGTGATAAAAAAACGTTTCTATTGTAGTCCATTGAAGTGCTGACTTCAATCTGACATCTCATATAAAATTTAGTCCACCAAAAATACTTGTTTTTACGGATACAAGATGACTTAATGTGCTACAAATTTCGAATTCTTATATAATGGATTTTGATGTTTTAGAAAATGGTAACGGAAATATCCATTCTGTGCATTGGTCAAACGTGTCCAATGTAGTGTGAGTATGGGTGTAGTTACTCGACTCACTAAAACCAAATCCCTTTGCACTAGTCGGTCTCCTAGCACTCAACCCAGGAATATTTCAGACGGCAATGATTGATCCATGAGCACAATGTGCACCTCGCACTACGAGTGACAGTGTGACCAAGTGGAAGCTGGAAGACCATTTGCGGCATGCCGCCTCTGACACTCGACAACAGCAAATATACTATACTAACAATATGATTCACTCTCACGAAATTTTGGCGACACCGCATGTGGCGCCATCCGTGCCCAAAAGGATCGATACACGCTGAAACGAAACTACCCAAAATATGAGGATCGGTAAACACACACACTTCAAAATGTCATCACAACAAAAAATAGGGATGTCTTATGTTTTTTGTGCACATAATCGATTAAAGTTAATCGAATACCAACGGAAAATCAAATGTTGTAGCAAAATTTGGTAGACATTTTTTACTAATATGTATAACAAATTAGATGCTGCGCGTTGAACCGCCGGTGCACCATATCGATACACGGTGAAACATTTGGAAAGCTAAGAGGTTGCTGTTGAAGTTAATACTTAATATTCTGCATTCACATCTCGTTTTATACTCGCTCTCTGTTCTCACACTTTTTTGCCGGTTTTCATCTTACATTGGCCCAATTCTGCAGCTCGTTTGGCTGCCATATATTTTTAATTTTTTGTTGTTTTAATTTAAAAAAAAATTAGAAGCATCAAATAATACGGTTTTTGGGAAATTTGACAATAAAAAAGTCAAAAAATCGACTGAGAGAAAAAAAATCAAGGTTATACTCAAGGATGAAAATCTTCGTTTTACTATCAGTTGCATAGATGTTTTGATCAGACGCTCGACAATGCAGGCACGAATATCTCGCAGCATGCTGTCAAACTTCCATACCAAATTATCCACCCGATCCTTTACAGCCGATTGATAATAGAACGTAAAAAATGAATATCTACCGGGGTTGAAATGATTTTTTTTTAATTGCGGTTGATTTGCACCGATGAATGATTATTATTTTACTTTGTATACTAAACAGATTTATATCTTCAGGGTGGCCACTGAAATTCGATTTTCAAATTCCCGGGTTTTTCCCGCTTTTCCCGGTAATTTTTGTCAAATTTTCCCGGTTTTAATTTAACTTAAAAAAAAATCATGGAGTTTTTATTCTTTAACTAGATATTTTATTTTTTGTAACGAACCTTTAAGTTAGATACATGAGATTACCAGCAACGTGTTATGCGAAAATGGTTTTTATAAAAAGGCATACTGAAATTGTGCGCTTCGTTACCATTTAGTTAGTGTTAACCGGCATTTAATCAATATCGAATTGTAATTCTATATTGGCACCTAATTACAATGATTTAATTTTTTTCTTAGAACTTGCAACTTTGCAAAACATTCGTATTTTTCTCTTGGATGCACAACTTTCGTTAGTTTCTGACAGTGCCAATGGAAATTGCATGCCAGTCTAATAGGGTTCTTCCTTCTTAGAGCATAAAGTTCACATAAAGTAATAAAGTTATAGTTATAGTACAGCCGACATCTTTTTAATGCTCAGCTCTTGAACGTCCCCATTCAATATTAGTATATTGAAATGTTCTAAGCTTTGGAACCTATTAATTATTCCCCGTGTAACAAATTAGAAAACTGTCTTGAAATATCTTTTTCACCAGCATAACCTTCTATAATATTAGGTTAGTTGTGGAAAAATACTAAACTAAGGATATTTTACTCTTCAGAATATTACAGATATATTCACGAAGTATTAAAAAATTACCATTTTCAATTATTTGTAGAATTTTCAAATATAATTCCAAACAACTCTTGAACATGTGTTAAAATATATATTTTTACAATCTTCATTTTTTTTTTCGAATTGTGTGCAATTAGAAAATACATACAAATAACACAAGTGCAAAGGCAAGCTTGGACATTAGATTCGAAAGAATGAATATTTCGATATTCGATTCTATGCTTTTATACCTTCCTGATAAAATAATATTTATTATATATGGCCGGGGTTCTACCAAATCACACCAAGCGCCAAAAAAATACTCATATTTTTGCCTAAGTTTTTGTTTAATTGATCACAAATAGTATAGGTCCTATACTATAGTATATCTCTCATCCCCATAACTGAGGATATCCTACAACAAATGTACGCATGATCTGATTTGAAATAATTTCCCTTTTTCTTTTACGTACAAAATATCACACATCAGTCAGAAAGCTGCTTACTCGAAATTGGACCAAAATAATCAAGAGACAAGTGGATCTAGAAAAAAAAAACAACTACTAATTTTTTACACATTATGTACTAAAATCAAATAACTCAGTTAGAATGCGATTGAATAACTTATGTAAATGTAAGTTGTCAAGAATTATTTTTTTCCCGGTTAATGTTCTGAATTCCCGGTTTTCCCGCTTTTTTTCCCGGTGACTTCAATTTCCCGTCTTTTTCCCGCTTTTCCCGTTTTTCCCGGTTCGGTGGCCACCCTGTATCTTTTAAGAATCTGACTTCAAAATGTTAAATCCATGCACTGCAGTATGAAATGATATACATATTTTGAGATTTCAAATTGAATATCAATGTACTAAACTGAAGATTGATTTTGACACCGCACAAAACAACGCTGACACCGAGATTCGACGCTTCCTGCTGTTCGTGTACATACCGTCCTATTCATTCGCACATTCAAATTTGTGAAATACTGGCGACTAGATTGTATGTTGGATGTCAACTATTTGAGTGTAGTTAAAATGACTTTTTCTGTCTCCGGGAAAGTATCAATTTGAAAAAGACATTTTTATATTATATCGTACAGGAGCTCATGCATTTTTACTATTTACATATATGAATTTTGCGAGCATTTAGTTCAGACTACGAGCTTGTGACATGTCTTTGTATTTTCTTGTTCACATTTCACGTGTCGAAAACATAATTTTAAACTACTGACAAAGGTAGTGTTATAGTCGAATGACATTTTGTCTGCACAGCTTATCATCCGTTTATCAACTCCCGATGAACATTTTGGTTAACTTAGTGACAAGCTAGAAAATAATTATTTATTATTAATTTTTACTGAGAAAAAATGATATCACGCTCTAAAAATACTCAATAAATTTACAAATATGAAACATTTTGTATCTATTTATTCATCTGTTTATTCACAAAATTATTTTAAATATCCCTTGTCACTTTTTAACTCACATTTCAAAGATTGTTTTTCTGATTGAATCATGCTAGGATATAAACACAAAATACAACAGCCGTGAAAAACCAACACAATCGCACTCAAATTTATTTAGAATGTGGCAGTAATCCAGCTGAAATTTGACAGTAGGACAGTAAAACCTAAATGAAAATTTTGAGTAAAGACGGGTTTATGAAACTCACGAGGCTAGATCTAAAACGCAATATGAAAATTCGGAATTTGGTTGACTGCAAACTAGCTATTCTGCAAACTGAATTGATCACACGGTTTCAACATATACGAACGTAGAAAATAATTCAAGTTCTTCTGGGGGGAATTCGTTAATGAATCAAATTTTTCAGCTTGAACAGTTGAGAAGCAAAGCCCTCCAAATTGCTTTAATTGCAGTAAATAATGCAATATGTAAATGAAACTAAGTTTGGCCACCGAGGCCATATGATTTCTTTTAAGGCCGATACAAATATTTAAGGACTATTTTGTCTCCCCCCCCCCTCGGATTTTTTTAAAATAAATAGAAATAATATTTTCAGAGGGCAACAAAATAAAATTCGATTAATTTTGAGGTATTTAAAACATTCTTTAGCAAATTCGAGGAGTTTTTTTGTTTTTTTCATCCCATCCCCTTGACCTTTCGGATACCAGTAGGACAAAATGTTAATTAAATATTTGTAACGGCCTAATTTGTTCACCACGTCAAAATATAAAGCTATAAAATCGTTTTGTATGCCATATTGTGGACCTGATCTCATTATCAATATGGCTATCTTATCTGCAAAAAATCTGCACTTTATTATGCCAACACTTTATCAAAATTCAAATGACCATAACTCTGTGAAATATCAATAGATTTCTTTGGTTCTGCCAGGGTTCGAAAAGAAAACTCATCTTGTTTTGGAAAATTTATGTTCAAAGCACTGAATACCGGCAAGAATGTTATCGATCATTTAGTAATCTGCGTTCGATCACTTATTAGTTTGTCAATAACTTACTCTAGAGGCTAAATTTAAAAATGTGTTGTATAGTGGACTTCTAGTGCGAAGGTTTTTCTACAACTAACAAGTCGATGTTTGAATTTAACTTATAACGGAGCTATAGCGCTAGTAGCAGTAACTTATACTAAATGATAAAAAAATTTCAATCCAAAATTTAAATCATTTAGTAAGTTACTGCTACTAGAGCTATAGCTCCGTTATTAGTAAAATTAATTGAACGAACTGTTAGGCAGAGTTGTAGATAAACCTTTGCTCTAGAAGTCCACCATACAACATATATTGAAATTTAGCCTCTGGAATGAGTTATTGACAAACTACTAAACGATCAAACGCATATAACTAAATAATCGATAACATCTTTGGATACCGGAGAAGATCAAGATTTTTAGTCACATTCTTGAATTGATGATTAGGAAGCCGCTAGGCCTGTGACAAATTAATCTCGAAAAATCTTGCAAATCCGTTAAATCACTGCAGAGGATGCAGAGAATAGCTCGACTATTTTTTATTCAGTGAAAGCATGGATACAAACCCATCCATAGATATAAAACTGAAATTCTAACTCAAAAGGAAATTTAAGCATTTAAATGAAAGGCACTAGAAATATTAGTTCTGGAATCAATATTACGATAACATATTTTGATTATATTAGAAAGATGAAACAAATTTAGCAAAAAATATTTGGCAGGTGAAGTTGCGAATACCTTCCTGCTTAACTAACGAAAAAAGTAAGAACTGTTGAGAACATCCGCATGTGATGCAAATTTCTGGTGGTTTACTAAAAACTAAACATTGCTTTCCACGCATATATGTTAGCACCTGGATGCTGGCGACTATGGATAAAAAATCTGGCAAAAAACTAGCTAAGGCTTGCAATTATTTTCGACCCAAAAGAAATTGAATCAATATTTTCTAACGCGCCGCAAGCATTTTCTTGTATGCGGAACAGCTTCTATTGGAGCAGTCGGATCACAATTTATTTTTCTGTCGATCTGTTGATGATCGATTTATTCAGAAAAGTATGGACATCCCTGCACTGTCGTATGAAAACTTTTAAACAGTATGACTGTCACTGTAAATTGGCAGGAAGATTAGCTAGAATAAACAAGAAGAAAACACGTTTAGATTCCTCTTTGCTCGCTAGATGATGTTGTTATCACCGGCAACTGGTTCGCCATTTCGTTGTATGGAAAAGCTCGAAGTGAACCATATTGTTAATATAATATATTTGACAACAGTCAACCTACGGACATACTGGTGCTCGCTGCAGGTCATCGCACTCCAGTTCTCCATGCACTACTTTCATTATTTTAACATTGAAAAGATGGATGAATCCTACATCAGACTGAATAGGGAAGCAAGCATGGGAAGCAGATCTGACTAGTCATTAACACGTTGAAGACGAAGTAGGCTTAAGAGAAGACAACGGCCATTTACCACGAACTTGTATCAATGGCGACAAAATCAAGGTGGTTGAAGAATTTGTGTACTTGGGCTCACTTGACCTCCGATAACGGTACCAGAAGACAAATTCGGAGACGCAACGTGACAGGAAGCCGACATACTTTGGACTCCATAAAACACTCCGATCGAATAGAGTTCACCGCCGTACTAAACAGACTCCCTCATTAAACCGGTGGCGATAGTCCTCCTTGGACACGAGATGTGGACAATGGTTGTGGAGGACCAACGCGCTCATGCCCCAGTAACATACAAGTTTTATAATAGTTTTATAGAAGCTTTGTAGAGCAAATAATGGTTTTCATGACCGTTATAAAACCCAAAATGTTTCTTGGGATGGAAACGGCATTGGACGTGTGAAAAAGAGAAAGTATCAACGCCTCCCATTCAGTGTGCTAGAGTTCCAGACTCATAGAAGTCTTCATTTCTAGAATGCTTGAATGGCTTCTTCTATCAGCGTAACCGCAACGACGCTCATTGTTGTGTTACCAAGTGATTCACGTTACTCAAAAGGCTTTCATTGGTGAGCGTTAAAAATCATTAAACGGTGAATCAAGTTGGCTAAGATTAACCCGATTTTTTCTCATGATCTGTTTTTTTCAATGCCTGCGAGAGCCTTACGGTTATATGTTACCAAACTCTTATCATTACTGTTGAACTGTTGGAAAACAAGCTGAAATCAAAAGGCTCGTTATGCAATTGGTTCTGAAAATAATCGCTAGATAAATTTGCGTCAATTTTAAATAATAATACTCTTTGAAATAACATTGTTTCTTATTATCTATACGGGAATGCAACAGAAAGACGGAAAAAAAATAAAAAACGATAGTTTCTCGACTGATACTAGAAAAGAGGCGCATAATGAGCAAAACGACCTGATGGCTATATAGCGTGTTTAGAAAATCGAATTTGCTAATCATTAGCCTTTCTGCGAGCGTGTACTCACACGCACATTTCACTCACACTTTTACTCAGTTTGTTTGCAACCACGAGCTGTTGTCACGGCAAAATCAAATGGGATTGTTTGCAATCACGAACCATGCGTTTGTGTTGGTGAGAAATGTCGGCAAGACCCTAATAAGCAATTAAACCTACTGGGGCTAACACTGATCCCATATATGGGTCACTTTGTAACAACTATTAGTCACTCAATTTTGCATGTTGATCAAATGAAATGACCCATATTAGTGTGTGACCCATGATTGTGGGGTCAGTTTACTTGGTCCTGGATCACTCATGCAGTATCGGTTGCATTGTGATGTTAACAGCGGGCTTCGTTTAATAGGTGTTGTACTATGTACAACGGTGTGAGTCAGCTTGTCGATGACAAAATCAGTGCGAATGCCAAAAATACGACATTCTACTGTGGGCTGGTTAGATTAGGATAGTGTGAATAAGGGCATGGAAAACGTGAATAAAAAGAGTAAAAAAGTTCCAATAGAAATTATTTGCAATGAGCGGTAATACGGTGGTGGTTCATTATTTCAGTGAAAGTGCCCATTATTCGTATAGAGCCCATAATACGCATATAAACCTTAATGACATTCACTTTTGGTTTTGTTTATCATATTACATATTAATAAAAAGGTTTTAGCTCTGAAAAGTAATAAAAAAAATATTTTCGAGGCTGTTGCCAAAATCGGGAAGAAAATGTTGCCAAAAACGGGTGTTGCCAAAATCGGGGGTAGACAAAAACGGGTGTTGCCAAAACCGGGATGGGACTGTAGTACGATTGTGGGAAATAAAATAAGTTTTTCAATTGTATAATTTAGTACCGTGATGTGCCCTAATTTCGCGCGCGCCCTAACTTCGCGCATTATAAAATCATTTATTTTTTTTTTCAATTTTTAGGTGCCAGTCAAAATTGAAAAATCTGGAGGATTACAAAATATCATTGTTGTTGAATGTTCTTCACGAAAAAAAAATTGAAAGACAAACTTGGTTTAGTACACCAAATAAAATTATTTCCATCGACCGCCATATTTGCTTGTGCTTAGAACAGCGACGAAGAACATGACCCAAGTAAACAAATGATTTTACTGTACAAAACTGACTACTTTTTGGAAATATTTGTATCCATTATGCTCTGTTGGATATGTTTATTTGTCATTACTATTGAAAAGTGTAAAATTTTATGTATTTTGTGTTTATTTAGACTTTCGCTTTGTGCGCGAAATTAGGCAATGAGATTAATTGGGGCGCCTAATTTCGTTTATTGTTGTTGCGTAGTTTCATTTGCAACATTCTAATGAAACAAAAGCAATATAATACACAGGACAGTTTTACACTGAATAGAACCCGAAGAGTTCATTCACATGCGCTTTTTATCTAATTTTCAGGCGGATAACCACCGACATCGACTAATGTTGGACTAAAAAGGCCGAATCACAAAAGGCCGAAACCACAAAAGGCCGAACAAAATCGGCAGACCAACAAAGTGGACCGGAGCGAGCGCGCTCACTTTGTTGGTCTGCCGATTTTATTCAGACTTTATTTATTCAAATACTTAATATTATTTAGAATATTCGAATTATTTTGTGATTTCTTAGTGAAGTCTTGTGAAGTCAGTTTCTCTTAAATTGGGAGAAAATGATATGCATTGAGGAACACCGCGTTACCGCAAGTTATACAGCTTTTGGTCAAAAGCATAATAATTGAAAAAGTCTATTTTGTTTAGCTTCTGATGTCGCAATTAGATCATGAGTAGTGCGCATCATTAGCACAATGCACAACCATGCATCATGAAGCGCACAACTCCTACATTGATGCAAATCGGCAATTCGATTCTGTGAGCTTGCATTAGATTTGGGAATTTAACTTTTCCCAATACAGGGTGTCGACTCAAATTTGGGAATAAAATTCCCTGACTTTCCCTGACTTTCCAGACCATTGCTCAAAAAATTCCAGGTGTGAAAAATGTCTTTTTTTTCAATTCATAGAAGCGTATAAAAATCTCTGAGTAGCTCTCCTGAGCTACTGGAAGCCTAATCACTTCTAGAAACAGAACATTAAGGATTTGTAGAATATCGTAGGTAATTCTGGTCGTTCACAAAGATTCTAGTAAATGCGCAGAACTCCTGAAAGTTTTGCATAATTCACACCTTTCCAAAATTGACTCCAATTAATGTTATAAGTTTTCTGGTGCCTTCATCCACCATTGGGAATTCTTACGGAGTTCCTGTAGTCACAATAGACCTCCAAGACTACTGACAGACTTCTTCAAATCGTTGAAGTTTTCATTATCTTTCTGGAAATTTGTGTGAACTCTTGTATCTTTTGACATGACTATCGAACTCTTTCCAAACAATCGTGGATAGAAATCCTTCTATCTACTTCTAATGCCGTTAAAAATCTCACAGGTTAGGTATTTTCGTAAACATTGAGAAACTTCCATTGGCTCTCAAGTAAACTTACGGAGTAAGAAATCTTATTCACTCTTTGTGGAGCTTATGGACTTCCAAAATAGCTACGAACTGTTTGCAATCTTTCAGATAATCAAGAATACAGCGCTTACAGTAAGCCTTGCAATACTTTAAATAATTTGGTCTAAATACACTCAGGTCGTTTAATTTTTGTCGATTTTGGCCTTCGGTTTAAATAAAGCAGGACCGTTACCGTTGCCGTTGAATATCCCAAAACAATAGTTTTTGTTTGTGGAGAAGTTAAAATTAAACTTAATAAGGAACATCTAAAATAGTTTTTCGAAGAACTCCTGGAAATCCCTTCACGAAGGCATTCAATTCAAATTTGAGTAAATACCATATAGGGGTAACGGCTCAAACCTTGGCCCATTATGCTACGGTTGAGCACATTTATCGTTATAAATCTTTATATATTGCATTTGCAACCAGAATTATTCCACCAGCCGGCTTGCTTACATTTGGTTTTGACGCCAAATAGCAAAAAACGACGAGGAATGTCCGCAATATCTCATTTAAACCAGCGAAAGTCTCGAGAGAAATGGACACAAGGTCGGCATCCTTGTCCCTATCATGTGGATAATTTTCAGCCCACTTGGGACGAGTGAGTGTTGATTTCGAACATACGAGAGATAAAGATGGGTTGCTGTTTATAGTACCAGTCATTTTGCTTGCGTTGAATAAAGGCAGCATGCAAAACAAATAGAGAAAATCAAATCATCTTATTGAGCGTGAATTCTAATTGGTTGCATGTAAAATACTACCACACTATTGCGAGAGTGCGTTTCAGATTCCCCCAATAGCACGCTTACCAAGGACATGCTAACGAAAATACTATTATATGAATCATTTATTTCCCAAATATTTACCATATTTGCAAGTGAAGAAGTTTAGAAAAATGAAAACTGTATTAAAAACTGCAATTGCAAAAAGGCTACATGTTCTAGCCCTCATGTTGTGCCTTCAAACAAATTGCATACGTTAATTATTGGCTGCCGCATAATTTTGAGATTTACTGCTAGTTGAAATAATAGGAGTGGTGTTGCTCTCGCTCTCGCGATACTCTCAAAGAAACTTTTTTCCAAAACGTAAACAATGCTTTAGGTGGGGATGGTGCATAACGCACTATTGAAGAAAGCCAATTGTAAAACTTATTCTAGGCAATTCCTTGCTTTGTACTGTGCATAAACAGTTAAAACTGTGCCAACTACCTGATATTATTACACAATTATTAATAAATACAATTAAAGGATGCTTGTTTTTAACTCTGCCTGCATTGAAATTTCATGATTGGTACGTGCGTTTGATTCCACTCCTCTCTATATCGATCAGCTGTTGTGAATCCTCTCAAAACTCTCACGTGTTTCAACTTCCCGAGTTAAAACAATACTTTTCGGTATCATTTTACAGATCAAAATACTTTTTGCAAGCAATAATAAATCTAAATTATGATGAAGGTATTTGTCAAGTAATTTGACTTGAAATTATTCTCATGAAATGACGTTGAAAGTTTATCTAATAAAACATATGATCCATTGAATCTTTCCATTATTAAATGAGAAAATGTTTGTAGGATTCGTGCGAAAGATGATAAAACTAAATATTCTTACACTAATTAAATCATTTATTTGCGAAATTATGAAGAAAATGGTGTATCGAACCAAGAAAGGTTGATGCTTGAATCGCTTTCGCTTGAATCGTGTTTGGAAGCCGTAAGGTAGGCAATTATTTTTGGTATGTTCTGCGAATGAAAGCGATTATATCGTGATTCGAGAAAAGCATCATGAGGGCCCATTTACTACGTGGTGTTTTAGGTAGTGGGAAGGTTCTTGTCTGAGCGTTAAGGACTTTATAAATTTTAGAACCCTACCATACATGAAGCATTACTAGAGGCTTGGTTCGGGTTGAGTTTAACGTTATGTAATTTGCGAATGAAACTTAACCTGTTTTTACAAAAATTCTTGGCATCCTAATCGCAAGCATCGGATATTCTATCTGCAGCTTTCAGTTATTTTCTCCAGTACGGGTTATTGGTGAGAATGTTTTGATTTCAGAGTTTCACCTATACTAACGTAGTGCTACAAATCGAAAGCGCATGCCACCATTTGGCTACTGGTGTCCCCAGTATTGTCCAAAAAAATTTTACGTAATTATGTCGCTATACTAATGAAAATTGTGAAATAAAAATGATAGCTGACATAGTGTGGTTGTTATCCATTCATCTGATGTGCGAAAGCAGGTATGTTCATTCAGAAAACTCTTTTATGGGGCAAAAGAAAAACTCTAACACAGCCAGCCTGCATAAGTCAACGAAACATGGCTGCTAATAAACCGAGTCAAAGTGATTTTTCACGCAAGATAATTGCTTTTAATAGTTTAAGAAGTGTATAAATCTAGAGTTATGAAGCAGATATATGTTTGATACACTTTTCTTAAGAAGTGATGGTTAATATCTCTCTACAAATCGACGTATTATCGCTGAAATATTGATTAATTTGCGTGATGAGCCAATGTTACATCCAGGGCCAACATTACCGCCGGTTACCCTAATCACCAAGTTTTTGGAGCGGAGCTTTTGAAAAAATCTACTGAACATCCATGTCCAGGAGCTGCAGGATACAAACTATCGAGACAGCTTTTTAAATCCTTTGGGATTTTTTTATGTTTCAGTGAGAATGCTGGAGTAGTTTCTGAACAATATTCTCATAGACCAACCAGAATATTTCCTGATAAAATTGTTTTATAAACATCAAAAGCAACTAATGTAAAACTGAAACATTACCATTAACAACATTATCCTCCCTCTACGTCCGAGCATGATTATGGAGTATCGAGTAACGTTTAATTGATACCTTCGACACCTACATGAGGTAGCAGTGGTCCCCAGCATGCTGATTATCAAGGGCCGCACATCAATTTTTAACTGTTGAAGCGGGCCGCAGTACATTTGCAACATTTGATATTCATTCCATATTTAGTTTTCTCTTCCTATTGGCATTACATCCCCCACTGGGACATTACCACCTTGCAGCTTACTAGTCTCTTAGCATTTCCACAGTTATTAACTGCGAGGTTTCTAAGCCAAGTTACCATTTTTGCATTTATATATCATGACGCTCAGAAGATGATACTTTTATGCCCAAGGAAGTCGAGAAAATTTCCTAGACCGGACGGAGAATCAAACCCAGCCACCTTCAGCATGGTCTTGCTTTGTAGCACGGCTAAGGAAGTTCCCTTTATTGAATTCTGGGTTTTTATCGAGGCTTCATATCCGTTTTGTATTTGATCAAACATATTTTATGTTTGTCCATCTTTTACGAATAACATACTGAAAAGAGATTTCATTCTACAAATGTTATCGCGTGGCTGACTTTAAGTTGTTTTTACGGTAGCAGACTTAAGACAAGAAAATTCTTTTCGCAAAACAGAAACATCAGTTCAGTAGGTAAAAATTATTCTAAGCTACTTCACACATGTTAACCGATTTAAGGATTAATCGGCTAACATGTAAATCGGCTCTCTGAACTAGGTATATGGCACAGGTTCCCAGACTACAACGAACAAATTGTCAAGATGGAAATATTTTCCTATTATGTGTGGCTGATCAATGGGCCACATGTAGTGTATTTTCTGAAATCCTCCGCGGGCCGCAAGAAAAGGGTTGGAGGGCCGCACTTTGGGGATCACTGAGGTAGACCATATGATGTTTTTATCCACTATCATTCTCTCTACATGACCATTAATTTGACCACCTAAGGATTTTATTGGCATAAGTGTCCTTATTTTAGTATACTGCTCGAATAAAGAAAAATACTATAAATTTTCATTACTGAGCTTTGTGATTTTTTTCCCTGACCTCAATTAAAATTCCCTGACTTTCCCTGACATTCCAGGTCCAAAATGAAGTTCCCTGACTTTCCCTGACTTTCCAGGTTTTTCGGGTAGTCTACACCCTGCAATACTACTGATAATGATTACTACGTCAGCAAAGGAAGAAAAAAGAGAGCTCTTGGATTACTCCGTTACTTTAAAGTGATAATGTGTATACGTATGTTCAATGTTCATGCTTTCTTCACTGCAATGAAGATTGATCTATTATGCAATATATAAGGAATCAAATTGACTCTGTAAACACCGTCATACAATTTCTTTCAATTGAAAGATTAAGCTTCGACGTTGAACTGACGTTAAATACCTCAACTAAATAAGATTGATTAGATCGCTGCTAGTAGTTGCAAAACACGTGGACAAGTTTTTCTTAATGGGGCAGCATAATAAAAGTAAACGTAAATTTGTGAATATTCCAAGTTCTCTTAATTGAAAGATTGAAACTTTTGTAATGATTCGGCCTTTTGTATCATTCGGCCTTTCGTGGTTCGGCCTTCTGGGTTTTCGGCCTTTTGTGGTATGCTAGAACATTTTCGGCCTTTTGTGATTCGGCCTTTTGTACTGATCCCATCAAAGCCGATTTGTAAAATGATGCTAAAATGTGCGATGTGTAAAATGATGCTAAACTTAAGATAAAACTACAGCAGCTTTTTCGATAATGTATATAATATTGAAGTTGTCTTGTATAAAACACATATTTGAAGATGTCCTACACTCTGAAAAATCTTCATGTCATATTTACCTGAAAACAAATGTGGTTATCATCCACCATACTTTTCACGTAAGAGTGACCTGAATGGCATGTA
The DNA here is from genome assembly GCF_024139115.2 of Armigeres subalbatus. NCBI lineage: Eukaryota > Metazoa > Arthropoda > Insecta > Diptera > Culicidae > Armigeres > Armigeres subalbatus. The sequence continues at coordinate 186,392,599 of NC_085139.1, forward strand.
ACCTGAACAAAATTTTACCTCGTTGAGTTACGTGATTTATCAGGTGAATCTGACTGGATTTTCCAGTACTAATGACGTGAAGTTTGAAAGTAGTTACGTGTTTGATCAGGTGAACTTTACGTGATTTCTACGTACTGGTTACGTGAAAATTCAGTAAAAGCTATATGACATCAGGTAACCACTACATGGTTTGAAATATATTGCGAAATTGTTTTTTAATAAATGCAAAATAAGCTATAGTGACTGCCTGCAGCCGTAAACAGGAGACTTCTTTGCATTGTTGATGCACTTGATGCGTTGAACTGCATTTGATGCAGAATGATGTTTTTATCATTAGACAAAAAATGCTGTCATTCGGCCATTGCGCTTCGGGAAAACACTGTTGGAGAACAAATCAGTTACTGAAAAATGTCGAATAAAATTTATTAGATTTGTAGAAAAAGATGAAACTAGTTTCTTTCTCAAAAATTGCTGCTATTTCCGCTGTTAAATCAAGCAAAAAGTAGTTCAGTCTTGGCAGTTGAAATCTGGAATAGAAATGTTCTACTAACGCTACCGAAAACGGTAGTTATAGGCTTCATGTAGCTTCATCTTCTTCCATATTACTTTCTACGAATCTTATAAATTTTATCCGACTTCCGCTGATTTTTTTCCAAGGAGGGAACATGCAGGTTCGGAAAATCCCCGCCTAGTTGCACATGAAATATCGCTTACCTCTGCAAATCTTCTAATTATGTTTAGGTTATGTGTCTTTTATTCTTACGTGAGTATCAAGTCACTCTCACGTGAAAAGTATGGTGGATGAGAACCATATTTGTTTTCAGGTAAATCTGACGTGAAGATTGTTTACAATGCTAGTTTTCCGCAAATATCGAAGCTGCAATCACACTAACACAATTTCACTTTAATTGTTTACGAGTACATACAAACATATTCACCAAGATTTTTAGTAAAAGTTACGTGAATTTCAGGTGAACATTACTAACATCACGTAACAATCGTCGTTTGTTCAAGACACATCAGTTACGTGATTTTTCACGTGAATATGACGTGATGATTATTTAGAGTGTATGTAAGAGATAGCGGAATTTAAGACTTTCTTTCATGACGTCTCGAATTTTATTTTTTGTACACCAGCTAAACATTGCTCATACAATGCCTTTTTTCTTGAAATATGGTTTATATTTCAGAAGAAAACGAAGTTTTAGGAATTATGACTTGTGTCAACTAAAATTCATGAAGTAAAATCTAAGCAAAGCTCCAGGGTCGAAATATAGGCACATACCATTTCGACTAAGAAATGGGTCACTGACGGCTGTCTGATACCGTTATCTGCATATTTTGAACAATGGATGCATGCTTCTATTGATTAATTGATTATATATCATCAAACCAATAACGATATTCAATTCCAAACATGAGCGAAGTTAGGAACACTTTTGCGCGAAATTTCCTATTTTCTTGCGCGAAATAAGGAGCATACAACGGTCTCGGGGGCAGCAGGGACTATGTCCAAGGGCTTGACGATCCCTCCCCAGGCCATCTGCGAGTTGTGGCGCCTGCTTAGGATGTGGTGGGGTTTAACAGTGGGCTCTGTTAAACCTCTATAAAAAGCTGCATGTATCCGCAAGTAGGCTCCGCCAAAGCGACCGTGTGCCGCTCAAAGTGCACAAGCCCAAGTCCTAGTGTTAGGTGGAACGCTAAACAGCCCTGACACGATGGCCCTCCGGCGAGACAGGAGGTTTGCGCAGGCCCAATAAGCCGCCTGGAAAACCAATAATTACGAACAATATAAGAGATAATGCGACTCGATATAATCGGCAAAGACCTAGGCGACGAATAAAGGATCACGATTGGAACTGCAAGTCGCTAGGTTTCGCAGGTTGCGACAGGATGATCTACGATGAATTACATCCCCGCAACTTCGACGTCGTGGCGCTGCAGGAGATTTGCTGGACAGGACAGAAAGTGTGGAAAAGCGGGCATCGAGCGACTACCTTCTACCAAAGCTGTGGCACTACCAACGAGCTGGGAACCGGCTTCATAGTGCTGGGTAAGATGCGCCAACGCGTGATTGGGTGGCAGCCAAACAACGCAAGGATGTGCAAGCTGAGGATTAAAGGCCGTTTCTTCAACTATAGCATCATCAACGTAGGGAAGACCACACGAAGGGAGACCCGACGACGAGAAAGAAGCGTTCTACGCACAGCTGGAGCAGACATACGATGGATGCCCACTGCGGGACGTCAAAATCGTCATCGGTGACATGAACGCACAGGTAGGAAGGGAGGAAATGTATAGACCGGTCATCGGACCGGATAGTCTGCACACTAGAGTGATTCAAATTTTGACTTTTTTGCTCCCCTATGCTTAAGGTGACTCGGGGAAGCACTACACACCGTGTTATTTTTCCTATCTTTTGACTCTTTCTAGCATTATCACCTCGTAACTTTGAAGCGGCGTATTTCGGTTTTCAGTTGTTTGATGTAACTGTAAAAGTATCAGCACATAGATTGCGAGTAAGCACGCGCCGCTGATACTTTTTCAAAATCATATTTGTTGTAGGAAAAAAATTAAGCATTCAATGATGAAAATGATGACGATTTGATGATTGTTCGTGCTTCCCGTATCCCCTTAAACGATGGCATTTGCCATTTTAATAATCGTCCTAAATTTTTAGCTAATTTGGATGTAATTTGACTGAGCACAAGCAGTTTGAAACTTGTATGAAAATTACTATGAAAACAATAACTTTTGTGAAAAACCGTTCCCCATCATTGCCCATTAATCTCTAAAAATGTATGAATACGTTAGCAATATAGGAAATTTACCAAGGGAAAATATCGTCGTTGTTGCTAAACGATTTGATGCTGGCAACAAAAGTTATTAGGGAAATACTGAATTGTGGGAAATTCAATTTAACAAAGTCAGATTGCTTCGCAACAACAACTAGCTTTCGGCTTAGGATCTATTCTATGATGGCGATGCGTTAAATATATTCAAATAGATTCTGGGCTGCTTCACGAAACGATCCTTTACATAAGTGGCAATTCTCATAGTAATTTTCATATAACCTTCAAATGGCACGTGCACAACCAAATTACATCCAAATCAGCTAAAAATTTGGGAGGACTATTAAACTAACAAAAACAATCGTTTAAGCACAGGGGAGCGAAAAAGTCAAAATTTGAATCACTCTACTGCACACCGTATTGAATGACAACGGCCAACGATGCATAAACTTCGCAGCCTCCCGCGGAATGGTAGTCCGAAGCACCTTCTTTCCCAGCAAAAATATCCACAAGGCCACATGGAGATCACCTAACCAAGAAACGGAAAACCAAATCGACCACGTTCTAATCGACGGTAAATTCTTCTCCGACATCACGAACGTCCGCACTTACCGCAGTGCGAATATTGAATCCGACCACTACCTCGTTGCAGTATGCCTGCGCTCAAAACTCTCGACGGTGTACAACACGCGTCTCTTGAAGATGGCTGGAGAGATATTCGATCCGCCATTGGTAGCACCGCAACCGCTGCACTTGGCACGGTGCCCCCGGATCAGAGAAACGACTGGTATGACGGCGAATATGAGCAGTTAGTGGAAGAGAAGAATGCAGCATGGGCGAGATTGCTGAAACACTGCACGAGGGCGAACGAGGCACGATATAAACAGGCGCGGAACAGACAAAACTCGATTTTACGGAGGAAAAAGCGCCAGCAGGAAGATCTAGACCGTGAAGAGACGGAGCAACTGTACCGCGCTAATAACACACGAAAGTTCTATGAGAAGTTAAACCGTTCACGTAAGGGCCACGTGCCACAGCCTGATATGTGCAAGTGCAAGGACATAAACGTGAACCTTCTTACGAACGAGCGTGAGGTGATCCAAAGGTGGCGGCAGCACTACGAAGAACACCTGAATGGCGATGTGGCAGACGAAGATGGCGGTATGGTGATGGACCTGGGAGAACGCGCGCAGGACATAATTTTACCGGCTCTGGATCTCCAGGAAATCCAGGAGGAGATTGGCCGGCTGAAGAACAACAAAGCCTCTACCGCGCAATCACATTGCTAAACGCCGCCTGCAAGGTACTCTCCCAAATTTTATGCCGTCGACTAGCACCAATTGCAAGGGAGTTCGTGGGGCTAGGGACGTTCCGATATTTCCGATATATTGGAATATCGATATTTTTGTTTCGATATCCGATATTTTTGTATCGATATTTTGCTTTCAATATATCGGTCATATCGATATTTTTGCTTTCGATATCGATATATCAAAGTAACACAAAAAATATCAATTGAAATGTATTTTGTGAGATAAAATGCAATTTTCAATTTGCAAAAAAGAGCTAACCGCGGTGGAGGTTGGTACTCGGATTCTGATGGATTTTCCGTAAACGTGACCTTCAAGTGGTCTTGTTGTGTAGGGGTTCTTACGACTATCTAGAGAGTATGAGGTTGAGGGTTCGAGTCCCTCCAAGACACGTGGATTCTTTTTCGCAAATTTCATATCAATTTATCCTTTTCGAAGCATGCAATTATTTAGAGAAAATGGTTCAAAATGGATTTAAAATGCCGTATTTTTAAAGGCTAAGGTGATTTTTCTCAGTTGCGCGGGTGGTGTGAGATGTGCGCTGCCATCACAAATAGTTTTGGCAACTCAACACTTTACATTGTCGCCCCGTTGTGCAACATCTGTCATACTTGAATCCTTACGCGAATACAATTTTATGTTTGACGTGTCTTTATGTTAGATTAGATAAATTAAAGAGATTTGTGGAATCGAAAAATTGGAAAACGTATGAAATATTCCTTTCAAAATTCAAAAGAATACCCTGTAGAAATTAAAGAGAATTTCAAGCTCAAAATATTTCTACGGGTTTTCTGATGAAAATTTTGATTTTTTTTTTCTGATGGCAATTTTTGCGTAAATTTTGATGAATGCCCGTGAAAATCTAAAATAATTTTCTGCCGAAATTCAAGGGAATCAAAAAGATAATTTCTCATAAATGTTTAAGAGAATTTCCTTTTTAATGTCAATAGATTTTCTCGTGATAATTATGAGTTTTATTTGAAAATTTAATTAAAAAAAAACTTTCGTGGAAATTCTGAAGAGAGAATTTTATGTTGTTAAGAATCAAAACCAACCCCAAAGCATTCAGGCCGATAAGTTTATCCTCTGTAATGCTCAAAATTATGGAAAAGGTACTATGCGAGTACATAAATCACAAATTTATGAAAGCAATGCCTTTGTCAAAAAACCAATTCGCTTATCAAAGTGGAAAATCTACGATCTCGGCACTACATACGGTAGTTCAAAAAATCGAAAAAACACTTAATGCAAAAGAAATTGCTCTTGTAGCATTTCTTGATATTGAGGGCGCATTCGATAACGCTTCTTATTCGTCTATAGGGTCAGCAATGTTGAGGAGAAAATTCGACCCATGCATTGTTACCTGGGTACATGCTATGCTAGCTAATCGGAAAATCTCCTCTGAGCTTAGCGGTTCATACATCACTGTTAAAGCAACAAGGGGGTGTCCGCAAGGCAGAGTGCTTTCTTCTTTGTTGTGGTCACTGGTGGTGGATGAGCTTCTAGACAGCTTAGAGAGAAGAGGCTTCGAAGTGGTTGGGTATGCTGATGACGTTGTCATTATTGTACGAGGCAAATTCGAAAGTGTTATCGTGGAAAGAATGCAATCTGCCCTAAATCACAATTTTCCTGGTGTCAAAAGGATCAACTAGGCATAAATCCTACAAAAACTTCCATTATCCCTTTCACCAAACGGAGAAAGGTACAACTGAAACCCCTTTTCTTGAATCAAACACAATTAGTTTATTCAAGTGAAGTAAAATATCTAGGTGTCATACTCGACGCAAAGCTTAATTGGAACTCTCATCTCCAATCAGTTGTGCAGAAAGGTCTCAATACACTTTGGGTTTGTTCAAAACCCTTGGTAAAAGATGGGGCCTAAAACCAAGTATGATCATGTGGATATATAAAACCATTGTCCGTCCCAGGACAACTTACGCTTCCCTTGTCTGGTGGCCTAAAACTAATGAGGCTGCTGCAAGGGCTAAGCTCAACAAAATCCAACGCACCGCTTGCATAGCCATCACTGGTGCAGTTCGTAGTACACCCACTTTGGCCCTAGACGCAATGCTTCACCTGCCCCGGTTAGATCAATTCATAAAGCTGGAAGCGGAAAAAAGTGCTCTAAGGTTAAAGAGAACAAAAACACTGCTGTCGGGAGACCTTACGGGTCACCTCAGTATATTAAATGAATTTGCCATAAATCCCGCAATAGGAATTTGTAGTGACTGGATGGAAACGGTAGTCAATTATGACTTACCTTACGATGTGTTCATTCCTTCCCGCCAGGAGTGGGAAGGAGGTGGACCCAGCGTTCCAACAGGCTCTATAAATTTCTTCACAGATGGTTCGAAAATGAATAATCTGACATGATCCGGAATCTATGGCCCTACAACAAAAATTTCTGTCCACTTAGGACAGTGGCCCACAGTATTTCAGGCGGAAATATATGCAATATTAGAATGCGTGTTATTATGCCTGAGGAGAAAGTATAGATTTGCAAAAATATGTATTTTCTCTGACAGCCAAGCGGCACTTAAGTCGCTTAATAACTACACTTGTAACTCAAAGCTAGTGTGGGAATGCATTCTGGCTTTGAAAAACTTATCCATACGCAATCGAGTCTACCTATATTGGATCCCAGGACATACGGGTCTAGAGAGAAACGAGATTGCTGATGAGCTAGCCAGGAATGGATCTAATGAAAGGTTCATTGGCCCTGAGCCCTTCTGCAGGCTCTCAGACTGCTCTGTAAAAATGGAACTGAACAAATATATGGTCAGTCAAATCACATCAAACTGGAATGCACTTCCCCATACGAGCCAATCCAAAAGGCTCGTAACGATTAACCCCAAGAAAACCCAACAACTATTAGGTCTCAACAAAAGGGATCTCAACATCTACACCGGTCTAATAACTGGACACTGCCCCTGCAGATACCATCTACAAAAGATCGGAGCAATCCAAACATCAAATTGCCGCTTCTGTGACGAGGAGAGAGAAACATCAGAACACATCCTCTGCTATTTTAGTGCACTCACCCAACGTAGGTTCAAAGTTCTCAGCAAGCCCTTTTTAGGGCCTGCTGACATATGGATCTTATCCCCCAAGGACGTGGTTGGCTTCATAAAGCTAGTCTCGCCAGAATGGGGGAGTCACATACTGTAACTCAGGATCTCTATTCATCAATAATAGATGGTCTTGAGTTCAGTCGATACCAAGGTATCTCAGTGACAAACATGTTACTGAGATAACTTGCGTATTTCACAGCAAAAGGGTATATCACAATAGTCCTAAAATCTGGACGCAGTGATCTTCACCCGACAAACGAAAAAAAAAAGAGAGTCAAAATAATCCGAGGAGAAGTGTAGGAAAATTGTCAGTGGAATTTTAGAAAATTTCTCGAAACTGCAGTTGATTGTTTTCGAAATAGTTTTCGGAATTTTTCGGCAATATCATACCGAAAACGCATCCGCTACCGGTTAAAACTATGACGAACGCCGCCGCCGATGATTGTTGGACTGGCACACTCTAGATTGGATTTTGTATATTTGATTTAAAAGTTAGTTTTATATTGGTATTGATATGATTAGGAATTTGGGAAAATTGTCGCTAATTACGAAACATCGATAAAAGTACATGAAATAACGCACATTTTTGTAGGATGTTATTGTGGTTGTTTGGATGTGCTCCGTTAGTCAGCCTGATACGCAGTTATTATGTAGTAGGATGCGTTTGTCGTGAATTTTACTGTCCATTGTCCAGGGCCTGTCAAGTCCGTTTAGCTGGTCAAGAAATATAATATAAGCACTTACCCTATTCCATGATAACTCCATGTCCCCGTTACTTTCTTGTTCTGAAATTTCACCTTTTGCGGGCATTTTTTCATCGGTCCGAATATTCAAACTTTCGGCCGATGGCGCGCGATCCATGCTGTCAATTCGACTGGCGTGGCTTCCACTGCCGCTTCCCCTGCTGGTACTATTTTCCCCAACGCTGTTGGAATTCGTTTTGCTGCTGCACATGTCCAGGTCCATGTAGGAGTTCTGATCATCGAACGGAGTGTACTGCGGGCTGAATTTCTGCACCCACGATAGCGGAATCTGTTCCTGTGGGATCCCATATCCACTGATTGGTACATAATCATCATACTCTTCGCTATATTCAAGGAATGTTGGTTCGGCGTTTTCGACATTACTGTGCGCTGCACTGTTGCCACTGTTACTATCTGTTGTGGTTTTAATATCTCTCGAAGGTCCAGCCTCAAGAAGATCTCTTTGATCATTCTGGTATGTGATATTGTTAGCAGCGTGTAACGATGTGACCTCAGCATCGAGTTCGGTTTTAGTTATCTTATGTTCGTTTTCATCGCCTCCATGTTCATCTGTTGACATTTCTTCTTCACTTCGTGTAAGCTTTTCGACATGTTCAATTTTGATGCGACTTTTGAGTTCTTCGGATTCGAAGACTTCTGATGCACACGATGCTGTCACGTTTTCAGTGTCACTCGACACTTGCGCTATATTTGATGGAGAGAGTGCATAAATTCCTGTTATTTCTATATTGCTTCCACTGCAACCAGACTTTTGCTCCCCATCTTGCTTCACGATAGTTGTAGTGCAATTATCATTATTGATTTCCAAATTTTGTGCGATTGCATCGTGTATCGCCATCGATCTCGAGTCACCAGGAAAATTGTTCAGAACACCACCTTCGTCGTCGATGAAAGTGATGTTGTAGCATTCGACCTCAGTGGTGGTGGTCTGAACGATTTCTTGTTTGGTCGCGGGTGTAATTACATTCTGATCCGAAGCATTTTCATTTGCATTCAAAGTTGGGCTTGGTACGGCTTTGCAGTTACTGCTTTCACTAGTCGAAGAAGACTGACTGAATACTACCGATTCTGTCACATTATCTTTCTCGATTTTGGTGGTGATATAGGTCGTGAATGTTTTTGACGTTGATGGCTCGTTAAAGGCCACATTGGAAGCGGATAATCCATTGCCATCTATGGATGGGGTAAGTATCTGTAAATAGTAAAACATAGGCCTTTAAAATGAGATACCGATTTGTTTAAAAACGGTTCATTGGTTGTTTTATTGTACGGAATTGTGCGAAATGGAGCTTATGTAGTTTTTTATATAAATGATTTCAATATGATCGTTCAACTGTTCAAAACGGTCACTTACCTCTGACGATTGCTCGTGAATGGGGATGATGTACTTGGTTTCCTCTACTGACGCCGATAGATCATCACCTTCCGATGCAGCTTCTTCTTGTTGGTGATAGTTGTTCTGCTGAGATTCCTGTTTCATGGAATCGGTTGCATTGTGTTCTGTTTTGGGTACCACTGGCGCAAACGCTGTAGGAATAAGAGGAGGGGTTGGTGGAGGTGCAGGCGGAAGGGGAGTTTTCAGCTTCACGGTCAACTTCTTCGGCGGTTTATTGAACAAAAGCCCCGATGAACAGGTTGTAATTTGCGGAGGTTTTCTTACCACTTGGGGTTGTTTCTGAGAATAATCATGTGTTACATTCTCCGCTCTCTGGATCTGATTGCTGCAAGTGGCGGTCTCTGACCGGTGTGAAGCTTCAACGAGTTCTACAGTCGGATCAGAGTTGGTATGCACGATTGCAGTAGATGCCGGCTGTGGTGATTCTAACGGAGTAATTAACGGCGATGAATGAGGAGTCATTCGGATAACACTCGTTATAACCGAAGGAGTTGGAGTTGTTCTGGAAGCATTTTGTGACGAACCAGCTTCTAACGCATCCTTATCTAAACGATAGGCATCGTTGCTTGCTGCCTTTACTTCCATGGATCCCACATAGCATTCTTCTTCTTCGTCTGTGCAATTTTCTTCTTCATCGTCGTTAATAATTTCGATGTCGTTGACATTATTGAGATCAATCGGAGGCATGTTGCTACCGGCATTAATAATAAGCTCGTTTTGGCAATTGTTGTTCACTACGGCGGCGGTTGGCTTCGTGCTAGTGATTAGAGAAGCCGACATCTCATCTCCGTTGGAAGGACCACCGTTGTTACCAGCAACATTGGTTGTTTTGTTTTTGCTATTCAGATTCAATATAATATCTTTAATGCCTTGCGACAAATCCGTCGTCACTTTCACATTACTCAGTACCTTCAGGCCACTGGTTGGTCTTTTTCGGGAAGTAGGAATGCTACTTGACGAAGCTCCCGAGTTATGAAACTGCGAATCGACGATCAAATTAAACTTATTGCACTTCTTAGAACTGCCGATGCTACTGATCAGCATCGGTTTTGGCATCTCTTTGACGCCGAAACATCCGCGGTTATCGTCAAAGGTTCCGTCCTCATTCTCTACTATTTCAATAGTATCAGCTTTCGAATCATCATGAACGTTTGTTTCTTCGTATGACTCTTCCTCTTCATCGATTGTCATTACATAGTCCTTCCGTTCGTCTTCCTCTTGCATGTGTACGGATTGCTCCATTTCTATTTCTTGCTTAGATGTCGATGCAGGTTGCATTTCTTCGTCGATTTGGACAACCCTCGGTGGAGATTTAACGATTTTTTCAATAACCATGAAGTCACCCTCGTCATTTTCCGTGTACTCTACGACTTTTTTTGGATTTTCGGTGACTAAAAAGTTTCCATCCTCCTTTTCAGTATATTGAGCTTGCAGGATATTTTGGTCATCGAAATTGCTAGTTTCTAATTCTATCTGTTCACTTGGTTGATGAATTCCGACATCAGTCTGTTGTAGCTCAAGAGACGGTGGTCCAGTGGGCGGAGCATGGTAAATGTGTTGTTGTTGTACTGCAACAGTAGGTGTGGGATGTGCTACAACCGACGTCGTTGGAGGATTTGAACAGAATGCAGGTTGTTGAGATTGTATAGTAGGTTTCTGCTCATATTTCGGAGCGTTACCGGTCATTGAAGCTTGCTGCAGTTGTGAGTTTGCGGATATTGTTGATGTAATTGCAGTACTATATGGGGGAGGAGGGCCTGAATAACGCTCGTTGGTGTAACGAGGATAGAATGAGGGAGCTATTTGCCTCCTGGGCATCAAACTTCCACTCCCTCCTCTGTCATGCTCTATAAACACATTTCGCCCCTCAATTGTACCAGAAGGATACACTGTAGATGTTCTGGTTGACATTCCAAGTCCACTACTATTACCGCTGGTCTGCGGTATTTGCTGGACATATTTCGTGCTGCAACTTTTGACGATCATGACATTGTTTATTGGGTAACCCATATCGGAAGCTTTGACAACAGTGATTGCAGTTGGAATGGCGTTTGGCACCATTGGTGCTGGTGGTGGCGGAGGAGGAGGTGGAGCTGCCTGCTTAATAGGCTCATATTTTGTATTGTATTTTAAATCGACGGGCTCGTAACCACTGGTGTGAAACATGAGGGCATTCGGTGGCGTACGGGGTCGTGAGCCGGATGCTACCGCCATCATTGCCAATTCCATTGGTGACGATACGCTATTGGCAACTACTGGGCTGGCAACTGTAGGTGTTGGGGCCGGCGTTTGTGCTTTGGTAGCCATCGACACCAAAGCTTTGATGACTTTGTCGGTAGGATGGGTCCCAAGATGTTCCTCCAGGCTCATATCGGCCCGGAGGTAGAGGGTACATACAGGACACTCGAGGAGTCCCATTGTGACCGATGGTTTGTTCTGCTTCACTGGCTAAATCGTAAGTAACTCTGCGCACATAAAGAACAGCTGCGGTTCTGGGTGTTGGAGTTTTTGTTAATATTTATGTGGCGCCTCTCAAGTTAGCGTGTAGAACGCGGTATTTTTTCGTGTCAGCTTCATCACAAAGAATGTCTGATGACACCAGTCGATGTCTGAAATGAATCAAAATTTAAAAAAATAAATAAAAATATAAACAATATTTGTATAAATTTTTAATTTCAAACAGCATAGACTATGACCTAGGGCTTGACGACCCCTCCCATGCCTCCCGTGCGATGTGAGGCTTGCCTAAGTTGTTGTGGTGGGAATCGGTAGTAAGTTTTGTTAAACTGCGTGTATCTGCAAGCAAGCATTACCAAAGCAACCGTGAGCCACTCGAAAGACTTTAGCCCCAGCCCTGGGTTTCGGTGGGACTCTAAACCGACACAAAGTTCGTTAAAAGCTACTTGGCTTCGCCGACGCCATTGATATTATCACACATAACTTTGAGAAGATGGAGGAAACCTACACCAAATGAGAAACAAAAGTGGGTCGGGCCAGTCATTAACACTACACGAAAGAAAAACACTCAGGAAAGGACAACGTTATAGCCACCCACAACGAGTTTGTATCGGTGGAAACGCGCACTTGGTATAAGTCCTGCGTCTTACTTTTGGTATGATGCAGATAGAAGACGGTAGGGGACCATCACATGGCATTATGAACACGGGGGAATTGGCCACCCCCAATATTCTAGTTAATTTAATAATTTTTGGATTTCTCGTACACGTATGGGATCAAAAGTTATGGCCAAAATACGATTTATAAACAAAAAACACGCTAAGAAAATTTCACTAATTTTTTTTAGTTTATCTAATGTACGAGAAAGGCCCAAACACCGCTAGGTGGATCAATCAGGGTTATTTTTTTAATCATTATCGATGCAGCGAATTCTGAAATCCTTTCATAAACAACTAATTTATAGCGTTATTTTCTTAAAGCATAAATTTGCAAAACAGTCCAAATGTTTTCTAAATGATTGAAAATTATAAGTTTTACTAACAACCCTTCGATTGGAAACAAGGAAACAAGGTGGCGTATTCGCCGATCTCTTATTGTAGTATTTCTAAGTTTTACATCCCAAAAAAAAATTTTTTACTTTGCCATTTACTTTGCGCATAACATAATTCTATTATTTACTGTAATAGAAACTGTAACAGTGCTTTGGCATCCAATGTGATAAAGTTTTGTGATTTGGACACCCTACCTGACACCTAAGAAGTTAGGGGACGCTTTCATATCGTCTCCTTTTCGTGTTACCAAGGAGTGTAATTGTCGCTGAAAAAAGCAAAAACAAGCAACAAAAGAGAATAGCGATACTTCTTTGCCCTCATCTGCGGGTGTCCTACGAAAGGCTGAAACACATAAGGCTGAACTCAAAAATCTGAAATCTCGAAATGCTGAAAGGGGTGTTCCACGAAAGGCTGAATCACATAAGCTAAAAACTCATAAGGTTGAACACGAAAGGCTGAAAAGTAAAAATCTCACATAAGGCTGAAATAACAAAAGGCTGAAAAATCGTGAGAAATCAATATTAGTGGAAGAATTCAATTTTGACGTTAATAGGGGCACAAACTAAAATGATCCGAAACCTTCTTGCGACTTCTTGCTGTTTCTCCCTTTTTTCTTCTTTTTTATTCCATTCTTCCTTTTCCTTCTTTCTTCTTCAGCTCTTCCTAATTCCTTCTTCCTGTTTCTTTCTTCATTATTCGTTCTACCTTCTTTCTTCTTAGCTCTTCCTCCATAGTTCTTGCATCATCAATCCTCCTTTCTTGTTCCTATTCCCTTCTTCCTTCATTTTTCTTTGTTGCTCTTCTTCCTTCGTTCCTTTTGCTTTATTATTCCTTACTTTTCTTTGTTTTTTCTTTTTTTTTCTTGCTTCATTCATTTTCTTGTTTTTTCTTCCTTTCTGTCTTCTTTCTTTTACCTTCTTCCTTGTCCTAGTTTCTTCTTCCTATTTTCTTATTCTTTTTTCTCTATTCTTTCTTCATTCTACCTTCTTTCTTCTTTCTTTCAACCTTTTTTCCTGTTCATAGATTCGTCCTTTTTTCCTTCTTCCTTGTACATTGTTTCTTCATTTTCTTTATTCTTTCGTTGTTTTCTTCTTCCTTCATTTTCCTTTTTTCCCTTCTTACTTTTCTTTTTTCATCATTCCTTATTCTTTCTTCCTTTTTCATACTTCCATTTTTATCCTTCCTTCTTCTGTCTTCTTCCTATTTTAATCCTGCTTCATCATTATTCTTTCTTCCATCTTTATCTTAATTTTCCCTTCTTCCTTCTTCTATGTTATTTCTTCAATCTTTCATCTTTTTTCCAACTCCCTTCTTCCGTCTTCCTCCTTCTTTTTTCCTTCTTCCTTCTTCTCTCAATTTTTATTCTTTATTTTTTATTCTCTATTCTTTATTTTTTATTCTCTATTCTGTATTCTTCATTCTTTATTCTCTATTCTCTATTCTCTATTCTCTATTATCTATTCTTTATTCTTTATATTCTTCATATTCTTTATATTCTTTACGATGACGAAAAAAGTGACCAAATGGTGACTTTTGTATTAGCTGAGGAGCATTTGTATTGTTACTGTTTAACTCGTAGTAGATCGGAAACTATCGTGTTTTTTTCAAATCTTTATTAGAATGCTATCAGAAATCGAGAAAAGACAAAAATTACAAAAGCATGAGAATTATTACTGCTGGCCGTGTGCATCTTCACCGTAACTAGGGAGAGGATGGATCTTAGCAGGGGGCAACCGACTTGGCGATACCATCATAAATGCCACGAAGTTGGATATTGAGGAAGGTATAAGTTGGGACATCCAGCGGCTAGCAATATGACCATGGTAAACCTTATTCCGTAACACACCACGTAATGGTATTTAGCCAGCGTCACGGGTAAAGCAAGTTCTACAGCAGGCCTGCCCAACCTTTTCACGCCACGGGCCAATTTTTAGAATTCACACTTGCTGGCGGGCCAGAAAATATTCGGTACATGACTTTTTTTTGAATTTTCAAAATTATCAGTTTTTTTTCATTATCTAAAAAAAACTAAACTCGATCGTTGCATGAGGAATCCATTTGAAACATTTCAGGTAAATTATTCAAATCGGTAAACGGTGTTGATAAAATGGGAATTTCGTTACTTTACCAGCATATTTGCATGAACTGTTTCCAACAGGATGATGGAAATGTACCAGATTTCAGCAACCCACTGTGCCAAAATGCTTCATGTTCAAGTAATTGAGATGTTTGGCGATATCTGCTAGAAAATCCAAGTCACTCATCTATTCAGGATCATTCAGCTCGAGTGAATAATGAACTTCGCAATAATACAGGAAGTCTTCGTATTCGTCATTTCCGTCAACATCATTTATAATTGGTTGGGTTGAGATCCCTAACGTTGATAACGTTGATTGTCTTAATAACAAACGTCAATACTTGAGGTATATTGATCGTTTTCGCATATCGATTCTATTGGTGAATATGCAGTATGGCAGGGAATATCGCCATATCTTTGTGATTGCTTTTCCATGCTTAGAATTGTCACAACGCCATTGTTATTTCCTGTCATTGATTGCTGGTGCTGCATCAATCGTAAGGTCACTTAAGTTTTCCAAGGAGAAAAATAGTTCCTTCGCACAGGTCATATCAGCCCTCAAGGTTTCCCGTTAGTTGTTCCCTGCATAGGGTTCGAAGCTGCCAATTTCTCTGTCACTCGAAAAAGACCATCAATTCCTCTTATGATCAAAGCCAATTTTGTCACGTTTCTATTAATCTTTATTACAGAAGCTTGCAGCCCTGGGCTGGCTCACCTCTATGCCACGTTTTTCACGTCAGTATTTTCATCGTTAGCGAGAGAATGTCACGTAACGTAGCTTTCAAATCTTCTGCGAGAACTTTTACTCTTCACCGTGTTCCGCGCAAACTAATGCTTCTGAAGGAGGCTATTTCCTTGAGACTTACGATGTTGTAAACAACAACCGAAATGCTTTCCTTAACAAGCTCTCCGTCCTGGAAAAATTTCATCCGTTTTTCCAAAATCCTACTAACAGCAAAACTGGCCCGTACTGCATTTTCAGACTGCGTATTTTTTGAGTGAAGAGAGTTTTGTTTCTATAATCCATAGTACCAATAATTAAAATCAATGAATGTAAATGTAGGGGCCCTCCTTAGCCGTGCGGTAAGACGCGCGGCTACAAAGCAAGACCATGCTGAGGGTGGCTGGGTTCGATTCCCGGTGCCGGTCTAGACAATTTTCGGATTGGAAATTGCCTCGACTTCCCTGGGCATAAAAGTATCATCGTGTTAGCCTCATGATATACGAATGCAAAAATGGTAACTTGGCTTAGAAACCTCGCAGTTAATAACTGTGGAAGTGCTTAATGAACACTAAGCTGTGAGGCGGCAATGTCCCAGTGTAGGGATGTAATGCCAATAAGAAGAAGAAGAAGAAGAAGAATGTAAATGTGCCCTACCTTTGAAATTCTACCATCTTTTGTTTCGTACCTGAGCCTTCTCAAATATCATATTCCATAGAATGCTTGGATCCAGATTTTATTCTTTCAATATAGCAAAACTTTCTGAACAAATTGAGCAAACCGGTCTTCCTTTTTTTCAACGTGAACGTAAACTACTGGTGCCAATCTTTATTGGAAACGTTTCAAGATTTGATTTAAAACTTACGTATTAAATAATGAATAATAAAAATAAAAAAAGAGCTTCCCGAGCCAGCTAGAAAAACTGGCGGGCCGAATCTGAGTTTATTTTTCTTACGCGCCGCGGGCCACAAAAAATGAAGCCGAGGGCCGCATCCGGCCCGCGGGCCGTACGTTGGGCAGCCCTGTTCTACAGCATTGTGGTAAAGAAGTTTAACATGAGTCCGAAGTTTTTCGTGAAAGTGCAGTTTGTGTATGAAAAAGGCAGAATGAATTATAACAAATTTTGCGCCGTCTTTTACTACCGTTCAAAAACTATTGTCTCGTCAAAATATATTCACAAAAGTTTCACCATATATAGATGATTCAGGTGCAAGACAGTGTGAAAGAGTGCTAGAATGAAGCCCAATCCAAAAGGCTTTCGCTAATTTTTATGTAGTTAGACGCGTGAACATTCGTTTTGGCACGTTGAAAAAAAGCACGGTTCTTCGGTAAAAAGCAATAAATCACATAAAATGATCTAATCAATTACTAGAGAGAGAATTATTTGGAATCACAAACTTTATGAATTTTTATTACGACAAATTGTTAAAAAAAACTTAAAGGATTCAAAATTTTGATAACATTTTTGAAATAGGATTTTTAATGATTAAAAATAACATTTTTAATTGTAACAAATTTAATCCTTTTACCATTTATATCAAAAACATTGACCAGAACTCATATATAACATGAATTTTGCCACACCTAAGTTTCCTAAGTTCAAGTTTCGTAAAATGTGATCCAAAATCTTGAATTTTATGCAGAAATTGCTTTGGAAAACTCTGAATTTTTTTTCAGAAATTTCTGCGGTTTTTTTTTGTGGAAAACCTTGAGGAAATTTCTAGGATTTTTTTTCAGAAATTGTGCGGAAAATTCTTGTGAAATCTTTCTCCTGGAGTCCCAACGGAAATTCCAACAGAAATCCGATGGCGAATATCAGCACAAAAACTTCCGGAAAATCTTTCATACCATAAATTCAAGGCAGAATATTTTGTACACATTCTTGCTGTCTTTCTGGAATTTCCGCGGGATCCGCACGTCAATTATTTTAAAAACTTCTCCGCGAATCCCTGAAAAAAAATCTTCTTCAAATACAAGCGGATTTTTTCATGAATTTCGGTAGAAATCTTTTTGGGAATTCCTGCAGATATTGTTTGGTGAATTCCTAAGTAAAACCTTCCGAAAATTATTTACCAAATTCAAGGCGAAATTTTTCACAAAGATTTTGGGGTCATCGCTACAGAAATTACAGTGAAAGTTTCTCCAATAGAGTTAGGTTAGGAAGCTTTTTATAACGAAGGTGGATTTTTCTCCAGATACAGGGAACTTACCCTACTTAGGAAGTAGTGCGCTGGATTCGCCTAATAATGAGCTAAACAACACATCAATTAGTTTGACAGATAAAACTTCAGAAGAAAGTTCGGTTCGGAAGTCCCGACTTCTAATGCGGTGCTACGTCGACAATATCATGCTGTTTTGTTCGTCGTAGGGGGATTAATCAATCAGAAACTAAGAAATATCTCGGAATTATGTCAAAATTGACGTGACAAAAATGGATATTTAGAAACGATGAAAAATGATAACAAGTGAAGTTCTTACCCTAATAATGCTTGTTAAACGAGAGTATAATGCATTCAATAATGGCTTGGAAATATCCAAAAAAAATGGGTAAGCATAGACATCAAATGTGGAGTCCCTTCTCAACGACATTTTGCTATCGAAAACAAAAGCCTACGCTCCTTATTTATTAAATTTCCACCCAAAACTAAATCCGCGCGAAGCTTAAAAACCGTTATGTAAATCCGCATCAAATCCGCGAAAACAGCAAAAACCGCGAAATCTGCGTAGTCGTAACAATCCTGCGCTTTATAAACGGAGTTGCCTAAACGTAAGCCCAAGCTTTGCTGTATGGTCTGCATACAGGCCTCTCGATCCCGAAGTCCATGGTTCGAACCCACTCTGCCTTTTATAAGACGGCCTTGGAGCAATTTCTTCAACTTTATATATTTTGCTAACAGATTTGCATTTGATTTGGTTGATGATAATGGTAGGTACAAATGATTTTTATTGTAACTTTTTTTTGCAAACGGTGCACAATGGGGAAATTCGATTTCAAAGGTGGAAAAAAATGATAACTTTCTTCACGAACAACTTACAGAAGAGACCAAAAGCTTATTCGAAAGGGAATTTTGCAAAGAATTCAGTGAGTGCTGTTTCATGGACGTGGAACGCTTCTGTATGTAGCTACTGAGCTCGTTTTGCCCTAATGCCCCATATATCGCGAGTTTCCAAACTATTTGTCATTTTATCTTTAAGACATTGTTCTAAAATTGTGTTTATCTCTTCACTATGGATCCACAGAAGGGCACTAAATATAACCAGCTCAATAACTACATACAGAATCTTATCTGTGAGCCGCTCGTGAGAAAAGTTATCCTATTCTGTATAAAAGGTTACATTTAATTAGCTGTATGACCCCTAAATCCCCTATAATTCAATATTTTTAATAAATTATATGATTATTTGTTATTTTCATTATATCATTGGAAAATATCAACTAAATTAACATTACTACATCATTTCCTTGCTCAGAATCATTGAGCTATATAATTTCATAGGGGAATTTGGGCAAAAAGGTAAGAAAAAAGAGTATCTCCCATCACCTCCTATCTATGATCACATCAAGACTCTTAACATATGACTATTCTTGTCTAGTTGTGCTATCGGGTATGGTTTGGAAATGTTTGGTGCTATTCAAAAGTTTTTTAAGATCGTTTTTTACTCAATAAATGATCAAATAAAACATTTGTGAAATGATTTATTTCATTAATTTTTGTTCGGCAAACATTTGTCAATATCTGTTCAACACTTTGAGACGATAATATCAACATTTATCTGTAAATATTACTATTTTTTTTACAGAATACATGAAAATTGGACATAAAGCCTGTCCACGTTTAATTTCGGACACTGAGATGATGACCAATAATTTTTTAGTCATTTCATCAATTTGTACGAGAATGAAAACATGCTGAAAGTACATAAAGCGGAGATGTTCAGCTGTGTGTAAATTGTTCTTCTCAATGGTTTGTTAACATTTTTAAAAATCGTATTTGGAGATGGTGTCCGAAATTTAACGTGGACAGGCTTTAAAATGCACTTTGATGCTTATTTGACCCCAAAATCCCTTAAATTTCCAACTTTCACCAACAAAATATATTTAGTGCCCTTCTGTGGATCCACAGTGAAGAGATAAACACTATTTTAGAACAATGTCTTAAAGATAAGATGACTAATAGTTTGGAAACTCGCGATATATGGGGCATTAGGGCAAAACTAGCTCAATAACTACATACAGATGCGCTCTACGTCCATGAAACAGTACTCACTGAATTCGTTGCAAAATCCCCTTTCGAATAAGCTCTTGATCTCTTTTGTAAGTTGTTTGTGAAGAAAGTTATCAATTTTTTCCACCTTTGAAATCGGATTTCCCCATTGTGTGGTGGTGTAAAAATAGTGACTTTAGTGGCCATTTTTCGAAAAATAGTGACTTTAGTTACTTTTGGATGCAAATAGTGACTTTTTAGTGACCAGGCTCAAAATAGTGACCAAGTCACTAAAAAGTCACTCAACATAGTTGTACAAGATATCGTATTCTTTATATTCTTAATATTGTTTATATTGTTTATATTCTTTATTTTTTATTCGTTATTCTTTATTCTTTATTCGTTATTCTTTATTATTTATTTTTGATTTTTTATTTTATTTTTCTTATTTTTTATTCTTTATTCATCATTCATTCATTTTTCTTTATTCATCATTCATTCATTATTCTTTATTCACTATCCAACCACTCAACATAGTTGTACAAGATATCGTATGATTGGGATTCATTCCATCCCCTCAATTTCAGCCTTTCGATACATTTCAGCTTTCCGATACTTTCAGCCTTTTGAGACTTTCAGCCTTTCGGGATTTCAGCCTTTTGAGTTCAGCCTTATGAGTTTCAGCCTTTCGTAGGACACCCGCTGAAAGGCTCAAGGAAGGCTGAAATGTATCGAAAAGCTGAAAATGAGAGGATGAAATGAATGCCAGCCATATTATGAGTTGTTATATCAACCAAGTTGAGTGATTGAATAATCAATAAAGAATAAAGAACAAAGAATAAAGAATTACGAATAAAGAACAAAGAAGAAAAAATAAAGAATAAATAATATAGGATAAAGAATTAAAAATAAAGAATAAAGAATATAGTATAGTGAAATAGAGAATTAAGAACAAAGAAAGAAGGAATAAAGATGAAAGACGAAGGAACAAGAAAGAAGAAACAGGATATGAATAAAAAGGATGAAAGAAGAAAAAGAAGAAGAAAGAGAGAAGGTAAGAAGAAGGAAGAACGAGAAACGAATAAGGAAGAACGAACTAAGAAAAGGAAGAAGGCGGAAGGGAGAAAGAAGAAAAAGGGGAAAGAAAAAAAGGAAGAAAACAACAAGGAAAAGAAGGTAGTAAGAAGGAAAAAAGGAAGCATGAAGAAGGAAGAAAAAGATCAAAGAAAAATGAAAGTGGAAGAAAACAGGAAAAAGAACTTGTCATAATACGAGTTTGTACAATCCCATTGAATTCCACCACTTAATTGTATCTTGACAGATACGTATTTCGACCTCAACAGTAAGGCCGTCTTCAGTGTCTCGTACTTGACTCGACTACGAGACACTGAAGACGGCCTTACTGTTGAGGTCGAAATACGTATCTGTCAAGATACAATTAAGTGGTGGAATTCAATGGGATTGTACAAACTCGTCTTATGACAAGTGAAGACATTCCACTAAAAAGCTCAAAATAATTTTCTTACGAAAAAGAAGTAAGAACAAAAAATGAGGAACAATATATAAAATATATCAATATGGTAATACCACATTAGTTCCTAATTACAATAGTTTGATTCTTTTCTTAGTTGCAAAACTATTGTAATTTGCAAAACTATTGTTAGCTTCTGACAATTGATATTGCATGCCAGTCTAGTGTGGTTCTTCCTTTTTAAAGCATAATGATCACAGAAAGCAGTAAAATAGTATCTTAGTACAGCCGAAATATTTTTGATGACTATTTCAAAGAACATCTTCCTGAGTAACTGATGAAAAAATTGTCGCAATGTTATGTGAGGAAAGACACAATTCTCGAAATCTAATTAAATCGATGTTTCCAACTTAGAGAACTTAACAATGCACTATGGTCCAGGATACAGATTTACGCGGAAAGATGAATTTTACGCCAAAACTATATTTTTTAGAAAAAACTGTTGTTCCACAAAATTGTTCAAAATAGTAAGGCCATCATTATGGTTTTACCAAAAAATAGGGTGGCCCATCATATAAAAAAAAAATAGGAAATATTTTTTTTATTTCTTGGAATATTGACATGTTATGTTCTACAAAGTTGTAGCGTAGCTTATTCCAATCAATTTTGCTAAAAAACTTTTTCTGTAGCTCTTAAGTTGGCTGATTTAGAGCAATTTTACCTAATTGGATTAGGGTGTACCTCAAAAAAACAGTATTTTTGATCTATTTTTTTTGTTTTAGATTTCTCGAAAAAGTCGTCTTCAGGTGACTTTTAGAGCTCAAAAAAATGCAACTTTTGATGGGTAAATATGCACAATATCTTTTTCCAATCAAAAGTTAAAATCGTTTTTCTGTCGAAATTACATTTTTTTCATAAGCTGATATCTCCGGTTAGGGCAGACCAAAAAAATATGTTTACACGGCATTTGAAAGATAAATTAATATTCTTTATTATGTCAAAAAATTGGGGGTATGTTATTTTTTTATCTCAAGTTTTACCAATTTTACTAAAACCATGTTTTTTCAAATAAATTAATATAACTCGACAACGGAAAAAGATACAGACGATATTCTTATAGCAAAACACGCGTTATGAAAAGCCCCAAAAGTCTTCAGAAGATGACAATTCATCTTTCCGCGTAAATCTGTATCCTGGACCATAGTGCAATGAAGTAAGTAAAGTAGTGTAGAACCTCATCATAGTTATTGGTATTGCCTTTCTAAAAATCCACAAAATTATAAAACAACTAATTTGAACACAGATTTAACCCGAAGTCCCAAATCTTTGTTTCCGACTAAAATCATTATTTTGTTTTCTAAAATAGATTTAAGTACATTTTGGGCAATCTTAACATTTGATTCGTAATGTTCGGCTTTACATTTTTAATTTCTAAAAATTTCTTTTTTTTTGTTTTCTATCCATTGAATTGAAACCTTGAATCTATTATAAAGAAGTTCGAACGTTCCTATTCAATATTAGTTTTCACATTTTTGAAACTTATTCTTTATTTTTCAAGTTAAAAAATATCTTATACCGTGGACCCCCGATAATTTGAACGGTACCTCATTCAAATTAACGGGGTTCATTTTTAATTTGAGCTTCTGGTTACTCAATTTGCATTAGAAAAACTGGTTTCTGGCTGCTCTCTTTGCTGGTTTGTTTTGATTCTGCGCTCCGTTTCACGATGTTCCATTTTTCTTTTCTCGATTCCACGTGCTAAATGACGTTTGAACCATTTTTAATTCAGATTAGAAACGTTCTAATCTGATAAGGAAACGTTCTAATCTGATTATCTAAAAGATAAGTGTTCAGATTAAAAACGGTCATATTGTCGGGGGTCCGCGTAGCCTATTCAGATAACGCTATTTATGACAATAAATATCATGATGAAGAGTAACTTGATGTCAATCCCCGACTGAGTAATAAACATTGAAGAGTATTTTTTTCCTTATATCGACTTCATTAGACACTTTGAAGAATTTGGATGTAATTTGACGAAAATTTATTTTTTTCCCGATACATGTCCTGATTTCCCGTTTTTTTCCGTTTTTTCCCAGTAACTTCAATTTTCCGTCCTTTTCCCGCTTTTCCCATTTTTCCGGTTCGGTGGTCACCCTGAAATAGGAAGGAACAAGGAAGATGAAAGGAATATTTATGGAGGAAGAACGGAGGTAGAATGAAGCAGGAAGAAAGCAAAAGGAAGAAGGGATAACAAGGATTGAAGAAAAAGGAAAAAGTAAGAAATAAAAAATAAAAATAAAAATGAAGAAGAAAAAGGGGAGAAGAAAAAAGGGAGACGGGATTAAACCACCCGACTTGGACATTAATTTACAATGTTGTGAAAACTCATATGTGAATATGTACATTATGCGGAAGATATTGCTTTGGAAAATGTATTGGAGGTAACAACTTTCCCTTCGATGGGACTCGAACCCACGACCCTACAGTACGCTAGACGAAGTGACTTAGTGACCAACGATGACTAATAAAGTGACTTTCAGTTGCAGAAAAAGTGACCAAATATTAACTTTTGTATGAAGTTTATAATCAGTAAAGTTGCATTGGTATTATTACGGTGTTATTCGTAAACTGAAAACTAGTGATACTCATGTTTTTCTTTTGAAATCCTTGTCTAGAAAGCTATCAGAATTCTAGAAAAGACAAAAATGAAAAAAGTCTTATGATTACTATTACTGGCCACGCCTATCTTTACGGTAACTAGCGAGAAGATAGAACTTAGCAAGAGACCACCTACTTACGAGCACCCTCATAAGTTGGTATCACGGAGTTTATTCGTTGGGTTAGCCAGAAGCTAGCAATGTGACCATGATAAATCATATTTAGTCACACACCACAAAAAGGTGTCAACTCGGCTTCGCAGAAACAGGTATTGTGTCGCCAGCACTAAATTGGTTTTTGACGTTTTACTTCCGAACTTACTTCCGACATCAAGACAATCAAAACAAAATTTTAGTTCGACACCAACACATTGTCGGAAGAGCGCTCGGAAGTGCGGAAATCGACTTCCAAACTTCAATTTAGTGCCATCGACAAAATAATGCTCGAGTTTGTGACAGATAACACTGTGTAGTGCTGCATATTTATTTTGGTTTTCGATATGAATTTCGTCGGAAATGGGCCTTGCTGCCAGTTTATCAGCGTCATACAAACAGTTTTGGACTAAATGCACAATAGTGAGTTACAAGTTGTTGCACAACTTGTTTATAGTTGTTTATAATTTCAACAACGATTTTGAAGCAAGTTCTACAGCATTGTGGTAATAATGGTATACCATAATCTAATTGATTCCTAGACAGAGAATTATTTGTGTTCACAAAGCTTATGAATTTTCAGTAGTTAGAAAAACTTAAAGAAAATAATGAAGAAATTTTTAAAATACGATTTTTTCAGCAACAATGGAATAGGTATTTAAGATACTTATTTTTCAGGAATATAACGAATAATTCAAATTCAAAATTATATGCAATATACTGCGCAGTAAACAGAAATAATTCTTTGATGAGCTTTAATAGAAAACTCTGTAGAATAAGTTTCAAAAACACAAACATCTAATGGAATTTAAGCTTCAAAAGCGCGTACAAATTTATTGAAGAATCTATGCAATCTTCGACTGAATCTTTGAAGAAATTTCTCCTGGATAATATTATAATTGGGATTTCAAAAACCGTATTTCTGCAGATTCTTTAGTGTTTTCACTTCTAAAGAAGTTTCTTGAAAACACCAGGAAAAAAAATGTCGAAAGAGCTCTGTGAAAACAATTGCGACGGAACTATAGAAGGTCTTCTTCTTCCAAAAGGTTATGCCCTGAAGAAATTTAAGAAGAAGCTTATCGAGGAGCATCCGCCTATTTTCCTCTATATAACTTGCTATCATGCAGTATTATTCAATTTTATTTTTATATGGAAAATACTGATTTAGCTCAGGGCTCTTCGTAGACGAAAAATCATTGATAATTATGTTGGTTAATAAACTTGGCTATACATATGCACAGCACATGTTTATAATGGACAAATTGATAATAAGTTTACGAAAAGAATCCGCGTATCTTAGTGGGACTCAAACCCACAACCTCTCACTCTCTAGAAAGGTGTGATAACTGCATCCGAATACCAACCGCCACCATAGCTTTGTTTTGTAAATTAAATATCTTTCGAATGCTTTATTTGCCAATCCATTACATGTGCTTTATTGTTGTACATCCGAGTACACATTGATAATTGTCGAGAACTTCACACTCTACAGATTCTCAATAACTGACTAAACGGATTGTGTGTAGAGCGAAAATGTGGATATTATTTGTGATACTTATGTTTATGTAAATTTTATAAAAGGTTTTAATTTCTGAAACTGATAAAAATAGATCAATGAATTCCCAAGTTTCTAAAAACTTTAAATTTGTTGCCTTTTTTAAACTGTAGTATACTTTTTACAATGATAATATTGTCATGCAATAGACACTTCTTAAGGGTATCTTGATTGAGTATGTATCTATTGTACCTTGATTGAACGATGCACGGTATACCTACAACCGCGGCACATCTTGCTGTTATAACACACTATCAGCCGAATTCGTGAGAAGAGAAAAACACACATACTCTACTGTTCGCACTTTTTTGGGACTCGGTATCAACAGCAGCCACAGTACACAGCAGCATAGAGGCACAATCAATAATCAATATCTCAAAATTGTTATTATACCAAGTAGCATTTCTTCATTATAGAGGCGTCCAATTATCACCAGGAAGTTCACATTTCTTATTATAATTTGAAGCACTATGATTCACATGTTGAAACCGTTCGATATTTCATTCACTGAATTTTATGCATCTAATATCATTAGTATCGCGGCAAACGCTGTTCCAGAACGAAGTCGATGTCGGTGCGACGGCGACAAAATTGATATCCACATACAACAGTCGTACAAGAGTACGGAGAGCAACCGGGTCTATTACTCTAGAGTTATGGCAAAGCACCGAGAGTAAAGGAACGTATCTTCTGACCCGGTGATGGAACCAATGTCTGACGATGCTCAGTTTAACCAGGCACGAATGGTACGAAGTAAATACTTTGTACTAGAAATGATTTTATTGTGCTCCACTTTAAATAGTGCTACAAAAATATAGTATTAACTGTAATTAGTTTCCAATGACATAACAATTTTCTAATTTAGTTAGTTAGCAACAGTTAGCAACATTATCATATTTTCAGAGCATTAATTGATCATCATAACAACAAACGGGGAACAGCGACGAAATCAGCTAACCGTCAAATCCTGCCGTTTCCGTCACTGTTCCATTGCATGGCGTGGAGCTTTAATCAACAAATAATGTTCAAAGCCCTAGGAATGGAAACCATGGATTATTTAGTTATTATTTCTTTTGTGTTACCTATAGTACTATTCTTGAATTTTGCCTACTCGATCTTCAACAATATACCAATCGACTGGGTTCGTAAAACTGAACAAATGTATCTTTGTATGTGCATGAGTGGTATGTGTGTGCACTTTTGATATAGAACAACTCAATCGATTCTAGTGTAACAGGTATCATTCGACGGAGAAACTTCTTGTGGATATTATTGTTTTTATTTATCATAGTTTGTTATAGTTTTCATAAAAAAAAACAATAAATTTTGAAGAAAATTATTTAGCTCTTTTTTAGTGGAATGTTTGCACTGTCATAAGACGAGTTTAGCACAATTCCATTTATTCCACCACTTCGTAATACCTACTTTTAGATATACGTATTTCGACCTCAACTGGAAGGTCGTCTTCAGTGTCTCGTACTTGACTGTTCTTTGAATTTTTACTCAATTAAGCCGTGGCGTAATCCATTACTCTCATAATTGAGCAGCGTATATAAACGCTTCAAAGTGTTTAATCGCCAAAATGTAGGCAATTAACTTTGGGATTATTTCCATATTTCGGCATCAACATTTCAAAAGGGCGAAACTGCTTTTGTAAACAAGTGCTTCTCACGTCGCTGGTGGGCTAATTTGTGCCGACCCACGCAATCCAGCGCCTTTGAATGAAAGAGGAGGATTCACTGCTTCTATCAGTGGTGTTGGATAGCGTGGTTAGGCTCTAATTAGCCCACCAGCGACGTGAGAAGCTCTTGTTTACCAAAGCAGTTTCGCCCTTTTGAAATGTTGGTGCCGATTTATCGCACCAAGCCAAATCCAACAGATGGATTTGAAAAAGGCATTATCACCACTGGGGGATAAATTTGTTGATAAATGTTTCATAGTCTATAATACCTTATAAACAAAAGCATGAGATTACCAATCAAGGAGAACGATTTTCGATTCTCAAGACAGTTGAGACTCTTTCACTTTCACTTCAAACCGTTTTTAATTAAATTGCTTCTAGAATTTTTAAAAGGAGTTTCAAAATTTTCTACGTATGCTTCCCCGTGTATTTTTTTTTCGAATATCATCTTTATGCTTCTTCTTCTTCATGTAACGTTTGTTTGCCAATAGCTTTCTTTTGTACTACATAAGATGGTGGAGGCACCTCTGCAAGTGTTGTTTTGAGAAGTGTCCGGCGCGAATCGAACTACAGACAAACTAGGTAAGCTTATTCACGGTTGCGTATGAGAAGCTCTGGTTAAAACAGAACTCGTCATCTCCTAAGGCACACTCTATTTTGTTTCTAAAAAGTTGACTAAGAACCGTTTCGACTGATGTCCAATTAGTCCTTTTTCTTAATTTTCATGAACATTAAACTTGCTATGCCACTCCTTTATTTACCACACTCTAGAACACTTCTAGAACATTAATAACGTGACTTTGTCGATGACTATTGAGTTTTCACTAGTTGCGAATTCACATTTTCCAAATACTCAAAGGAATATATGTGACAGTAGGGCACTGCAAGCGCGGATTGCTAGAAAAAATTCTTCTTGTCTCTTCAAGTCTTGACGTTAGATCACCTTGTTGACAGAGAAATTCAATCAAATTTCAATGAAGGTGTGATTGAAAAAGAGCACCATGTATCGCGCACATTTTGCTCGTTGCATAACGAAACGTGTATATCAATCATGTGGTTATCGTTAGAGCTTCTCGTGCGCGTCGAAGCTGGTCTGAGCTAATTTATATTTCTAGTTTTTGGTATCCTGAAGGCAATTCTCGGGATTTCGGAATTGTATCATTCCGGAAGCTTACAGTATTTATAAAACTAAGATAAAGATTCTTGAGGCTCTGATTTTGGTAAAGATTAATGTTGCTAGGAGTCGAATGCTAGTGGCTCGTACCCGTTCCAACAGAGAGCGGTACAGTGTAGCAAGGGCAGAAGAGAAACGAATCCACCGCAGAAAAAAAGACAACACGAAGAGAGTGTGATAGCTGAAGCGCAAGAGAACATGGATAGAAACGATATGCGGAGGTTTTACGCAACTGTCAATGGCGCGCGACATAAGACTGCGCCAGTACCCGCCATGTGCAATGACCGAGAGGGGAATTTTCTGACAGACAAGACTATGGTGGCAGCCAGGTGGAAGGAGCACTTCGAAGATTTGTTGAACGGTGAAATGAAGGTGTATTAAGGAGCAGGATGGACATAGTCGGTGAGGGTTAAGCTGCGGAACCACCAAAGCTGGACGAAGTTAAGAATGCTCTAAACGAGCTGAAAAACAGTAAAGCTGCTGGGAAGGACGAAATCCCGGTCGAGCTTCTCAAACACGGAAGTGAGCAGCTGCATCAATCAATCCACCACATTATCCAGAAAATATGGGTGTATGAAGAACTGCCTGCCGGCTAGTTGGATGGCCTCATATGCAAAATCTATAAGAAAGGGCACAGACTAGAGTGTGCCAATTACAGAGGGATCGCCCTTCTGAACTCGGCGTACAAAATCCTGTCGCGTATCTTGTTTAACAGACTGAGACCGCTTGAGGAGTCCTTCGTCGGCGAATACCAGGCAGGTTTTCGTGAGGGCCGATTAACGACGGATCAGATGTTTAGCCTGCGGATGATCCTTGATAAATTCCGGGAGTACAACTTGCAGACTCATCATCTGTTCATTGATTTCAAAGCAGCGTACGATTCAGTGAAGAGAAATGAGCTGTGGCAGATAATGTCCGAACATGGTTTTCCGGCGAAACTGATTAGACTGATACGTGCAACGCTGGATGGCTCGAAATCAAGTATTCGGATTGCAGACGGAGTGTCAACCTCGTTTGTGGCTTTAGACGGATTAAAGCAGGGCAGGGCAGGCACTTTCGAATTTATTGTTCAACATTGCACTCGAAGGCGCTATTAGGAGATCTGGCGTGCAGAGGAACGGCACTATCATCACACGGTCGCATATGCTCCTGGGTTTTGCGGACGACATCAAGCTTATTGGAATCGATCGCTGGCTGCACGCGGTGTAATCGGACCCGGGGACCCTGACCGTTCGGGGAAACTGGAGGAACATCGCCGAAGACCATCGATTATGGAGCTCTACAATACGCCAGGCATAGGTGCATCGACGCTGTAGCCAACCAGGTATAACTTGATGTCAGTAGCGATAGAAACGGTAAATCCTTTTGAACAATCTCTTGACTTGGCAATTATTCTGAAACAATGAATGATTTGATTCGGAAATTCGTCCAGAAACTCAATGGGATATCATTCCAGGACTTTTTTTGTGGAAAATTCCTCCAGACATTCCAATTTCTTTGTGATTTCTTCCAGAAATTCATATGGAACTTGCTCCAGAGTTGCTTGTGAACTTCCTTCAGGAGTTTCCTTGAAAATCCCTTCAGCATTTCTTAAGGATGTTCCTTGAGGAGTTACTTTAAAAAATCCTTTGAAAATGCCTCCTCAAGTTCCTTCGGAAATTGATCCATAAGTTTATTTGGGAATTTCTCCTCGACTGAGTCGAATGACTATGACAGTGACAGTTAAAGCATTCCACTAAAAAAAGCTTACACTTTTTTTTTACCGCATGGAAATTTCTCATCAGAAAATGGAAATAATTTGGAAATTCTCCCAAATGTTGGTTATGAACTTCTCTCAGGAATCGCTTAGGAAATTCCTCCAGAAATTCTTTCGGAAGTTCCTCAAGGAATTACTTCGGAAATTTCTTCGAATATTCTTCAAAGAATTCTTCCTGAATATATTGCTCCAAGAAATACCTCCTAGAATTTCTTAGGAATCTCATCCAAGGACTCCTTCCTGAAGTCTTCCAGGATTTATTTGGGAATTCTTTTGGACAATACTTCAGATGGTGCTTAATTTTTTCCTCGGGAACTATCAGAGAAATTCCTCTAGGAATTCTTTCAGCAGTTCCTCAAGGAGTTACTACTTAAATTCCTCTAGACACTTTTCCAGGAACTCCTTTAAAAATTGATTCAAAAAAAATATTTTTGGAATATCTCCAGCACGCAGAGAAAATCTACCTTTTTGAACTAAAAAATAAAATTATTGAAATATTTTTTAGACCCAAATATTTTATTTTTAAAATCAAAATTAAAATATATTTAATTCAAAAAATTTCATTGTTGTTTCTATTGCAATCCATTGTAACTAGTTTGTGGAGTGAATATTTGAAAAAATTACAAATATAATTATTGTGATTTTATTTTTCACACGAAGCCTACCCAAAAATAAAATAATTGATAATCACAAGAAATTTTATATAACATTTAAAATAAATTTTTGATTATAATATTATTGTTTTTTTGAATTTAAGAAAAATATTGTTGAAAGCAAAAATTTTTCTTTTTGGATTAAAAATATTTTTTGTACAAACAAAAAAATATATTGTAAATTCAACAATTTTTATTTTGAGTGCTGTTGTGGAACATTGTAGAAACAACAATATTTTTCGTCTAATCAAATCTGATTTTTTGTTGAATTCAACAAATAAAATTATTAGCCGGGGAACAATGATAATTTTTGTTGTTTTTATACATAATATCATTGAGTTTAAAAAACATTTCTCTGCGTGAGGAATTCTCTCGGAAATTCCTCCTGGAATTTCTTCGAAACAGGCATGAAGTAGTCGGATGCCATGTTACTATCCGTGGAAAAAGCATCAGCATTGCTTCTGTATACATACCGCCGAATGCGACGGTGCGATACAGAGATCTTTCGGCTATCTGTTCAGCTATGCCTGAACCACGGTTGATCCTAGGGATTGATCGTTTCTTCTGCAAATAACCAGTTTTTCGTGGGAAGTATTCACGGAGAATTCTTTTCCTTGGGGAACTTCCGAAGGAATTTCCAAATTATTTCCTGTAGGAATTTTGGAGAAAAAAAATTGTAGGAATTTCCTAAGAAATTTGTGGAGACATTTTTTAAAACACTTTCTGAGAACCTAGGGAACCTAGGAGAAATTTCTGGGGCAATCCACGAGGTAAAAAATACATTTAGTGGAATGCTTTAACTGTCACTGTCATAGTCAGTCGACTCAGTCGAGGAGAAATTCCCAAATAAACTTCTGGATCAATTTCCGAAGGAATTTGAGGAGGCATTTTCAAAGGATTTTTTGAAGAAACTTCCGAAGTAACTCCTCAAGGAACATCCTTAAGAAAGAAAGAAGGGATTTTCAAGGCCAAAATATCTGATGCTTAATTATTGAGTACCTTCATCGGGATGAGAATGGGTCATAAATCTTCCCGACAGCCTGGAGAGCGGATAATAAAATCATTGAAAAAGGTCTCATGTAATTTGGTTATGTTGCCCTCAGATACATTCAATCTATTATACAGGCATTCCAAATAGTTGAAACAGTGAAAAATCTTTCAAATCGCTCCAGAAAATGCAAAACTGAAAGTGACATTATATGGTTAAGGCAGGTATTTTCGTCTTTTCGTCATAGTCTCGAAAACCAATAAAGGAGACACTTTTTTGACAAACTCATTCGTTTCAAATCTTAAGCTCAGGAGATACGTTCTGCTATAGTGGAGCTCTAGCGAATGGATGTTGCTTTCGATGGTTTTAGCCCCTATGACGATGGACGGAAATACCTGCCGTGTCCCTACTAAGAGTAGAAGGAAATATTACCGCACAAGTTATAAATCAAAGCTTCATTTTAAATTCAATTCAATTCAAATACCACTACGAACCACTGGGAAAGTACCTTATGTACAATGCAAGTTGTTGCAATAAATCAGTTAAGGATAAATGACCATAAAAAAGTAAGTTTTAAAGCGTATTTTTCATACAAAAACAATGTATTTTCCCAGTTACTTCAAAGCCCATAATCCGATCTGGCTCATTTTGGGACAGAAAACAATGAAAAATTATTACCCGTTGACTGTAATTTGTTGAGAGTAAATTAGTTAAGGATAAGTGCCTCAAAAACGAGTGAGTTTTTGAAATGCATTTTGCTAATAAAAAAATACACATTGGCCGTATATTCTGAGCCCATAGTCCATTGTAACCTATTTTCAATAAGAAAAAATAAAATAGGATTCCCCGTTTAACTTGTTGCGAGTAAATCTGATAAAGATAAGCGCCGGAAAAATGAATGAGTTTTTGAAATGCATTTTGCTTACGAAAAATTGTATTTTGGTCATAATATCTGATTCCACGTCGAATGCAACTTGTGGCGAGCAAATTGGTTTAGGATAAGAGCCCGAAACATGAGTAAGTTTTTGACATCGTAGCAACCTACACTCAGCCAAAAAAACTTAGGAAATCAAAATCACTTACACCCAAAAAAATCTGCACGTTCTTTCCACCTGAAAAAATACGTAAATT
Source organism: Armigeres subalbatus (assembly GCF_024139115.2). Taxonomy (NCBI): domain Eukaryota; kingdom Metazoa; phylum Arthropoda; class Insecta; order Diptera; family Culicidae; genus Armigeres; species Armigeres subalbatus. The sequence goes on from NC_085139.1 coordinate 186,425,666, forward strand.
TTTTCCACCTGAAATTCACGTAACTTTTACCTGATTTTCCGATAGAAATTTCATTCTATGTGAAAATCAGGTAAGTTCTACCTGAGTTTTGGATAGAATTCACCGGACACGTAAGTTTCACCTGAATTTTCTGAAGCATTTGCAGCTACGTGTGCACGTAAAATGTACCTGAAAATTCAGGTGGAAATAACGTTCAGATTATTTGGAGTGTAAGAGCCCCGCACATTAACGATTGCACCATGACGTCATCGGACACCATATGAGGGCAATGTTTACATTTTTTTTACCCGTGTTTAAATGGGAGTGACTTCTCATGAGGGCAATGTTTACAATTTTTTTTATATGGAGATTTTGACTCGTGCAATGGTCAATAGGATACGTTTGCGTTGCGTTTGACACATTTCCCATGGGAAAACTGTCAAACGAAACGCAAACGTATGCTATGTGCGGGGCTCTTTATGATTTGGCACCACAATGAATATTTGTGAAAATCATAAGTTTAATGAAAAGATATTTTAGTTACTAGATAAAGATTGTCGCTGTCGTCGCTGTCCGGAACATCTTTTGCTGGCGAGGATAGGGGAGCTAAATGTCAAAGAAGGAAAATCCATACGATTTGACAGGTATGTACCACACATGTTTCGGACAGCAGAACAAAGGGAACAGTAGCGACAATCTTTATCTAGTAACTAAAATATCTTTTGTTTAATGACTCAACTCTGTTTTGGCTACTTACAATTTTTATAATTCTACTTATGAAAATCATTAGGAAAAATTATTGATGTTATAAGGGAATATGAAAATTAATTATAAGTGAATTTTATGAGTTTTAAAATAAAAATAATATAAAGGTCGGAAGAATTTGTAATGAAAATTGTAATTCTGAATGCATTCATATAGAGATAGTTTGGTTTGTACGGAAAAAAGATCATATGTTTTCAAATGATTTGAAATTTAATCTGAAATTCATGTTTCCATGCCCAAACGAAATATCCAAACAAATGTAAATATCAATATTTTCAGAAAGGCATTTTTTGTTTGTAAGAATGTGCGTGTCATAAACTTTTGAACATTTCCAAGATCTCCAATATGCATTGGTGTTGAATTGATGTTTATTTTTTTCGATGAAACGCACAAGTCTGAAAAATAAATCAAAATAATGAAAATCATTAAATATGGAGATAAAAGGAATTTTGTAAAATGTTAGCATTCAAAAGGTCCGAGAAGAAATCAACGAATGCTCACTGCTCCATCATCTCCATCGTAAACTCAATATTTTTCCTCAATATCAACTTTTATGTCAATCATAAGTTACGGTTATGGCTTTCACAAGCCATTTTAATAAACCGCATAAGTATCTAATGAAACCAAATAAATGCTCATTCATAAATTGTAACTTATGAAAATCCTAATTTATTTTTCCTACGTGTACTGGTGTGAGGCAATCATACCATTCCATCGTAGCAATCTTGGCTCTTTGACATTTGTATTTTTCTTATCATTCTCAAACTAAACTCTGAATAAACCACACGTTATTTTAACCGAGCTCTGCGTTCATTCATAGAAGGTTATGGGCACCTCTACGAGAGAAGCTGTGTGTGGTATCCCACAATTCAACGGTGGTGCAGGATTCCAGCACTGGAGTTTCCGTGTCAAAATGTTTTTGGACTCCGTCGGCGTTTTGAATACGTTAACTGATGATGCTCCGGAAGCTGTCGATGAGAAGACGAAGTTTGAAGAATCGGACCGGAAGGCCAAGTCGTACATCGTCAGTTTCCTTGCAAACGAAGGTCTGGCGATTGTATGTGAGAAGAAAACGGTCAAGGAGATGTGGAAGGCGCTTGAAAACACTTTTGCGAAGCGGTCGATAAGTACTCAAAATCTGGTGAGGAAGCAACTCAATCGTTTGAAGCTACGGGATGGCGATTCGATGAGAGCGCATTTGCTGGTTTTTGAAGACTTGATCCGACAATTGAAGACCGCCGGAGCGAAGATCGAAGAGGCTGACCTGGTCATCTCCCTGTTTCAAACCCTTCCGGATATGTATGACCCTTTAGTGACCGCCCTTGAGAATATTCCTGAGGAAGAGCTGAGTTTGGAAGTTGTGAAGCAGCGCTTGTTAGCGGAAGAGCTCAAACGTTCCGAACGTCACGAAGACTCAGGTGAAGTAAAGTTGGCAGCGTTCTCCGGAGACAAGCCCCGGAAGCCAATGAAGTTTCAAGGCAAGTGTCACAAATGTGGCAAACGTGGACATTTGAAAAAGAACTGTCGACAAAAAGGCGGAGAAGCTAATTCGGTAGATCAACGTGAGCAACGAAATGTAAGTTTCGTCGCAAGCCGCAAGAACGAAGGATTACGAAGCGGAAAGGTTGTGTTCAAGCTCGACTCGGGTGCCAGCGACCACCTCGTGAATGAAATGCAAGTATTTTCAGAAACTCGCAAGTTGAAGCAACCCGTTTAGATTCAAGTAGCCAAAGACGGAGAAGTACTGGTGGTCAAATTTACCGGCACCATCGTCGGAAGCAGCAACAATACGCCGTTGACAATAAAGGATGTTCTCTATGTTCCTGAACTGCGAGACAATCTAATGTCAGTGAAGAAACTGGTGAAGGCCAGCGTTGTGATGATTTTCAATGACTCTGTAGCGATTCTGAAGAAGGGCGACGAGATCATTGCTACTGCGAAGCTCAAAGGTAACCTATACGAAATTGAGGTGGACATTCCAGTGGTTTCGGCAAATTTGTGTCAAACTGAAGCGACCACTTTGTGGCACCGGAGGCTGGGACACCTTAGCCAACAAGGAATGAAAGCAATCGTAAGTAACAACCTCGTTGATGGCGTTGATTTCAAAGCAGACAAGCTTGAATTCGGCGGCGCCTGCGTCCAGGGTAAACTTTGTCGTGACCCTTTCAATGGCACCCGTCAGAACCTCAAGGTCACTGGAAAGATGTGTGCGGGCCAATCGAACCAACGGCGTGGGAAGGATCGAAATATTTCGTTTCCTTCATAGACGACCATACTCATTTTGCAATGCTGTTCCTAATGAAGAGGAAGTCGGAGGTGTTCAACATGAAGATATCTAAGATAACAATTGATCAAGGTCGTGAGTATCTATCAAATAGCCAGAAGCAGTTCTATTTGCAGAAAGGGATCCAGGTCGAATCGACCGTTGCATATACGCCGCAGCAAAACGGCGTCGCTAAGAGGTTCAACCGAACCATAGTTGAGAAGGTCCGCCCGCACGATGCTGATCGATTCGCATATCCCTAAAACCATGTGGTCAGAAGCTGTCCTTACTGCTGTGTATCTGGTAAACCGAAGCCCTACCGTCGCTTTGTCGAGAAGTCTAACCTCGGCTGAATGCTGGTACAACGAGAGGCCAAGTGTGGAAAAACTTAGTGTTTTTGGTTGCAAGGCATTTGCATGGATACCCGGCCAACACAGGAAGAAGTTGGATGCGAAGGGTGTCGAAGTTGTAATGGTTGGTTATACTCCCAACGGTGACCGTTTTTGGGACAGGAAGTCAAGACGAATCATCATCGCACGTGATGTCAAGTTTCATGAAACATGTTTCCCGTATGAAGTGAACCGCGAAGAGCATGAAAAGCTTCTATTAGTCGTTTTACCACATAAGCATGAAGAGGAAGGAATTCAAGAGGCGAATCCGATAGATGAACACCCATTGCGTCGCGAGGGCACTCCCGTTCAAGATGTTGAGTAGCTGCCGGATGACGCATCCCTATTACAAGCTAGTTCTCCGGTTACTGATGGCGAGGACGTTTTTGAGATGAATCAAACCGGGGCGCTCCCTTCGCAAAGAGAACAACTCGAGTCCGATGGACAAGCGACGTTGAGGCGCAGCGAACGGGAGCGCAGGCTCCCCGGTAAGTTGTTGAATTTTTTCACCGGTTACAGAGCAACTTCTGTTGGCTAGTATTCTACAGATCCTCAGTGCTACAGCGATATCGAGAGAGGAGACGATCGAGCCAAATGGTTACAGGCTATCGATGACGAGTTAAGGTCCATGGAGGCAAACGGTGTGTGGAGATTGGTAACCTGCCCGCGCGGTGTGAAGCCCCTAAAATCCAAATGGGTATTCCGCGTGAAGGAAGATGAAGATGGACACACAGCCCGTTATAAGGCCCGACTGGTAGCGAAGGGCTTCCTGCAACGTCAAGGGGTGGTTTGAAGAGACTTATGCACCGGTGGCGAAGTTATCCACCATTAGGACCGTACTGGCAGTAGGTGTACACAAGCAATTCCATTTTCACCAGATGGACGTGAAAACCGCCTTCCTACATGGAAATCTCAAGGAGGATATTTACATGGAACTCCCCGAAGGCGTGCAGGCTCCACCGAACATGACATGCAAGCTACTAAAATCCTTGTATGGGTTGAAGCAATCACCGCGTTGCTGTGATGAAAAATTCAACAGTCAACTAATCAAGCTGGGTTTCCGTCGGTCACGTCACGACTATTGTCTGTATATCCGTTGCGATGAAGATGATGAGCTGTACAACGTGCTATATGTCGACGATTTACTAATCGCGGGGAGGAAATTGGAGTCCATCGACCGGTTGAAGAAGCAACTTTCGACTGTTTTCTGTATGACCGATTGTGGAGAAGCACGTTTTTTCCTGGGAATGAAGATCGCGTACGACCGGCATGAAGGAACTCTCCAGCTTTCGCAGCAGGCGCACGTGGAAAAGGTCGTGAATAATTTTGGATTGGCCGTTTGTAATCCCACGAAGTCACCCATGGAAAAAGGACTGCAACTACAACGAGAGGGGAAACCTACAAGAGAACCCTACCGGGAGCTGTTAGGCAGCTTAATGTATGTTATGCTCAGCGTTTGCCCGGAGATCTGTTTCCCAGTTGGGTACCTGGGTCGGTATCAACGAAACCCCACGGACGCTCACTGGCAAAGTTTAAAGACAGTCGTCCGCTACCTCAAAGGAAGTGCCAACACTGTACTGACGTTCCAACGCAACAATTCTCCTTCGATAGTTGGGTATGCCGATGCAGATTGGGCGGCGAACAACGAGGACCGGAAGTCTGTATCCGGATATTTTTTCAAGGTTTTTGGATCCACAGTATCATGGTGCAGCAAAAAGCAAACTACCGTAGCAATTTCCTCAAGTGAATCGCAGTACGTCGCATTGAGTGCAGCTACTACCGAAGCCCTTTGGTTAGCTGGAATTCTTTAGGAAATGAACGTGAAGAATCCCGAAACACCTGCGATAATTTATGAAGACAACCGAGGATGTATCGGCATGGCCAACAACTTGGAGACGAAACGAACCAAACATATTGGCGTGAGACATCATTTCATCAGAGATCATATCGCTGAAGGACGAATCCAAGTAAAGGCTGTCGGTACTCAAGATCAATTAGCCGATATTTTCACCAAGTCCCTGGATCCCGGCAGATTTCAAGAATTGCGACGGAATCTAGGACTGAATGATTGAGAGGGGATGACATCGTAGCAACCTACTGGTGTGAGGCAATCATACCATTCCATCGTAGCAATCTTGGCTCTTTGACATTTGTATTTTTCTTATCATTCTCAAACTAAACTCTGAATAAACCACACGTTATTTTAACCGAGCTCTGCGTTCATTCATAGAAGTTTTGCTTATATAAAGCCTGTCCACGTTAAATTTCGGACACTTGGATAATGTCCATGTGATTTGTCGCCATTTAATGAATTTGGATGAGAGCTGAAACATGCTGAAAGCATCACATGAAGTGTAGAGATTCATCTGTTATAAAAATGGATCGTGTCAGTGGTTTGTGATTTTTTTTAATTCGCATTGGAAGATGGGTGTCCGAGATTTAACGTGGACGGGCTTGGCCATAACTTTTGAACCCATCGTGCGATTGGGTCGATTTTCAATAGGAAACAATGGTACAGGATTTTTCGTCCCATGCAACTTGTTGCAAGTAAATCGATCGAGGACGAGTGCTTGAAAAATGAGTTAGATTTTTTTTAGCACACATTAAACTTTGCACACTAGTCAACAATGAACGTTTTAAAGAAAGTAACTTACGCAAAAGAAACATAACTGAATCATATTTTTACTCGCAATATTCTACTAAAATTAAATTTTGTTCTCAAATCACAGAACAATGAAGTAAAACTATATTATGTATCTCCCTGATGTATGATCTTTGCATATTCAAATTTATTATATTTTACCACGTGACCCTACTTAAGATTTCATAAAACGAGATTTCTCGTCCTTGTTTTTATGTGTAGTGTGTTAAGCTACAACACCCATCATAGCATATTCAGGCTACATGTTTTTTCACTAGTAGATAAGGAGTATCTTGATGTCAAAATTTGCATATATTATTTTCATTAACCATATCAGGCGATAAAGCTGTTAATCTGAACAGGCTATTAGGTACAACTTACAACACTTCAATCAATAAAGGTATGTGCAATTAATTTTTATATCTAATGGTATAACGCAACCACTTCAGGATTTGGGCGTACATCAGTTTGTAAACAAACAATAGAAAGCAAAATAGTTTTATAATTATCGAAAACCATAAGTTACCAATAAAATCATGTTTAGATGACGAGCTTGTAACATGTTTTATGGTTGTCATTATAACTTGAATAACATGTTATTCAGTCCATGATCTAGACGGCTCATAATTTCTTTAACACACACAAGCATGTTCTGTTATGCGAAAGCAGACATACAATGGGGCCCTCGATGGCTTTAAGGAAAATCGATTGTATCAGCAATTTAAGCACACTTCTTAGGCATAAGAAATATAAATATGCACACAGGAATTATTTCATTTCACAAACTGATAATTGTCTTTGGAAATTCATTGTGCTTACAGCAACAATTTACACATATCAAAAAAGGGTTCATAAATCAGAGATATTCGAAATCGCAATGGTCCTTTATCAAAAGCATTTGTGATTAAACAGTTATTTACACGACACCTATTCGCATTTCACTAGACACTACATACGACGATCACCTTTAAATACATCACCAGAAAAATGTCCGTGGTCAGATTCGTTTAGCAAGATGCCACCGACACCCATTTCCCATTTCGGAGGAACTGTCTCGAGGCGGAGCACCGTGATGTGGGTATCTGCGTAAAGCTTTTTGCGGACCAAAGAGACTCACTGCTCTGCTGCTCACAATCTCAAATCGAATCGAATCGGCTGGTCTGGTTCTTCCGAAAAGTCAATACACAACTCACTACCATCAAGCAAAGCTATACTGAAGACTGCAAGCGCTACTTTTGTATGAAGAATAGGGTGTCCGAAAATTGTTGAAAGTAACATGTTTATTCCCATGGCTATATTTAATTGTACATCTGAAATACTTTTCTGTAACAAATCGATTTCTACTTGCATTTTGAATTGCGACTAACATTTTACTTCTTCAGTAGATTTTTACTTTACCTGAATAGAGTGATACCCACTAGGTTTTCGTTACATTGATGCCAAATTGAAAAGTACTTTCAATGATTCGCGTGAAGAACATCATACATTAATCATACCCTGTCGGTTACTCCTTATTTTATTACAAATTCTATATAGGATTGCAAGATATGCAATAATTCAACAGCTATGTAAACTATTTCGCATACCATGCTCCAAAAATAGCAATTTGTAGTATCCGATAATGTTCACACATCTTATTTTCATTTTAAATGATATCAAGTGAAATCATTTTAGCAAAATTATTTTGAGTACAAAAACATCAAAACACCGCACTTTGCGTTTTTAATTAATTACCAGTGATTCAATTAATATTAAAAAAGGTGGGCTGGAATAATGGCAGATGAATCCAGGCGCTTTAGTTTATACATCCGATTGCCTTTCGATTACCTCCCAAGCCATTTATAAATACCTTTCCATAAGATACAGCACGACAGTCTTGTTTTCAGACACCCTAACGATTGAGAACCGATGGAAACCACCAACACTGAAGAATAACACACTGATTCGGCACAAATACCCTCGCGAGACGGAAAAGCATCCGTCCGTAGACATGAGCCTCAGCCAGCGCAGTACCAGTGGCCATCAACCAGCAGCAGAAGCACGGGAGCAGAGAAAAAAAAAAGTCAAAAAATGTCAGTCAGGGTAACAATCGACCCGATTGGAAAAACGCACTTTTTTGCACCGAAATGATATTTTCGAACGCGGAAAACTATCGCAAGCACTTCAACTTATGTTTAATTACAATTACGTACCATTTTAAATAGGATTACGATGATTTAACTATTCAAATGAAAGGAATTTGTAGTCAGCCATTAATGTGCGAGAGAAACCAACAATTAGACATATTTTTATTATTGACAGAGTTGCCAGCTTGCGTGAAATGCGACTTTTCAAAGGGGTTAACTGCAGAGGGTCGAAAAATGAAACGAATGTGCGGAACAGGCACATTTGGTCGAAATAAATTTAGCATTAAAAATCTTTCTTTTTACAACAAAAAATGATTATAATATTGTTGGTTTCATGAATTTTGCGAGTTGCGAGTTGTGTAAATTGTTCAAACCCAAATTTTAATCACACTCACCAATACAGCTAAAGATATTTTGACGTTTCAATACAAATACAATACAGACACAAACATCAAATGAAACTGTTTTCACAGCTGTTGCGTTTTTGAGATACTTCTTCTTCTTCTTTGGCATTACATCCCCCACAGGGACATTACCGCCTCGCAGCTTAGTGTTGATTAAGCACTTCCACAGTTATTAACTGCGAGGTTTCTAAGTCAAGTTACCATTTCTGCATTTGTATATCATGAGGCTAACACGATGATACTTTTATGCACAGGGAAGTCGAGACAATTTCCAAACCGGTATCGAACCCAGCCACCCTCAGCATGGTCTTGCTTTGTAGCCGCGAATCTTACCGCACGGCTAAGGAGGGCCCCTTTTGAGATACACAACGTTGAAAATTTGGTAAGTGAAATACAAAGTTTTACCTGTGGCTTGTACATCATAAACAAAAACATTGGTGTTGGAAGTATGCGTGAAGAAAATGCTTGTTTAGGACACAACTGTCACATTTGTTTGATCGTATGGACTGTAAGAAAAAAAAATCTCGCAGAATCCAGCCTATAGGGCTCACCTCTTATTTTTCGAGATTCTTACAGGAGACAAGACATCAGGAATACCTACGGATTTTTTGATCATTCTTTCAGGAATGCCTTTTTTGAAATTGTCTTTGATATTTTTTTAAGGAATTTTCCCGCTAGTCTTACATAAATTTCTTCTACATTCTAACCCAATCCAGTTGTTTTACTAACCGGTTCTACGTGGTTCTACAACGATCTTGTCAGTAATACCTTTTTGCTAATTTCTTCAGAAAATTCTTTCAGAAATCCTCCAGTAATTCAACCAGGTATATTAGACATTCCTACTTCTCGTAGGTACTAACTATACACACAGCAAAAGTTATTGTAAATTGCATTGACGTAATTTACACGATGTAACGAAAAAGCAATGTAAACACTAACAAAATATTTCGATGGGATTAATTTTACGTGCAAATGGAAGTACGATGGAGAACGCGCTCAGATCCATTTGCTAGAGGATGGCAGAGTTAACATCTACAGCCGAAACCAGAAGAACAACACCAGCAGACATCCGGACGTCATTGCCCGGTTGGGTAACACACGTGGCGAAACGGTGAAAAACCGTGATCCTTGGTTGCGAAGCTGTAGCTTGGGATCAGGAAAAGAAGCAAAGTCTACCCTTCCATATCCTCAGCACTCGCAACTCATCTGAAACCGACCTGCGAGTTTCGAGTAAGAAGCCGCTTTCGTCGCATCGCAAGGTCATATTCACGATGGCTCTTTGAACTGTCTAATATTGCCATTACATGTCAGAGCTGCGGATAGACCGATCAGGACAACGCATCAAAAAACAAACGAAAATGGTCACTGAATTTCACTGGGTCGCTTCAGCTGTTATATAAAAACCCATCTGTGGGCATAATATTATGTTATTAATATAAATTCATATTATATAATAATAAAAATAAGAAAACAAATGAATATCAAGCCAATACAACAAAAATTAATTTTAAAACGAAAATGCCACGCTATGCAAATTATTAAATAATTTTCACCAAAATATAGGTATTTGTTCAACACCATGCAATACGCACGGTTTTACCACAGACAAACAGACATAACACTCGACAAATATCCATCGTTCACTGATTTACTGATCAATTCAAATAATCATTAGTTGGCCAATCGATCACTCGTGGCGCGCGCATCGGATTTGCTCGTGTTTGACGTTTGCACACTACTGCCATCTGGTTCGTGGTTTGCCCAAATAACTAAAATCAACAGATGTCGTTAGTGTTTGAACGACGATGAATTTGATGAGTGAATGTTCTATGTGTTATGTCTGTTTGTCTGTGGTTTTACATCACATTCTTTTACATCGTTTAAATTACATCTGCTTATTTATTACATCGAAAGAAATTATATCGCTCTTGTTTATTACACAGCAAGCTCTCGAGTACATCGTACAATGTAATATTAAACAAGCGATGGATTCAATGGGTTGCAGCGATTTCGATGAAATATTCAACAACATTTTTTGCTGTTCAGTTACAACGAACCTGTCGCTATAGTTATAGCTATAGCTATAGAACTATAGTTTTCATCGCACATTAGATATACAATCCATCGAGCTTTTTGATACCGACACCGGATAATTGCAAGCCATGCATAAATAAGATTATTTGGATCCCCTTGATGTACAGCGTTGCATGTGTTTACTGCAAACAGGAATTTTCCGAGCATCCAGTGCAGTGTTTCGTTTACAATACTGCTAATAATAAAATAATTGTTAAGGTTTGAGGGAAGCTCTCTCACGGTAGAGCGCTATTTTCGTACTAAAATGTTTATAACTCGGAACTGGGAACGAATTTCGCTTATCCCAACTGACAATCTCTTTGAAATTTCTCAAGGAATGTTCCTACAAAATTTCATGGACCTACTATTTCCCAAATTTGAATTAAGCTCTAAATACTGAACAATTGTACAAATAAAATTTTCGCTTCTCAGTACCTCTCTCCGATGATTTTAGGCACAAAGGAACCGAATTTCGCAAAACCCAACTGACAAAAGTTTTGAATTTTTCCAACGATCATTTTGATGTAATAAAAAGTATATGTCACCGCTATAAATTTTGCAGGAAGCTCTTTTTACTTCAACCAAGTTTTATAAATTCCATACAAAAGTTACCATTTCGGGAGAGCAGCCAACAGAATATTTTCTTGTGGCGCACGGCAGGAAAGGAGCGACGAGAGCGATAGAAAGTCCGTCAACTTTGTATCTAGCGTGACACCAGAAAAAAGCGTATTCCTATTTGTGAACACGGGGATACCAAATATATAAATTGAAATCAAATATAGGAATGAGATGAGATAAATAATTGAAAATAAATAAGACAAATCAAACAAATAAGCCAAATTAAACAAATAAGACCAATAAGACAAATAAACAAATAAGACAAATAAGACAAATTCCTTCGAAAGTTCCTCCTGGAATTCCTCCGGAAGTTCCTCCAGGAATTCATTCGGAAGTTCTTCCAGGAATTCCTAAGGAAGTTCCTCCAGGAATTCCTTCGGAATGTTCTTCCAGGAATTCCTTCGAAAGTTCCTCCAGGAATTCCTTCGGAAGTTCCTCCAGGAATTCCTTCGACAGTTCCTCGAGGAATTCTTTCGGAAGTTCCTCCAGGAATTCCTTCGGAAGTTCCTCCAGGAATTCCTTCGAAAGTTCCTCCAGGAATTCCTTCGTAAGTTCCTCCAGGAATTCCAGGAATTCCTTCGGAAATTCCTCCGGCAATTCCTTCGGAAGTTCCTCCTGGAATTCCTAAGGAAGTTCCTCCGGGAATTCCTTCGAAAGTTTCTCCGGGAATTCCTTCGGAAGTTCCTCCGGGAATTCCTTCGGAAGTTCCTCCAGGAACTCCTTCGAAAGTTCCTCCAGGAATTCCTTCGGAAGTTCCTCCAGGAATTCCTTCGGAAGTTCCTCCAGAAATTCCTTCGGAAGTTCCTCCAGGAATTCCTTCGGAAGTTCCTCCAGGAATTCCTTCGGAAGTTCCTCCAGGAATTCCTTCAGAAGTTCCTCCAGGAATTCCTTCGGAAGTTCCTCCAGGAATTCCTTCGAAAGTTCCTCCAGGAATTCCTTCAGAAGTTCCTCCAGGAATTCCTTCGGAAGTTCCTCCAGGAATTCCTTCGGAAGTTCCTCCAGGAATTCCTTCGGAAGTTCCTCCAGGAATTCCTTCGGAAGTTCCTCCAGGAATTCCTTCGGAAGTTCCTCCAGGAATTCCTTCGGAAGTTCCTCCAGGAATTCCTTCGGAAGTTCCTCCAGGAATTCCTTCGGAAGTTCCTCCGGCAATTCCTTCGGAAGTTCCTCCTGGAATTCCTAAGGAAGTTCCTCCGGGAATTCCTTCGAAAGTTTCTCCGGGAATTCCTTCGGATGTTCCTCCGGGAATTCCTTCGGAAGTTCCTCCAGGAACTCCTTCGAAAGTTCCTCCAGGAATTCCTTCGGAAGTTCCTCCAGGAATTCCTTCGGAAGTTCCTCCAGAAATTCCTTCGGAAGTTCCTCCAGGAATTCCTTCGGAAGTTCCTCCAGGAATTCCTTCGGAAGTTCCTCCAGGAATTCCTTCGGAAGTTCCTCCAGGAATTCCTTCGGAAGTCCCTCCAGGAATTCCTTCGGAAATTCCTCCGGCAATTCCTTCGGAAGTTCCTCCTGGAATTCCTAAGGAAGTTCCTCCGGGAATTCCTTCGAAAGTTTCTCCGGGAATTCCTTCGGAAGTTCCTCCGGGAATTCCTTCGGAAGTTCCTCCAGGAACTCCTTCGAAAGTTCCTCCAGGAATTCCTTCGGAAGTTCCTCCAGGAATTCCTTCGGAAGTTCCTCCAGAAATTCCTTCGGAAGTTCCTCCAGGAATTCCTTCGGAAGTTCCTCCAGGAATTCCTTCGGAAGTTCCTCCAGGAATTCCTTCGGAAGTTCCTCCAGGAATTCCTTCGGAAGTTCCTCCAGGAATTCCTTCGGAAGTTCCTCCAGGAATTCCTTCGAAAGTTCCTCCAGGAATTCCTTCAGAAGTTCCTCCAGGAATTCCTTCGGAAGTTCCTCCAGGAATTCCTTCGGAAGTTCCTCCAGGAATTCCTTCGGAAGTTCCTCCAGGAATTCCTTCGGAAGTTCCTCCAGGAATTCCTTCGGAAGTTCCTCCAGGAATTCCTTCGGAAGTTCCTCCAGGAATTCCTTCGGAAGTTCCTCTAGGAATTCCTTCGGAAGTTCCTCCAGGAATTCCTTCGGAAGTTCCTCCAGGAATTCCTTCGGAAGTTCCTCCAGGAATTCCTTCGGAAGTTCCTCCAGGAATTCCTTCGGAAGTTCCTGAAGGAATTCCTTCGGAAGTTCCTCCAGGAATTCCTTCGGAAGTTCCTCCAGGAATTCCTTCGGAAGTTCCTCCAGGAATTCCTTCGGAAGTTCCTCCAGGAATTCCTTCGGAAGTTCCTCCAGGAATTCCTTCGGAAGTTCCTACAGGAATTTCTTCGGAAGTTCCTCCAGGAGTTCCTTCGGAAGTTCCTCCAAGAATTCCTTCGGAATTTCCTCCACGAATTCCTTCGGAAGTTTCTCCAGAAATTCCTTCGGAAGTTCCTCCGGAAATTCCTTCGGAAGCTCCTCCGGGAATTCCTTCGGAAGTTCCTCCAGGAATTCCTTCGGAAGTTCCTCTGGGAATTCCTTCGGAAGTTCCTCTGGGAATTCCTTCGGAAGTTCCGCCGGAAATTCCCTAGGAAACTCTGCCGGGAATTCCTTCGGAAGCTCCGCCTTATTTGTTTTATTTCTCTTATTTGTCTTATTTGTCGTATTTGTTTTATTGGTCTTATTTGTCTTATTTGTCTTATTTCTCGCTTAACTTTTCAAAAGGACCTAAGTAACATTTTTTTTTCATGAATTAATTTGAATACTGCAATCAATAGCTTTCATGTTGTTCTGTTGATTGCGCTATTCAAATTAATTCATGAAAAAAATGTTACTTAGGACCTTTTGAAAAATTAAGCGAGATTTGTCTTATTTGTCTTATTTGTCTTATTTGTCTTATTTGTCTTATTTGTCTTATTTGTCTTATTTGTCTTATTTCTCGTATTTGCCTTATTTCTCTTATGTCTTATTTGTCTTATTTGACTTATTTGTTTTATTTGTCTTATTTGTTTTATTTGTCTTATTTGTCTTATTTGTCTCATTTGTCTTATTTGTCTTATTTGTATTATTTGTCTTATTTGTCTCATTTGTCTTATTTGTCTTATTTGTCTTATTTGTCTTATTTCTCTTATTTGTCTTATTTGTCTTATTTGTCTTATTTGTCTTTTTTGTCTTATTTATCTTATTTGTCTTATTTGTCTTATTTGTCTTCCCAAGTAACACCAAGCATTACAATATTGCACGTATATCAATCACAAATCGACATGCTAAATGCTAATTGCATTAGATCAGTTTTAACGATGTAAAGTTGCATTTATTTATCAACTGTCAGACAACGATACTCTAAATCAGCAATACGAATGCAGCGATGCATTACTAATGCTTTATTTCAACATGTCAAAGTAATGAACCATTAATTCGGTCTTATAATTGCCCTTTTCCACTTTAAGTCAACTTTTAGGGCTACGTTTTTTACAGCATATACAGCTTCATGGTTACTTGGGTTATTTGTCGTATTTGTTTTATTTGTCTTATTTGTTTTATTGGTCTTATTTGTCTTATTTGTCTCATTTGTCTTATTTGCCTTATTTGTCTTATTTGTCTTATTTGTCTTATTTGTCTTATTTGTCTTATTTGTCTTATTTGTCTTATTTGTCCAGCGCTACTGTTATCACCCAAATACTTTTCAAAGCTTGTGTGGAAACCTTGTACAGAAATCCTCGCAGACGTAAAAAAAATTAATTATTTTATTTATATATTCCCATTTATGTTAACAATTAAACATCAGATATGGTTTTCATTTTCCATTATATGATTCTTATAATAAAACTGAATCATTCTCATTTAGAGTGTGTATATCGATTATTCACGCATTGAATGAAAAGTATAAGTTTCGCTTAATGGCAAAAATGTATTAAGCGAAACTTATACTTTTGATTAGGTTGTATACAACAATGTTATAACATTGAAAAGCAGCCGTCAATTTTGTTCATCCTGCAGCCAAAATGCTGTAGAATAGTGTCAACTTTTTGTGTTATTTAACATAAAACCAAGCTTAAAAACTATAAGGATAATGTGGTAATATAATATTTAGATGCATCAATCTATTATTCTAATCAATTTTGTTGTTTTTATAGTAATGTAGAACGAATCTCCTGGATATTTTGCCAAGTGGCAATGGCAAGGCCAAATACTCGTCCGTATATATACTCCTTTCTCTTGTACGCGCTCAAAATGGATAGGATTTGTTTTCATCGGGAAACGCTTCCGAAGCAAATCCTATCCCCTCCGTGCGCGTGCAAGAGAAAGATGATTAACGTCAGCAAGCCTTATGGATGACACAAAAGATATTTTAGTTGCTAGATAAAGATTGTCGCTTCGGTTCCCTTAGTTCTGCTGTTCGGAACATGTTGGGTACCAAGCTGTCAAATCGTATGGATTTTCCTTCTTTGACATTTAGCTCCCCTATCCTCGCCAGCAAAAGATGTTCCGGACAGCAACGACAGCGACAATCTTTATCTAGTAACTAAAATATCTTTTGATGACACCAACCTGATTTTAAACGTCTCGTGAAAAGGCCTATTGCAGCTGGACCTTAAAAAGGCCTCGGCTATCAAAATCTTCTGAAGGGCCTGAAGGGTGTCGTTTGTCAAACTGGATGTGTCATCCATCTTTGTTTTTGAGAGAAAACCGCAAGCACAGCGTTCCAATCTGAATCCAACAGCTTTCGTGAAAAATATTTTAAGTTTTATTTGTGCAAGATCGCCGATAATCACAGAAAATGGGTGACAAAGATCAAAGCATCATGGATAAATCCATGCGATCTGTGTTCGGTAAGTATGAAAAGCTTAATTCCGAGATAAACACCTTTTATTTTTGATTTCCTTTACAGTTGGAAATATACCTTACGAAGCTACGGAAGAGAAATTGAAGGATATTTTCAGTGAAGTCGGACCGGTTATTTCCTTAAAGTAAGTATCTGCATTTGGACAGTAATAGCACAAAATAATTGGGTTTGAACTAATGCAAAAGCGTATTATGGTTTCAGGTTGGTGTTCGATCGCGAAAGTGGTAAACCAAAAGGTTATGGATTTTGTGAATACAAGGACCAAGAAACGGCACTTAGTGCAATGCGTAATCTCAATGGTTACGAAATCGGAGGTCGTGCGTTGCGCGTGGACAACGCTTGTACGGAGAAATCACGCATGGAAATGGCTGCATTATTGCAAGGTCCGCAGATCGATAATCCGTATGGGGATCCGTGTGATCCATTAATGGCCCCGGAAATAGTAACCAAAACTGTAGTTTCATTGCCACCGGAGCAGATGTATGAATTAATGAAACAGATGAAAACTTGCTTCCAAAACAATCCGGTGGAGGCACGTAATATGTTGCTTCAAAATCCACAGTTGGCTTACGCACTTCTCCAGGCTCAAGTGGTCATGAGAATTGTTGATCCGGCCACTGCTGTTACTTTTTTGCATAAGGCAAACCAAATGCCTCCGATACTGTCAGGTGATTCAGTAAGCATTCCACCGTCGCAACATTCTCCGATACCCATGCCGGTTCCAGCTCCGATGCCAGTTCCTCC
The DNA here is from genome assembly GCF_024139115.2 of Armigeres subalbatus. Classification (NCBI taxonomy): domain Eukaryota; kingdom Metazoa; phylum Arthropoda; class Insecta; order Diptera; family Culicidae; genus Armigeres; species Armigeres subalbatus. The sequence continues at coordinate 186,442,472 of NC_085139.1, forward strand.
TGTAGGAGGATCTTCGTCATTTGCTCCTACTGCAGGGCACGATATAGATCTGCGAAATGTAGATCCTCGCATTTCACGTCAACTTAATTTGGATCAGGATATGCGTTCGATACCATCGACAGGTGGAAGCATGCCACCCCCAATGGACAATTTCAACAATCAACGTGCTGCGCCACCGCGTCCAATAGGTCCGCAAGCTCCTCCACCATCCAATCCATTTCCAGTTGATCCACGTCAACGCCCAGCGGATCCCCGACAAGGTCCGAAAGATCCACGCCAACAAGCAGGTGGATCCAACCGCCCACCGGCACCACCATCGTCATCATCAATGGCAGCTGCTAGCGCTGCGGCTGCAGCTTCATCCAACGGTATTCCAAATGATGCATCTGATCAGGAAAAAGCTGCTCTCATCATGCAGGTTTTGCAGCTTTCGGATGAACAGATTGCAATGCTGCCACCGGAGCAACGCACCAGTATTCTGGTGCTCAAGGAGCAAATCGCTAAAAGCACTCAACGCTAATAAGGCATTATGCTTGATAAATAAACATCAGATGATCAAACTGTAAAATTTGACATAATGCAGTCATATATGTGTAGAGTGGGGCGTCATGGTCATTTTTTCAAATCAATGGTTTTTCGAAGCCATTCTGGGTCCTGAACAACTGTGCAGAATATGGGACCGATTGGTTGCTTCCTCGCTTGCCGCATCGCGTTTGAAGTTTGTATGGAAATTAGTATGGGAGAACGTATATTTTTGTATTTCTACTACTACAGGTTTCAGTTCATCGTAAACCAAGTGGCACATTGCGTTAAAGTATAACCCAAAGGATGCCGTAAAAGTTTGCTGAAGAAGGCACGTTGCTGGACTTCCACGAGAAAAGTTATAACGCTTCGAACATTGAGTGTTCAAACCATATGCAAAAAATCGTTTATTCTGCCAACACTGCCGTACTACGTAGACCAATAATTTAACCGAGTGTTATTTCAAAATAATCGATCTCTAGGCAGGGTGGCCAGTGGATATTGGATTTCAAATTCCCGGGTTTTTCCCGGTTTTCTCCCGATATTTTGCAAAATTTCCCGATTCTAAAAAATATATACCTCCTTGCGGAGACGAGCCTACCTAGGGGTAAAAGTCTCCTTAATAAAGATAATAAAAAAATACCTTTTTGAAAAAAAACATTAAAAACCCACGAATTTATAAATACAGGGTCCGGCAATTAAAGTGCTCCATTACAATAAACAGATAAATTGATCAAAATAAAAATATCAGTTTTGTTCAATTTCACAAGAAAACATATCACATTTAGCAATTTCACTACACGCTCATCTTTTTCATCCTTGAGCTTAACCACTCGTCGCAGACGATCGAGGAACGCATCGTACGAGGCCCGTAGGTGCTCTTGTGGTATTTTATCAGATGCCACCAGATGTCGCTTCAGGTCTTGCACAAAAAACATGATGTTCTAGAGCAGACGTAGCCTCCAACATACTCCAGATAGTGACATTCATAGAGTTCAGGTCCGGCAAACTAGTTGGCGCCCTTAGCTCGTATGAAACATGAAAAACACTTTGTTGGATTTTCATTACATTTTGAGCTCACGTCTATTCCTGTCGTAAGACCCAACACCTAGTATCAATATAACGACATGTCCACGATTCGACGACGTTTTGAAGAACTTGTTCTCAATGCGTATTTTGTACTATTATTTTTATTCAATTTTGTAGCTCAATTGCCCGACCTGTACCAAAACTAGAAAAGACTTTTCATGTAAACAATTATACTGCAATTGCAAAATTATGGACCGATTAATTGAATGTACACAATTTGGTTTAAATCGTGCACGAGTTCTGAGATTTTCAGTTTTTCCAAATTATCTTGGTTGGAAATTTTATAACTGAAATATATGTTATCACAAACTAGTATTAAACATTTCGGATAGAATCATTTAAACTTTTTCAAGTAGCAATACAGCTATTTTTTTGATTTCTTTAGGAAGCTTACCATACCATGCATACTATCAATTTTCGTAATCACAACTCTAGTGCATCTTGTGAAAGACTAATTTGATTTTTTTGTTGAATACCCAAAACCTCTAAAACAAGATTATTGTGGGAAATGAAGGCGTTTTTCAGCTTTTTTTAATGACTTCTGAAATGTTGCAATTTTTGAGAAAATGGAAAGAAATACTAAATATATTCATGACAATACATAAATTACAAATTACAAATTGGACAAATTGGACAGCCTAAAAGGAATCGATTTCAATTATCAAAAATTAGGTTAGGTTCAAATCAGATCAAATTAAAAAAATAATTAAACACGCTCGCAGTAAAATTTATATTTATAATTCATTTCTAGGGTCAATACATGATACATGAGAAATATAATTAAATGATGTTTGAGATTGCTGCACTAATTTTTACAAAGAGACAAATGCAGATTATGAAATTTTCCCGGTGGTAATCAAAATTCCCGCATATTTCCCGACATTTTCCCGGTGATTTTCAATTCCCGTTTTTTTCCCGGTTCTCCCGGTTTTCCCGGTTCGCTGGTCACCCTGTCTAGGGCTTTAGAGCTAATGGGAGCTATCCGGAATTATTTCACAAAGAAAAAAATCCGACAAGAAGGAAGATGGGTTTTGCGCTTCGATAACCGTAAGTTGTCCGATAGTGCTGGCAGAAACATTGATTTCTTGCATATGGTTTAAACAATCAATTTTCGAAACGTAATAGCTTTTTTTGTAGACCTTCCAGCTACGTACCTTCTTCGGTAAAGTCTTTCGGCATCTTCCAGACTATATGCTAACGTATTGAGTCTCGTGATTGATAATAAATTGAAGCCGCTAAGAGCAAAAATGTAAAAAAGTACGTTTTCCCATACTAATCTCCATGTAAATTTAAAACGCGATGCGGCATGCGAGGTTGCAACCTATCGAGCCCATATTTTGCACAGTTGATTGGGGTCCCAAAACGATTCAGAAAAACCTTGATCTCACTTGATCGGACAAAGTTTGCGTTTTTCCATACAACTGCGCCCCACTCTAATGTGTATGTTTGTGTGGCGCCCGTGCATTATTTGTTTGAGAACGCGCCAAACCATACATCACAGGCACCTTTGATTGCATGCGTAAGTTTTCCATGGCAATCCATGAATCCCGAATTTCACAACGCAACTCCCAATCTAGGATCCTAGCTCCCAATAAATTAACCAAAAACTATACAAAAGTTCATTTAATTATTGTATAATTTTTTGTGGGATTCGTGGCCGTGCGGCTAGCGACGTCAATCTCTAGACGCATGTGCTATGGAGTGTGGGTTCGATTCCCGCCCCGGTAAGGAGAAAACTTTTCGTAAAGCGAAAAGCTCTCCACTGGTCCACTGGGTGTTGTGTAAATGTCCTGTCCGTTGTCTCATGCTAAATGTTTAAGTGTTCAGTCTGTGCGACCTCTGGTCGAAGACGGTGATCCTGTCTTTTTTTTATCTATTGCATTTATTTGACAGGCTCAGGCGTAATCATCGTATAATGCTCTGTAGAATTGATCTTCAACATATCAACTAGCTTTGTTGCAATTCTGAGCTTAATCGGGCATACCGAAATAATTTATGGTACGAAAGAGTAACGGTGGTCTATTTTCCTATACAGGGTGTTTGTTTCCTGAGTGTGCATATTTTGGGGGCAGCTTGGGGACCCCAAATCATGAAAAAGTGCCCATGGAACATAGGGTCGGAAATCACTGCTAAGTGAGTTATTCAAAATTCTATGTTTTAATTTTTGGTCAACTTTACCAACCTCTATCTCATTAACCATTGATCGTATAATCTCAGTCAGCACACAGAACGAAAGCTTAAAGTCTAAGCTTTTTGAGCTTCGTTGACCTTATGTTGATAAAAGTGGTTTTAAGTACAGTAATTATGCAAACTTTCGAAAAAGTGTCAAAAATAACGTGCTATTTTCTTATAATTTAGTGATTTTTTCATCAATACATTCGATATTATGAAAAAATTTCTTCTACAAAACATTCTTATGCTTCTTTGCTTTCAAAATGTCCTTTGGTGGAACATTGTATGATTTGTAGTTTACCCGTAATTTTCAATTTAAAATAATTAAGAAAAATCATCGAACAGCAATTTTCATCGCGATGTTTGCTTCAAAATGTTGGTTGGCAACCCTACCTGTTCGGGCGTTCGTTGCCTGCACGTGGTGCGATCGTTTGTAAACACCATGCATGCCACTAATGCCGTGCAGAAGTGAGCTTCAAAAAACAATGGATCAGCTGACAGAAAAATTGGTTATTTTTTAACCAGGGCGTACATTGTTTAAAAAAACTCGCACGCTTGTGTGATTAACTTTGAAGAGCGTAAGTGTTAAATTTGCAAACTATCCACGCTGTCTGCTGTAAGGCTTATCTGTTAGAAGCGGCCATAATTTATTTACAGGTAATGCTTTGTCCTCAGTAATGTACTATCATGTTTATTTTGTTTTCGCCCAAATCGGATGATACCCTGATAATAAAATCCGACGCATGTTGGCAAACGTTTGACGAATGACTTCGTGTTTGACTTGGTTGCTTCTGGTAGGGTGGAAAATTTTCATTCAGTTGTAGTCGTCCTGCGGTGACGATATGGCACGATTTGTTTATGCGGGTGCTTTACTTTTTTGGAAGTATTTTAATTTCAGTTATTCCGGGCCAGGGACATTTTGGTGTATTCTTAAATTAAACAAAATGGTATTTATGGAAATCCGATTAAGAGTCGTCCGTGGGTACTTTCGGGAGGAGTAAATTTCTGTGAATTCGGTTGTTTTAATGAAACTAAAATCCACTTTTTAGAAATACGATTGAATCTCCTGAGAGTCTTTGTGGGTTTTGGGAATCCGGGTGCATGTGGATAGATTTATAAGACTCTGGATGGATTCTTGAGAAACCTGCGTGGATTCGTAAAAATCCGGAAACAATGAGTTTTTGGTGAAATTTTCATTTTTAAATTTCCGCGTTCAAAAATCATGGGACCGAGGAGATTCTTTGTAAATCCCGGAGGATGTTTGGAAAAACTCTAAAAATTCTTTGGGAATTAAAGAGCATTCTTAAGAACCAGAGAATTCTAAGGAATCCCGGAGGATTCTAAGGAATCCCGGAGGATTCTAAGGAATCCCGGAGGATTCTAAGGAATCCCGGAGGATTCTAAGGAATCCCGGAGGATTCTAAGGAATCCCGGAGGATTCTAAGGAATCCCGGAGGATTCTAAGGAATCCCGGAGGATTCTAATGAATCCCGGAGGATTCTAATGAATCCCGGAGGATTCTAAGGAATCCCGGAGGATTCTTACCGGAGGAAGAATTCCTTAGAATCCTCCGGGATTCCTAAGAATCCTCCGGGTTCTCCTCAGAACCCATTCCTGAGAATCCTCCGGGATTCAAGAATCCTCCGGGATTCCTTAGAATCCTCCGGGATTCCTTAGAATCCTCCGGGATTCCTTAGAATCCTCCGGGATTCCTTAGAATCCTCCGGGATTCCTTAGAATCCTCCGGGATTCCTTAGAATCCTCCGGGATTCCTTAGAATCCTCCGGGATTCCTTAGAGTCCTCCGGGATTCCTTAGAATCCTCCGATACCTTAGAAGCCGCCGGGATTCCTTACAATCCTCCGGGCTTCCTTAGAATCCTCCGGGATTCCTTAGAATCCTCCGGTTCATAGAATCCTCCGGGATTCCTTAGAATCCTCCGGGATTCCTTAGAATCCTCCGGGATTCCTTAGAATCCTCCGGGATTCCTTGGAATCCTCCGGGATTCCTTAGAATCCTCCGGGATTCCTTAGAATCCTCCGGGATTCCTTAGAATCCTCCGGGATTCCTTAGAATCCTCCGGGATTCCTTAGAATCCTCCGGGATTCCTTAGAATCCTCCGGGATTCCTTAGAATCCTCCGGGATTCCTTAGAATCCTCCGGGATTCCTTAGAATCCTCCGGGATTCCTTAGAATCCTCCGGGATTCCTTAGAATCCTCCGGGATTCCTTAGAATCCTCCGATTCCTTAGAATCCTCCGGGATTCCTTAGAATCCTCCGGGATTCCTTAGAATCCTCCGGGATTCCTTAGAATCCTCCGGGATTCCTTAGAATCCTCCGGGATTCCTTAGAATCCTCCGGGATTCCTTAGAATCCTCCGGGATTCCTTAGAATCCTCCGGGATTCCTTAGAATCCTCCGGGATTCCTTAGAATCCTCCGGGATTCCTTAGAATCCTCCGGGATTCCTTAGAATCCTCCGGGATTCCTTAGAACTCCGGGATTCCTTAGAATCCTCCGGGGATTCCTTAGAACGGTTCCTTAGAATCCTCCGGGATTCCTTAGAATCCTCCGGGATTCCTTAGAATCCTCCGGGATTCCTTAGAATCCTCCGGGATTCCTTAGAATCCTCCGGGATTCCTTAGAATCCTCCGGGATTCCTTAGAATCCTCCGGGATTCCTTAGAATCGTCCGGGATTCCTTAGAATCCTCCGGGATTCCTTAGCAGCCGCCGGCGTTCCTTCGAATCCTCCGGGATTCCTTAGAATCCTCCGGGATTCCTTAGAATCCTCCGGGATTTCTTAGAATCCTCCGGGATTCCTTAGAATCCTCCGGGATTCCTTAGAATCCTCCGGGATTCCTTAGAATCCTCCGGGATTCCTTAGAATCCTCCGGGATTCCTTAGAATCCTCCGGGATTCCTTAGAATCCTCCGGGATTCCTTAGAATCCTCCGGGATTCCTTAGAATCCTCCGGGATTCCTTAGAATCCTCCGGGATTCCTTAGAATCCTCCGGGATTCCTTAGAATCCTCCGGGATTCTTAGAATCCTCCGGGATTCTTAGAATCCTCCGGGATTCTTAGAATCCTCCGGGATTCCTTAGAATCCTCCGGGATTCCTTAGAATCCTCCGGGATTCCTTAGAATCCTCCGGGATTCCTTAGAATCCTCCGGGATTCCTTAGAATCCTCCGGGATTCCTTAGAATCCTCCGGGATTCCTTAGAATCCTCCGGGATTCCTTAGAATCCTCCGGGATTCCTTAGAATCCTCCGGGATTCCTTAGAATCCTCCGGGATTCAGTAGAATCCTCCGGGATTCCTGAGAGTCCTCCGGGATTACTTAGAATCCTGCGGGATTCCTTAGAATCCTCCGGGATTCCTTAGAATCCTCCGGGATTCCTTAGAATCCTCCAGTTCCTTAGAATCCTCCGAGTTCCTTAGAATCGATTCCTTAGAATCCTCCTTAGAATCCTCCGGTTCCTTAGAATCCTCCGGGATTCCTTAGAATCCTCCGGGATTCCTTAGAATCCTCCGGGATTCCTTAGAATCCTCCGGGATTCCTTAGAATCCTCCGGGATTCCTTAGAATCCTCCGGGATTCCTTAGAATCCTCCGGGATTCATTAGAATCCTCCGGGATTCCTTAGAATCCTCCGGGATTCCTTAGAATCCTCCGGGATTCCTTAGAATCCTCCGGGATTCCTAGAATCTCCGATTCATAGAACTCCGGGATTCCTTAGAATCCTCCGGGATTCCTTAGAATCCTCCGGGATTCCTTAGAATCCTCCGGGATTCCTTAGAATCCTCCGGGATTCCTTAGAATCCTCCGGGATTCCTTAGAATCCTCCGGGATTCCTTAGAATCCTCCGGGATTCCTTAGAATCCTCCGGGATTCCTTAGAATCCTCCGGGATTCCTTAGAATCCTCCGGGATTCCTTAGAATCCTCCGGGATTCCTTGGAATCCTCCGGGATTCCTTGGAATCCTCCGGGATTCCTTGGAATCCTCCGGGATTCCTTAGAATCCTCCGGGATTCCTTAGAATCCTCCGGGATTCCTTAGAATCCTCCGGGATTCCTTAGAATCCTCCGGGATTCCTTAGAATCCTCCGGGATTCCTTAGAATCCTCCGGGATTCCTTAGAATCCTCCGATTCCTTAGAATCCTCCGGGATTCCTTAGAATCCTCCGGGATTCCTTAGAATCCTCCGGGATTCCTTAGAATCCTCCGGGATTCCTTAGAATCCTCCGGGATTCCTTAGAATCCTCCGGGATTCCTTAGAATCCTCCGGGCTTCCTTAGAATCCTCCGGGATTCCTTAGAATCCTCCGGGATTCCTTAGAATCCTCCGGGATTCCTTAGAATCCTCCGGGATTCCTTAGAATCCTCCGGGATTCCTTAGAATCCTCCGGGATTCCTTAGAATCCTCCGGGATTCCTTAGAATCCTCCGGGATTCCTTAGAATCCTCCGGGATTCCTTAGAATCCTCCGATTCCTTAGAATCCTCCGGGATTCCTTAGAATCCTCCGGATCTCAGGATTCTTAGAATCCTCAAGGATTCCTTAGAATCCTCCGGGATTCTTCAGAATCCTCCGGGATTCCTTAGAATCCTCCGGGATTCCTTAGAATTCTCTGGTTCTTAAGAATGCTCTTTAATTCCCAAAGAATTTTTAGAGTTTTTCCAAACATCCTCCGGGATTTACAAAGAATCTCCTCGGTCCCATGATTTTTGAACGCGGAAATTTAAAAATGAAAATTTCACCAGAAACTCATTGTTTCCGGATTTGTACGAATCCACGCAGGTTTCTCAAGAATCCAACCAGAGTCTTATAAATCTATCCACATGCCCGGATTCCCAAAACCCACAAAGACTCTCAGGAGATTCAATCGTATTTCTAAAAGTGGATTTTAGTTTCATTAAAACAACCGAATTCTGAAATTTACTCCTCCCGAAAGTACCCACGGACGACTCTTAATCAGTTTCATAAATACCATTTTGTTTAATTTAAGAATACACCAAAATGTTCCTGGCCCGGAATAACTGAAATTAAAATACTTCCAAAAAAGTAAAGCACCCGCATAAACAAATCGTGCCATATCGTCACCGCAGGACGACTACAACTGAATGAAAATTTTCCACCCTACCAGAAGCAACCAAGTCAAACACGAAGTCATTCGTCAATCGTTTGCCAACATGCGTCGGATTTTATTATCAGGGTATCATCCGATTTGGGCGAAAACAAAATAAAAATGATAGTTAATTACTGATGAAAAAGCATTATCTGTAAATAAATTATGGCCGCTTCTAACAGATAAGCCTTACATCAGACAGCGTGGATAGTTTGCAAATTTAACACTTACGCTCTTCAAAGTTAATCACACAAACGTGCGATTTTTTTAAACAATGTACGCCCTGGTTAAAAAATAACCAATTTTTCTGTCAGCTGATCCATTGTTTTTTGAAGCTCACTTCTGCACGGCATTAGTGGCATGCATGGTGTTTACAAACGATCGCACCACGTGCAGGCAACGAACGCCCGAACAGGTAGGGTTGCCAACCAACATTTTGAAGCAAACATCGCGATGAAAATTGCTGTTCGATGATTTTTCTTAATTATTTTAAATTGAAAATTACGGGTAAACTACAAATCATACAATGTTCCACCAAAGGACATTTTGAAAGCAAAGAAGCATAAGAATGTTTTGTAGAAGAAATTTTTTCATTTTCATTATAAGAAAATAGCACGTTATTTTTGACACTTTTTCGAAAGTTTGCATAATTACTGTACTTAAAACCACTTTTATCGACATAAGGTCAACGAAGCTCAAAAAGCTTAGACTTTAAGCTTTCGTTCTGTGTGCTGACTGAGATTATACGATCAATGGTTAATGAGATAGAGGTTGGTAAAGTTGACCAAAAATTAAAACATAGAATTTTGAATAACTCACTTAGCAGTGATTTCCGACCCTATGTTCCATGGGCACTTTTTCATGATTTGGGGTCCCCAAGCTGCCCCCAAAATATGCACACTCAGGAAACAAACACCCTGTATATTTGGGCTGCCCTCATGCAAACTTCGAATCAAATGCGCCAACTTATAATAAGGACACACCTGTGGTACTTGTACCATGATGGTACAAGACGACAACAAAATTATTCCACATAAAAAAATAACAAGAAAACGAAAAAAAAGTCAAAAATGAAAATTTTAAATTTAAATGGAAAATGATAGCAAAGAATGTTAAGAAAAAGCAAAAAATATGAATATATCTAACATATTTATCCAGTAGTGAATTTAGCACAAACTTTTGGGCTTATTCTACGAGTGGAGTGACGTGAGATTGCTCGAATGACGTGAGAAGAGTCGTACAGCCCCATTTGAATAACATGGTCACCTCACGTGAGAATTGCGAAAATCGACTCACCTCACGTCACTCGACTCGTAGAATAAGCCCATTTATATAATTAAAAATACTGGAATGTTTGTAGAAATGTCGGTTTTTCTTTTTGGAAAAGGGCTGGTTTTGCTGATGAACTCTAAGTTAGGGCTGTGCACATTGAAGGTTTATCGATATCGGCGATATTCATTTGGTGTTATATCGGTATCGGCAATATATCAGGTTTGAAAATATCGGATATCGTATCGATATCCGATAAATTAAAAAAAAAAATAATACAGTGTTGACCCGATTTTGTTTACCCCTATTTTATCACGTTTGTGACCCTATTTTGTCACCCCAAAAAAAATTGAAAATTTTAGTCTTTCTTATTCATTCCGGTAACAACAAGGATTTTTATGAAAAAACTTTTACCGCATGTAGTTTATTGTGAATGATTTTAGAGGTCCTGTCAAGGGTTTTGTAAGCCTTTTCGTTCACGCATTTCGCCTTCCCAATGCATAAACTGATTCATGGTTTAATCAAAGTTAATTGACTATTTTTCGGGTATTTACCAGTCGGATTGGAAATTCATTACAAGTTTGAAAACTTGCTTAGTACAATTGCAAAACATATGAAAGATTTAGTTACAAAATAAAATATTGGAGGATAACCACTTGGACATTTTAAAAATGTTATGGACTTGCTACATATGTAGTTAGTTGATTTAATTGGAATCAAAAATTTTCAAATCGATTACAAAGATTCATTGATATCGACGATATTTGAGTTGAATGATATCGGCTATCGTATCGATAAATTTTATCGATATTTGCACAGCCCTACTCTAAGTAAAGTTTGGAATACATAACACCAAAATTTGCCATAATCCATAACACCAAAGTACTGCTAGAATTATAAGCTTTTGTTTGAGTCAAGTGTGGAACTCAAACTTGTTGAATCAATTAGAGTAATGGTCAGATGTACTTCTGAAATAAACAAAAAAGATGGTTTGAACGCAATAAAAAAGTTTAGTTTTTCTAGACAATGAAAAAAAAATATTTTGAAAATATTAAAAAGTTATGTACCGAATATTTTCTGGCCCGCCAGCAAGTGTGAATTCTAAGAATTGGCCCGTGGCTTGAAAAGGATGGGCAGGCCTGGTAAAGCAACAAGGAATGTGATATTAAATGAAGCTCGTTCGTCGTATACTAAACAGTGTCTTTACTGTTGGATTGTAAAACAATATTAGTTGAGAGTATTTCTGGAATTTTGAACTTAACTGTTTACACTGGGGTCGCCTTTTACGCGGTTACATTTGATTGTAGGTGTATCTCAATTTCCACATAATTTTTAATACCGCCTGATATAACCAAAACAAACCGCGTAAAAGTCATCCTAATGTATAATTTTCCACCAGACAAACAGGCGTAACACTAAAGAAATAACCATCGACCATGAATTTAACTTCAACATATACGCGCAAGATGGTGGTAGAGGAAGTGAGCGATGGATTCTTCAGGAAAGTTTTCGCATGGTTACGGCTGTTTGTGATGTTCCTATGAGCATGATTGATGCTATGAATGAGCATTAGTTTTTGAGGTATCATATTTGATGAAGATATTATGCTGAATATTTTGGTTTAGAAATCAGTCTCTAGCTCAGTTAGTCTTCGAAAGTGAAGACAGAAAAACTTTGAATATTTGTTTCCTTGGTAAGTTTTGAATTAAAACTGCAAAGAAAATGATTTGTTATTACCGGAGTGTGAAGAAAGATGGTGTGGCAGTTACCCTGTACATATTTTCAAACAGTTTATCAGCAAATTAAAGATAAACGCTTTCGCTACACTCTAACAAACAATGAAAAAAAAACCGCTAATTCTTATGACATTCAGGTTATTTATTTAATGGTTTCGTTTTCAAATAAACGTATTCTTCTACGTTTGTTGTGTTTCATAATAAGGAAACCCCAACGTCAATATTCAATGTAGTTTATAACATTTTTTTGTTGTTACGTAAGAAACGAAACATGAAAAATATGTATATCCATTTAACATATTTCTCTAAAATTAGGTGGAAATCTGCCACTCTTATTATAGTTATGCCAGATGTCTATTTAATTTTAGATAAATGTAATTTTGATTCAGTTTTTAATGAACCCGAGCTCAACATAGTAAGAATTATTTGCCTTGTATACTCTGCTATTTCCGAGAATATGATGCTATTTTTTATCAGGGTTAGAATTCTCAAATATGTCCATAAAAGAGAAGCTACGACAGCATAAAATATATTAACAGAAACTTGGATGAGCTCAATTTAAAACACTGTTCCACATATGTAGCAGGTAAATGTTGAACACAACACAATATATTCTCAAATAGCTGAAATTTAAATCTACAAAGCGTGTTCATGAAAACAGGTGAGAATAGTATGCCATTAGCAGAATTAATTATCTGCTTCCATCTTGCCATCTTACTTCACATTCCGCTATTATGAACGTAACTAATTTAATTTAAGGACACCACATATATACTTTTGCTAAGTGCAAATGATCTTTAGAGAGACTAGATGAATAATGAGGAAGATCAACACATACCATATTGTTACATACCTAAGAAAAACCTGGAAGTTACCAATTGTTGAGGAAATCAAAGCCCTTGCTAGTACCGAGCAAGCTGTTCATTTCATCAAAGTTTTTATCATCCTCTTCGACAGAAGACGACTGGGCCTGATGAAGACTGTCACTGCGGGAGCTATTGCGGAACAGATTGATTTTGTCATCGTCGAATCCGATGTTTTCCAACGACTGTCCATCCATCTCGTCACTTCCCATTGATGCTGACACCAATCCCGTCGATGTGCCTGTTTGACCACATATGAAATTGGCTAGGAAGTCGTTGTTGGCCCCATTGGATTTGATTCCTTGAATGAGATTGTTCTCATTATCGCATACAGATGCTTCATCATTGGATATCGTTGTATTTGGTTTAACACAGGAAGGGTTGTTTGATTTGGGTGCTTTGATTTTTTCTATTTTCTTCGTAAGGTCCGGCCTTCTCTCGATGGGTTTATCCTTTTCCAGGGGAAAAATTGATAGATTTATCTGACTTTTAGTTTTGTGCGCAAAGGGTGCTGAGTGTTCGTCTCGGAATAATCCGATTGATTCATCGTGGATCACTTTCCGTCCGGTTTTGAGATATTGAAATGTTTGAAGTGCTCTTCCATCGTATAAGTTAACTTTCCTATCATCGCTGTTTTCGTCACTTTCAATGATATTTTTAAACGAATCCGACGAGGTAGAAAAACTATCGAAGTATTTCAATGTAAGTTCCGGCTTAATGAGCGTTTCATTGATAATCTCGATTTGTTCATCACGACTCAAATCATCCCAGATGTGCTCATATGTGCTTCTTATTTCAGCTATATCGAGAGATATTTTCTTGGACAAATCATTCAGATTTGCAAAGTAATTCTCGGCAACAGATTGGTCCTTTAGCTTATTCTCCATCTGAAACAAAAATTAAAAAAAAATCACTTATACTGGGTTTATAATAGGCCGTTTCCCGAGCAAAGTCGGTTAACAAAATGAAAGCAAATTGATATTAAGCTCTGCTGTTGAGATTATATTGAAAGCTAAATTTGATTTCAATTGTTAATTAATACAAATTGATATCGCACCATGTTTTCAATATGCATTCCTCAGTTATCATAATGATAGCAGCTTTACATCAAATTATGCTGTCGATTATCTAAAGTGTGTTATTTACGAAAATCAAAAGCAATCTGCAAACAAAATAAGCTGTTGTTGTTATGAATGCCCATAAAAATAATCTTATTGAATACTCATTTTGACATCAAATTAAGATAATTAATTGCATATTATTCGGCAACTCAGCCGTACGAATTTTTTTTTGTTACACATCTTGGCTGTGCATATGCAATATTATGCATAGCACATGTTTTGAAATGGACAAACTGATATAAAACTTGTGAAAAATAATCCACGTGTCTTGGAGGGACTCCACGAACGCTCAACCTCCTACTCTATAGATAGGCGTAATAACCCCTACACAGCAAGACCACTAAAAGGGCACGTTTGCGGAAAAGCAAACAGAATCCGAGTACCAACCTCCACCGCGGTTAGCTCTTTTTTGCAAATTGAATATCTTTCGGATGCTTGATTTGTCCAATCGTCACATCAAATTGAGAATCTTATGATATCAAATTTAGTAATCATGATGATTTCATTGACAGCAAAATTTGCGGCGATGGCCTCCCAGGGGGCCCTCCTTAGCCGTGCGGTAAGACGCGTGGCTACAAAGCAAGACCATGCTGAGGGTGGCTGGGTTCGATTCCCGGTGCCGGTCTAGGCAATTTTCGAATTGGAAATTGTCTCGACTTCTCTGGGCATAAAAAAAATCATCGTGTTAGCCTCATGATATACGAATGCAAAAATGGTAACTTGGCTAAGAAACCTCGCAGTTAATAACTGTGGAAGTGCTCAATGAACACTAAGCTGCAAGGCGGCTCTGTCCCAGTGTGGGGATGTAATGCCAATAAGAAGAAGAAGAAGAAGAAGAAGGCCTCCCAGATGGCACTATTGAACGCGTTTTTGACGTCAATCGTCACTACCGATCAGAACCGATTGCCTCTCCTCTTCTTCTTGGACGCCCTCTCTGCATCTTCAATGACTGTCCTGATTGCATCCACAGTCGATCTGCCTTTACGGAATCCGAACTATTTTTCCGATAAGCCAGTCTCACCCTCCGTGAATTGTGTAAGCCTATCAAGGATAACCCTTTCCAGAAGCTTCCCCAGTGTATCCAGCAGACATATGGGCCTATACGATGCTGGATTCCCCGGTATTTTACTGATTTCGGCAGCAGCACCAGTTTCTGGATCTTCAACGTATCCGGAAAATTACCATCTACTAAACACTTCTGCAGCACCATCCTGAACAGGTCCGGAAACGTCAGAATCGCGGATTTTAGAGCCACATTTGAAATTCCATCTGGACCCAGAGCTTTCTTCACCTTTAAACCTTTTGCCACTGATGATAGCTCGTCATTGGAGACTTGCATACCTGCGGCGGTCACTCGGTCTTCATCTTCGTACGGCGTACGCGGCCACGTTGTACAACCATGCTACGGGAAAAAGTCGTCCACGATGATCTTCAGCTTGTCCGGACACATTTCGGCTGGCGTCGCAGGACTCCTGATCTTCTTTGTTACGACTCGATAAGCGTTACCAACTCCTTGCAGCAGTTGGACTTGCTGATTCGGATCGCCTGTTTGAAAGCCGCTCTAGCTTTACAGAAAACTATGTTTCCTTCCTCTCTGACCATTTCAGACCTTGCCCTCTGAAAATGTCTTCTAGCTCTGAGACAGGCAGCGCGAAGATTGGCAAGATTTTCGTTCTACCAGTAACTTGGCCGCCGGCTATTCGTTGACTTCAATTTCCTCGGCATCGTCGCATCACAAGCTCTCGCTAGCGTTTTAGTAAGCTGATTTGCATCAAGGTTTGTAGCGTCGCTGTCCGCTCGAAGAGCTTCGATATAAAGATCCTTATCGAAGTCCTTCGTCTTCCATCTTCGCCAACTAGACCTTATCTCCCGTCGTACCGTCGGCGTTCGTGTTCCAACACTATATCGGATCGCCTGGTGATCGCTATGGGTATAGTCTTCACAAACTCTCCAGTTCATGTTCCTCGCCATCGACGGACTGCAGAACGTGACATCGATGATGGACTCCCTGCCATCTCTGCGAAATGTGCTACCGGTACCTCCGTTGCCTAATCTTACCTTAGCCAGCGCCTCCAGCAAACTGTAACCTCTGGCGTTAGTCAGTCTGCTTCCCCAATCCACTGCCCAGGCATTGAAATCGCCTCCTATGATAACCGGTTTTCGGCCGATCAGCTTATCCGTGAGTGAGTCCAGCATCCGGTTATACTGCCAAAGTCCACCTTGGGGGTGTGTAACAGCTACAGACAAAGATCCCGTTAATTTTGGCGATTACGAAACCCTCGCTTGAACTGTCTACCACCTCTTGGATGGGGAATCTGCCCATCACTTGGATAGCCGCAATCCCCGTAGCATCCGCCACCCAGTTGCCGTTGTCAGAAGAAACCGGTACGGCTCAGCAATAATTGCCACGTCGCACATTGCTTCTGTTGTCGACTGCCACATCAGCTGCTGTGCGGTGTCGCCATGATTGAGATTTACTTGGATGATCTCCATTAATCTCGACCCAGCTTCGTTTCCGTCCTCCGGTTTGCAGAGCAGGCATCTTGGTTGCTTCGTGCAGTCCCTAGCAACGTGTCCATCTCCACCACATTTCTTACAAAGACCGGATCTGTCGGGGCTACTGCAGTTTCGCGCCTGGTGTCCAAACGCCATACATTTGAAGTATCATTCCATCTGTTTGGTTTGGTTTCACCTTGCCCACCTGCATCATTTTATTGGCAGCGTCTACGGGTAGTCGTATCGCTGCTATTTGTGTACCACCGTACGCTTTCCTCAGCCGAATTGTCATCTGAACTTCACCCAGCGTGCACTGTGAGGTCAGTGCATCCCTCAGTTCGTCTACCGTAGTGATCCCGTCCAGGTCTCTGCACTCGACCACTGCTTCCTGCGTTAAAGCTCTTACGTTCTTACTGGGTAAGAGGCTAAGGACCGCGAGATGGGGTCTATTTTATTCCTTCAGGTACGCGAAGTACCAATGGTACGTTTTACCCAGCATTTGCCGTGAACACGTAATAAAGCTTTTTTCAAAAGTCGTGAAAAAATGGATTTCAACAAGTACCTGGGCAAAACACCTCCACTTTTCTATTTATTTTCAGAATTGTCATCACATCTGTCACCGAGTAAAGAAGCTGAAGTTATCGACTACTAAAGATGATTTTCTTCTTTCCTATAGTGAACATGTATATACTGAACACGATGTCAACCATCACTTGCCGAATGGGGCATTTGATAACTTTTAAATAGCTACGCTCCCAACGAAAGACTCATTTATGTAATATTTGATTATTCTTTACATATATTAACTGGACGCGTTTGGTACGGGAAGTCCACGCTTTCTTCCTTCCCCCTCGATTTATGTTTATGAATGGATCTACTTTAAGAGTTTACAAATTCTTTCAGTATCTAGGAGTCATCTCTGCGGTACATACTGCGTTGTTGTCCTGGCTGTATGAAAAGAAAATTGACGGAATTCAGAAACCATAATTTTCCAGGATGCTTTCCAGTATTTCGTATTTGCTGTGCAAGTATTAGATTAGATTAACCACTGGGGAAAGTTATTTTGTTGCCCAACTGAGAGTTTCAGTGCAAGTTTTGCGGCCAGTATGCTTGGCAATGAGCTCCCGGAAGGCCGAGCTCTTGATCGTAGGATCCTTTTTCAGCTCGAACAGCAATTCCTCCTTCTGAGTACGCCTAGTCCTCACCACTTTTTCATCCAAGTCCTTGGGCACCGGGTCCTCTCTCACCTTCCGTAACATCACTGCGTATGTCGTCTTGTCGCTCACTTCGACTATCAAGGAGTCCCCCTTGACCCTCTCACGAGAAGAGCGATGATTATCTCTCTTCTTCTGCTCCTTCTTCTTTTCCACGTTCTCCTTTCTCTTCTCCCGCTGACTTTTCACGGTTTGCCAATCATCGTTCTTGACGCCTTCCTTAAGTACGCTAGCACAATCTTGCACGTTCCGCTGCTTCTTCGGGACTTCCTGCTCTCCTGGAGAGTCCCTGCTTCGCTTCTCCGTGCGAGTATTCCGGAGGCTCATTGGTGTTTGCAGTGCCTCGACTGTTGTATGCTCCGCTGCATCTTTCAGTGCTTTTTCAGCTGTTTCTGCTCTTCTTTCGAGCGCGTTCTGTTCGTGATCAGCAGCTTCAACGGCGGACTTAATGCTCGTCACTAGAAGCTTGATCTTCGTGTGAACATTGTGCTTGTCCTTCACGATGTCATAGAGCTCGTTGACTCGCTTCCGCACCTTCATCAGTTTGGTCCTCCTAAGTTGTAGCTCCTCCTGAGTAGGACTACTTTTCGATTTTGGGGTGGACACCCTATTCTCGGATCCTAGCTCCTGTTGTCCTGCCTGGTTCTTAGCAGCCTTGGCCGTACTGCTGGTACTCGCTACTGCTAACTGCGAGATCACTGGCAGATCGCTGCAGCTTTCCACTTTTTGCGAAAACATTCACCCCGTCTGCTCCTTCGTTGTTTTTGTATTCGTTTCCATGTTAAAAGGGTCCCCCTCCGGGCCGTTATCTCTACCTGTTGTAGATAGTAGCCTCTTGTGATCCCATGTGTGCCTTTGTAAACAGTGAGGTCCATGCAAGGGTAGACTCCGGTGCCTTATAGCACCGTGTTCAGAGCCAGATCGACGTATATCAGGAATGTTACATCTGAACCTACTACCCACCGGTATAGGTGACAGGTGTTGAGCGTTACCGGAGGCCTGCCAGGTTGTTTACCGGGACGGAGGCAGTCGAACCATTAGCCTGCCTGCCATTTCAAAAAGATGTCACAATTGTTGGTGCTGGATGGTGATAAATTTGAAGTGGTAGAAGAATTTGTGTATCTTGGAATATTAGTGACGTTCGATAATTATGTTACCCGCGAGGTGAAAAGGCGTATTGCAACTGCAAATAGGGCTTATTACGGACTTCATAACCAGCTTAAGTCCCGTAGTCTGCAAACGAAAACAAAACTCGCGCTGTATACTACTCTGATTCTTCCGGTGGCTTTATACGACCATGAAGCATGGTCCTTAAAGGAGGCTGATCGAAGAGGTTTCGGAGTGTTTGAGCCAGAGGAGCGACATCCAATTTTTTTACTATTGATTTTGACAGGTTTGCCTGTTCGTTCTTTTTTGGGGGATAAGTTTATCCCCCAGTGTCAAATTACCCCAATTCTGATTTATTTTGCAATAGTACGTGCGTGAATTTTGAATGTTTACGTTTTTACAGAAGAATATGATGCAAAACGCCCATACCACTCAATAATGCAACATGAGATCATGAGAAATCATGAGAAAATAGAGAAAAATTTAACGAATTATCAATTAAAACAATTTTACACTTGATTCTATGCTTCAAACTTAAAAATGTTCAACTTATTTACTCAATTATTTAGAATGCTAGTTGCACAAGGTACTGTCTATGCCTTTGTTCGTTTTATATAATTTCGACCCTCGCAATTGTTTATGTTGCATTTGCAGTGCACTCGTATTGGTGATTCAGAAAAGATGTGACAAAGATGGCGTAGCTTGTCATCCCCGTGGTTTGAGCGTAAGGTGCTGTGGACAATACTCGGCGGTAAGCAGGAGAACGGTGGAGAAAGAAGTATCAAGTAAGTAAGATGGAATTCCGGTTCTATGACACTGACCCGAATGTCACTACCCCGAACGCCAGTACCCCCGAAAGGTCACTACCCCGAATATTCCATAGCTTGATTGACTGCCCGTAGTTGCTACCCCTTTATGACCAGATCAGCTGTTCTTGCACAGAGAACCTACAACCTAGGTCTTTGACTGTCGATTATCGTTGAAGCTGTTTATCTGCCAAAGCGTATTCATGCTTGAGAAGAGAGTGTTCGCGTCCAAAAGATATGAAAGAGCATTTACATTTAGCTATTGTCGGCGTAGCACCAACTTAGAATTCGGAAGTCGGGACTTCCGAACCGAACTTTCTTCCAAAGTTTTATCTGTCAAACTAATTGATGCGTTGTTTAGCGCATCTTTAGGCGAATCTAGCGCACTACTTCCGAAGTTGGGAAAGTTGCCTGTATCCGGAGAAAAATCCAACTTGGGTATAAAAAGCGTTATAAATTTATTCCGGATAGACAATACATTAGGATTCAAACTGTTGTTGCAGAAACTTTGCGTCTTGAGCTTGCTTAATAGAATAATACAGCTTCAAGTCGTCGGCGTACGATAACTTTAGATATTTCAAAACAAAGTTGACGTCATTCATGGACAGCAGAAACAGAAACGGTCCTAGATGGCTACCCTGTGGAACGTCGGATCGGACTGCAAACGGTGAGGAAATGTAATCTCCAATTTTCACCGCCATACTGCGACCTAATAAATGGGATTGGAGCCAACTGAGCAGAGCGTTATTTATGCCTAATTTGTCAAATTTTGTTATGGCAATCTGGTGATTCATTTTGTCAAATGCAGCAGAAAGATCTGTATAGATTGCATCCACCTAATGGCCTGATTTCAACTTCTTACTAATTTATATAAAAGTTCATTTAATCATCATGCAATGTTCTGTGAAATTGTTCTGTAGCGTACCAACTGCCGTTTTTGCAATTCTGAGGTCAATCGAGCAATCAGAACCAATTTCCAGATCGAATGAGTGACGGAGGTGTATTTTCCTATACATTTTGGCTGAAATCCCCATACAAACTTCAAATCAAATGCGCCAGCTTATGCAACAAGCGATTGAGCTGAAATTTTCAGAGATTGATTTTCTCACCCAAAGACACAATTCTGGGGGGTGCCCCTTGGAATTCGACAAATTTTTTTTCTCCCCATAGTAATCTGGGCCAGTCTAGTGGTGATCGAAAGGTGGAAGCAGCACTACGAGGAACATCTGAATGGCGCTGAGAGTACAGGCAGTGAAAGTCAAGGCAGCGGAGGAGATGACTACGTCAGTTCAGCGGACGATGGAAGCCAACCAGTCCCCACCTTGAGGGAAGTTAAGGATGCCATTCAACAGCTAAAGACCAATAAAGCAGCTGGTAAGGATGGTATCGGAGCTGAGCTCATCAAGATGGGCCCGGAAAAGCTGGCCACTTGCCTGCACAAACTCATAGTCAGAATCTGGGAAACCGAACAGCTACCGGAGGAGTGGAAGGAAGGGGTTATATGCCCCATTTACAAGACAGGCGACAAACTGGAGTATGAGAACTTTCGAGCGATCACCATCCTTAATGCCGCCTACAAAGTGATATCCCAGATCATCTTCCGTCGTCTGTCACCATTAGTGAACGAGTTCGTGGGAAGTTATCAAGCCGGCTTCGTTGACGGCCGCTCGACAGCGGACCAGATCTTTACTGTACGGCAAATCCTTCAAAAATGCCGTGAATACCAGGTCCCAACGCACCATCTGTTCGTTCGATTTCAAGGCGGCATACGACAGTATAGACCGCGTAGAGCTATGGAAAATTATGGACGAGAACAGCTTCCCTGGGAAGCTTACCAGACTGTTAAAGCAACGGTGGATGGTGTACAAAACTGTGTGAAGATTTCGGGCGAACACTCCAGTTCGTTCGAATCGCGCCGGGGACTAAGACAAGGTGATGGACTTTCGTGCCTGTTGTTCAACATTGCGCTAGAAGGTGTCATGCGGAGAGCCGGGTGTAACAGCCGGGTACGATTTTCAACAGATCCAGTCAATTTATTTGCTTCGCGGATGACATGGACATTGTCGGCCGAACATTTGCAAAGGTGGCAGAACTGTACACCCGCCTGAAACGTGAAGCAACAAAAGTTGGACTGGTGGTGAATGCGTCAAAGACAAAGTACATGCTTGTGGGCGGAACCGAGCGCGACAGGGCCCGCCTGGGAAGCAGTGTTACGATAGACGGGGATACCTTCGAGGTGGTCGAGGAATTCGTCTACCTCGGATCCTTGCTAACGGCTGACAACAACGTTAGTCGTGAAATACGAAGGCGCATCATCTGTGGAAGTCGGGCCTACTACGGGCTCCAGAAGAAACTGCGGTCGAAAAAGATTCGCCACCGCACCAAATGTGTCATGTACAAGACGTTAATAAGACCGGTTGTCCTCTACGGACATGAAACATGGACAATGCTCGAGGAGGACTTGCAAGCACTCAGGTATTCGAGAGACGGTGCTTAGGACCACCTTTGGCGGTGTGCAAGAAGACGGTGTGTGGCGGCGAAGGATAAACCAGGAGCTCGCCCAACTCTACGGTGAACCCAGTATCCAGAAGGTAGCTAAAGCAGGAAGGGTACGATGGGCGGGACATGTTGCAAGAATGCCGGACAGCAACCCTGCAAAGATGGTGTTCGCTTCCGATCCGGCAGGTACGAGACGGCGTGGAGCGCAGCGAGCGAGATGGGCAGACCAGGTGCAGAACGACTTGGCGAGCGTGGGTCGTATCCGAGGATGGAGAGATGCGGCCTCGAACCGTGCATTGTGGCGTCAAATTGTTGATTCAGTGTTATCTGTTTAGATGTTAACTAAATAAATGAAATGAAATGAATCCAAACTAAAAAGTTTAGTAGTAATGGTTAAATTTATTTATTTGAGGAGGGAATTCGAAATTTCACCGGAAAAATAATAAAATTTTTAACTTCCTTAAACAAATCTTTGAGAAAACTGATGAGTTTTTCGATTTTGTCAATTTATGCCTTTATTTTTTATTTACCACCCCCCCTCATTATCGAAAGGTCAGTGGGACAAAAGAAGAAATTAATATTTGTTCCGGCCTAATTTAAATGATTTGCTATATTAGCGACTGGAAGAGTAAATCCGCGTCAAATCCAAGAAATTCGCGAAAAATGCGAAAACTGCGACTGTTGAAAGAGTCCTGAAAATCAGTAAATAACAAAACACTTTGTTTTGCTGGAAGAGTTTTCAAAACCGACTACATAGAATATAAGAAACTAATTTGATCAGGGTTATTATATACAATAATAATCATCTTGGATTTGACCTTATTGGCAGAGGTCTTTTCCATTTCAATCGACATTGACAAGTACCCATCTTTGGTCTCTAGAAAAAGCTTCAAATTTTTGGGGAAAATAAATTGGCTTATATCTTCAAATCTTAGACCTTTGCCTCATCCTTGATATTCAAATTATGTTAATCGATCAAGCACGCAGTATCTCGCAGAAGCTTAAAATGTTTGCATCCATTAAGTATGTTGAAAATTGCAATATTTCATTCATCAACCTTGTGCAAATAAACGCGCGCCATGAAGGCTACGCCGTCTCGTGGATCGAATCGAACTACATAAAAAAGTATAAACATAATGTTGTGTCTGAAATGATGCACGATCGAGAGCTGCGGCATATGGAACATGCAGAGCAGCCTCACCGTGTTCATCAAACCATGAATAGTGTAATAAAAGTGCGAAAATGCACCGAGGAAAGCTAATGAAATCCGCTCACAGGGCTGTTAAATGGAAATGGGCAATTGATATGCGACTTTCGATTTTAAAACTTTTCCGTTGTTATTTTGAGACTGAAATTAAGTGAAATAAAGAATGCATATTGGTCAGTAGCTTTTGTACTTTTTAACCTTATGGCGAATTTTGGCAATGGCGGTACTCCAGTTTACTCCAATATGAACATCCTTGACCTTACAAATTCAAAGTAAAACTTTTAAATACAATCGAGCTTCTATTTGAAAATTTTGCAAATAAAAATTAAACATGAAAAATAGTAAATAAGGCTTAGTTTGATGAAAAGTGAATCACAACTAGCCCTGAACCCGTCATCACTGTTTTTACCTTACCTGCTGCTGCTGGGGTCTTCTTTTCTTCAATTATCTATCGGGCGCGGTGCTGATGACCGTAATCCGCTTTTTCTCCTTTTTCTTTGATGGTCAGATTATCAAGCTCCCAATCTGCAGTACATAATACGGAAACGCAGGCTATTGAGCTGCGCTGTTACTCAACTGTTGGAAAATACAAAAAAGAAAATTTGATGCATGCCAACTTTTTTGGTTTATACAACACTATTTGTTACATAGTTCACTCACTCGAAATTAATATAAAATATCTCTTGAAATTGGCAAATAAACAATTTCTATTACAGAACACTAAGATATTTTTTATTTAGAATCACAAAAACAAGTATCCACCCACCACACCTCACAAACCGAGCGCAACGTAAACACTGACCCGAATCTGATACCTGGAGCAATGTTCCCAGTTATTTTTTTCAAAGCTTTTGGTAGTCGACAACTGACAGCATAGTTACTTTATAGTCATAGTCAGGCGGATTAAACTCCCAAAGTGATGCTAATTCACATTTATTCCTTGCGACTTTAACGTGGATGGGTAGTGAAAATGGCGAATGATAAAACACGTTCGATTCACATTAAAAAGAATATTGTGTGAGCGTGTATAATATTTTCAGTGTACAGTTTTGGGAGTTGGGACAATCGTGGGACTGAGCAAGGAGGTTGTTTCGTTCCTGTAGAAATTGACATCCAGGTTGATGCCACACAGCAGAGTCGAGCATGGTGGATGGGGTGCAGCCGTGGAACATCCTCTAGAGGCGAGCTTTAAAATTTTAAGCTCTATCTGGTAAAAGGGCGAATGTCGCAAGAGAGAATTCTGTTCGTCGACTTTCCCCTCTTTTGAATAAAAGTGACAAGCAGAGGATTTCTTTACCGTTTTTCTTCTCGTTCTGATGTGATAAACCACTAAGAAATCCGCTGCTTGTCACTTTTGTTTAAAAGAGGGGAAGTCGACGAAGAGAATTCTCTCTTGAGACATTCGCCCTTATTCCAGATAGAGCTTGATTTATTTGATATTTTTAAAGCCGATCTAAAACAAAAATACAATTCAAATGAATATCTACATATTTCACAGTAATGCTCAGTTTCTAACCTCTTTGTCGTCCTCAGATAGTGTAATTTTACTCAAATTTGGGTTATTGGCCCAAACTACGATTTTGAGTGAAAACAACCAACTTTTGGGTAGCCTTGGCTTTCAGTTTATAGTCGACCCATCCACTGGGTTGTTTCAGATTAGCGTGTAAATAATAAAAAATATCTCATATTTTGTTTGTAACCTTATTTTAGCGTATATGCTGTTAGTTTTGACATATAAGTTTGTCAAACGCTCTCAAATCTAGCATACCACGAGATAGAAGCCTATATTGTAAATGATATTTATACATAAGAATTTCATCGCTTTTGCTAACAGGTATTCTAGACATCCCGCAGAAGCTATACATATTGTGAATAAATATTGAACTGATAAAAATTGGAATCAGACTTACTACAAATATTTAGCATTATGTTATTCGAATTACACTATATTCTAACCCGTAACTCAGAATAACTGCCATAAAAGTATTTAGGAACTAATCACGTGTTACGTTGGATATTTTTTGTGTTATCGAATTGTGAACTCTGGAAGTAAAATTTGTATCGAAATTCGTCTCGGATTTCCCGGTAGAAACATGTAATTTAGTGTTCATCCGTCGCAGAAAGGAGGAAATATACAAAATACTACAAAAATGGCCAGTGCTAGCGAAAGTTCCGACGAATTCTTCGACGCTGAAGATAGTCATCAATCTACGTCAAACACTCCCAGTGGTGGCAGTGGCAAGTGAGTAATCGACGTCGAAAAAAATTGCAAACAAAAACCTGAACTTTGATATATTAATGTTTCTTTAGCTTTAAATGTTCTAAATTATTGCCTTAAATGTGGAAATAATACAAGAACATTACATAATTTTAAATACTTATTGTATAATTTGATCTACCAATTTTTTTTCACATTTTTTGTGTCTAAACATTAATATTGTACATACTTCTCCGCTTGTAGTTATTTAGATATGTTATTCAAAGTCAACAACCATTCAATGTTTTAAGCTTCATCAATGTTGAGTATGCGTGACACTTTGGCACTATGACACATGCTAACTTAATTTCAATTAGTTCCCATGTACTAAAATTCATGAAAGTATGGATTGAGGCTTAGCTTTTAAAATAGATTTAAGATCAAATTGATAAGGCAAATTCACAAACAAGCATTGTGATGCAGGTATCACTGTTACGCAATTAATTTGATTCAAGTTTCAAAAACTTTAAGGTACAATTTGTATATTGTAATTTTATAAATATGTACCTTCTCGTCCATTAGAAACTGTATCTACCACACTTACCTCTGGCTTTTCTAATACTTCTTGAACTCGGATACATACATGTTTTCAATTAGTATTTCAATCACTGGAGTAGATTATTAGTTTTTGTTACTCTTATTTCATGGCATTTTTTCGCTATAAATGTTTATATTCAAATTATCTCTGTTTTAGGAAACGATCGCCGAAAACAAACTCTGACGCAGAGTTTAAATATCCCGAAACGGCAAATGCACCTACGGATTCAGATGTCGGGTTTATTGTCGCTGATCAGCAGCAACATACGAACCAAAGATCGCAACCTATTCCACATTTACCAGTAATTGCACAAAATCCTGGGAAAGAAGAGCATAAGTTTGTTGAACCAAAGGTGGTAAGTTTGTTTACTATATGGTTGGTGTTAAGTCAGAACGGACAACGTTTTAATTGTTTTGAGTAAAACTTGAACTAATTTGGCTGGTTGTAGTTTTTGCTGTGTGATGTTTTCAAATCTATATGAATGAAATGCAACCGAGGATATACTAAATGTTATCAGAACCTCATTATTTTCTGTTCTTTATTTAGTCTGTTCTGACTTTGCCCTAAGCATATAGTGTTGATAGTTGCATGCCGTATTTAGATGCAAAGCATGCTTTATTATTTCCTATTGACCAGTTTTGTTCCAAATCAGTAAATTTATAGGTAAGAGAATTACTGGTATTCCTGGCGGAAAATTGTGTTTCGGCAAGTTTGTTCAATAAATTGTGCACAATTTGAGTAAATATGTAGTAGTACTGCTATCTATGGATTTTGATTGGTGCCAGGAACTGGACTGCTGAGAATAAGGTGTTGTCACGTTATCTTAAATCATGTTTTTAAAACGCATGCTAAATGATAGCTTTTTAATAAACGAGACGAGCCAGCCTTGGGCTGATAGTCTCGCTAATAAAGATATAAAAAAAAGCTTTTTAATTAGGTATTGCACGGTGTCAAAAATGGATTGTTATCAAAGAATTCGAATATATTAGGTGAATTCAATGATTCCCAAAAAACTTTGGGAACCATGTTTGGTTTATGTTGTTCTTAAATTATTTCGGATTTTGGATTATTTCTTATATTGTCGGGCCGCCACCAAACCGGACCGCGCGATTGAGCACTCGCGCTGCGCGGCGAGTCGCGACAATTTGAAATATTTCATTAGTAGTGCGCATCATGCACGCATGGATGTACTATCATGCGCACTAATCAGAAATGAGTTGCGACGTCTGATAACTGCAGATATTTCATTTTATTGAAAACAAGTTTTCGATTTTCTACTATACACGGAATAAGACCATTATATCGACACGGGCGTTTCCCCTTTTGGCATAATGCCGTTTGGCATAACGCCGTTTGGCATAATGGCCATTTGGCATAAGGGCCGTTTGGCATAATATGTATGCGGTGTCAAATTGAAGGCCGTTTGGCATAAAGGCCATTTGGCATAATTTATATGCGGTGTCAAATTGATTGCCGTTTGGCACAATTCATATGCAATAAAGAAGGGTAAATTACAGAAAAAGTGAATAAAAACTTTGCTATCAAGGCTTTCAACAAATGGTCAGTTAAAAAATTCCATTGAAAAAGGGTAAATTATAGGAAATGAAAATGATAAGGTGTAGAAGTGAATAGTCTTCAGCGGGATATACAGTAAACCATTCATGAGCTGATATTCTATGACTTGATATCGAGTCGAGTGATGTATGTGTTTGCCTATTATAAGGCAAAATGTGTTATTTTGCCTTCTATAACTGCTCGCATTTGCCCGGTATAAGGCCAAATGTGTTATTTTGCTTTCTTTGAATACTCGAATTTGCTTGGGTATTGGCAGCGAAACGATTTACCGCAAAATAATTCTAACTGCGGAATGATACAAAGCGCAGAATGGAATATTGCGCAATGCTATTGATCGCGATGTGGCACATCAAGAAATAAATTACCGCGGATTGTTGTACCGCAAATTGTCGTAAAATCCTTAGAGCATTAAATTCTACTTAGCATCACCTCCGATGATGCTAAGTAGATTCCTGGGCAATTATTTTGGAACAGTATGTAAATTATGTCGAATGGCTATTATGCCAAACGGCCCTCAATTTGACACCGCATACAAATTATGCCAAACGGCCCTTATGCCAAATGTCCATTATGCCAAACGGCGTAATGCCAAACGGCGTTATGCCAAACGGCGTTATGCCAAACGGCATTATGCCAAACGGGGTATCGTCATCGACACGTACTCCACAGTCCATCTGACTGGGCAAAGCGGTCCTAGATTGGTGGTATCGCTTGATTCAATAGCCTGAAACAGAATCCCAGACAAAAAGGATCCCTGGGTAGGGAATCAATATTCGGGCAACGCCTAACAATATACTCTTTGTCATCAACAGAGTTTGTTACTGACAAACGCACCTAGCGACAAACCTTTATCCGTACCCGAACACAATATGCCAAGAATCATTTGCCTTGCATGCTCTTATATTTCCGAAAATACGATGCTAATTTTGTAATCATTGTTCGATTCTCGAATATTTCCATAAAAGCAGAAACTATGATAGCATACAACCGAATTTGCTCTTGAAATAATG
This sequence comes from Armigeres subalbatus, assembly GCF_024139115.2. NCBI lineage: Eukaryota > Metazoa > Arthropoda > Insecta > Diptera > Culicidae > Armigeres > Armigeres subalbatus. The sequence continues at coordinate 186,471,072 of NC_085139.1, forward strand.
CAAAATAACGGGATGAAAAGTTAGCAACAAGATTGTCTTCTTTTTTGTTGCTGACAATATTTGTCGGATCTTTGTCATTATTATCTCCGACAAAAACAAAGCGTTGTCGTTGGTTCGCTTTTGTCGCTTGTTTCGCACGTGCATTCCAGAAAAATTGATTCCCTGTCCCTGGGAGCCCGTTTTGGAAAATCTCTGACAAAATTGAAGCTCATGAAGACGAAATCGAAGTCAAATTCAGTATTTTCCCTAGCAGCACAAGTCAGACCGATTCAGTTGCTGGAACTCAAATGTAACCAAATTCAGTTTTATATAGGTTGCAGAAACCTCTATGCCACTTGTGTGCTGCTAGGGTTTGCAATCGGTGCGGTGATGTTCATGCGGAAGGCTGGTATTTTGATACAGGAGCGACGTGTCACATGGCCAGACCGAACCAGGATTTGCTTTACGAAACAGAATTGCAGCACGCGGTGGGGACGAAAAATGGCAGCATGGAGCTTTTGGCGAAAGGAACGGTCGCAGTGCAGATTCCAGACGGTACGATCGATGCTCACGAAACGCTAAAAATTTCCAATTTGGCAACTAATCTAATCTATTTCCAAGATGAGAATGTGAAGAATTGTACAGTCTGTCTGGAAGGAAAATAATTTAAAAAAAACCATTTCTAAAACACGAATCCAGTGCAACTGAATTGGTAGGCTGGTGCATTCTGATCGCTGCGGTCCAGGAGATACCTTCCTTGTGTGGTAGTCGATATTTCGCCACGCCACGTTTGTTGATGATGCAAGCAAAAGAGTGGCAGTCTACTTTCTAAAGGCCAAAAGTGAAGTCCTGGCTGCATTCAAGTTGTTTCGAGCGAAGGCGGAGCGGCAAACAGGTAGAAAACTTAAAATTCTCAGGACTGACAATGGGCGAGAGTACGTTAACAATGAATTCCAGAAGACGTTGGAGAAAGATGGCATCCGTCATCAGAGGTCGTGCCCATACACTCCAGAGCATGCTCGATGTCTTCTAAACGATGCGCGCATGCAAAACGAATTCTGGGCGGAGGCGATATCGACGGAAGATTATCTAGTAAATCCATCACCAACTAGAACCATTGGAAACAAGACACCTGAAGAAATGAGGACCGGCATAAGGCCTAATTTGAGGTACCTGAAAATTTTCGGTACGAGTGTGATGGTCCATATTCCAAAGGTCAAGCGCAGGGAGTTCGATCCGAAAGCAATAAAGGACACAAAATGATTCTAGGTTTACCTTTCGGAGAGTCAAGTTCGAGATCAGCCGTGACGTGGAGGTGGTTAACGAGGATGAGCAAGGTCTCACTACTAGGTGTCCTCAAGAGGTTCAACCTGTAGTCAGCCAATTCGAAGTCGTTTAGGTGCTTCATAGTTAAAGGCTGCCATAGCAGCCCGCGGTTTGGTTCACGGTAAATCGCACCTATCAGAAGAATACAACTTTCCCTCACACGAGCTTCGACCCGGTTAGGGTTAGACAACGACATGCAGCTTTTTATAGAAGTACAAGAGCCCACTGTCGAACCCCACCACATCCTAGGCAGACCCCGCAGGACGCACCTTCTCACTCTACCTGGTGTCAGAAGGACGACAGTGCCCAGGCTACACTACCAGCTAAGTACGCGACCTTTAGCTGGCGGTCAATTGTCATCGGAAGACCCGTGGAAGCGTGAGTATTGGAACTTGTGAGGACCAGAGCTATGTTAGGCGCTCCTTCTCGGATATCAACTCACCATTTCGTAGCCCAATTGCAAGGACTTGTAAGCACTCGGAGTATTCGAGTAACGGGTATTTATAACCATCTTTGACGCTGTGCAAAAAGACGTACCCGTAATGCTGGGTAGACACCTTTACGTGGTGTGTTACGGGGTAAGATCTACCACGGTTACATTGCCAGCTACAGGCAAATCCTGATCCAACGAATACCTTCCTCATTATCCAACTCCGTGGTACTTATGAGGGTGTCGCTAAGTCGGTGGCCTCTCGTTAAGTAAGTACTACATCAACACTTCCTTCCTCTCCCTAGTTACGGTGAAGATGGGCGTGGCCAGGAGTTGTAATCCTCATGGTTTTGTTACTTTTGCTTAAGACTGGAATAAATTACCACTCCCCTTCTTGATTTCTGATAGCATTCTAGATAAGGATCTCAAGTATAAAACATGAGTATCACTAGTGTCCAATCGACGAATTACACCGTAACAACGCTAATGCTAATGCTAATCTTTGGCGGTGTGCAAAAGACGGTGTGTGGCGACGAGCTCGTCCAGCTCTACGGCGAACCCAGTATCCTGAAGGTAGCTAAAGTCGGAAGGGTACGACGCTCATGGCATGTTGCAAGAATGCCGGACAGTAACCCTGCAAATATGGTGTTCGCTTCCGATCCAGCTGGTAAGAGACGGCGTGGAGCGTAGCGAGCGAGGTGGGCTGACTAGATACAAAACGACTTGGCGAGCGTGGGGCGCTTTCGAGGATGGAAAGATGCAGCCTCGAATCGTGTATTGTGGCGTCAAATAGTTGATTCAGTGTTATCTGTGTAGATGCAAACTAAATGAATGAATGAAACGTATGTTGTTATTTGGCGCATACCTCACATTTACAGATTACGGCAGTATATGTGTCAAATGTCCTTGTTTTTCATCACAACAACCTAATTTCGTTACTATTGTGAACGAGACTTATCAAAACAATAATTTTGACATTCACGATAGGGGAAACTGGACACACATGATCCCCACTTTTTGTTTAGCATATTTCTAGATGTAACATGCACAGATTTGCATGCTTCTTGATGGACTTGATAAAGAATTTAATTAGCTATTCAAAAACGTCATTGGAAGCAATTATTTGTTCATGAAAGTTACCAAAAAATCGATTTTGCTAAAAGATAGAAAATTTGGCATTTTCAAAACTTGCGGGAGACTTGATCCCCATATAGGGGGAAATTGATCCCGTTATGAGCTGAACATGTTTAGGTTCTTCCAAGTCTAATGAAAGGACGAATTGGTCTAGCCTCAAATCCTAACAATTCTTCATAGTCTGTCGTAATAACAGCCGTGCGAAAATTAAATAATGTTGGTATTAAGTAAGGCAAGTATTTTGGTTCTCGAATAGAGTAATAGTGACAGATAGAATGACTGCTATAGCAACAAAATTGGCATAGTGATGATGATTCATCTGCAAACCATTTGCTCCATTAAAAGACAGTGGTCATATCACGACAACCATGATGTGCCCAAGAGGATCTCGTTTTGTGATTGATACAATTATGATTCCAAAAATGGTTGATCGATACGATACATAAATAAATCTTTGTAATTTTAGAATCTATTTTTTTTTATTAAATCTCTGAAAATTGGCCGCACTGCGAATGCCATGGCCAATGGTAAATTTCCTAAGTACCTGTTTTGAGATCAATAAAAACTTGTGATACATCGGGATCGCCAGACTATTTACTACCAATACCACAACCGTGATCATACCAGGATGGTGACTTCATACATCAATATGGTACTGTCACGCATCATCATTTTTGTAGTGTGTGTTATTATTACACAAATGCTATTTCTCTTAAACAACTGACTAAAAGTTGTTGAATGTGCCTATTATTGAAAAAATCTTAAGAAGATTTACAAATAAATGGTGATTGTAAGCAAACTTCTCTTAGTTCAAACGGAATTTAGTGCCAGATCGAACAATACTGATTCTCATCCCTGTGATTTGTTAATTTGTTGAGTATTTTCAAAGCCTAATTTATACACTTTTTCATTGAAAATAATGTTAAAATGCATTTAATAAAACTAATCGAAAATAAGTATGTTCAATTACATTTTGTTCTGGTTAATGAAATAAGGCTATTGAGAAATTCAAATAGCGCGTGCATCGTCTGATTGACAAAATTAAAGAGAAATTAAATTTATTTATACTTTTTAACTAGAAAAGAATTTTGACAGATCAATTAGTTACATACAATACATACAATAATATGCAACGGTATACAACAAACGCCTTAATATATGCAATTTCGGGATCAAGTGTGTCCAAACTGTGGGGGATCAAGTGTGTCCATGTTGAGTATTTATCTTGTTTTGTTTTTTGTATTCAATGGAAAATAAGCAATAGTAAATTGAATGAATTTATTCAATTCTACAATAATAAAACTTTGTCCAGTAAAAATTTGGTACGTTTTGGTTGGTCATATTCAAAGTTATTAAACTTTTCTCTTTTGAAGAAAAAAAGGATTGAGAATGCTCAAATAATAAAACCTCTCTAAAACCCATATACGTAAAGTAACTAATATCAAATGTTACTCAGATTCAATAATCTATCTAACGGATCCGTTTGCACATATCACTGGTATAAACATGTCATAAGTTTTCGAAAAAACAGGGGGGGATCATGTGTCCCCGGGGATCATGTGTGTCCAGTTTCCCCTACTGATTGAATTCTTTAAGGAAAATCCGGATTACCTTCTATGGTTGAATCATGTTGATCACAATAGCTGTATGAGATAACAGCGCCTCTAGCGTTCTAATACTTCTGCTTCTACTTGCTAAACTTAACCCTTAAAGGCGCAAGGCGATTTTTTAGAAATCGTCGGAAATATTTTTAACGTAAATAACCATTGAAATTATTAACATTAAACGTATTTTCGGTTTGTTGTTTTAAAACAACATTGCGCATTTAAGGGTTAAATATAAGAAAAGAAGCCGACCAAAGTTTCAAAGTTTCCATACCAAAGTTTCATTAATAAAAAATGCACCAAACGATTGATTATAAATTTGTTCGCAGTTACAAATTTGTCTTAATTCTTTTACATCTGCCACTGGAACATTACGTTTCTAAGCTAAATTAACATTTTTGTACTCGTATATCATGAGGCTAACACGGTAATACTTTTATGCCCAGGGAAGTCGATAAATTTCTTAACCCGAAACTTTACTTACCGGGAGTCGAACCCAGTCGAACATTCAGCATGGTCTTGCCTTGTAGCCGCGCATCTTACCGCACGGCTAAAAAAGGCCATATTTGTCCTAATATTTTGATGCATTTTTTTTTGTATTTTTCCTCAACGAGATGCCAGGTCCGTTTGCCAAATTGATCTACATATAATATGCGTGCTATTAACATGATTTAGAAACAGCAAATTCCCAGGTGATATCGTTCAGTTTTATTAAAGCTGCAGCATGCAAAAACAACGTTGTTTGTCCAACAAAATTGGTTTGCTTCTCTTATTGCATAATATTATTTCTTTTACTTATAGTACGGTAGGCAGCGATTTCGCGAACTGCGTCAGTGCATGCAAAATGACGAAGACGAGAATCCAGGAAATACATTAACACCTGATTCACAGGTATGATATTAAAGCAGAACTAGAACTAACATGATGGAGCCTAATGCTTATAATTACATTGCTTATTCATCTTTGGTTCTGGGTTTATCAACCCCCTCCCCCTCCCTCCTTAGTATGTTTTGTTTGTGCCTATTTTCACAAATTATTTGTTCAGTATAAAGCGTTAGAAAATAACATACTTCCCTCCCTCATAAGTTCTTGTGCAAATAATGTACATCCCATAGCAATGTCTTTTCTAATCATACAATCTATTTTTATCAGTCTAACTATCCTATTCTAAAGCAGAATCGTATGTAACTTCATATTCAAGGTAGCTCGTTTTTAGTCTTCCCCGCAGCCGACGTCCTCTTCCAGGTTCTCTGCTAAGCATCGCTTTTGCTGGTCCCTCCTACAGGATACGACTATTTTATCATCCTGCCGGTGTTTGCATTTTTGTACACATTGTCTAACTCGTGATTCATGCGTCTGCGCCATTTATCACTTTCGACTTTGCGCAGAGTATTGTTCTTCTAGAAAAAAAGTTAGGCTAAAAAACTGGTTTTAGGGATCTTCTACAGAAAACGGTACTTATCTCGTACTATATAAGCCATAGGTATGCGTGTATTTGTCAAAGTGGCTTGAAATACCATCCGCTCCAACTTTCCTGAAGACACTAGGCTCATATCAGGTTTCGATGGATAAGCAAAATTTTTATCTCACTTTTAGGTGGATTAACCATTTCACAGATTTTCACAAAAGGAGCTTTTCGCTGCCCCTATTCGCCTAAGCGTCCCATGTCAGTTTTCTTCAACTGGAGAAATATGCCGTTGAAATTCTAATAAATCGATAAAACCAGCAATCTTTTTGAAAATTTGGAACAATATTCTTCATCTGTATGGGGAGTGAGTGCTAGTAATGGACCCCGTGCGTATAATGGACCCCCTGAACAAAAAGTTAAAGCCTGGAATCAACGATTTCCAGCAAATTTGCATTGGATAAAGTTGCTTCACATATCGGGGAAGTTGTTCCATGCAATTGTTTTGGCTTGGGATACTGAAATTAAGTTATATTAACTAATTTGTAAAAGTAAATACGTTAGAGGGACATTACTAGCACACAAGGGGGGTCCATAATAGGCAACAGGAACATGTGGAAATGGAACATGTAAATCAAATGGGGGGGACCATAATACGTATGTAAACAAACTCTATGTTGCGTATTATGGTCCCGGGGGTGGCCATAATAGGCAATCTGGCTACATTATTTTAAAATACTTATTTTAGTAGTAAAAATGAATGTTTTATGTACGAAACGCATTGCTGATAACTGTTACTTGTCATCTGGTGCTACAGAATGGCAATATGTCATGAGTCTGACTCTAGCGAAGCGATTGAAGTAAATTTCCGTCCTTAAGGGGTTCATTACTAGCACTCACTCCCTACATTGCTATGGAACTATTAAATGGACCATAATTACATTGATGTTTTGTGCGAAGTGTATCAAAATGTGGAATGTGACTGTTATGCGAATAAATAGCAAGATGGGACAACACAAGTGGGTTTGATTTTCAAATTTCTAAGACAAAACCCATTATTTTATCAGTTTTTCTTAAAGATGAGTTCATTTTAAGCTTATTTCTGAAAGAAAATCAAAATCGTCAAAAATCGATGTTGGACTCTTATGCGAATCGCGGCAGTTCATATCTAACGTCTTCTCCAAACAAAATACAGCGAAAAAATCAACAGAAACGATGCTATTAAAAAGCGCATGAAAACGGCAAAAAGCAACACTGTGCACTGGGTCTTCCACGAAAGGCTGAAACACATAAGGCTGAAAACTCCTAAGGCTGAACACGAAAAAGTAAAAAATCTCACATAAGGCTGAAATAACAAAAGGCTGAAACTCGAGAGGCTATAAAATCGTGAAATAGTAATTTGTGCAATAAGTTGCAAAAAGATGATGAAAGACGAGGCTTGCCGAGTTGGATAAATACTACGAGTGCTGAAAAAATCAAGTTTTGCAACGAGCTGCACACGCTTTTTTTTGCAATAACGAGAAATGAACTTTAATATGACAAATCTGTACCAAACTTATTCTTGTACTTGTCTAATTCCTTCCAGAATTTACTCCACATGATCATTCTTGCCAATAAATTATGTTTTTAACTATGTTTTTTACTATTTGAACACTTACCCAAGCTAATTCAGCAAATTTTAGTCATGTAACTACTGTTCTGATGTTGGTTTTTCATTATAGCACCCAAATGAGTGTTATAATGAATATTATGCAACCCATTTGAGTTGCATAATGTTCATTAAAGCACCCATTTCGTTGGTATGGAAAAGTTGGTATGGTTTTTGATTCTTGCCAAAATTACCTTCATTTTTTTATTTTTTATTCTTTATTCTCTCTTCTTCCTTCTTCTTTGTCCTTCTTTCTTCCTTCTCCATTTTTTCTTCTTCTTTTTTATTCCATTTTTCTTCCTTTTTTTCTTTCTTCTTCAACCCTTTCTAGTTCCTTCTTCTTGTTTCCTTGCTCCTTCTGCCTTCCTTGTTCCTTCTTTCTTCTTACCACTTCTTTTTTTCTGGATTCTTCTTCCCTAATTTTTCTTTATTCTTCTTTTTCCTTCTTCATTCTTTACTTTTGCTTTCCTATTTCTTCCTTCTTCCTTTTCCTTGTTTTTTCTTCTTTCTTCCTTCTTTCATTTCCTTGTTTTTACTTCCTTTCTGTATTCTTTTCTCTACCTTCTTCCTTTTCCTAGTTTCTTCTTCCTTTTTCCTTATTCCTTTTTTTCTATTCTTTCTTCATTGTACCTTCTTTCTTCCTACTTTCTTCCTTCTTTCAACCCTTTTTAATTTTCTTTCTCTCATCCTTTCTTCTTCTTTCTCTTCTTCCTCCTTCCTTGTCCCTTGTTTCTTTATCTTTCTTTCTTCCTTAGTCCTGTTATTTTCTTCCTTCATTTTCCTTCCTTTTCCCCTTTTTCCTTCTTCTATCTTCCTTCTTCATTTTTCCATCTTTATTCTTCCTTCTTCTCTCTTCTTTCTTCCTTGTTTCTTCTTGCTTCATCATTATTCCTTCTTCCATCTTTTTCTTACTTTTTCCTTCTTCTATGTTTTTGCCTTTCTCATACAACAAAGTTGTAACGAAAGGCTATCATTTCACTCCAAAATCGAACTTTTTATAGAAGTCTCGGAGACCCATGATGTTATATACCAATCGACTCAGCTCGTCGAACTGAACAAATGTCTGGCTGTCCGTGTGTATATGTGTGCGTTTATGTGTGTGTGTATTAGGATGTCTCAAATTAGTATGGGAAAAGCTTTTTTAAATTTTTTTGATGGGCCGATGTTTTTGCATATAAAGTTACAACGAGTTTAGCACCGCCCAAATGTTGACCGATTTGACTGAAATTTGGTCCAGAGCATCAGGGCATCATCAGAACCGAATAAGAGGGCGGCCCATCAAAAAATTTGAATAAGTGTTTTTTGAGCCACCCTATTGTGCATGCACACGAAAACCGAAACACATTAGCCACTTTTTCATATAGTAATTCTTAACCGATTTTCTCGCAACAAATTGCATTCGACAGGGGACAAGCTCTTGTTGATCCCTATGAAATTGATAACGATCGACCATTGCGTTTAAAAGTTATTAACAAAATGGAATCGAACTATATTAGCGCCATATAAGGTTGGTGTCTTGGCTAAATGCGAGAAAGGCAGTATTACCACTCGGTGAATTAAGTTGGGTTTTCTTCAATCTTTCATTTTTTTTTCTTTCCTTCTTCCGTCTTCTTTCTCCCTTCTTCCATCATCTTTTTTCATTTTTCTGTGTTTCTTCTTGCTTCATCATTATTCCTTTTTCCATCTTTATCTTCTTTCTTCAATCTTTCATCTTTTTTCCCTTCTCCCTTCTTCCGTCTTATTTCTTCCTTCCATCTTCTTTCTTCCTTTTTTCCTTCTTCCTTGTTTCTTCTTGCTTCATCATTATTCCTTCTTCCATCTGTATCTTACTTTTTCCTTCTTACTTCTTCTATGTTCTTTCTTCAATCTTTCATTTTTTTCCTTCTCCCTTATTCCGTCTTCTTCCTTCTTCTTTTCTCCTTCCTTCTTCTCTGTCCAATTTTTATTCTTTATTTCTTTATTCTTTATTATTCACTAATTCTTCATTATTTATCTTTTATTCTTTATTCTTTATTCTTTATTCTTTATTCTTTATTCTTTATTCTTTATTCTTTATTCTTTATTCTTTATTCTTTATTCTTTATTCTTTATTCTTTATTATTTATTCTTTATTCTTTATTCTTTATTCTTTATTCTTTATTCTTTATTCTTTATTCTTTATTCTTTATTCTTTATTCTTTATTCTTTATTCTTTATTCTTTATTCTTTATTCTTTATTCTTTATTCTTTATTCTTTATTCTTTATTTTTTTTTTTTTATTTTTTATTCTTTATTCTTTATTCTTTATTCTTTATTCTTGATTCTGTATTCTTTATTCTTTATTCTTTATTCTTTATTCTTTATTCTTTATTCTTTATTCTTTATTCTTTATTCTTTATTCTTTATTCTTTATTCTTGATTCTTTATTCTTTATTCTTTTGTGAGAATTTCCCCTCGTGCTGCGTCTGGTTGGAAAGTCACTGGACAGGCAAGCAGGGCTATTGTATATAGTATTCTTTATTCTTTATTCCTTATTCTTTATTTTTTACTCCGTATTCCTTATTCCTTATTCTTTATTGTTTATTTTTATTCTTTATTACTTATTCTTTATTCTTTATTCATTATTCGCTATCTAACCACTCAACATAGTAGGTACAACATATCGTATGATTGGGATTCATTTCATCGCATCAATTTCAGACTTGTGATACTTTCAGCTTTTTGAGACTCTCATCCTTTCGGGATTTCAGCCTTTTGAGTTCAGCCTTATGAGTATTCAGCCTTATTTGTTTCAGCATTTCGTAGAACACTCGCATTGGGCCATTGCCGCCTCGCTGCTTAGTGTTCATTCAGCATTTCCACAGTTATTACCCGCGAGGTTTATAAACTGAGTTACCATTTTTGCAATCGTATATCATGAGCTTTACACGATGATACTACTATGCCCAGAGAAGTCGAGACAGTTTCCAAATCCAAAAATGCCTATACCGGTACCGGGAATCGAACCCAGCCACCCTCAGCATGGTCTTGCTTTATAGTTGCGCATCTTACCGCTAGGCTAAGGAGGGCCCGTACAGTATTAAACTCAGTATTTTTCACTCAACCACACGCCTTTTTTACCTTGGGGCTAAGATCATTATCGCATGTTCACTGACAGTTGACAGAATTTATGATCAGTCCTATTCTTTCAGCCTTTCGTTTGAAAGGCAAGAAGGTTTTTTCACTACTCTGCGATCTACACCAATGATGTTGATGTCATCCGCAAAGCCAAAGAGCATGTAAAAGACTTGTTGATGATGGTTCCGTTTCTTTTCACACCACATATTCAGAATGTGGGCTTTGTGGCCGTGCGTTTAGCGACGTCAATCGTCTAGACGCATGTGCTGTGGAGTGTGGGTTCGATTCCCGCTCCGGTAAGGAGAAAACTTTTCGTAAAGCGAAAAGTTCTCCACTGGTCGATTGGGTGTTGTGTGAATGGTCCTGTCCGTTGTCTCATGCTAAATGTTAAATGTTCAATCTGTGCGACCTTTGGTCGAAGATATTATTTCTTTAAGAATACAATTCTTGAATCCTTTCCAAATGGTTAGGGTCCCCAGGTCCGCTTCAACGCCTGCAGCCATCGTGTTCTTGTTCGGCTCTCCACGAATGTTCCCAATAAATACAATACAACATGAAGAAGGCAAAAATGTTTGATCAGTGGAATTAATCTAATCAGTGGAATATAAACTAATAATGCCATGCAACTAGTTTCCTTCTGTTGCTATGCTTTTTGAAGCTTTTTGTTTGAAATTTAATTATGAGGCCAACATGCTGAAATTATATGCCAAAGCCATCTGTTTATGAACACACGCACACATTGAGTGTTTTCCGCTGATACAGACCATGCTTTACTAGCGTATATGCAGCACAGTTCTAACGTTGGAATGGAACATTTGATTTTTTGTACATTGATCAGAATCTAAATGTTTGTCTAATTCTGCCACAAAGCCAACTGAAATGCAGCAGCTATGAAATTACGTTTATTTTGTCGCTTGCTCGCGCTCCCATTCTTTTGTGCGATTTGTGTTCCATGAATATATTTTGTTAATTTATGCGTGTTTCTTTCACATGGCTTTTCTCGTTTAGTTTCAAGTAGACATCTAATTTAGTTATATTACGTTAATCTGTTAGGGTGCCCCAACAGTATTCTGGAATGTATACATTAGAATTGCTATTGCTAAAATATAGTTGACTGAAGAAATAGTTTCTTTTACTACAATTATTTAGATAGTTTATTTCTAAAACCTATTGTATTTGTTCTCTTTGTTTCCATTTCCCAGTGCTTTTTTTGACTCAACCTATACAGCAGCCACAGTGTGCTCAAATAAATTTATGCAACTTTTGCCTCTGTCATTTGCAGAACAGTTCAGTAGAAGGTCTTTACACGTCATCACGCACCACCCACCCTTTCAGAGTGATCGAGGGCGATGCACTGAGCATACAGAGTATGACTTCGTTAGGTCGGGTCGGGCGTATCCTTGCCGGGAGCGCCAGCGTAGATGCAAGTGGTGCGTATGTGATCACCTGATTTGCCTAACTGATTGCAATAATCCTGTATGTTAATTTCAGCCCTGAGTGTCGGCAAGGACTCGATGTATCTCGTTTCCACATCATCAGCCCCGCAATCATTGATAGCCGTACCTTCATCTTCTTCGCGGGATACACAGCTTAGTGGAAGTTCGTCTATTCATTCTAGTAGTGGGGGTGGTGAATTAGGTGCTATTAGTAATGCTGGAAGCACCATAATAGATAAATATGATGTCAATGATGACTTAATACACCATCGACGAGAGAATGCTTCTCCGAGTGGCAACGATAACGAATATCGAATGAACATGAATTTTCCTCTACAAGGTAGGTTTTTCCTGGAATATCAGTAAATAAAAACAAGGATGTTATCGATCATTTAGTAATTTGCGTTCGATCATTTAGTAGTTTGTCGATAACTCATTCCAGAAGCTGAATTTCAAAATGTGTTGTATGGTGGACTTCTAGTGCGAAGGTTTTTCTACAACTCTGCCTAATAGTTCGTTGTCTGAATTCCACTAATAACGGAGTTATAGCTATAGTTTCAATAACGTAGACTAAATGATAACAAAATTCCAATCATTTAGTTAAAGCTACTACAACTAGCGCTATAACTCCGTTATTAGTTGAATTCTAACAACAAATCATTAGGCAAAGTTGTAGATAAATCTTCACACTAGAAGCCCACCATACAACACATTTTGAAATTAAGCTTCTGGAATGAGTTATTGACAAACTACTAAATGATCGAACGCAAATTACTAAATGATCGATAATATCCTTGAATAAATATAATAATACCCGTGTCGGGGGTGACAATGGGTGAAATGGGGGAGAGAATGGGTCACTGTTTGAACTACTTAGAATGCTTGTAAAATAGCTTGACACACCTTCTCTGATAGAAACAAATTGCCAAACATTTCAATAGGTATACCGGATGGCAGTGTTGACCTACACTTTTTTCCCGCCAGCGTATTTTTAGTGCGTGCATTCATGTTGCTCTGACATGCGTTTTTTGCAGATTCTATTTTACTTACTTATTTATCCTGTACACCTCCGGTGGTGCAAAGGGCCGACTTGAAAGTTCTCCATCCTGAGCGATGTCCAGCTATCGTTTTAACCTGTTGCCAGGTTAGATTTCGGTCGACTTCTTTTATTTCATTATTGAGGCTTCGCCGCCATGAGCCTCTGGGTCTGCCTCTGCTGCGATGTCCCGCTGGGTTCCAGTCTAATGCTTGTTTACAGCTTTCGTTCCCGCCCCTACGTAGAGTGTGGCCGACCCAGCCCCACTTCCGATCCCGAATTTCTGGAAAATTCTTTGTTAGAGCAAAAGTGAACGATATTAGGCATGCAGAGCACCGCTGGTGTTAGTTTTTGATTATGAGCTTTCTTGGGTACGCGCGCCGAGTTGGAAAGCTCGCAAGACACAGTAGAGGGAGGATGTACAATGGGAACGTAAAGCATGTCTCAACAGGAAACAGTTCAGTAGAAGACTATCGAGTGCGGGAGTTGCCGATCGCGGTACAAGCAGCAGCGCCATAGCTGCAAGCTCCCTTCTGAACTTTTGATGGAGCACCGGAGAATTGGTACAGTTGGCGAAATACTCAAACGAGACACCTACAATGAAGATTTTGCATTTGAGCAATTCTCTGATGTCATGCGAGAGAAAATATCGACCAAGAAATCGTCAACAACAATGACTACGAGAAGGCTTGGAAGATCCTTGAAAATGCGTACGAAGATAAATAGCTGATATGTACTGGATACACACGTCGATGTTATTCTTGATTGCGGAAGGATTAGCAAGGACAACCGAGGAAAGTCGACTCCCGAGCAAAGCTTGAAAGCAAATCGTTATTCAATTTTGTTGTTGTCGCCTAATTTTGATAACTCAGGATGATATCCTTTTGGTCGTTTTAACGGTTTAAATAAAAAAAATGTATAGCAGAAAAATCTTACTGTGACATCAAACTGCAAACTATTTCTGCTGTCGATGAGAGCAAAACCAAAACTGATTTTGATGTTGGTTTTGGATAACGAAGTAAGTAATCAGTAATATCAGTTCATATAATTTAGAAATCAACAGCAACTTGATATCAAAATAAGTTATCAATAATGAATATCATTCAATTTGATGTTGATATCAAAATATGTTTTCTTTTTGCTCTCATTATTATGTCAGGCTTTGCTCGGGCTTGGCAACTGGTTGAAACATGTTCAAAGCATGTCGACTTGATAAGGGAACTTGATAAGCTTGATAAGGGAACACAAGAGAAGTAGGAGTTGAAGGTAACTAGAGGAGAGGTATCTGATTTCAAATCTTTTTTGTAGATCCTGCGTGAACAAGTACGCGTTCTGCAACGTACAAACCGCTCGCAGCAGCAACAGGTACTTACAGCAGTCACTGGTCCCAGGGAAACAACGTATTGTGGTAGCTGGTAACAATCAGCACAGCCATCTAAATCAAATGCTAAACAAAAACAAAAGGGCTAGGCCCTTTGAATGAAGCCTTCTGGGCCTGTTGTAAGAAGTTTCTGAATCTCTTGAAATTAGGCTTCCGCACCTTTTGACAAGAGGCTTCCGAGCCTCTTAAATGGTGACTTTCGAGCTACTTAAAAGGAGTCTTACTTTGTATCATGAAAGGACGCTGCTGAGCCTCTGGAAAGAAGAATTTCGAGTTTCTTGAAGGGAGGCTTCCGTTTCACTTGAAAGTAGGTTTTCGAGCCTCTTTAAAGGAGCCTTCCGAGCATTTTGCAAGTAGGCTTCCTTTTACAAGGTGGTTGAGCCTCCTGAAAGGAGTTTCTGGATCTCTTAAAGGTAGGCTTCCGCACCTCTTGTTAAAATGCTTCTGAGCGTCTTGTAGAGAGGCTTTCGAGCCTCTCGAATGGCGGCTTTCGAGTCACTTAAAAGGAGGCTTCTTTGCAACTTGAAAGGATGCTTCTGAGCCTCTAGAAAGTATGCTTCTAAACCTCTTGAACGAAGAATTCCGAGCTTCTTGAAGGGAGGCTTCCGATTCACTTGAAAGTAAGCTTTCGAGCCTCAAGGAGCCTTCCGGGCTTTTTGAAAGAAGACTTCCGGCCCTTTTAAAAGGAAGCTTCCGAACCTCTTGAAATGAGCTTTCTGAGCCTTTTGAAAATAACCTTCCGAGCCTCTTGAAAGAAGGCTTTTTGTAACAAGGCTTCCGACTCTCTTGAAAGAGCCTTCCGAGCTTTTTAAAATAAGGCTTCCAACCAGTGTTGTAAAATGTCATTTGCATTCGTTTGTATAATTTTCCCAGAACTTTTTTCAGAAGGTAGCTATCAATTCATGTTGTATGACGAACTTATAGCGGTTAAATGTGCCTACAACTTTGTCTAACGAGACTTTGCTGTAAATATGTAATCTGGGGCGTGGGAGGCAAAATGTCATTCAAATGACATTATGTCAAATGACACGTGACATTTTGGAGAGTTTTCACTCTCCAGCCTTTGATGTTATACTTAGAGCAATGTACCCTTGGACAAAAATATAACCCTACTCAAGCGTTATGAGTACATTCAAAATTATGGAAGAAATTTTGCTTCTAAAGAAAGTTATGAACAAATTAGTCAAATGACATGCAGATGACATTTTACAAGCCTGCTTCCAACCCTCTTAAAACGAGGCTTCCGGGTCTCTTGGAAGGAGACTTCCAAGCATCTTGAAAGGAGGCTTCCGAGCCTCTTGAAAGTTGGCTTCCGAGCATCTTGAAAGGAGCTTTCCAAGCCTTTTGAAAAGAAACTTGCAAGCCTTTTGAAAGAAGGCTTCCGAGCTTTTTGTAAGAAGGCTTCCGACTTTCTTGAAAGGAGCCTTCCGAGCTTTTTAAAAGAAGGCTTCCAACACTCTGAAAACAAGGCTTCCGGGTCTCTTGGAAGGAGACTTTCAAGCCCCTGGAAAGGAGGCTTCCGAGCATCTTGAAAGAAGGCTTCCGAGCCTCTTGAAAGTAGGCTTCCGAGCCTCTTGAAAGGAGCTTTCCGAGCCTTTTGAAAAGAACCTTCCGAGCCTCTTGAAAGAAGGCTTCCGAGCTTTTTGTAAGAAGGCTTCCGACTTTCTTGAAAGGAGCCTTCCGAGCTTTTTAAAATAAGGCTTCCGACCCTCTTAAAACGAGGCTTCCGGGCCTCTTGGAAGGAGACTTGCAAGCCTCTTGAGAGGAGGCTTCCGAACCTTTTGAAAGAAAGCTTCGGCAACATCTTGAAAGGCGGCCTTAGAGCTGCTTTGAAGACGGTCTTCGAGAAGCGTAGAAGGATGCTTCTAATCCAGCGAAGGTACCCCCAGGGGTACATGTACCCCAGGTTGAGAACCGCTGATCTAAATCGATCATCCAAACGGCTAGGGACATTTGTCCGTGTTGTCAAGGCGAGCACGTCATCTACAAGTGCAGCCGGTTCCAGAACAGGGATGTTCATGAATGCAAGTTTGTTACTGCAAAGTTGGGCTTATGTTAATAATTCTTTGCATTGGTCAGTGAATGTCAGTCTGACCAAGGGTGTTGGTCGCCAGCAACATAGTCTATTGAATTCTATATATGAAGCGAGTTCCTCGACGTGCCAATCAGCGGTCTCAAGGACATCCAAACGAAAGTAAAACATCTTTTATCAACAATGATCCTTTCTCGAATCAACTCGTACGCAACGAACGAGTTAGATTTTTGGGTTGAGCCGAGCATAACATCGAGTATTCCAGTACCTAGTGGAAATCAACACAAACTCCTGGAAATTGCCAACCATTCAGTCCCTCACTCTGTGGGGTATTACTTGTAGTTTGTAATACCCCCAGCTCCCAATCGCTTGCACTACTTGTGCACCACACTCCTGACATTCAGTCACTCGCTTTGTAGGGTCAGACATAGTGCACAGCCTTATGTGCCGACACCTTCCTAAAACAATTTTAAATACTGATGACAGTGAGATATTGTAAAAACAAGGCCGAACATGCTTTTAAGTATACTCTCACAAAATCAATCAATCAATATTTTTCTCTTTCTTTCAACTGGGCTTTGAATTAAATTCCCCTTTTCCAAAATATTCATTACCCCTTCGGATCGGCTCTTCTTTTTCCGAACCACTCAGACCCCAATATCAATATTTCCTTTCAAGTTTATATTGGTAAGAACAAAATAATGTTCTCTCTGTTTTTCATACTGGGCAACAAATCCCTTTAGATCAATACACCTGTATACGTGTATGTAGCTTCAATGAAGACTCTTATTGTCTCTATCATATTGGCTAAGTTATTATTCCGCGTTCCTCACTCAAACAAATTCTTTCCTTAGACGATGCCCACCAGTGCGTAAATAAAGCCAAACTAGCAACCTCTATCATGCCGCGAGCGCGCACCGGTCGTTGGTAAACGGGTTTGGGAAATGTAAACGCAACCTTCGGTGAATAGCGAGTTGGCAAATTTGGCGACCCGCTCCAACCGTTGCCAAACCATCACACGGAAATATAAAGTAACCCATAAATAAAAAATCTGCCGTCTGCTGAAAAAATGTTCGGGTATTAATCATCAAAACCATTGTGATGGAGGTCAGTTTAGTTTGGATTTCAACTGATTGGCGGCGCTAGCGCATATGAAATAACCTGATAGGTTAGATATCTCGAAATCTGGAATTTTTAGAATATTGGCGTCTTCTACAAAGTTGTTCGGGTGGTCAAAACCATCATGACGAAAACAAGTTTAATTTGAAATACAACCGCTAGGCGGCGCTAGTGAATTGGAAATAACCTAAAAGTTTAGATATTTCGATAGTTGAAATCTTAAGAATATTGCCGTCTTCTACAAAATTGTTCGGATGATTAAAACCATCATGACGAAAGCAAGTTTAGTTAATAATACAACCGCTTGGCGGCGCTAGTGTATTGGAAATAACCTGATAGGTCAGGTATCTCAAAATATGTAATTTTTAGAATATTGCCGCCTTCTACAAAGTTGTTCGGGTGGTCAAAACCATTATGACCAACGCAGGTTTAGATTAAGATATAACCGCTTGGTGTATAAGAAATAACCTGCTAGGTTAGATATTTCGAAAACTGATTTTTTTTAATATTGCCGTATTCCACAAAGTTGTTCGGATGGTGAAAACCGTCATGATGCTAGCAAGTTTAGTTTTAAACACAATCGCTTAGCGGCGCTAGTGTATAAAAAATAAATTGATAGGTTAAATATCTCAAAATCTGGAATTTTCAGAATATTGCCGTATTCTACCAAGTAACTTGCCATAAGACGAGTTCGTACAATTCCATTTAATTCCACCACTTGGTTGTACCTTTGACAGATACTACAGTAAGACCATCTTCAGTGTCTCGTACTTGACTCGATTCGACTCAACTCGAGCGCCAACGAGTATTGCGGTTTCAAACTAAACTTCTGGTTTTGACTCCCCTTTTAAATCTTACATAATAACCAACCTAACAGATAATTCGGATAACTTTGTAGAAGATGGCCACTTTCTAACTCTAACGGATTTAGAAATATTTAACCTAACATGTTATTTCTCATATACTAGCGCCGCTATGCGTATGAATTCCAAACTAAACTAGTCTCCATCATAAATATTATGGTTAAACGAACAACGTTGTAGAAGACAAAATCTTTCTAAGTCTTATAGATCTCGAGATATCCACCTCACTAAATTATTGCATATAAGCTAGCGCCACCTAGCAGATGTGTGTCTAGCTAATCTGATAATCACAAAATGTATTAGACGATCCCCACCAGTGCGTAAATAAAGCCAAAATAGCAACCTCTATCATGATGCGAACTCGCACCGGCCGTTAGTAAACGGGTTTGGGAAATGTAAACGCAACCTTCGGTGAATAGCGAGTTGGTAAATTTGGCGACCCGCTCCAACCGTTGCCAAACCATCACACGGAAATATAGAGTAACGCATAAATAAAAAATGTGCCGCCTTCTGAAAAATTGTTCGGTTATTCATCATCAAAACCATTGTGATGGAGGTCAGTTTAGTTTGGATTTCAACTGATTGGCGGCGCTAGTGCATATGAAATAACCTGATAGGTTAGATATCTCGAAATCTGGAATTTTTAGAATATTGGCGTCTTCTACAAAGTTGTTCGGGTGGTCAAAACCATTATGACCAACGCAGGTTTAGATTAAGATATAACCGCTTGGTGGCGCTAGTGTATAAGAAATAACCTGCTAGGTTAGATATTTCGGAAAACTGAAATTTTTAGAATATTGCCGTATTCCACAAAGTTGTTCGGGTGGTGAAAACCGTCATGATACAAGCATGTTTAGTTTCAAACACAATCGCTTAGCTAGTATATAAGAAATAAACTGATAGGTTGAATATCTCAAAATCTGGAATTTTCAGAATATTGCCGTATTCTACAAAGTTACTTGCCATAAGACGAGTTCGTACAATTCCATTTAATTCCACCACTTGGTTGTACCTTTGACAGATACTTATTTTGACTTCAGTGTCTCGTACTGAACTCGATTCGACTCAACTCGAGCGCCAACGAGTATTGCGGTTTCAAACTAAACTTCTGGTTTCGACTACCCTTTTAAATCTTACATAATAACCAACCTAACAGATAATTCGGATAACTTTGTAGAAGATGGCCACTTTCTAACTCTAACGGATTTAAAAATATTTAACCTAACAGGTTATTTCTCATACACTAGCGCCGCCATGCGTATGAATTCCAAACTAAATTAGTCTCCATCATAAATGTTATGGCTACCCGAACAACTTTGTAGAAGACAAAAACTTTCTACGTCTTATAGATCTCGAGATATCCACCTCACTAAATTATTGCATATAAGCTAGCGCCACCTAGCAGATGTGTATCTAGCTAATCGGATAATCACAAAATGCATTACGCACATATTTATACTACAAAAGTTGGAGCGCGTTCTGAAAGATTTGAAAATAAATAATATTTTTTTCCTGATTTTATTTATTTCCGTGTTTGCCTCAATAGCAACCGGATATTCACCACCGGTGCGAAGCATGATTGCGCTTCAACAACCTTGATAGAAACAACCGGTGCGAGAACAAGTCCATAAATAAAATATGAATATACTAGACACTAATTTGCCTATACTAGACACTAATTTGGATACACATCGGTGGGGATCGTCTTACGCACATATTTATATTACAAAAGTTGGAGCGCGTTCTGAAATATCTGAAAATAAATAATATTTTTTTCCTGATTTTATTTATTTCCGTGTTTGCCTCAATAGCAACAAACATAGACATGATAGAAACAACCGGTGCGAGAACAAGTGCATAAATAAAATATGAACGCATTTCGTTCCTATACTAGACACTCATTTGGATACACATTGGTGGGGATCGTCTTAGTGTCCTATACATATGCGCCAATGCATCATCATCAATGACGATCGCGGCTATGTACCGCTATATCGTGCACTGTCCAATATGTGAGCACGTTTGAACATGTCAATCCATCGCGCTCCAGTTAAGTAAATCTGACTAGGCTGTTTTTGACGGTTTCGCCAAACCGTCAAAAACAGCCTAGTTAAGGGTATGCGATATCTCACATAACTTTTAAATTGATGAAAAGTAAATTATCCCAACAATTCCTATATGCAAAATTTTTAATTTATATTGATTGCTTAAATTACTTTGTGTTGAGTAATTGAAAATATTCGGCCTTGTCCAAAGGACCAGGTGAAGATGGCCTCTCACCATTATTCATCAAAGAATGCTCCGATTCACTTGCTCTACCGGCTGCACTGCTTTTCAATCGCTCAATCGTAGAGAAAACCTTCCCTTCGACTTGGAAAAGATCTTCAATAACTCCCATTCATAAATCCGGAAATGTGCACGACGTTCAGAACTATAGGGGAATCTCTATTCTCAGCTGCCTCGCCAAAGTTTTCGAAAGTATGATGCTGGATTTTATTTACCCAGCAGTTCAACACATCATAGTACCGTACAACATGGATTTATTAAGAAACGATCGACTACTACGAATCTTATGAGTTATGTGTCTATGCTAATCGATAGTATAGAAAAGCGACAACAAATCGATTCTGTGTATGTGGACTTTTCGAAGGCTTTCGATCGAGTTCCTCATCAACTTGCGGTGGAGAAACTCAGAAGAATCGGCTTCCCTGACTGGTTAGCCACTTGGATCGCTTCATACCTCGACAACCGTTATGCATCTGTGAAACTCGGGACAGTCAGATCGGTTCCTTTCCGTATTACGTCCGGAGTGCCGCAAGGAAGCCACCTTGGGCCCCTACTTTTTGTGCTTTTTGTGAACGATTTATGCAGCGAATTAAAATCTTCAAAATTAATGTATGTCGACGACTTGAAAATATTTCGAGCCGTAACGTCGCTGGTGGATTGTTGCGCGTTGCAAGCCGATGTTGATAAGCTTTCGGACTGGTGTGACAGAAATGGAATGACGGCGAATGTAAACAAATGTAACATTATCACGTTCACACGTCTGCGCTCTCCAATAATTTTCGAATACACTATGCATGACCTAACTTTGAATCGAGTCTCGCTCGTCAAAGATCTAGGTGTTTCACTGGACAGTAAACTTCGTTTTAGTGAGCTCATCTCAACCACAACAGCTAAAGCTTTTGCCATATTGGGACTTATGAAGCGCAACACCCGAGATTTCAGCGATATTTACTGTCTCAGGACGTTGTATACATCGCTGGTTCGCAGTATTCTGGAGTATGGCGTAGTCGTATGGGCACCGTATCACGCAACGCAAATAGCTAGAATCGAACATGTTCAAAAAGCTTTCATCAGATTTGCGCTACGAAGGCTTCCCTGGCGTAATAGACGTGAGCTGCCTCCATATGAGCACCGCTGTGAACTCGTGAGTCTTCCTACATTGAGGAGTAGGAGAATGCTTCTTCAGAGGCTCTTCGTATTCGACCTTCTGCAGAACAACATCGACTGTCCTTATCTCTTGGCGAAACTCCGTTTTAATGCCCCCGAAAGAACAGTAAGGAGAGCAGACTTTTTCCGACGCCCTGCACACCGTACATTGTATGGGCAAAAAAAATCCGTTTGACGTTTGTTGTGAATGTTTTAATGTTATCAGTCATTTGTATGATTTTAATTTAAGTAAACGGATGTTCAAGTCGCGTATTAGTTCTTAAGTTTTTTAGTCTGTACGATGAACAACATAGTCGAAGACTGTAAATAAATAAATAAATAAACTTGTTTTTATAATATCTCACTGTCATCAGTATTTAAAATTGTTTTAGGAAGGTGTCGGCACATAAGGCTGTGCATATCATTCCATCCCATCGAGTTGAGCATATATAGTAGATTATGCTCAACTGTTTGCGCCGGAAAATCCGTGTAAATATATCGACCATTTCAATTCAACGGTCAAAAGTACAATGAATTATACTGTCAATAGTGATTTTATGCCACATTGACCCTTAATAACGTACTTGTCGTTCCATTACGTTGGGAAAGGTAATGAACGTTTTTCTGCGTACAATAATTGCCACTAATAAAATTGAAATATGATGCTCCGTATGTGAATCGCCGGGCGTTGGTCCCTCACCTGTGGCAATGTTTTTGCCCTCTTGTATGTATATTATTTCGTATGCACTATCGTTTATTTTAATTTGTTTTGGATCAGCTTATCGCAAGTAAATGGGTCAGCTGAGTCTGTCTCAAAGTTTTACGCTTTCTTCTATGTTTGGCTTAAAGACTCCTACCATTTTTTTTTTTTTTTTTTTTTTTTTTTTTTTTTTTTTTTTATTCAATTTCAATTTAATGGACCATAATACATGTGTTTAGCAGAGATATGTCTTACTTACAGCTGCTCTTTAATCATTTTCCAATGGAGAATTTGAGAGTTTCTGAGACAATCTATCTGATAGGGGAAAATTAATGACAAAAACCCTAGAAATCAATTTAACTTATAATTAACTACATACTAGATTATCACAGTTTTGTAATTTAGGGGAAAAGATTCACGATGTGCGGGTTAGTTGATACTTCACAGGAGCGCCGGAACTTGTTTGACATCGTCTGAACAAAGTCGATAATTGTTTCAGTTTCCGCTAGTTGGTGAAGATCGTGTGTCGGAAACCACGGATTCAAGTCGAAGATCATCTTTAACAGCTTGTTTTGCTTGACTTGCAGACGTCGTAGATGAGATAGCGCACAGTTTTGCCATACAGGACAACCGTATGTAAGGACTGGTCTGAAGACGCATTTGAAGAGCAGCAGTTTATTGGCTAGTTGAAGAGACGATCTTCGGTTGATCAGTGAGTACAAAGAACGCATCAGACCATTGACTTTGCTGATGCTTTTGATTAATGTGTTTGTCAAACAGCAGCTTTTGGTCCATCGTCAGTCCCAGATATCTGACCTTGTTCTTCCACGGAATATCAATTCCGTTGACTTAACCTCCAGATGTAGGGAGACGTGTTGGAGCCCTTGTTCGTGTGAAAATTGAGTTTTCAATGCGTTCGTTTTAATGCGCCACTTCTACTGGAACTCTTCAAGCTTATTCTGTGCATGTTGCAGTTTACAGATGATAATTTGAGGATCTTCATCCGAAGCTAGGAAAGCCGTGTCGTCCGCAAAAAAAGCATATACAACTCCGTCGACCTTAAGCGTATCACTTGTAAAAATGTTGTAGAGCGTGGGGCTCAGAACCGACCCTGTGGAACGCCATATGGGATGCCGTGAGATTCTGATCTACATCCATTGATTGACACTTGGAATGACCTTGCTGCTAAAAACGACTGAATAAGCTTTAGTATGTAAAGCGGAAAGTTAGACATTTGTAGCTTGAAAACAATTGTTTCTTGCCATACTGAGTCATATAAGCTTCTTCGATACCCAGCATTATCATGTCAGTAGATTTTTCATGTAGAAACCTTGCTTAACTAGTTTAGCTATTCGAGCTAGCTGGTGGTTTGTAGAATGACCAGCTTTGAAGCCAAACTGTTCCGTAGGAATCATGTCACACGTTTCTAGATGTCGATTCAGTCGGTTCAAGATGATTCTTCCAAAAACTTTACTAAGGCAACTTAACAAACTGATGGGACGATAGCTTGTAGGAGAGTAATATCTTTGTTTGGCTTTGGGATGGCCACTACGTTTACATATTTCCCCATACCAGGAAAATACATCAACCTGATGCAAGCGTTATAGACCTTTGTCAAGTACACCAGTCCTTTTCGAGGTATTCGCTTGAGCATGATGTTCCTTATCCCATCCTGACCTGGTGCCTTTTTGGTCTTAAGCCGATGGATAATACACTTTATCTCACTGGGTTTAGTGAGAGTAGATGGTTCATTGTTTAACTCGTTGAGTCTCGCAAGCTCCTCTATCGTTTGGTTCACTTCTTCCTCTGTTCTTGGATCACTCGGGAGCGTGTTGTTATGTGCTGAAGCAAAATTTTCAGCCAGCGTTTGAGCTTTCTCTTTATCAGAAACCCTGACTTGGTCTCCAATCCGCAAAGGAGGTTGGTATTTGATGCTACTGCGTAGGTTTTTACTAATTCTCCAGAACTTCTTGCTACCGTGAGACAAGTCACGAATAGTTTTTCCGAAATTCTCGTATTTGTGAGCAGCACATTGTTCTCGTATTTGTTGGGTGAGGACGTCAACGACTCTTTTGAGGAAAGGATCTTTGGAACGGTAGAATTGTCTCCGACGAACATTCCTGAGTCGGATCAGTAGCTTTGTTTGGTTAGGAAGTTCCCGTTTTTTCGGAAAGACAGTTGCATTCGGAACTGACTCAGCTTCAGCTGCCAACAGTGCTGCTGCGAAAACGTTAATAGCCTCGTCGATTTTTTCCGTGGTGTCCAAATTATTTAGCAGAACCGAAGAAAGATCAAGTCTTCCTTTGACAATGTTTGTAAAGCGGTACCAGTCAGCACGATGATAATTTTTATATTGGTGAACTTGAAGCTGGACTGGTCTTCCTGTATCAATGGCGAATACCACTGGAAAGTGGTCTGACGAGAGTTCCTCAACCGTACGTGGTACAGACATGTTAATCTGGTTGTTTGAAAGGACCAGGTCTAGAATGGAGCGACTTCTTCCGTTTGGAGAAACTCGAGTGTAACTACCTGGATGATGTATGAGGAAGTTCGAGTTTTCATATTCCTGAAAGAGTATTTCGCCAGCTTTATTTTTCCTCGAGCAATTCCAATGACGGTGTCTAGAGTTGAAATTTCCCACTACAAAGAAGGGTTCCGTAAATCTAGTAAGTTTACGGATATCACGTTTGAATCTGTTGAGGATCGTTCGGTTTGAAGAACCGGGGAAGTAAGCTGCAATAATGCGGACAGGATTTGGACCAATTCTTATTGTTATACTAATGGCCTCAACCGCGTTGGTGTCTAGCCCATCGTCAAGAGTGAATACAATTCCTTTGCGAATAAAGATAGCAACACCACCCCCGCAATTCGCAGCATCAGTTAAACGATCCAAGCGCACCAAGGAAAAGTTATTGTGGTACATGGAAATACTCGGGTTAAGCCACGTTTCGGTTACAACTGCTATATGAATGTTGTGTTTATCGATAAATTCGAAAAATTCAGCTTCTTTGTTTCGAATGGAACGACTGTTCCAGTTCATAACGTTGATGATGTTTGCATTATCCATTGAAAACGTACTTGAACATCAGCTCCGACAGAGCGAGAAATTGCGATGCCTTCGTTTTACACGATGCCAAATGAGTGAAAAGATCGTTTGCTAAACACAAGAACTCCGAAAGCGAAAACAGATTCAAATTTTCTGTTCTCTCGTTGTCAGCAACATGTCCCATTGATTCAACAACAGCAGAAACGCCACCAACAGCAGCAGCAGCAGCAACAGAAGAGACATTACCAACAGCAGCAGCAGCAACAGGAGCTCCCCTCGCAGCATCAGAGAAAGTCCTATTATGGGTCACGTATGAAGACCGAAATGATCGGTTCGTGGTTCCAAACACATTCGACGGAAAGTTGTTGTTGAGTTTTGAGCGCGATTTCCTTTCTTCACTCATTTTGATGTAGTTCTGCCTAGCAGGGCAGCCCTTGAAGTTTGCTGTGTGGTTTTGGCTGCAATTGGCACATCGGATTTGTGTTCTGGTGAATGAGTCATCGCCTTCCTCCCGTGATGGCAACAAGCAATCTCTTGTGAGGTGTAATTCCCCGCACTTAACGCATTTAGCTTCCAGGTTGCAGTTTCGCATTCCATGCCCAAATTGCTGGCAGCGAAAACACTGAACGGCATCCGTTGTTTTTCTTGTGAAGTAGCGCCAGTTCACAATGACGTTGAAAAGGGCACGCGTTTTCTGGAGGTCTTGCAGCTTTGTTGATCCCTTGGGAAAATGTAGAACATACAGAGCAACATCTCTGTTTTTCGTCGTATGCAGTATTCTAACCTCTGATGGAACAATGTTGTTGTTTTTCAGTTCAGTTATTACCTCCTGAAGCTCGAAAAGTGGGAGACCAGCAAGAACCACTCTTATTGGCGTTTCATCGCTAGTTCCATGTGTGTAGAACTTAACGTTTTTAACTTTGAGAACGGCAACAATCCGGTTGAACTCCGCTTTTTCCTTCACTTGAAGCCGAATCCCAGATTTGATTACTTTCTGGGTGTAAGTTTTAGAATTCACTTCCGTGGACGACATCAGTTGGTTGATTTGTGCTACTGACCAGTTATACACAAATATTGGTGGGCATCGTATTTTTGCTGCTGACGGCTGCCTGAGCTCGCTCTCTTGAGGTCCCTTGGAAATTGGTTCGTCGTGCATTAGTTCTTCATAGATGTTTCCAGTTGACACACAAGGATGAATTTCATACTGATCGTTTCCATTGGCAGTGGAATCATTCATAGAGCTACTACGATTGCGTTCATGGTGCTCATTTGGGACTAACAGTTGATTGCCAACCATTCCATGAATCTCAGTTTGAGATGAGGTTAGGCGTATTTTGTTCTTGTCGTAATTTTTCCGGATAACTATGGAGGACGGCCGGTTTGGACCATTTTTCGAATTAGCGACATTCGAGGAACTGCCCGGAGTGTGTTTCCCCAGGATTGCAGATTTTATTTGTTTTTGTTTGCGAAAAAACAATCAAAATTTCACCGCCGAATGGTAGACCGAACTAGCCGATTTGACGTTTGGCGAAAAAACTCAGACTCCTACGATAAGTACTACGATACTATCCCTACAATACTATCCCTTGATCTGATATGAGGAGTGATGAAGGATCTCAAGGCCGTTCAATAGCAAAACTTTCGTATCCTCTAAATCTGAGAGTTGCCAACCGAGCTATGGAACCGCTTCCAGCATGGCTAATTGTTTCACCCCCAGGCCATTCATCCCCTCGGCACGGGTCGCCTGACACCTTGGGATTCGAAGTTTGTCGTCCATATTGTCAGTTTCAGTGTTGTACCGAGCCTGTTGATATCCCATATTGTAAAATAATGTTTAACCCTTTCCTTCCCATGGTAGCTGTAGAGCTCCATCAAATTTTGCACCTTCCAACATTCATCGATTTATTTCAACAACAAAAAGCAGTATTTGGCACAACTTTATGGTTTCATTAGACTGCAAATATAATCAATTTTGAGTAAAAATAGTGAAACTATTGAAAACAATCAAGTAACTATTGATTTACAATCAAAAACTTTTTTTTCGTTTTCCACTAATTTAAGCTATGCCAAATAACTTTTGTTCTAGCATTTTTTTCATAGATGATTCCTTCCTATTGAAATCTTTGAAAAAAGTCGTGGGAAAGAGAGGGTTAACTAAAAGTTTTTACCAAATGTAAGATTTGCAAGTTCTAGTCAATAAACATGAAGAATCTGTCGTGAGTCGTGACCGTAGGTCGATTGTGTCGCCGAGTCAAATCAAGGCTCCGATTAATAGACCATTATTTACAACAACTCAATCTATTATACTACACAAACTACAAATTGTATAATCATAAACTCATGCTCATTTTAGAAACATATTTATTTCCAGAGCCTGATGTTATAGCAAGTACTAAACTCGCGCACTCCAAAACAACTGATAGCTTAACATGTTCTGGGCCTGTAGCTCCCCCGCGGCGAAAAAAGAAAACTCGAAAATTATCGAGCAGCTCATCGGAACAGTTCAACATGAATGAGGGCTTGAAGCTGCCTCCTACAGATAGCTCTTCTCCGGAGTTAACCGTCAAGCTGCCAGCAGCACAATTAGATCGCAGCTCGGAATCTTCATTTACAGGAGTTATCGGCGGTACATACCAACCAGCTCTACCTAGTCCAGCTACCAGAGCATTGGAATCCATAACCCGGGATATCGAAAGCTCTTTCAAAGATGCTGTTGTCAATGGGAGTCCCGCAATAAGTACCACAGCAGCATGCAGCGGAGATTCTCGCAAAAATCTAACTGGATCAATGAGTCGAATATCAAACTCGCTTGGCAACAGCTCAGCCTCAGTTTACTCTAAACCTAGTCCATCGAATAGCGTTAAAAGCAATTCGGCACCTGCCCGAGTCAGTTCAATAGACCCATCGCAGGGATTGAATATTTATAAGGCAACTAAAGGGCAATACGTTGTAAAGCCAACGGATGGTGCTTTTAATAAAGCGGAGGGTCCTTCGCGAGAAGAAATTGAACGTGTCGAAAGAATAAGGCAGGAAATTATGGGAAAGACAGCTTGCACTAGGGCAAGTCTTTCGGGAACGGGTACCAATAGCTTAGGGAGTGGAATAAGATACAGCTCATCGCTTGCGAAACATATGCATCTTAAAGAGCGAAGAAAATCTGCCGGGGATGAAGATATGTTCAAACAGTTGAACATATATGTAAAAACTCGCACTGATTCTGGCAAACAGTTGACAGACATGGAAATTTTAGAGCAGATCCCAGTGAAAAATTTGGACACCGGTGAGAACTTTCCGCTGTCTGCGGTGGAGGAAAAGCTACCACAGTGCATTAATCCACTGTCGCTACATATAATGCGACTAACTAGTCATATTCCGGAATCGGATGAGGAATCCGTTGGACCTCCTCCGGGTTCGGAAGCAGCCCCTGGATATGAAGAAGATCTTGAAATCGAAGATGAAGGCGGCCGGCTCAAAAAAAGAACTGCCAAGATAAAACGATTCTTCCGGTCGACTGCAAAGAAAACCGTGGACAAGGCTAAATCGATTGCTTCGGAGGTGTCGCACGCAAGGCACAAAGAAGACGTTGCGGACATTGAGGATGTTATGAACCCCGAGCAGAATATTAAAATCAAGGCGTCAAGTACGAACAAAGGGCCATATGATTTTGCCAAACTCCAGCATGTTCAAGACCTTTCCGGGGAACACACGGGGGCTGTATGGTGTATGAAGTTCAGTTCATGTGGTCGATTGTTGGCTACGGCTGGTCAAGATCGTGTTCTCCGAATCTGGGTGTTGAAGGATGCTTTCCCGTTCTTCCAGGACATGCGCACAAAATACAATGCTGCCGATCAAAAATCTTCTCCGACGCCATCGCAGGAATCACTAGTTTCTCATCATTCGGCAGAAGAAGCGATTGCAATGGTAATGGCTGCTGAAAAATCTCCAGGGCCCTTCATGCCCAGGTCTTTCTGCACATACTCTGGTCATACATCAGACCTGCTGGACGTCTCCTGGTCGAAAAATTACTTCATCCTTTCAAGTTCTATGGATAAAACCGTACGACTGTGGCACATCTCCCGTAAAGAATGTCTTTGTTGCTTTCAGCACATTGATTTTGTCACGGCAATTGCATTTCATCCGCGAGATGATCGCTATTTCCTAAGCGGTAGTTTAGATGGGAAGTTGAGGTTGTGGAACATTCCTGATAAGAAGGTGGCTCTGTGGAATGAAGTAGACGGGCAAACTAAGTTAATAACGGCTGCAAATTTCTGCCAGAATGGCAAATTCGCCGTAGTTGGATCATATGATGGCCGGTGCTTATTCTACAATACGGATCAACTGAAGTATCACACACAAATCCATGTCCGCTCGACGAGGGGAAAGAATGCGATTGGGAGGAAAATTAGCGGAATTGAGCCTATGCCTGGTGAGTCAGATAAGGAATAGAAAGATATGCAAAGAGTATATATGCTGACGATTTTCTCAATTTGCAGGTGAAGACAAAATTCTTGTTACTTCAAACGATAGTCGAATTCGCTTGTACGATCTGAGAGATTTAAACCTGAGTTGCAAGTATAAGGGTTATTTGAACGTTTCGTCTCAGATAAAAGCATCTTTCTCGCATGACGGGAAATATATTATATCGGGATCGGAGAATCAAATGATCTACATATGGAAAACACATCATGATTATGCTAAGCTGAGTTCGGTAAGTATCTTTTAGTAAGTTTCCTATTCATATTGGACAGATGTGCTATTACAGGCAATACGTGTAACATCAAATTGCATCACAAAAAAACTCTGTAGAAAATTTGCCATTGAGTATTTTCTATTTAAAAATTGGGTAGAAGTAGTGTAGAGCACAATATTATGTCTGAAACTCGATTTATGCATACCATGCACAACATGTGACAAATTTAATTTGAAAAATGTATTGGAGGAGTTTGATCCCAATACGCTAGACATGTGTTTTCCCTACTAAGCTACGAAGAACCTTCGTCGTCCACCGCAGCTCAGCGGGTACTGTTGAAACCAAATGACCAGCATTATGCAACGTACACACCAGTCAAGCAGTTTGACGAACATTGACTCCGCCCCCCAGAAAACGCTTCGGTTGCTGCTATGTTTGAACGTGTGTGAAGTTGTTTGAACAACCATTTGACAGTTGGCGGCTCGGTTGGAAAACATTAAAACGGTTTGATTTTGGTTTGAGTTGTCGGGGGTGGAGTCAAGGTTCGCCGAACATGTTTGAGCATTTGTAGTGAAGTTGCACAAACCCGCATATATTTTCTGATGGTTGGTGCTCAAGTTGGCGCTTCGGTCGCTCGTGTGTGATATTGTTGGTCGAATAAATTGATTGTTCGTGCCGCTGTTGGTAAAACTTGATGGATGTTTGAATAAACGAGAGGTGGAGTCAATGTTGGTCAAACCGCTTGACCGTGTGTACGTTCCATTAGGCACATAGCCGAACTGAATGTAAAGCAAAATATCAGTAAGAGGAATTCTTTGTCTTGGACGCGCTCGGCACGCACACGCGTCAGTATGTCATCGGTCTTAGGGGAGGGGTCCCGAACCATCTTAAGAACCTTCCCCGGTCCCAAATACCTCTGCGTACAAATTTTCACGCCGATTGGTTCAGTAGCTTCCGAGTCTATAAGGGTCAGACAGACAGAAATTCATTTTTATGTATAAAGATTTTGATTTTTTTTCCATGGGGGTTTTCCTTGGAAAGCAACAATGTCTGTTCAATAACTCCGCAACCGGCGCAACGCAATGGCCGTTAGACCCAATTTCAATTGCGAAAATATACTATCTTTGTCCACGTCCTATTGATATGAAAATGCGCCAAGTTCCGACCTGCGTCAGGTTTGGTGCTTCCACAGTACTCACAAATAATCAAATTACAATTTTTAGGTTCGAAGAGACCGAAGTGACTTTTGGGAAGGCATCAAAGCACACAATGCGACAGTAACCTGCGCAATTTTTGCACCTCACCCGGAAGCTATTATCAAACCCGAACCAGATGATGAAATTAACGCGGACAATGTAAGCTAACTTTTTTTTTTAAATTTTAGCTTTGAATAATTACATTATCGCATGATACATGAATTCTACCTTGTAGATCTCAATTACTCAACCGGCGGATCCATTGGTCGAGCAAAGAAAGAAAGGCTGCGGTGGATACGTTCTGGTAAGTGCAGATTTTAATGGTTGTATCAAGGTGTTTATCAACAAGACCAAGCCCAAACATAGCAGTTTACCGTACACTGCTATTCTGGATTAATGAGGTGAACATTGATCAGGTAAATATTCCTGCCGAACAAAATGTTAAACTATAGAGCGGAATCAAAGGGTTGGACACATTATGATTGCACTGGTGTATGAATGATGATAATAATGATATTATGCTCTAGTTTTTATCCAATTGATATAAACTTTTTTTCTGAATACATGCATCAACACCAAATAACATTAGGGATAGGGCAGCTTGCGAACACTAAAATGGGTAGTACGATGAATCAAAACGAGAAGTGCAGTTACAGTAATTTAAAAGGCATTTTGAAGGAATCAACAGCTCTTGAACATTATTGAAATTTTTGTTAAATTTTTTTGTGTAGTGTAGTTTTGTGTTGTTCTGTGATCAGATAGTAACAGTTGTTCAATATTGAAAATGCTAAGCAATGTTATAAAAAATGCATTTTTGTGTAAATCTTCCTATATTGCTAATTTTGAGATCACATTACGCACAATTACAAATATGTTGTTTTGTTCTTCCAGCAAATTTTAGCTTGTCCTTCCCGAGTTTTAAATGGTTTAGCTGAAAGGTCATTTTTGTTGTCTTATGGGATTCATACGTTTTACATAATTTAGAATTTCAGAATAAGTGTTACCTACTAATATCGACGGTTGTTTGTCATCCCACTCCATTTTTAAATTAATCTCAATAAATAATTTGTTGATTAGCTAGCTCTGCATATTTTGGCTATTTTATGGCCCTATGTTCACTATCTTAAGTGGATGAAGCGGTAAAAATACACTCATCATTGAAATAGGTCTAGATTTGTTTTCGAGATTGGGATTTTAATTTAATGTGAACTATGTACTACTATATGGAAGTACAGAGTATATGAATCAGAAATGCTACTAACGCGTGATGTAAATGTTAGATCATTTAAAAAAGTTTACCTTATTTATTAAATGTGTATGTACATATATATTGAGTCCAAAAATTGATGTTTTTTGTCCAGAAAATATGAGAACATTCTTGTCAATTCACCCGAAGTACGTAAATAAGGTAAATTGTAGTTTTTAAGGACAAAAGAGCGGAACTGAGCGCGACAGGCCCCACATGGGAAGCAATTTTGCCTTATTTACTTTTAAAATGGTCAAGGAATTCATCTACCTTGTATCCTTGCTAAAGACAGATAATAAATGTTAGTCGGGAAATACAAAGGCGCATCATCTGTGGAAGTCGGATCTACTACGGGCTCCAGAAAAAGCGGTCATAAAAGATTCACATCTGTACTAAATGTATCGTGCACAAAACGCTAATAAGACCGGTGCTCCTCTATGACACGTGTGTCTGGGACCATCTTTGGCGGAGTGCAGAAGAACGGTGTGGTGGCAAAGGATAAACCACAAGTTCGCTCAATTCTACGGCGAACCCAGTATCCAGAAGGTTGCTGAATCTGGAAGGATACGATGGGCAGGGCATGTTGCAAGAGTACCAGGCAGCAACCCTACAAAGATGATTTTCGCTTCTGATGCGGCTGGCAAAGCCGTGATAGGAGGGGTGTGGCCGTGAACCGTGTATTGTGACGTCAACTAGTTGATTCAGTGCTATCTATTTAAATGTAAGCTAATAAAATCTAAAGCAAATCATGTACAAATAGGCCCACAAGCTCTCCAAAAAAGAATTCTCCAATCCGATAGACGACGTGGGATTAAAACCATCCTGACCCCATCTCCATCGGATTCGGAATCAGGCAATACTCCCGCCTTCACTTCAGTCTAACAACAACAACAACGGGTTTGGAACAACCTGCCAAACTAAGAACTGTTGACGATAAACGGTTTCTCTTGACCATAGCCCCCCAGGAGGTCAACCGTGTACTTCCACTTCCATGGATGGTTCCCTCGGAGGGAAATATAAGTGGAAATGTAGAGTTGGTACGAATATCCGGCACTCAGTGGCGATAGGGATCTTTTGGGTGATCCATTTGATGTCCTTCAGATTAGCGAGGATCTCCCAGTCATTGAAATCCGACTCCGAGGAAGCATTCTCATCAGTGTAGTGAATGGTTACCTTTCCTGCGGACCAATCCTCGACATCAAGCAAAAGGTGAGTAGTATCATTAGCGGGATCCCCTCTCCCTTTCTACTTGTGGGAGACATGAAGGCATCTACGGAAGCAACCACTACCCAATTCAGGTCACTTCGAACGGCTCTCTCACCGCTGTCACTAAAAGGCCTAAATGGCGGTACGATGCCACTGACTGGGAATTATTCCACTTCAAGGTTGTCCTTGGGTATTCCATTCCTCAAACAAGTATTCGACCTGGATGAGACGCGTCGAGTAGCTAGAAATGAGCTAGAAGGACGGCTCTCCGAGCGCTCACGAAGCTTTCACTTGGACACCCAAATAAAATAAGGTGATTGGAGGGGTACAAGTGAAAACACTACGAATGCCGTGCGATCATTCAGAACCCCAAAAGGAAACAGAGGGAGCAATTCCTGGACTGCGGTAACCAGGCGCAATAAACTGCTGAACTATCCCCAATGAACCATCCCTTTTCGTTTGATCTCTTGTACGCTCTGCTTCTGACGCAGTAGGAAATCTCCAGGCCCCTATGGAATAGGGTATACAAAATAGAAAAAACCTTCTTTCTGCAGGAAAAATATTTTTTATCGATCTAGCAAACCAGGCGCGGTCCAGTCAAGTTTTTGCAGAGTGGTTCTCAGCCACGTCGTTAAGATCCCCAAAGCCTGTTATTCTTCCCGCGACGTCGCCGAAAACATAAAGCCGAATGAAGATTGAAGATTTTGCTTCCATTAACACGCTTCCCACCCGAAGTATGAGACCAGCTTGTACTTTGCTGGGCTAGAATATGTACTCCCAAATGCCTTCGAATAAGGGAAACACGTTGACAGATCTGGTTTCCCTGGATGTAGCGAAGGCTTTCAACCGCACCTGGACTACGTTAGTGATCAAGCAGCTAGCGGACTGGGGTTTCTCTGGGAACATACTAGCGTTTGTACACAATTTCCGCCGGTTTTTCCGGGACTGGGATCCCACGTTGCAGTAATCTGAAAAAGTATAATTGCTCGATGAGTACTAAAACCATTTTTGGAAAAAGACATATACATCACTTATTCCGATTACGGCAGCGCAGGGGTTTGGTCTAGCAGTGACCCTGTTTTTGGCTGGCATGAATGGGGCTTCAAAGGCCTCCCCAAAAATATATACCCTTTTTTGTCTACGCGGATCCTACGCTTATGATCGTCGGGTGAACGTGTGTCCGTACCCAAGCTGTGGTTAGTGCGGTTTATAGGTGGTCTTTCTGGCTCCAGCCTCAAAATTGATGGACAGCCGGAAGGACTTGCTCAGCTCGCCAGGAACTAGCCAGCATACTATCTCCGGTTTTTAATCAGTACCTCTGCACAGCTTCCGGGCTTCTTCTTTTCACACCGGTCAAAGCCGCCTGCGTGGAAGTAGTCCTCCCATTTCGTCACCGTGTGCAGGTAACTATTTGCACACGATAGCCGGTGTCAGTCTTTCCCCAGTGGCTAGGGTCAAGTGGCATGGAGCGAAGAGCTGGTAATCCTCTATAGTCCTCTATAGATGAAAACCGCTCTATCGCGTTGCGCTTCAACAAAGGGGACAACTCGGAAGCCCTGCCAAGATCGGTTGCAGAGCTGCTCAGCACAGACTATAGTGAACATTAACATAGCTATATCAACGGGTTTATCTCAAGACAATGGGTTGGATATGGCGTCAGCGGAAACAATATCACAATATCTGACAGCCGCCCCGGACAATGCTGATTTTTTTTGCGGAAATTACTACACTATTCATTGCCGCATCCACTCCATCCGAAAAACCTATTCAGTCCCTCGCCTCGGAGAATCAATTTCGTTGTTCAGTACCTTGGCAACGAATGTTGCCTGCTGAATTTTTCTTCTTCTTTCAAGGGTGTCCATACCAAGCAGTTTACAGCGATCAGGGTAAGCTGGAAGATTCAATGGGTCACGCCAGGGCAAACTACGTAATGCCAACCGAATGAACCTCCGCTGAACACGTTCAATCCTTAGGGACCATGATACATCATTTGGCGTCCAGATAACAGAAGGATAGGTCGTACAAGCGCACAATACAGAGACTTCAAGCAATATGGATCGGTAAAGTCTTTGGCAATTTTAGCAATAAAGCCCAGCTGACGATTTGCTTTGGAGATTATCGCTGTATAATGAGAATTGAATGTCAGCTTTGGATCCAACATGACTCCTAGATCGGAAACCATCTCAACTCTTTCAAGTATCGTGTCGTCTATCCGATAATCGAACAATATTGGCTCCTTCAATCGATGGAACGTCATCACGGAACATTTCGGAACACTGATAATAAGTCGGTTCCGATGGCACCAGGCAACGAACAGATCCAGCAAACTCTGTAATCGGTGACAATCATCAGCCGATCGTATCACCAAAAAAAAATTTCAGATCGTCTGCATTAGATGATTTTGCAATCAAGTCCTAGTTTTGCAGCGACATCGTTGAAGTACTACGTGAACAACAAGGACCCCAAGTTGCTTCCCTGGGGCACACCAGAACCACTGCAGAAGGACGATAAAACGCAGGAATCAATTTTTACTCGTAGTTTTCTTCCAGTTAGGTAAGAGCTCAACCATGATGCAAATTTAGTGGAGATACCGAGACGAAAAAGTTTGATCATCAGCATGATATGTTCGATATTATCAAAGGCTGCTTTCAAGTCGGTGTAGATAACATCTACTTGAGCCTTGTGACCGATCTTCCTGGCATAAAACCGTGCTGATCGGTTGAGATGTAGTTCTTCGATTTACTAAGAATCACCTCACTGACGATTATTTCCAATAGCTTGGACGCAGCTGATAAGCTAGTTATCCCCCTGTAGTTTCTGACTTCCTTTCTGTCACCATTTTTGAAGACAGGAAACATATAGGATTGCTTCCAAATCTCCGGAAAGATGCCATCATCAAGTGAGCGGGAGAAAATAGAAGCGAGAGGCTCGGCGAAAACAGTGGAGTAGCGACAAAATATAACAGATGGAATCCCATCTGGACCCGGAGACAGAGAGCTTTTCAACTTTTTAGCAGCAGCGATGACCATTGTCGGGGTGACCACGAATGTTGTTAGGCTAATCAAGTCCAATGGAACGTCTAACGAGGCGTATGCAGCTTCGGCGTCGGTGGCAGAGCTTTGATTGAATACGGATTCAAAAAATCTTGCAAAGAGTTCACAACATTCCGCAGATGTTTTCGCTTCAGCGTTGTCATATACCACATTCTTTGGAATAGATGAGTTTTTCCTTTTACTGTTGACGAACTTCCAAAAGCTTTTGGGATTACGCTTGAGATTGGTTTGCACTCTCATTACGTGGGCCTTATACAAATCCGAATTCAAGCTGCGGTAAGCATTACTAGCACATTGGAAACGAAGTTTGCTCTCCAGAGACCGTTGCGGACGATGCTTTCGTTGACTGGTATTTCTTTCGCGTTTCAGCTTTCTAAGTAACGAGGTACTCCAAGCAGGTGACTTTGGGGGCCGCTGAGCAGGAACATTGGCTTGCAACCATTGTTGAACGATAAAACAGAATTTACTCGCCATTTCGTTAACATTCTGACTCGCATTTAAACAATCCCAATCGATATTTTGAAGATCACTGCAGAGTAACTCATAATCTACCTTACCAAAATCCAGGCCTGGCTTATCGTCTGTACCGTGCGAGTAATCAGTCGGGAATTCACGTCGCGCTGGGATAGATATTTCCAACGGAGGATGATGCGTATCAACGGGCAACAAAGCAACTACAGCAGGGTTGACGTTTGGTTTATAATTATCGGAACAGAACACAAGGTCCAGTGTACGATCTGATTGATTACGATGGTAATTAATCTGGGTCATATTCATGAAATCCATTCCGTCCAGCAGTGCAGCACTTGATGCAGGAACAGACAAAGTGTCAGCAATCAGCACGTTATCATCAGCATACTGAATCCACTGTAGACGGGGCTGGTTATAATCCCCGCAAATCAGCACATGGTCATCAAAGGAAGCAATGTCGCACAGTTCACGGACGGAGGCTACATGTTCGTCAAACAGTTCCACATTGTGGCTACGATCAGGCGGAATATAGACGGCACCAACCAATAGATGACGACACCCAATGGTGATATCAGCAAATACCTGCTCAATTCTTTCACCAAAACATGTGCGGACTTGCACACAGGAATAACGATGATTAACTGCTATCAGGACTCCGCCGAAACTTGTCTTGTTGCTGTTTATACGATTTCGGTAACAGCGAAACACACTGAATGACGATCCGAAAATTTGCAGAGAACCGATGCAATCGTTTAATCCGGTCTCGGTCAGTATTATGACGTCGTAGACAATCCGCCACAGCCAGAAACAAATCGTTGATTTTCGTCCTCAGTCCCCTCACGTTCTGGTAGTAGATGAATACACGGTCAGCTTGGGAGGTAGGCGTCTGCAATATAGCACGGTTGAGTGTGTGGGGAGAAGAATTAAAAAACGAATACTCGCCTGTGATGGGAACCCTGGGGATCCCACCGTCCGCATAGCGCATTAAAACTGACCTGACCTGAAGATCCTTTAAAAAATCACTCAAGGCGCAGCCGAGGTTGAACAGGTGTGGTCTTGAACGATGCTGGGTCATTAGGCCGAACGGTCATTAGATCGAATGGCCGTTAGGCCGAATGAGAACTGGGGAGTGAGAAGTGAGTAGTGCGCAATGAGGAAGAAGTAGAAAGGAAGAAGGAAAAAGGAGGAAGAAGTAAGAAGGGAGAAGGAAGAAGGAAGACGGAAGAAGGAATAAGCAAGAAGGAAGAAGCAAGAAGGAAGAAGGAAGAAGAAAGAAGGAAAAAGGAAGAAGGAAGAAGAAAAAAGGAATAATGAAGAAGGAAGAACGAAGAAGGAAGAAGAAAGAAGGGAGAAGGAAGAAGCAAGAACGGAGAATGAAGAAGCAAGAAGGAAGAAGGAAGAAGAAAGATGGAAGAAGAAATAAGGAAGAAAGAAGAAGGAAGAAGGAAAAAGGAAGATGGAAAAAGGAAGAAGGAAAACGGAAGAAGGGAGAAAAAAGAAGGGAGAAAAAAGAAGGTAGAAGAAAGAAGGAAGAAAGAAGAAGGAAGAAAGAAGAAGGAAGAAGGAACAAGGAAGAAGAAAGAAAGAAGGAAGAAGGAAAAAGGAAGAAAGAAGGAAGAAGGAATAAGGAAGAAGCAATAAGGAAGAAGGAAGAATTAAGAAGGAAGAAGGAAGATGTAAGAAAGAAGAAGGAAGAAGGAAGAAGGAAGTAGGAAGTAGGAAGAAGGAAAAAGGAAGAAGGAAGAAGGGAGAAAGGAGAAGGAACAAAGAAGAGGGAAGAGGGCAGAAGGAAGAAGGAAGAAAGAAGAAGGAAGAGGGAAATAAGAAAAAAGAAGAAGGAAGAAGGATGGATGAGGAGGAAGAAGGAAGAAGGAAGAAGAAAGAAGAAATAATAAAGGAAGAAGGAAGGAAGAAGGAAAAAGGAAGAAAGAAGGAAGAAGGAAGAAAACGGAAGAAAGAAGAAACTATAAAAAGAAGGAGGAAGAAAGAAGGTAGAACGAAGAGGGAAGAAGAAAAAAGGAAGAAGAAAGAAGGAAGAAGGAAAAAAGAAGAAGAAAGAAGGAAAAAGGAAGAAGGAAGAAGAAAT
This sequence comes from Armigeres subalbatus, assembly GCF_024139115.2. Classification (NCBI taxonomy): domain Eukaryota; kingdom Metazoa; phylum Arthropoda; class Insecta; order Diptera; family Culicidae; genus Armigeres; species Armigeres subalbatus. Next base: position 186,510,687 of record NC_085139.1, read on the forward strand.
AAGGAAGATGCATGAAGGGAGAAGGAAGCAGGGATAAGGTGAAGAGAGAACTTCTCATTTTTCACTTCTTGCTTCTTTCTGCAAATTCGTCCTAATGGCCATTCGACATAATGACCGTTCGGCCTAATGCCCATTCGGCCTAATGACCGTTCGGCCTAATGTCCATTCGGCCTAATGACCGTTCGGCCTAATGTCCATTCGGCCTAATGACATTACTTGTACAAACCACAACAGGCTTTTCTGGTTTTTCAAAACATCCTGGAGTTCAAAACATGCGATCTACTCGATCAACCAAGTCCTGAACGATGTATCCGTGCATTGCCAACATCCCAGCAGGTCCATTGAGCTGATAGAATTTCAATCATTACTTTTACAAGCAAATACCTACAGACCTTTTTGGTTCTCCAAAACTCCCGGGAGCTCAAAAGATGCGATATACCCGATCAACCAAATCCTGAACGATGTATACGTGTATCGCTAAACATCCCAGCAAGTCCATTGAGCCGACTTTTACTAGTTACTACAGGTCTTTATAGGGCCCTCCTTAGCCGTGCGGTAAGACGCGCGGCTACAAAGCAAGACCATGCTGAGGGTGGCTGGGTTCGATTCCCGGTGCAGGTCTAGGCAATTTTTCGGATTGGAAATTGTCTCGACTTCCCTGGGCATAAAAGTATCATCGTGTTAGCCTCATGATATACGAATGCAAAAATGGTAACTTTACTTAGAAACCTCGCAGTTAATAACTGTGGAAGTGCTTAATGAACACTAAGCTGCGAGGCGACTCTGTCCCAGTGTGAGGATGTAATGCCAATAAGAAGAAGAAGAAGACAGGCTCTTTATGGTTTCTTCTTCTTATTGGCATTACATCCCCACAATGGGATTTACTATAGATTATAGAGCCGATACTATTTCATTCATTATTTTCACAAGTTTTTATTCACACGAACCACACCGATTTAAAATCCCAATCAATCAGCGAACAAACGATTGCAAAATGCATGTTACTCAACCCAACAGTGAACCAACAAACAATTCATGTCTACTGAGTGCTCCCAGCAGGAATAAGCGAAACCACAGATAGTGCGAAAAGAAATCAAGAGATGATAATGAACCGATGTGTATTGAGTGCAGTAGAAAGCACTGAGTTGGACTCAGAAGATTGATTCAATTAAGACGAAATGATTCGTTTTGCAGCCCGAATCTTTCTGCCGAATCCTCACTCACCACTCAATTGCGATTTCAGTCGTATGCGATTCGAATGTAAACAAATACTTGGCTATGCATTATTTGCCATCTGTGGGAAAGATTCGGTAATGAATTTTGTCTGTTTGTTTTTGGCATGATTCGTTTCTAACTGAACTAAACGAAGGACAATCGAAACTGAAAATATTAGGAGAGCTCGTGTACAGTTGTCTAATTTGTGATTGTGTGTAGAGGTGAGTGAAAGAATAGTGTTAAATAAATCGATTTTTCCCATACCCGGATGTATGCTTGAGTCAATCAATTGATCATTCAAGTCTGTTTATGCAGAACAAATCGCAGGTTAACCACATTGCCATTGGGCATCTTGACTCAAGATTATTTTGGAGCACCTTGGACATTGGATCTCATGTTCATGGAAATTAGGATCATATCATATCATTATTACACCGGATTGAGTAAATACCAATGATGAAGATATTGCGGAAGTCTTGTTTGATCTGGTTTGAACTAAACTCAAGAATATTTTGGAGTACCTTGAAGATTCCGTTATCACGAAAATACGTATCATATATATCTGTCTATTGAACAGGATTGGGGGTATACCGACGATGAGGACATTGCACAAGCCTTGATTAATCCGGTAGATACCGTTAGCTGAACTCCAGAACGTTTAAAAAATAGGCTTTGCATGATGCGTATATGATTTTTGAACCAGATTGGGTGTATACTGACGTTGAGGACATAGCTAAAGCCTTGATTAATCTGATAGTTACCGTGGGCTGAACTCCAGAACTTTTTGGAGTACCTTGAGCATTCCGTATTCAAGAAAGGACTTACATGATGCGTATATACTTATTGAACCAGATTGGGTGAATACCGACGTTGAGGACATTGCAAAAGCCTTGATTGATCTGAACCCAGCCACCTTCAGCATGGTCTTGCTTTGTAGCACGGCTTAGGATCCTAAGTCTAGGGCATTCGAAGGCCTTGTGACAACTAGTATGACTGGTATTTACAGCGAAGATTTATTTAATAAGTTGCTGGTGAACAACATCGTTAACAGAGGGTTATTCAGAAACCAATTTGTAAGGGCTGTTATCATATTTTTTTCCTCTCTTTCTTTCCCGCAAACAGTCATATGATTTCTAGAAGGCATTTATCTGAGGAATTTATCTCACTGAAATGAAAAAAAAAATACAAATAACTCTTTTTGCTTTATTTATTATCACTTCGACTAGTATGCTGGGGGAACAATTCATTTACTGTCAGAACATCAATGTCGTCGCTCTGTATTTTTGATTTGCACCCAATATCGACACATTTAAGGTAGACAGTCTGAATGGGCGTAAATTGTAAAAATCCGTTCTTTGAAAATTGACACTGTTTCAGAGAACTATTCTCTGGAGATAGCGACATGTACAAAAATACAGCCGGTGAACTAATAACCACTTCCAAGCTCACTTGCACTACATTAGTGACTGTATTACAGTTGGACGAGGCAATTGTCAGCCTTACTGTCGGCGCAACCATTTGGGCAACATTCTTTATTTTGTCTAGTAGTACAAAATTGTCGGCAATTTTGCTTCCATCGCGGTAAAGGTTGATTAGCAGAAGGTGGTTTTTGGGTTCCAGTTTCTTTTGATGCAAATGGTCGTATATATCGTAAGATCCTATCCGAATAACTGTATTTTCAGGTACTTTGATTGAGTTAAAGGTGAAATTGTCCACTTTCTTAAACTTGTTCCATTGATAAACATTTATCTCCACCGAGCAAGTCTCATCTGCTCCTAAAGTATCTCTAACGACATACAAATCTAACTTTTTCAGTGCATTAATGTACGCTATGACATGATTTTGAGCAAAGACGTCCTTCATCCAATATTGAAGAATTTTATATTTTCCACCATATTCAATACTAGACCAAGATGGTGCTATCCAAACGTCATTGAGTTGCCAGTAGAGGGCGCCCATCGTACCATACTCTATTCGTTTAGATCGGTAGACTTCTGTTTCTGTTTTGACGATCATTGCTTGTGATATTTGACTGAGGTAGATGATATCTCGCCAGTAGTTGGTGGAATCAGTATTTGGCAGTGGTAGATTTTCCTCGATCATGTGTAGGATTGGCTCGTTACCCAAAGGACTATGTTGACGGTGTTCAATCAAATCTGCTAACTCGTCATTTCGAAGATCTCGTACCGGCCAACTTGTTAGCGCCGGAAAAGACTGGAAACCGTATTCTGAGATGAATCTTCCTCCTCTATAAATAATCGGATTCCAACCATTATTTATGTAGTTGTAATAATGAACTGAAAGAAATTGTTCGTCAGTTATTTAACTTTATGTTAACAACAAAGATCATACCATCTCCATAGTGTGGATCCTGGGGGTTCTTGGCTATGTTACCTTCTTTTATGGATTGATCACCGTTGGATGGCGAAGATATTAGAACAGTTCGCCATTTATCCACTTTTTCGATCGTAGGTTGCACGACTTCAACGTATAGCTTTTTATATTCTTTGGTATACATTTCATCGTTTACATGTGTTCCGTACCAGTTTTGACGGAGAGCTACCTCATTTTCGTTGTTAGTTGCCCATATGGATATGCACGGATGATACTGGATTCGTCGAATGTTTTGCATTACCTCAACCTTTACATTATTTAGGAAAGTTTCGTCCGCAGGATACATTGAACATGCAAACATCATGTCGTGCCAGATCAGTATTCCTAGTTCATCGGCGAGCTGGTAGAAGTAATCACTCTCGTAAACTCCTCCGCCCCATACACGCAGCATGTTCATATTGGCGTCACGGGTCGCATACAGTAGAAATTTCACTGAAATTATAAATCATTTTAAATTTTAATTAAGACTTTGTCTTCGTATATATGAATGAAGGATTACGGCGGACATGAGACTTTCACAATGCTCGAGGAGGCCTTTCGAGGACTTGAAGTTTTCGAGCGAGGCGTTCTTAGAACAATTTTTATGTGCATGAGAATAGAATGTGGCCGCGAATGACGAAACACGAGCTCTTCCAACTCTACAAAGAACTCAGTATCAAGAAGGCACCAAAGCTGAATGGATACAAGGTGCAGTGCATGGTGCGGTTTTGGGACAGAATGTCGAAAGACAAAAGGTCGAAGGACAAAAGGTCGACGGACAAAAGGTCGAAGAGACAAAAGGTCGATGGGACAAAAGGTCGAAAGGACAAAAAGTCGACGGGACAAAAGGTCGACGGGACAAAACGTCGATGGGACAAAAGGTCGAAGGGACAAAAAGTCGAATGGACAAAATTTTAAAATCTATACTTCTGTATACATGAAAAATACTAAATATACGACAAGTTTGAAAACATGTTTCTGAAAAAAAATTTAGCTTGTTACATTTCCCAGAGATTTCTCCTTCTTTATTTCATGGGCAGTTCTTTAACCAATTTACGGTGAATATTCAACAGCCAGGGCGAGCATTGTATGATTTTGATTAGCTCGAGAACTGAAAAATTAAAACTTGTTAGATCGTGCTCTTGTAACACGTATCGCTTCGAGTGCATGTTTGAGTGAAATACGTTGGTTTTGGTATCTTTGATTCAGTGTCGTATAATTAATTATTTCACCAACGCGACTTCCTATACATTCCTATACATTACATTCCGATGTCGATCATGGAGAATCAGAAGTCTCTTGTATAAATGTGTGTCAAATTCATTTTCCACTCATCATCATGTATTAGATGGGAATATTATTGGTTTTAATTCAACGTGACGTTATTATTGGTTTTAAATAAGAAATAAACACTGAATCATGTACACAAAGACTGGCCTTAAGCCGTACATAACAGTTTACATTATGCACATTATTCGGTGATTCAACCGTACGAATCATTTTAACACTCAATCATGCGTGATGTTGTATATTGTACAACATTAACGAAAAAATCTCTCTCATGGTACACAGCATGAACGATCCTGCATTAGTGTTTCAGGATAAAATCATGATTGTGCATATGCAAGCACTCGGAGTATTCGAGAAACGGGTGCTGAGGACCACCTTTGGCTTTGTACAAAAAGACGGTTTGTAGCGGCGAACAATGAACCACGAGCAAGCCCAGCTCTACGGCGAACCCAATATCCAGAAGGTAGCTAGAAGGGGTACGATGGGCAGGGCATGTTGCAAGAATTCCGTTCAACTACCCTGCAAAGATGGTGTTCGCTACCGATCCGGAAGATACGAGACGGTATGGAGCACAGCGAGCGAGGTGGGCAGACCAAGTGTAAAACGACTTGGCGAGCGTGGGGCGCATTCGAGGCTGGAGAGATGCGGTATCGAACCGTGAGTTAACGTCGTTGCCGACCGGACTTTGTGAATTTCCATCGACGTTCCCATCGGTGTCAGCATTTTGGAGTTGACAACATCAAGGCGCATCAGCAGAACCAGGCGAACGATATCGAGGGCGATCATCAAACCTGTACCTACCGAGCCAGTGCAGACTTAGCATACTTGTAATGTAGTTAAGTTAAGGATAATAAATCAGTTGGTTGTGTACAGTGAAGGTAGTGAGACGTTTAGTTTTTTTTAAACAGAACTCCGTGTTCTCGAATTATTAACTCGTGTATTGTGGCGTCAAATTGTCGATTCAGTGGTTTCTGTTTAGATGTAAGCTAAATAAATGAATGAATGTGCTTATGCATATTGCATATTAGTGGTAGATTTTTGTGTAGAAATAAGAGTCTGTAGGTCGGCTATCTGAATCGCTCGAAAAGGGTCTTATATTACATTTTCCTTGTGCTGAATTTGTTGAAACCATGGGCCAATATGACCCTTATTTGGCCAAGTGTCACCCCCGATGACGGTACTCACATCATAGTTTTCATTTGTTTTGTTCTCAATACTATGGCTTTTCAATTTTAACCAATTTTGTAATTTCGACCTTTTGTCCCTTCGACTTTTTGTCATTTCGACATTTTGTCCCGTCGACCTTTTGTCCATTCGACCTTTTGTCCCGTCGACCTTTTGTCCCTTCGACCTTTTGTCCATTCGACCTTTTGTCCTTCGACCTTTTGTCTGTCGACCTTTTGTCCCTCGACCTTTTGTCATAGATTCCATGGTGCAATGATGCCGGCCGGCAACTCTGCAAAGATGTTGTTTGTTGCACTATTACTTACCATAATTTTCATCATACGAGCTTTCTGGTAATACTGACGATGGGATCCAATTGGATCCTTTCATGAACATTGGGACATCATTAACGATGAAATAAAACATCAGCCCATCAGAAGTGCGTTCTTGGCTAAGTTTGATGTTCCGGAAGCCAACTCGGATGACTTTCTCGTCAATCATCGTTTCTCGATCATGAATCTTTATGCTATTGATCACATTGTCCTCCCACTTTACATAGAGGTTGTACAGCTTTTGTCGCCCATAGCCATTGGGCCACCACAGCTCTATTGCAGATTTGTTGACGGTTAATGAATGCTCGACGAAAAGCTCCCCAGTGGTATCGGTATTTTCATCCACGTTCGCGATCTCATTTTGTATTTGAACACCCCTATGTAGAAATCATACAGTTAATACAATACAATTTCCTTAGTTAACGATGCGCTCACAATATTTTAAACAACAAGGTTCCTTGCAGCTTCTTCTTGGCTATTCCTGATTCTAGATAAACGCCAACCATCACTCTCCAATGTGTTTCTTCATCAAAAAGCGCAAATGTGATGTCCCGAATCTTTGCGGAATCGTAATATTCCAGCCGCACGGGTTTCCATAAACCCATCGATGGAACTGCAAGGCCCCAGTCCCACGCGAAACTGGCTTGCATTTTACGGATCATATTGACGTGGCATTCTCCGTTGTATCTTGCTGGGGGACATTCTGGAACTATCTTCAAATGATCGTACCTGGCAGCCAGAAGGGATGCCTCCGAAACGGGTGACCGTATGGAAATACGAAGCTCGGGGCTATTTTTATACTAAAATGTGCAAAATCTGTTAATTTTTTAAATAGATTAATTCATCAGAGATATCTAGAAACGATAAACGTATGTTGATTGTAAGGCCATTTTTGGTATTATAAAATTTTCTAGTGAAGGTCTTATGCTGAGAACAAAAGTACAAAGATACAATATTTTGTTTTCCTCGTTTTCTCTGCGTATTCCTGACGAATTATTGATCTACAGCCTGCATGGAAATCGACTTCCCTGGGCATAAAAGTATCATCGTGTCAGCCTCATGATATACGAATTCATACGACAGAGGAGGCTCTGTCCCAGTGTGGGGATGTAATGCCAATAAGAAGAAGAAGAAGAACATAAACAACTACCAAAAATCGCTTGCACCTGGTTCCCATAGTGGCGTTATCCATTGATTTCTTATGAGACTTGACACTATTGGTACAGTTGCTCCACTTTAGGTACAAGAGAGTCAATTTTATTAAGGTAAATCAATGATCCCAATAGTTTTTCAAGCGAAATCTTAGTGTTAATTGGGTTAAACAGCATATTTATAGTACGATGTATTAACTGAAACCTTCGTTAAGTGTATTTTTATGACAAATCTCATTATAACCCCACTACCTCCACTATTGGCGCTACCTCCATTAAGAGTACGGTTACCCAAGCAGAAAAAAATAATTTTTAACATATTCTCGTAAAATCTGATATATCTCCGGTGTCCGTGTCTGGAATTTAGGACATAAAACTAAAAAAACCTTTGCGTAGGTTCAAGTTTCATCAAAATCGGATTCTTTGAAGCAAAGCTATGCTAATTCTAATTTCGACAGGAATTTCTTCCATAATTTCTTAGGAAAATCCTTCAGAAATTATTTCCACTCCAGGAATAATTTAGAAAATTACGCCATCAACTCTTCATTCTATTCTTTCAGGGATTCCTTCGGAGAATCCTCTGCAGATTCCTTTTTTTTCGGAAATTTTAAAAAGAAGGAAATAGAAGATCCTAAAGGAATTATCGGAAGGGTTTTTAACGGAAATGTCAATGGAATTTCCAGATGAAATTTCCGACGGAACTCTTGAAGTAATTTCTGAACGATTTCTAAAAGAATGCCTGAATGAATGTCTGATTTCCAAAAGAACTAAAGGGATATCAGAAAGTTTAATTAAATCTTCGAAGGAATGTCCGAAGACATTTCTGAAGGAATTTTTGCAAGAAGTCCTGGATGAAATTCTGAAGATATGAGAGGAATTTTGAAAGAATTCCGAAAGGTGTTTCTTAACCCTTAAAGGCGCAAGGGGATTTTTTTAGAAATCGTCGGAAATATTTTTAACAAAAATAACCATTGAAAATATTAACATTAAACGTATTTTCGGTTTGTTGTTTTAAAACAACATTGCGCATTAAAGGGTTAAGGAATTACTGGAAAAATTAATTTGTGAAATCCTGAAAAAAATGCTGATGCAATTCTTTAAAAAAAATGAAAGGGTCCCTAATTCAATGTCAAGAAATTTCGGAAGATTTTCCTGAAACATTTTTCGTAGGTATTCTTGAAGGAATTTCTGACGCGTTTTTCGTAGGAATTCCAAACAAATTTCCAATGGAATATACAAAGGAATTCCTAGAGAGATTTACCAAAGAAATTTATAAAAGAATTTCGGACAAAATTCTTAAAAGATTTTTTCTCGAAGGAAACTCTAGAAACATTTACGAGAGATTTTCTAAGATATCACCTAAAACAACATCCGAAGAATTTTCCAAAGGAATTTGCACAGGAATTTCTAAAAGAATTCGTAAAGGAACTTCCGAAAATCCAGATTTATCTTTGGATTAATAATATTACTTCGAAAATTCAAAGAAGGAATTATAAGAAAATTTCGAAAGTTCCTTCTTTTAGATTTTTTCAGTACTTACAACACCTACGAAAATTGTTTTATTACTTCGAAATATATTTCTGAGAATTCGGCCAGTACTTTCTCAAGAAATCCCTTTGGAAGTTCTAGAAATTCTTGAAATTCCATCTAAATTTCTCTAGGATTTTTTTTTCGAAAATTATTGTAGTTACTTTGGTCATTCCTTCGGACTTTATTTAGCAGTTCTTGCATAAATTCTTTCGGAATTTCCTTTGAGCATTCTTTTGAGAATCTTTGAAGAAAATCCTTTAGAATTTCTTTTAAAAACCCTTCGTAAATTTCGAAATTATTTTGGGGATTTATTCGAGAAATCTTCAGAAATTCCTTACGAAATTTCTTTAGGATTTTTTTTTAAATTTCCGTTAGAAACACCTCCGAATTTATTTTTTTATTTATTTTTTTAGGATTTCCTATTTCATTCTTCCATAATTTTCCGGAAGATTTGTTTCAATAAAATTTCTGGAATAATTCCAGCAAAATAATTTCTAAACGAATTTCTGAGGGAATTGTTGAAGGAATTTCTTAAAAAAATATTACAAGAGTACTTGGAAGAATTTTCAACGGAATTTCCATACAAATTCCTGTTGGAATTATTATATAAATTTTTAGATTTTTTCAAGAATTCCTTCAGGAACACCTAAAGGAAGTCCTTTGAAAATTCGGACAGTAAGTAAAACAAAACCCTGTTTTGAATCTAGAGTTAAGATAAATCTAGAATCTAGAGACAAAATAAAAAAAAACAAAAATATCGGGATTGCAGTCGATCTATCATCATACTTCTTCGGATACTTTCGAGAATTTCTTGGAGTCAGGAGTTACATCGGAAATTTCTTCAGTAATCATTCAGGTGATATTTCATGAATTTATTCAATAGTTCGTTTGGAAAATGCTCCCCCAGGAATTAATTCGGTTAGCCACCCAAAAATTTTTTCAGGCGTGCCTTCGAAAATTCCTTCAGGAATTCCATCGTGAATTTCCTCTCTCCTCAAAGAATTTCTTCACAGGGTGGCGACTACCTGGAAAAACCTGGAAAGTCAGGGAATTTCAATTTGGACCTGGAAAGTCAGGGAAAGTTTGAGATAAGGGAAAAAAAAAATCACAAAACCCAATTTTGAAAATAAATAGCGATTTTTTTTATTCAATCCGAGCAATATACTAAACTTAGGACACTTATGACAATGAAACGCTGAACCAATTTTAATCTGATGAAAAAGGACCACTAAAGGTACTGAAACATCGGATCAGAATTAATAGGGTAACTGTACCAGTTTTGATCATGTTCCTAATTTGGCCAGTTTCTCGCATAACTCCGAAAATAAAGCAATTCCCGATGGTGTTATTAGCTGTAACAGGAGATATATCCCTTACGCTTCTTCGCTGTGGAAAATGATCAATAGTTTTTGGAAAATATGCATTTTCAAGAGTTGGCACTAAGATTAGGCACTAAGGTGGCCAAAACCGGTACACTTCCCCTATAGCGTTTAAGCTGGTCATCAGACTGCATAGCCGATAAACAGTACTCCGAGGCAATTACAGTCGGCGACCACCTCTACTATCAAGCTATAAATTCTGTTTTTTGTGTGACCGTTTGCAGCCTCTAGACTAAAAGTCTACTCCGGGCCCTTTTCATGTTCCCAATGGTAATCGAGTTTGTTTCTATAAACAATAACAGAGGTTCCAAAGACACGTTGCTCCAATGGTCACTGTTGAGACCTGATCCAAATAGTTTTTTTTTGTAAATAAAAAGTCCTTTTTAATATTTTAAATTATTAAGTTTGAGTGGTTTTTCGATTGTTCGTCAAAATGTTTGAAAATTATCTATTGAAAGCACCGTTCAACAAACGGAACCGTTCAACAAACAATTATCAAAAATGTTCAACTACAACCAACAACTAAATATTTGGAAGCTAGTTTAAATAAAACACCGAATAGAATCTTTGTGGACCTATGACGGCACTCCACGGCATCGGCATCATCATCTCCAAACGAGATTCTGTAGGTAATGTTTTAGAACATTTTGTGAACTTTCATTTTGATGATTGGCTCAGTGTTGGTAAATTCACTCATAAATCTCAATCAACGAGCGCTCTCGTGCGAACGAAATCGTCTGCGAGTTTAAAGGAATGCATCACGCTTGAATTTTTCATGCTAAAACGCATCATTACACTCATTTACCAAAAAATCATTTTGGCTTAAAAACGCATTTGAAATCACTTTGGGGTCAATTTATTGCTTATACATAAAAGAGTGTCTAATATTTTACACAACAAACGTCAATTCACTGTTTTAACGAGAAGAACAAAAGGAAACCTACGATGATTCAAATGGATGATTCAACTCATCCATGAGTTTTTAGGTGCTGAGTTGAATGCGTTTCAACTCACGCTTGATTTGAATCATCCATGAGTTTTGAGATTTTGAGTTTTTACCAATAATGGGCTTATAAAGTCATTGGTCGATCTTCACGTCCTTAATCAATTGCCATGTAGAGAGAATGATAGTGGATGAAAGCATCATATGGTCAACCTCATGTACCTACGTAGGTGGCGATGGTCTCAAGTAAACTTTATTCGATACTCTATAATCATACTCGGACGCAATAGGAGGATAATGTTGTTTTCAATGGTAATGTTTCAGTTTACAATCGCTGCTTTTGATGTTCATAAATAATTGTACTGACCTTTGAGAATTTTGTCCAGAAATTACTTAATTGTAAATGCTTGTGGAGATAGTTATTCACTTCACAAATTTTTTTCAAATTACTGTAGAATTCTCACTGAAATATAAAAAAATCCCAAAGGATTTAAAAAAGCTGTCTCAATAGCATTTGAGACTAGTTATGCCACTTCATCACAACACGACCTCATTGCTTTATTTAAACCGAAGGCCACAATCAGAATTAGAAAGATTTTTAGAAGCTTCCACGATTGTTTACAAAGAGTTCAAAAGTCGTGTGCAAGATTTCGGAGCCAATTTGGGAAAGATGTGAATTGTGAAAACCTTTCAGGAGTTCTGCGCATTTACTTGAATCTTTGTGAACGACCAGAATTACCTACGATATTCTACAAATCCTTAATGTTCTGTTTCTAGAAGTGATTAGGCTTCCAGTAGCTCAGGAACTCATATGGACTTCAAGGATTCATATACATGCAGAGGTTTTCGTATGCTTTTACTGTCTCTAATCGTATAAATGTCCCATATGAATAGGAAAGCCAGCAAAGATGGGACAAATATGCGGTTACAGGCAGTTTAGGAATTGAAAAAAAAAACATTTTTCATACCTGAAATTTTTTGAGAAATGGTCTGGAAAGTCAGGGAAATTCAGAAAATTTTATTCTCAAATTTGAGTCGACACTCTAATCAATAATCCTCCGGAAATTCCTTCAAAAATATCTTAAGGAATCCTTCGAAATTTCCTTAAAATTTTTTCTAAGAAATCTTTTAGAAACCCCTCCGAAATTTCCTTCAGGAATTCCTTTAACCAAACTTTCAGAAATTCTTCCATGTATTCCATCGGAAATTACATACCATTCGGCTTTTGTAAGGGAGGAGTTTCCAAAATTCTGAGCTCTGGCACCGCCAATGGTATTTCCTGTTTATAAAAAATGCATCAAACGGGAAGTCAGTAATTACCTTGGTATTGCCGCTTTGTGTGCAATTTCAAACCGTCTAAGATGAGTTTAGCACTTTCCATTTAATCCACTACGTTTTTTGCCTTTCTCGTACAACACAGTTGTACCGAAAGGCTATCATTTCACTCCAAAATCGAACTTTTTATATAAGCCTCAGAGACCCATGATGTTATATACCAATCGAATCAGTTCGTCGAGCTGAACAAATGTCTGTCTGTCCGTGTGTATGTGTGTGTGTGTGCACACGAAAACCGAAAAACATTAGCAACTTTTTCATATAGTAATTCTTAACCGATTTTATCGCAACAAGTTGCATTCGACAGGGGACAAAGCCTTGTTTATCACTATTGAATTTGATAACGATAAACCATTGCGTTTAAAAGTTATCAAGAAAATGGGATCGAACTATATAAGGGCCATATAAAGTTGGTGTCTTGGCTAAATACGAGAAAGGCAGTATCACTACTCGGTGAATTAAGTTGGTTTTTATCTTTGCAGATACGTATTTCGACCTCAACTGTGGGACCGTCTTCAGTGTCTCATACTTGACTCGACTTCCCTTTCAAGTTGAGGTCGAAATACGTATCGGCAAAGATAACTTAACGTAGTGGAATTAAATGGAAAGTACTAAACTCGTCTTAGACGGTTGAATACATTGCACTAAAAGAGCTTAAAATATTGTTTCTGCAATTTCAAAGTTATTTGAAAAAGAAGTTTATAATTTTGTTGTTTGTTTCATAACTGTTGCGATTACTACTGTGACTGTTACATCACTCGCGGTTTTCAGCATAACATTATGTATTTAATTCTACAAGAACTGAATGAGTATCATGGTTATTGACCGTAAATTGTGCCATCCAACTGCAAATCACTGTTTTTGGATTTTTCTGCATACATTTTTGCATGTAAACTTCCAACGAGTTTAGCACCGCCCAAACGTTGACCGATTTGGCTGAAATTTTGTCCAGAGTATCAGGGCATCAAATAGAACCGAATAACAGGGCGGCCCATCAAAAAATTTTAAAAAGTGTTTTTTGAGCCACCCTACTATAGATTCATTCCGGAACGCTGAACAAGTACCAACATGACCGTCTATACATCGTTCATCGCTCGAGCTCTATAGAAAAGACAATTGGATTCAATTTATACTGATTTCTCCGCAGCATTCGATAAAGACGAGCTGGGTGGTCTAGTGGCTACCGCTTCTGCTTTATAAGCAGGAGGTCCTGGGTTCAATACTAGGCTCGTCCCTTTCCTACTTTGTATTTCTATCTTAGTTCTTTCTGTGTTTCACGTTCTACCAAAACGATTCCTACTGTTATAACCTTCCACATAATCCCAAAACCTCCCGTGGCACCTATGAGATGTCGTAGAGTTCTCTGCATCTTTCTTAAGTAGGTGTAGAACTAACCATCCTTCCCCTTCCTCAGCATTCGCAAGGACGTGGCCAGGACAAATCTCGACTATTGGAGAGTGCATTACTTCCATCTAAGAGATAGTGATTAGTTCCAAATCAATATCTGTGGTAACGGATGAAAGTGATGCTACTCTCATATAATAGCTTTGGTTTGTATTACCTACGAATTTATGCGAATTGCTCAATGCTAATGCTAATTTCTCCGCAGCATTCGATAAAACCAACCACAAGATTGCTATTGCTAAATTCGGACGTTTCGTTTTCTCTGGACCTTTCATCTGCTGGCTTGAATCTTATCTATGTGGTCTTCAATAGAATTGGCGATTCTGTCTCATCATACTTTCCTGCTACTTCCAGGCTAGTCACTTCTTCTTCTTCTATGGCCCTACATTCCATTTGAGACTTCGGATTGGCAATCCTACGGAGACACAGGTTAGTCACTTAGGGCCGTTAATTTCCCTAGTTTATCTAAAGGACGTTCATCATCTTATAAAATCATTAAAGTTGTCTCTTGCCGCCGATTTTATACTTTACTGGATTGTTAATGATGTTACTGATGCATATTTCTTGCAAACTCGGCTTGGCATGTTTTTCGAATGGTGTGAGTTAAAGCGTATTAATGCTGATAAATGTTCAGTGATTACATTCTCGCAGAAAAGGTTCTTCGATTGATAACTGCTACAAAATTGGAACAACAAATCTTTAAAACGAATGGGTCGTTAAGCATCTAGGCGTGTTATTAGATTCAAAACTATTTTTGAATGATCATGTCGCTTTCGTATCTTCCAAGGCTTCTAAGATGTTTTGTTTCATTTTCCTCATATCAAAAAATTTCAGGAATATCCATTGATTGAAAACCCGATATTGTTCCTGTTCGATTTTACAAAACCAGTATCTTGCGTATCGAGGCATTCCAACGCAAATTTGTTCGCTTCGCGTTACGGTATCTCCACTGGTATGATCCAAATAACCTACCAAGTTACCACGACGTTGCAAGATCATTGGGTTAGAGTTGTTAAGTGAGCGTCATGACATACCCAAGCCTTTATTTATTTCCGACCTTCTACAATCATGCATTGATTGCTCATACTTGGTCTTTCTTTTGAACCTAAATGCGCCTTATCGTTAGCTTCGGTTCAGTTCTTTTCTGTTCCTTCAGGGTGCTCGTACAAATTATGGACATAGCGAGTCATTCACGATCGTGAGCCGTGTCGTCAATTGATATGCTACTGAACTCGACTTTCATCTCTCTCGTTCCAACCTTCGGGAAAAGTTTTGCCGAATACTTGCCGCTTCTAACACAAATACTCATTTATAGATAGTTAGTCAGGTTAAATAATTGAGTATTCACGAATTGTATAGTATTAAGAAATATTGTTTCTGTAGGAAATTGTAATTTCTGTTGATATTAAGAGAAGAGGTTTTGCGCTCATTCTAGGAAGAGATATTACTCTACTCAAGCGGGCTTTTCCCTGTTCCAAATAAAGAATAAAGTTCGTTTTGCAAGCGTGCCTCTTGATATCTCTGATAGTTTTGGGGCACTGTATTACCTACCTCATTCCGGAGAATGGATTTCACATCGAACCTGTAGCGAACGAACATATTGTTCGTTTCACCTAGCAATTCATCGTTGAGGTAGACTTTAGAAAATGTGTCCACTCCGTGCAAGGTTAACACTACATGTGTAAAATTCAGCTCATATTGGCTGCATGGTAGCGGCAGAGTGTAGGTCCAATTATCGCGAGCTATCCATTTAGTGGTTAAATCGTTTTTGAAGTCAAGTACGGATTCAATAATCAAAGCTTGCTCTAGTGCGCTGTAAATCCCAGATGGAAGGGTTTGATTATTGATGGAGAGGGCTGCAAAAGAAATTAATAGATTAGTCTGTTTTGTTTACCACGGTACACTTATGCTCATTACTTCGGTTTTCGTTTTCGATGCGCCAAAATTGACTGAGGTCTAGTTCGCCAGATTTCTTCGAAGTAACATTCTGATTCAAAAGTATTGTGATTAACAGTAATAGGACAAATACGAAAAATTTCACTGTGTCCAACATCTCAATTTAATTAGTAGTCCGGTTTTAAGGCATCTGTGGGAAAAGTTTTAGTTAAGAGAAAAAAATTAAAATTTGTGCGCGTGCGCTGTTCTACTTTTTGTACAACACATGTCGACTTTCGGTCGCCAAATTTTTTTTTTTCAAATACCCAGATTAGGGTGCCAATGGAATGTATGGGAAGCAATTGTCATCGAATTTCAAAAAACGACATTGCTCACAAATTTCCTTACCCCAAAATACCTATAACCCCATGCAAAATTTGAGCTCAATCGGACATGATTTAGGGGTGCCTAAAATTCATCAAAGTTTTAAAATGTTTAAGCACCGGACGTTACGCAAACATTTCCTAAGCCCTAAAATATGCCCTTATGTAAAATTTGAGTTCCATCGAACACGATTTAGGGGTGTTCAAAATCATGCTATCAAAGTTGAATGAATTTTTTGTAACTTTGAAAACTTTTGAGATCAGATTTACGGAGAAAACTATCAGATTGCTAGGCAATTTTTATTACACTGAGGTTTATTTTTAAGCGGGTATTATTACGTGGTACTGCACGAATTCAAAACACAACGTGTAAAGATCAAGTCACAAAAAAATCAAAATTTGGATAGCAAGATATCGAGCACCCTTAAATTATGTCCGATGGGGTTCAAATTTTGCATAGGGGAAAATTGTAGGGCTTAGGAAATGTTTGCTTAACGTCCGGTTTTTAAATACGATGAAATTTTTTTCCATAAGAAATTTTTTCGAAGTCCCAAAACACTCGATTTTTTTCAAAAAATGAATTCTCAAAGTTTCATGCATTTTAAGTCCCTTTAAAAAAAATTGGCGCCCTAACTCACATGAACCAACCATGATTTCCGGTCATTTTTGGCCATAATTGGGTGACCGCGGGACGGTCTTATAAGAAATGCATAGAAAATAAATTATTCACATTATTTTTTTCGAATAAAATTGGATGAATTTTAAAAATTATTAAAAATTGCCTGCAAATATAAGTTTGTTGGTTTAGTTTGATTTAGATTGTTTGTTTAGTTTGATGAAAAAACATAATACTGAATAAATATTGCACTGTTCCAACATTTATCCAACCCTTTTCTCCTAATGACAATAACTTCGTGTTATAAAATTGATTACTTTCTGGTTCAAATTCCGTCACTTGATCTTGATTTTCTTCCTTTTTTCAGACAGGTAAGCAAACCTGTAGTATTCTCCAAGCTTTACCAATTTTTACCTTTGCGGGTGGGAAGCTTAGTCAAATTATTCATCCCTATGCCCTTCTAACGAAGCCCTGTGTTAACAACTCGAATTTCAATATCACTTTTAATTTTCGATACACGGAAATAGCAAATTATCAAAAAAAAAAACCGATTTGTCACTTAACATATGAATACATTGAATGCAGGATAAAACAAACCTATATCTTCATGAGATTTTGAGTAGTAAAGTGTTATGAAAGTGGAAAACTTATGAAAGTTATGAAAGTTATGAAAGTTTAGTTAAAGTTTTAGTTGAAAGTTTTTACAACCATGTTTACATTGGCGTAACTACAGGGGGGCTAGGGGGGGCTATAGCCCCACCTAGAATCAAGTTAGCCCCCCCTAGAATTTCTACGACTTTGCATGAGTATTGCACATATCTAGCGCTCTGATCATATCTGGGCGTAGCTGCAAATAATGAATTCTTATCATCTCTCTCTACAGTGAGTTGAATATATATTGAATATATATTGAATTAATAAAAATATATAATATATATAATAAAAATATATAATATATAATAAAAAATAATATATTGAATATATATCATGTTTTCTTACTTCGAAAAATGGATATATCTTGGGTTAGGAAAGCAAAATACGAAGGATATTACACTCCCTTGATTCTCAGCCACACATATAATTGCTTAAGGTGAATCGCGTACGAATCTAATTTCTAAAGTAAATTACACTTTCAGAGGCACATTACACAACTCGTTTCCAGTACGCACAAAAATGTTTTTTAGATGTGCTTATCACCTATGAATTGACATTTGTGCTGCCAAAATGAGAGATGAGCCAAGGTGATAGATATATCCTATAGGACGAGCATGGTTACAGTCATTTTGGGACTCTGTCGAGAGAAATGTTGGAGTTGGAACAGTATTTTCATGCTGATAGAATAAATAATAGAAGTAACAAACTAACAGGAAAAATACAATGGCCGAGATTTTGATTGAATAAATAAAATTCAAGTAAAATAATAAACTGCCTGTAATAGTTACACAACATGAAAAAGACAATTGCTTAACTTGAGCAGGAGACACAGGATGTTTAGGTTACCGAAGAATTGATAACAAATCTTGACTTTGATTTATCAGCAAATCATCAATTCTTTGAGATTTTTATGGTTACATTGCGAGTATTTTTTAAGTGTGCATATGACCTTTAGTTTTCCAACATAACCCTTTGAGATGCATGGCATTTCTGAAAGGATTGTCAAGAAAAAATTGATAATGTGATAGTCAAGAGCAACGTATCGTATGTATGTAATAGTAGACATTTTGAAGGCATTTCTTTTTGCAGATTTCTCTGGTAAAGTATTCAAGCGATGTTGCTGCTATTTCCCGAAAACTTTAAATTTCCAATAATCATACTCGGTTTCTTGAAATCCGGAACAAGCTCGGAAAACCCTGAAATTTCAAGGAGAGGTTACTAAACTGTAAATGAGAAAAAACTTGAAATTATTTACTATGTCTGAAATTCGATTATGCATTTGCACAACATGTGATAGATTTAGTTCGGAAAAGGTATTGGAAGTATGCTAGACAGGTGCTTTCCCTACTAAGCTACGGAAGACCTCCGCCGTCCTCGATCGCCGTTACTGATGAAGCAAGTTGTAGGAGCCAGACAATACTAAATACCCATCCTACTTGGAGACATACATTAAAAAGACATATGAGAGAGTTAGTTCTGAAAATGTATTGCAAGAGTCCTGTCTAG
This sequence comes from Armigeres subalbatus, assembly GCF_024139115.2. Classification (NCBI taxonomy): domain Eukaryota; kingdom Metazoa; phylum Arthropoda; class Insecta; order Diptera; family Culicidae; genus Armigeres; species Armigeres subalbatus. The sequence continues at coordinate 186,529,837 of NC_085139.1, forward strand.
CGTACTGGTTTCGTGGGATCAAACCCCACCGAAGGGAGCGGTTACCTTCCAATACCTTTTCCGAACAAAATCTATCATATGTTCAGGGTGGCCACTTAATTTCCATTTTGGAATTCCCGGTTTTTTCCCGGTTTTTCCCGATTCAAATTTTGGAACTTTCCCGGCAGAAGTGTTTCGCGAAAAGAAATGTTCTACACGCAAAAAAAAGCGTTCATGAATTCGTGAACTAACGAGTTCACGGTGTATTTTTTCGTGAACAACAATCACGGATTCGGGAATACAGTCACGTTTTCAGGAACGTTCTGGAAAACGTGACTGGTGTTCCCGAATCCGTGATTGGTGTTCACGAAAAAATACACCGTGAACTTGTTAGTTCACGAATTCAAGAACGCTTTTTTTTACGTGTAGGAATGAGGTTTTGCATTTATTTGACAAAACAATCTGTGCAACAACCATGCTTGTTTTACGCGACATTTTTTCGATCGTATCTCTGATCATGTGACTTTAATTCACCATCAAAATTTATGGAATTGTATTACAATTAGACCTGTGCGCCGCCGCGCCGCGCCGCCGCCGCCGGTGGTTTTACTCACGCCGCCGCCGCCGACAATTTTGGGTCGGCGCGCCGCCGTTCATAATTTTGCCACGCCGATGACTAATCGCAATAAAAAAAATCAACTAACTTAAGTCGAGTTGAGTAAAGTACAAACTAAAGATGGCCTTACAGTTGAAGACGAAATATGTATCTGTAAAGCAATACAACGTGGTGGAGTTTATTGGAATAGTACTAAACTCGTCTTATGATAGTTCATAAATGGTGAAAAGGTGGAAATCGTCAGCAGAATTCAATTTCAAATCTACCTTACGAGATGATGTCTCTAAGTCAGTGTGGTGATATACATTGTCCGGACTAATAAATATGTTTGTTGATTAGTTTATGAGTTTGCATGAGGCTTCATCTAGTGGATTTCTTCTACCAAGTAGAATAACACATACAATGTTTAACTGATCTTTGGAATTCGTCTAAGCCAAGCCTTTGGCATTCAGTCGGGCACCTAAACCTGTAGGAGACTTTAGAAATTCTTTTTTCTTCGAAAATTCCTTCAGATTTTACATTACGAATTTCTGCAGAACATCATTTACGATTTTTTTTAGGAAATTCCTTATGGAATGTTGGAAAAAAGGCGGCTTTGGCAGGTTTTGTTCTATTATTGTCAGGGGGGTTTTTGTCGACCAAATTTTATGAAATTTGGCCACAATATTCTTTGATATGCAAAGAATGGTTAGGCCAACAATAGAACAAAACCTGCCAAAGCCGTCATTCTATACAAAAAGACTCCTTAAGGAATTCCTCTAGAAATTCTATAATGAATTTCTTCGGAAATTACTCCTATGAATTTTTTTCAGCAATTATTCCATTAATTCCTTAAATTAATTCTTTCAGATATTACATAAAAAATTTCTTAGAACTTTTCAAGGAACTTCTTCGGAACTTCTACCAGCAATTCCTAAAAAAAAAATCTTCGGGAATCTTTCCAGAACTTCCTGCAGGAATTCCTCCAAAAATGCTTTCACGAGTTCATTCCGAAATGTGTACTCTTTCGAAAATTCAATTAGTAACTCCATCGAAAGCTATTTCATTCTCTAATTATTTTTCAAAGGATTTCCGGAAAGAAATTCCAAAAGAATTTCTTAAGAAATCTACGAGGGAATCTTGGAGGCTTTTCGAAGAAACTTTTAAAGAAATCTATGGAGAAATATCTGAAGGAATTCTTGGCGGATTTTTTTAGATTATTTAAGGAAAAAAATCGTGAGGAGTTCTCAAATGATTTTTTGGAGAAGTTTTTGAAGAAATTCCTGGAGGGTGTAGGATAGGGTGGCTCAAATTAGTAATGGGAAAAACTTTTTTCATTTTTTTTATGGGCCGCCCTCTTCTTCGGTTCTATTTGTTGCCTTAATGCTCTAGACAAAATTTCAGCCAAATCGGTCAACGTTTGGGCGGTGCTAAACTCGTTGGAAATTTATATGGAAAAATGTATCCAGAAACATCCAAAACAGTGATTTGCAGTTAATTGGCACAATTTACGATGAAGAATTGTGATATTCAGATCGTGAAGCAATACAGAATATTATGCTGAATATTATACAGAATGTTATGCTGAAAACCGCGAAAAGATTAGAGTCTGTCCGGCGAAGTTATTAGCATTTCTCTGAAGAGGGGTTTGAGCAAATTTCGTTTCTTTTACCTTTGAAAAGAAATAAATTCACCCCTACAACACTCCAGTAAAATGCTAATATCTTTGCCTAAGAAACTCTAATCTTCTCGCGGTTTTCAGCATGACAATTTGTATTCAATTCTACAAGAACTGAATGAGTATCGTAGTTCATGATCGTAAATTGTACCGTCCAACTGCAAATCACTGTTTTTTGATGTTTCTGCATACATTTTACCATATAAACTTCCAAGGATTTTCGCACCGCCCAAACGTTGACCGATTTGGCTGAAATTTTATCCAGAGCATCAGGGCATCAAATAGAACCGAATAAGAGGGCGGCCCATCAAAAAATTTGAAGAAGTGTTTTTTGAGCCACCCTAGTGTAGGAGTTTCCAAATGAATTTTCGAAGGCATTTTTAAAAGAGAGCCTGAATTGATTTTCAAAAATAATTTCCATTGGAACTGCTAACAAAGTTTTTGGAGGTATTTCTAAAAGACTTCCCCAATGAATTCCTAAAGGAATTTCCAGAGAAATCACGAAAAATGTTTGAGGAGTTCCTTAGGAAATTGTTTCAGAATTCCTCCAAAAACTCTCTTAAAACTCCTACAGAAAGAAGTTTTGAAAATTTTCTTAGGAATTTCTTCGAAAATTAATTGAGAAATTCCAGCGGAAGATACTTTTTAGATTTTTTTTTTGGAATTTCCTCTAGGGGTTCCTTAGCATCAAGACATTTTTCCTGAAATTACCTAAGGGATTCTTTCAAATATACCTTAGGCAATTTCTGATGATTTTTTTTTCGGATAATCCATTGAAAATTCCTCCAGTAAATTCTGTGGTTACTTTAGGAAGCTACCTAGAGACACTGAGAAAAAAACCTCTGTAAAGGGGAAGGGTCGTTTGGCCGTAACCCATTCAGCCGAAAGCCATTTGGCCGAAATAAATCTGGCCGAAAGGGTCATTTGGGCGAACGGGTCATTTGGCCGAAAGGGTAATTTGGCCGAAAGGGTAATTTGGCCGAAAGGGTCATTTTGCCGAAAGCGTCGTTTGGCCTAAAGGGTCATTTGGCCGGAAGGGTCTTTTGGCCGAAAGGGTCATTTGGCCGGAACGGTCGTTTGGCCGAAAGGGCCATTTGGCCGAATATGACATTTGACCGTATAAGACATTTGACCGAATAGGTCATTTGAAAAGTGAGAAATTAGGAGTGAGAAGAGAGACGTCTCAATTCTCATTTCTCACTTCTCACTGTAAAAAGAGAGAAGCGTGAAGTTAGTAGTGAGACAACTCTTTACCCACTTCGGACTATTCACTTTTCAAAATGAGAAAAGAGAAATGAGGAGTGAGAAGCGAGACGTCTCACATCTCACTAAGAAAATTAGAAGCGCAAAGTGAGCAGTGAGACGTCTCACTATTCACTTTGCGCTTCTCAATTTCTACATTGATAAAAGAAAAATGAAGAAAAAGAAGTGAGACATCTAACTACTCACTTTCATTTCTCACTGTTCCCTGTTAAAAAGTGAGAATTGAGGCGTCTCCCTTTTCACTCCTCATTTACCACTTATCGTTGTAAAAAATGAGAAGCATGAAATGAATAGTGAGATGTCTCATTACCCATTTCGTCCAACTCACTTTTCACAATAAAGAGAATAGTGAGACGTCCCACTTCTCACTCTTTATTTATATCTTCTCATTGTAGAAAGTGAGACGTGAGATGACTCACTTCCCATTTCTCACTTCTCACTGTGAAAAGTTAGTAGTGCGAAGTGGGTAGTGAGACGTCTCACTACTCACCTCATGCTTCTCACTTTTAACAGTGAGAAGTAAGAAATAAGGAATGAGAATTGAGACGTCTCTCTTCTCATTCCTAATTTCTCACTTTTCAAATAACCTATTCGGCCAAATGACCTATTAGGCTAAATGTCTTATTCGGGCAAATGTCCTATTCAGCCAAATTACTCCTACGGCTAAACGACGTTTTCGGCCAAATGACCCTTTCGGCCAAATGACCCCATCAGCCAAATGACCCTTTCGGCTTAAATACCCGTTTGGCCAAATTACCCTTTGACCAAATGACCCTTTCGGCCAAACAACCTTTTTGACCAAATGACACTTTCGGCCGAACGACCCTTTCGGCCAAATTACCATATCTGCCAAACGACCCTTTCAGCCAATCGACCCTTTCGGCCAAATGACTTTCGGTCTAATGATTTGTTCGGCAAAATGGTATATTCAGCCAAATGACATTGGCAAAAAGACGCGCAGAAAATACTGCGCGGTGGAGAATAGTAAATGACGCAGACGAACGAATGAATCACGATTGTACCAAGTTTATAAAAATGCAGACAAAGGCAGGCTGAAATTTTTGGACATTTTCCTCAGGAGTTTCTTCACGACATTCTCCATTTCTTTTTATTTTTTTTTAGGATCCCTTCAGATATTCATTCAAAGCTCCTTTAAAAATTTATTGGGAAATTTATTTGAAATTCTGTTAGGACTTTAAAAATATCTGTGAGGATTTCTTCGAAAGGTTCCTACTGATTTTTCTTTGGGAAATCCTTCAGTTCTCACAGTTTTCAAGGAAATTTCTTCAAAAATGTGCCCGGATTGCCTTATAAAACTTTATCCGACATTACTTCAGGAAATCATTTGGAAATTCCTTTGGAAAACTCTTTTAGGAATTCCATCGGAAATTAGTTCATTGTTGAATAAATTTCCGAATGAATTCCTGCAGGATTAGCTCTACTGAAGGAATTTCCCAAAGAGAACGTGAATGAATTTTAGAAAGAATACCTATACAAATTTCTGTAGGAATTCTCATAGAATTTTACGAAGGAATTCCTTTTGAACTTTCCTAAGAAATGTCTGTAGAAATTTCCTAAAAAAAAACTCCTTCAGGGACTACACCAAGAACTTTTTTGGTATATTTAACCAAATTTCAGGAAAAAATTTAAATTTGGTTGGTCATCCCCAGTCTTACTTAGCTAGTATTTATTTTTATTAATGTTGATTATAACATTTTAACATAAATAACATTTTTAAATCAGGTATTGATTAGTGTCGCCGTCAATTGACTATTTTGAATGGGCTGCTTGATGATCGGCAAACGTAGAATATTGCAATTTTAATCCACTGAAGTTGATTTGTATACGGACGATTCCTGTCGTGTGAATCAAAACCGCATGAATCCAAAAACCCGCATTAAAATTGATTTTACCAGACATTGATTTTTTCATTCACGCCGGTTCACGCCGCCGCCGCCGCCGCCGATGAAAGTCAACGGCGCGCCGCCGTGACGCCGCCGCCGCCGGGGCAAAAGTGACCACCACGCCGCCGCCGCCGATTATGTGACCGGCGCACAGGTCTACGAATACATCCTAAATAAATCAAAGAAAACCGTATGGTAATGTGTTAATAAAGCGCTTGTTAAGCAAATTCCGCTGTGACGCTTTTTTTCAGGCTTGGCAGTTATAAAGCCACCGCTCGCTCGTTCCTGCTCTATACGAAGGAGGCCAAGGTTTCAATTCCAGATCGTTTCCATCTCTATCCCATAGGTACCTTCAACTTGATCATTCTAGCAGTCACTGTTAGAAGTGAATCAAAGCTCATTTCTGCATTCATTCTTTCTTTTCTATCACATTGGCAACACGTTTATTAAGACGAAGCTCTGGTAAGTGATAGAAGCATTAGAAACAATTATTTTTCACTGTAATTTTTTATTCGAAAAATAAAAGAGCTCATTATATAAATTTGATCCAAATATCAAAGATTTTTCAAGCAAAATATTTTTCTTAGGAAAACATTAATGCGTTCTTCAGAAAAATAATAACAACTATTGAAAAAAATAGAAAGTTAAACATGAGAGGTGTATTCATATCATAAAGCACTTCTATTCAATGAGAGTTGTTATTAACTTGCTCAAAATAACGCCTTAGTTTTAAAAAAATAACATGCTTTTGAAACTTGAGATTTTAAACGATTTCATTCTTAAAATCGAAGCATTATTCAAAAACAAGACAGACAGAAATATTTTTGTCAGAATTCTCGGAGAATTTCCAAAGCGGGTTTTAAAATGCTTGATGTTTTTAGGGAAAGGCTTTTTTAAGCCATGAAATACAGTCAAACCTCCATGAGTCGTTGTTCTATAATTCGATAACGACTCATGGAAGCAAATTATGCCACATTGAAACATATTTCCTGGATTACTGTGATGGATCCTCCAGTAAACTTTCCAAGAATTTTGTTTGCTAATGTTTTCACAGACCACCATGTGTCCGAAAAAAATCTTAAATATACTTCTAAGATTCCAGTTTGATATCTAAGCTTTAGAATGATTTTTGATATTTTGGAAATTCTGTTATGCTGATATAATTTTCTAAAATTATCAATCAGATTTAAAGACGGTAAGTGTGTTTTCTTAAATAGAAACAATTTAGAAGTTTTAACTAACAAACATATAACACTAAGCAGATTTAAGAGCTAATGTATTTGTATTTCGAGAAGAAAGCTGGAATACGTGAAGGGTCTATATAGGTTATGATTTTTCTTCAATCTTTGAACTGAAAACTTTATTCCTGAAATTTCTGAAATCTTTGACATTTGAGATTAGTTTTCATTTATGCTATATTTGATTGAACGGAGTTTTTGTATGTATTTTTTTGGGATTTTCAACATTTACATTTAAGATTGTAGTTCTGAAATTCCAGAAAATCCGAAATTTGATTCTTTTTAAAAGACTGATTTGATTCTTTTTAAAAGACTGATAAATTTCTGTAAACACAATTCTTGAGTTATGACGTGTTTTATAAGACCTAAAATTGAAAAGAATGCTGAAAACGAAGAAATTATACAACTGTTGAGATACCACGTAAAATTTGAGATTTCTGAGCCCATAAAAATCCTCATAATAATATACATCCTTATAAAAAAAAAATATAACAATTTTTGAACAAAACTCATTTGAACGACATTTCATTAATCCCAGAATTAAAATAAAATGTAATTATCAGAAAAAATGTTGAAAAAACGGAAAAGTTAATTAGTTAATTATAGCTTTAAATTAGTCCGTCTAAAAAAAATCAGTGTCAATCAAATTCCCAGTTATTTCCCGGTTTTTCCCGGTTCTATCTGATTCCCAGTTAATTCCCGGTTCTCCCGGTTTTCCCGGTTCAGTGGCCACCCTGTATGTTGTGCAAATGCATAATCGAGTTTCAGACATAGTAATTAATTTCCACTCCGAGTGGGAAAAAAATTCGCCGAATACTAGATACTACTCTCTGATAGATAATTAGTCAGGATATTTAATTAAGTATGTATTTTCAAATCGTGAAATTGTAATAGACTTTAATACCCGGAACATAGGCAATTAACCTTGAATGTATAGAGATTATTTATAATGGATATATAAAACTCGATAGTCTTATGTATCTAAAGATCTTATGTTGTTTACGTATCAATTTGTTACCGTCCCTCTGCACCGAATACACGCGATCGTTTGAACAGTACGCAGTGAAGTGTTCTATCTCTCCCCGACCGAAATCCCCCAGAGGATTCCGAGGCGCAGACATCTTTTTGGACATTCTCAAAAAAGTAGTGACAAAAACGTCGCTTGTGAGAAGTCCGTCAAAAAAATTGGTTCCGATTCCGAATCCGTTGACAAAACCCTGTTGGACCTCACGGGAACTCCGTGTGTGATCTGTGGTCCATCAACATGCGACGAAAAGATGGTCGGTTGTGATGGATGTTCCGCGTGGTTCCACATACGCTGCGTGGGACTACCGGAAGAAAAACTCTAGCGTAGATGCGTCTAGCGTAGATGCGAAAGTGCGAGCACTGGAACAACGTCAAAAGCGGCAAATGGGGTAGTTGGAGGCGGAAATGGAACTGAGAAAGAAGGAGAAGAAGATACAGCGCGCATGCGAAAGGAAGAAGATGAAGATGGAGGAGAAGATGCGTGCTGAAGAAGAAGAGGAGCGGATGGCCTGGCAAGCTGAGATGCTGCGAAAGAAGAAGGAGCAGATCCAGCGGATGGAGGCAAGGCAGAAGTTGTTCGAGATGGAAATGGCGGCCATGGATGAAAGGTTGGCGGAGCTTTCGGGTAGTCCGGCGTCGAATGAGTTGAAGTCGAAGATCGTAGTTAGCGGATTACGGGCGGGTCCTTCCGGCAATACTAATAGGAAAGTGTTGGAGCTGACAAAGGAAAACGTCAAACGGCTAGAGGAGGACAACGACGATAGCGACGAGGATGATGAGGACGCCGACGAAAGTGAAAGCAGCGATGAAGAAAAGGGTAAATACGATGAGTCCGATGGAGGAAAGCGGCTGAATAAACGAGCCACCATCGCCACAAAAAAAGTGTGCTGCTTCAGAAATTTTGGTTTCCCTTCGGGAATATTCTCATTTTGTAATTGTAATAATAATAATAATAATTGTAATTCAGTAACATTTTGGTTTTATGTTGGTTTTATAACACTCTTGTAGAGTATATTATGCTCTTCAAGACTCAAGAGCGTTATAAAACTTAAAATGTTACTTGGGAAAGCTTTTGGGAATCTCACGACATTTCTAGATTTTTATGTCAGAGCTGTTCAAGTCGTCACTGGATGAATTGAAATAGCTGTTTGGTAGGCCAACTGCGGACAGTTGAACAAAAACAATAACTTTTTTGTGTTTGACTGTAAGAATAGAAAAAGGCTAGCCCCCCCTAGAATTTTTCCTTAGTTACGCCAATGCATGTTTAGCCAGTTACCTTGTAATTTGTACGATTTAGAAAACTGGCGTCTTCTACAGAGGATAATCATGATAGTGGTAAGCTTAGTTTGCAATTCATCCACTTGGCGGCGCTAGTTGAGTTAGAAAAACACCCGCCTGATGGCGTTAGTGTATAAGCAATTACTTTTAGGGTAGATATCTTGCAATCAATAAGATTTAGAATCATACCGTCCTCTACAAAATTGTTAAACTTGGGTGTTGTTTTCCAACATCATAGGGTTCTAATAGCCTTTTGTTGAAGAACTTTATTCTTTTATTGAAATATGCCGGGCAATGGCATAAAATGCCACCCGGTTAGGTAGCCTTTCAAATACCATGAAAAATGGAGAAAGAAAAATTTTTGGCAATCAACCCGGCAACTAAATAAGGATTATGATTGGAAACTCGGTATCTGGAATGTTCGGACCCTAATTGAGCATGGACGAGTGAGCCTTCTAGCTGAACTGCAGAAGGTTGGAGTGAACGTTGCCGTTTTAGAAAAAAGTCCGATGTCCTCCCGATCAATAATGCATAACAAAATTATAACAAGGGGAGTTATTTATTTCAGAAAAATATTGTAACAAAATGTGTTATAAAATTGGCTGGTTAGTTGTTAAAATAACAAAAAATATATCAAAAAAACCTCTAGCCGTAACACGCTTATAACAGAGGTTGATACCTTCATATCAACATTATAACAAACGTTGATATAATTTATCTGTACAAAAATCAACTTTCAAGGTAATTGCCTACATCACGGATGGAAATTTGGTACGCGACCAAGACGGATTTCGATCCATAATGTAGGTAATTAACTTTGTTCCAGCTATGCATTAATATCGAGCGGGTTCAAGTTATACTGAAGGTGATCACCTCCGATTTTTTTTTCCAATGTCTACAAAAAATGTAGGCAATTATTTTGTGAAAATATACATAACTAATGTTGTTATAATTTTGATATGAAATAAAATTGACCGAAGACACATTTTTATCGAATTATCTAATTATAACACACGTTGTTTTAAATAACAACCATTGATAGAATTGAGTTATAATTTTGTTATGCATTCCTGATCGGGCTATATCCGAGGAACGTAAATTCAGAGCCGTGGATTCCACGACCAATACTGCATTCAAATATAACACCTATTACAGCGGCGGCAAAAAAGCAGGACATGGGGTTGGTTTCGAAGTGAAGAACAAGCAGTTAAAGCGAGTAATGAGGTAGAAACTTAATAGCGAACGGATCTGTGTGTTGAGGATGCGAGACGAATTCTTCAATTACAGCCTAATTAACATCTACGCACCGACGAACGATAAATCCGACGACACGTTTTATGAATGTCTTGATAAAACCTATGGAGGGAGAGTGCTCAAAGCATGACGTGAAAATTGTTTTCGGAGACGCAAACGCTCAAGTCGGTAGTGAAGACTTTTTTCCGTATCATGATCGGTAACGAGCAACTTCACTCCGCTACTAATGACAAGGGGCTACGGCTAGTCAATTTCGCTGCCAGAGGGATGGCCATCAGTAGCACCTACTCTGCTCGAAATAATAACCGAAAGCACACCTGGAGACACCCAAACAGTGCCACTTGCAACCAGATAGACCATGTTCTGGTATATGAGTGGCATTTCTCGGATGTTATCGATGTGTGGACATTCAGAGGTCCGAACATGGACTCTGAAAATTCGATCACGGTTGTTAACTGTATTGAACGAAAGATCATAGCGAACGATGAAGAATAACTGATTACACTATATGAGGTTAGAAAAGCCATTAAAGAATTGAAAAACAATGAGGCTGCGGGGAAGGACCAGCTTCCGGCTGAACTTCTCAAACATGGCAGCGAGCAGCTTTATGAAGTTCTGCACCATATACATATATGGCTATTATTTGGCAAGACGAGGAATTGCCTGCTAGCTGGTTGGACGGCCTCATTTGCCCATTCTTTAGGGAAGGGCACACACTGGAGTTAAAATCAATTACCAAGAAATAACCCTATTTAGTTCGGCATACAAAATTATGTCCCGTATTTTGTTCAACAGATTAAGAAGAAGAAGAATTCGCTTGAAGAGTCCTTTGTCGGCGAATATTAGGCAGGTTTTTGCGAGGGCCGATCAACGAAAAATGTTTCTCTTGAGACAAATTCTTGATAAATTCCAGGAGTACAACTTGTAGACTTCTTCTTTTTCAATGGCTGTACATTCCAACTGGAACTTGCTTTGCTTTTCTATGCCCGCCATTGACCGGGCCGGGCCGAAAATTGAACTCGCCATCTCCGGATTGGAAATCCTACGCCTTTGCTTGCAGGGCTACTGAAGAACCAGACACATCATTTGTTTATTGATTTAAAAGCAGCGTGCGATCCAGTGAACCAAAATGAATTATTGCCAGTTATACTAGAACATGGTTTTCTTGCTGATTCGTGTAACGTTGGACAGAACACCTGTCTACACTGAGAAAATTCTGCATATTGAATATATTTGTCGCACATATAAATTTTTACAATTTGGGGACCAAATATATGCAATTTGTTTCCACACATAAATTCAATAACTGCATATTAGAAACCACACATATATTTTATTTGATTATAGATTCTATTTGTACTTCGCGAGGAGAGTGGTAATGTGTGCACTAATAAACATCATGAATCAAATTATTGGATTTTTGCCAATAAAAATGTGTAGAATTTTTGCAGTGTAGCATACGGGTCGTGGGTTCAAACGCCATCGAAGAAAGGGCTGTCCACAAACCACGTAGACCAATTTTCACATTTTCAAACCCCCTTCTATCCTAGGAAACTTTCGTAAACTTTTCCGACGTAAACTTTTTTTTCCGTAGAATCTCCAAAGAATTTTAAGTGGAAATATCTAAGTTTTTGAAGAAAAGTTTTTGCCTTTCTCGTACAACGAAGTTGTACCGAAAGGCTATCATTTCACTCCGAAAACGAACTTTTCATAGAAGCCTCTGAGACCCATAGTGTTATATACCAATCGACTCAGCTCGACAAACTGAGCACATGTCTGTCTGTCCGTGTGTATGTATGTGTGTATGTGTGTGCACAAAAGCTATAAAAAACATTAGACAACTTTTCGTATAGTAATCCTCAACCGATTCTCGCAACAAGTTTTATTCGACAGGGGTCAAAGCCTTGTTGATCACTATTGAATTTGATAACGATCGGTAATTGCGTTTAAAAGTTATGAAGAAAATGGTACTTCGGACCATATAAACCCCATATAAGGTTGGTGTCTTAACTGAATGCAAGAAAGGTGGATTACCACCACCACCAACGCTAGGTGGATTATCTGGGTTTTTTAGAAGAAATTTCCTGCTCAACACAGAAGATTTTCCTGGGGAAATCCAGGACAGTTTAACGCCTAAATTAAGACTATTAATCCAGTGAAAAACATTTGATTTTTCATGAGTAATTCAAAAGATTCTCCCGAAATTGAAAACAATTGTTTTAATATTATGCAATATCTGAATAAAAAGATTACAAATGATGTATTAGAATCTAACATTCTTCTGTATTTCTCAAGATTTTTTTTAAGGAATTGCAAAAATTGTTTTCCTTGGCCGATTAAGCAACTGATTCTAGCATTACAAGTTGTTCCGAAAAGGATATTGCGGTTGAGGTATTGTGCCTTGCAACAAAATGGCTTTCGTGATCATTTTCCAAGGCTCTCATAGATGTGAAAAAAATTTCCGCAATACAAAAAGCACGTGCTTTTCAAAAATATCAAAGTAGTTTTTTATAGCAGTATGTTGTTCTTAGGCGACTATCTGGCGCTCATTTTTTGTTGCGATTAAAAATAAGCTTCTTCATTGGCATTACATCCCTCACTGGGACATTGCCGCCTCGCATCCTACGGCACGGCTAAGGAGGGTCAGCAGAAGCAGAAGGAGAAGAAGAAGAACATTCATAAAATCCATCTCGAAATGTCACATCTGTAACGATGTGTATACACCAATCCAAATCCTACATCCAGATAATATCTAAGCTCCAGTCCGTTCGTAGCCTGGTTGATATTATCGAATTGATTGGCCTTATCGATAGCATGTTAAGGAGTTTCCGTTAGTAGATGTTTGATAAGAAGTGATCTCGTCAGAAACCTCTGTTTTGGTGGATAGTAAGTAGAAAGCAATAGACAAACTATAGTCAAGGCATGCCTAGTGGTCAATCGAATTACCAGATTCTAATAATTGGAAATAGCTGTTGGTTGTTTACCCGTAGTACCAACCGTTGACTTTTATGTGCGTAACTAACACTTCGTTTAGAAAATGATTTGGTAGAATCATTCACCGATAAATTCCAATGAAATCCTTATCAACAACTTTAAGCGAATGTAAAAACTCTATTCAGCATACATATGCATATGTGTATACCACTCGAAGAAAACTATGATTATAATCGGATTTCATACTCGTGTGCTTTATTTGCCACATGAAGTACCTTGCAATTGTTACTCTATTTAATCCACTTAACATTGCCACAGAAAAAATCATTTGGTATAAAGGCACTGTATTTTTTTTTAACTTTTTGCCTATCTTGTACTACAAAGTTTTTATTATACTTTTGCAATTTGATCCATTTTATTTATAATAGTCTTTCACTTTTTTATACTGAAGCACACTAGCATTAAAATATGGTTGGTATACTGAATAAATCAGAATAATAATTAATATACAAGTGCGCACATCTTTTTTGCATATATAAAAACCAACATAGGTATTCACTCTACAGTCGGGCATTGCCATATATTCAACTCTGTAGTGATTATACGTCAGCTACTTAGTTACCTACTTATTCAAAATTTCGTTCGCTGTGAACATAAACAAAACTTCCGATCAACCGATAACCTTTACTCTGCCCAGAACAAGCCCGTACTAACGTTTTTTATTGGATACTACCGAGTATCAAACCGATCTGTCTCACCAACGAACACAAACTGAAGTACTTTCGCTGAGGTTTCCATAGTACATACCTTCATTGAATGTAGTTCTGTCGCGCAATTGCATCTGTTTTTCTTATTCTCTTTATGCTGAGTAGGTTGGCATGTTTTTATAGTGCTTCTACACATTATACTGTGTGGGTCGCGAATCATACCGGCACGAATTTTCATTAAGTTGATTTTTGTTGTCGCGCTTTCTTCTCTGGTTTGAGTTTATGGACTTTCGTTTTCGTTCATTCGAGTGATGTGTAGTTTTGGCATTAAAGATCGAAGTCATTTGTGCAAGGCTCAATAACTACGATTGTAACAGTGCACATTGGTAATATTGTTATCTTTTTCTTCTTCAATGGTTCTACAATCCAACTGGAACTTGGCCTGTTTTTCAACTTAGTGTTCAATTACCTTAATTCAACCTTAAAGTGAACCATCTTGGGAAAGAATCTTTCAACTATACTAATTTTTGATATACCGTAGAAGTACCATATTTGACGCAGGTCCAAACTTGGCGCACTTTCATATCAAATGATTCATAAAACTTATTTTCGCCAAAAATATATCAAAGAATCAAGCTAGACGGCTTTATTTGCTCTTCTTCTTTGCATATATGGCGTAAAAAGCATATTATCGATGAAGAATTAACTTATCCGAATAAAATATATAGAGGTCATACTCATAATGCGTCAATTTTTCGCTTTCTTAGCCACAATGCTAAGGATCGAATAATCATTTTTTGCTCGCAAAATGACTTGTGAGAATTTTCGACCCCTACCTACAAACAGCTTACTCATAAAGCTTTTCCTTTTATGCTGAACATTGCAACACTCTAACGCATTTTCCAGCCCAAAACGTTCTGCGTCAAATTAGGCTCATAATTCATTTTGATGTTCCTAATTAACCTTATCATACGAATATAAAATGCAGTGCTAAAAACCTAAATAATACTCTTAGGAAAAGCAATATGTATTCATTTTATTTTAACTAAATATCTACTACTTAGAATATTAATCAACATTGAATTATTCCACTAAGTGTCCAACCCATGGTAGTATGCCTTATGTTGTCTTCGATTTTGATGCGTTTTTCACGGTATTTGGTAATTATGCAGTTTTTCTTAGCTGGTTTTGAGATTCTCGCGAGAAAATAATATTATATAATAAATTAGTATCATACAATTCAATGTACTTTCTCTGTACAAAATTCTAACAGGCCAAAAAAATGAACACATTTTTAATTAATTACTCTATTGCTATGCAAGCTACTAGTCAGGCAACCCTGAATAGGAAATTAAAAAATAAGGCGTTTTTTTGATTGAGTTTTAACATAGTTTCAAAGTGCGTCAAATTAGGAACAATTTTTCGTCAAATTAGGAACATGGTAAAATCAGTGCGTCAAGTTGGGCATCTCAAGTACCACATAAAAACAGATGTAAAAACTAAGAAATAAACTTATATTTCGAAGTTTCATTATTTGCACACATTCTATAATAGTATTTAGAAAGCTCGTTATGCAGAATATTTTACCCTTCTTTAGCTCGCGGTAAACTTCTCAGTAGCAAGTGACCCCTCGAACTGGGTCTCACGGCCGGCTTACTACTGGGTAATCGGAGGAGCTTCGCGAACAACATGCAGATTAACGTCACTTTTCTTGGAATATTTTTAAAAGGAAATCTATTGTGGATGAAAACTATGGGTTTATTAAATTTATTGCTTTTTGTAGTGTGGGTGAGAATCCATTATAAAAAAACTATTGATTTAAAATGTAGAGTGGGTGGTTTATTGCTGATTGTGGGAATTGGAGTCGCGTTGCCTGTTGAACTCATTGATGACGGTGGACGAGCGCTCGCCGATGATCCAGCCTTCCGGTCTAGTCTCCGGCGGGGTGGTGGTTGTTGTCGAAAAAAAAACTGGTGGATCGGATAGCAGATCGACTTGGCTAGATGGTGCGATCTGCTTCTCTCTCTGGCGTCTTCCCTCTTAGGCTTAGTCGACAGAGCCCAGGACGATACCGGAATGACTCTGCCGAGAGAGGTCCTCTTTAGCGATTAGAGCACCAATTTGGGCCCGAGGAATCGCTCCTTGGCGAATTATAGCCGCGCACGGCTAGAGCGTACGATGGTCCTTTACGTGTTAGGCGTAGTGGCCAGCTAGGGACCACTAGGCCGATCGTGTGCTTCGCCAACCTTAGGTCGGCAAACAAAATGGCGTTGTACCTTGAGGTACCACAAAAGGTCCTGTGAGGGTAACGGGGGGGAAACTTTTAGCAAATTCCGTACTAAACTAAACTAGTATTACGTTAGTTTTAAAATAAATTAGGCCGTACTGCACTTAGCTATGCACATACCTGATTGAACTTAATCACACCCGAATAATTTTACCACTCACTTAAACGAACTACTTGGACACTTTTGACGTAGGACTACGTCTGTGTTTTCTATATTGGGGTACACTTTACGATTGCGAAAATCGAGGACCGTCACGAAAATATGATAGACTTTAAACTTTAATATCTAAGCCGTTTCTCGATGGATTTTCAATTTTTTTGGACCATTCGATCAAGGATGAGTCAACGCTTCTTTGCATTTATTTGAAAATACTGATTTTTAACTATTTATTATTGATAATTGATGAAAAGTTTAGAAATAGGTAAACTAACCAATCACGTACATGCATCACTAGCACAGACATCAAAAATCAATCACTTGCGGGTTTGGATCTAATCCTCAGTTTGAACAAAATTTTACGCATAGCAGACGCATCAAAGCAATCGTAGCGGAGCGGACACAGCATCACGGGGGCGCTAATAACATTTTCAAAGAAAATCCATCGCATTGGTGGTGATGCTCGATGTGTTGCTGCAGATCATTCAACCTCAACGAACCAGAATTTCATATGAAGAAAAGGTTGACCATAAAAATAGCACTGTGGCGATCCCGCACCGCCAGTGCCGATGCTGAAAATTTATTACAAATTGTGGTGTCAGTTAGTTGGAACATTGGGAAAAGAAAATTGGTTCTTCTCAGGACCAACATTTTAAGAAAAGAAAGAGTTAATTGCGAAAATGGACTGTTTCGGTGGCATCGGGTTTGGCGTGGTAGCTTGTTTGCTGTTAGTGATTCCATCCATTAAAATTCACTACATTATCTCCAAATTCGTTATTTACGATTGAGTTTATTTCGGATAGTCGGATCAACCTTCTTTTGTATAAAATCAATGAAGACGCCACCTCAGTGGAAACTATCTACAGCAACCACCCATCGGTGAACGTCGCTCGGACAGACAGATGCCGAAAAATTATGTTTTGTTATATGAAGAAACTTCGTCTTGAGTCAAATTTCTGTTGTCATTCCTCGCAACAATACGCATTTAGATGAACAACATCTCATAACCAAATTCAGAATCTTGCGAGAAAGTTTCATTGGATTCTTGGAATTTATCATTCTCCGAACGGTCCGTTGTCTGTGGAATCCCGATCGAAATGGCTCGCGCGCGTCGAGAAGCTTTCTTATATCTAATGAAGTAATTTCATTAGCCCCGCCCTTTCATTATCGTTATGAGTGCACATTATATTTACACCCATATCAGCTCACAAATGGGCGGGGCTAACGGGGTTAATTTATTAAATACAAGAAAGCTGCTGTTTGATGCGCGCGAGCCTTTTTGATCGGGATTCCACAGAGAGCGGTTCAACATTCGATGCAGCGGAGCGGACACAGCAGCATGAAGTGGGTGGCAGTGTGACAATGCTCCAATTTTATTTCAACCTTTGGAGGCTTAGTGAAAAATCATCAAGAGGCGGTCGGACAGTTACAACGCATGGTGTCGACAAGCGATTGGATGCAGTTAGTTATTGGAATGGGAATTGGGAAAAGAAAATTGGTTCTTCTCAGGACCAACAATTTACGAAAAGAAAGAGTTAATTGCGAAAATGGACTGTTTCGGTGACATTGGGTTTGGCGTTGTAGCTTGGTTGCTGTTAGTGATTCCATCCATTAAAATTCACTACATCATCTCCCTCCGACGCGCTATCACATTCGCTATTTACGATTGAGTTTTGCACTTTGAAGAAAGTTTATTTCGGATAGCCGGATCAACCTTCTTTTGTATAAAATGGTGGCTTTTGTATAAAATCAATGAAGACGCCACCTCAGTGGAAACTATCTACAGCAACCACCCATCGGTGAACGTCTCTTGGACAGACAGATGTCAAGAGATAATGTTTGGTAATATGGAGAAACTTCGTCTTGAGCCAAATTGCTGTTGTTAATCCTCGCAACAATACGCATCTTAGATAAACAACATCTCATACCCAATTCAGAATCTTGCGAGAAAATTTTATACTATTCTTAAAACTTGTCATTCTCCGAATGGTCCGTCGTCTGCGGAATACCGATCAAAATGGCTCGCGCGCGCCGGAAAGCAGCTTTCTTATATCTAATGAAGTAATTCCATCAGCCCCGCCCCTTCAATAATCGTTACGAGTGCACATTTTATTTACACCTTTATCAGATCACAAAGGGGCGGAGCGAACGGGCTTAATCTATTAAATACAAGAAAGCTGCTGTCTAGTGCGCGCGGTAGAGTGATCAGAGCGCTAGTGGCAAAACTCCAACGAGGCCTGGATGCCCTGACAGAGTACCTCACCAGCTGGAAGATCTGTATCAACGCGGCGAAGACCCAGGTCATCATTTTCCCCCACTCCAAATCCCCTAAACTTGTTCCGCCTGGGGACTGTAAAATCATCCTCAATGGCACGACTGTGGAATGGGCCAATGAGGCCGACTACCTTGGCTTGACCCTCGACAGCAAGCTTATTTTCAGGCAGCAGGTTGACAAAACGGTGACAAAGTGTAACGTCTTGTTGAAACTACTGTACCCTTTGATCAACCGCCGGTCGTCATTGTCCCTGAAAAATAAGCTTGCTGTCTACAAGCAAATCATCCTTCCTGTGATCGAATACGGCATGCCGGTCTGGGAGAGCTGCGCTAAAACCCACCACCTCAAACTTCAACGAGTCCAAAACAGATTCCTGAGGATGATCCTCAACACCCCTCCCAGGACAAGAACATCCGAGGTTCACCGTCTGGCCGGAATAAAAACCTTACATGAACGCTTTGGTGAGTGTAAAGAAAAGTTTAGGGTCCGTTGTTTGCACTCGGATCAGGCTCCAATTAGGGCGCTAGTTCCAATCTAGGTTATCAAATTTTTATTGTAAATATTAGTGTACATAGTAGTTAGGTTAACAAATTTAAAAAAAACACTCCAGCGCCTCCTAAAGGCCGTCATATTAACAGTATATCATATAATCATATAAACACTTAAATAACAATGTAAACATAAAAATTTAAAATTGAAGTTGGAGGGCCAAGCCGGCCGAACACTGTATATGTAGAAAAATAATAATTGTAGAACAGAAAATTATTAAATAAAGAAGAATTTTACTACTACTATACTGTCTAGTGCGCGCGAGCCATTTTGATTCGAGCGGTTCGACATTCGATGCAGCGGAGCGGACACAGCAGCACGAAGGAGTGGGTGGCAGTGTGGCAATGCTGAAAATTTATTTCAAATTTTGGAGGCTTAGCGAAAAATCATCAAGTGGTGGTCGGACAGTTTCAACGCAAGGTGCCGGCAAGCGTTTGGATGCAGTTAGCTATTGGAAAGTCGCATTGAGAAATGAAAAACGGTTCTTCTCAGGACCAACATTTTAAGGAAAGAAAGAGTTAATTGCTAAAATGGATTGCTTCGGTGGCATCGGGTTTGGCGTGGTAGCTTGGATGCTGTTAGTGATCCCCTCCATTCAAATTTACTGCATCATCTCCCTCCGCTGCGCTATCAAATTTGCTAGTTACGATTGAGTTTTGCACTTTGAAGAAAGTTCATATCGGATTGTCGGATCAACCTTCTTTTGTATAAAGACCTTTTTGGAGGACACCATCCTCAAAAATTGCCGAAATAAAGGAGAAATAAGCAGAAACAGAAGTGACGTGAAACCAAACGCAAATATATTTATTTGCAACGTTCGGTTTTGCCCGCGATGTAAGTGTATGTGGCAAAGTAAGGATTGTGATGTCCCCGACTGAAAGCCAGTCGATTGGCTTCAGCGGCCGATGAGTCATGTTAATTCCACTCAAAGTCCATCTAACTAGGAACAACTATTCGACTTCTTGATTCAGTTGGCCTCCGAGCAGTTTGCTCAATGTTAATAAAACGACACAAATTATTATGGCAAATACCATAAATTTCGAATGGCTATGTAGTCCTACGTCACCTTTGCGTACAACCCGATTGGGCTGCACCTTTGAGTTTTTAAAATAATTTTTATCGATCTGCAGCACACGAACATCTGTCTAAAAGTGAGGGATGGCGGACTCATTTTGCGCCTCAATCCCTCCCAAGATGAGAGTTTTCTTCTATCGCCACCCCCTTTTGTTACTTGTTTTGCGCGCGCCTGCATGTTGTGTTGTTGCTCCCACTGATGTTCAACATGTCGCCCTCCTTGTGCCCACTCTACTGTTATACAATTTAAATATTCGAAAACACTAACGCTACTAACAAACATTTTTATTCTTGACTTAATTAAATTTACTAACCCAACACTTAAACCCCAGAAACGTGACATTAAAAAAATACATAAAGCACATATTAAAAACATAAGAATCTGTAACACTTGGTTACAAATATTAAGCGAATCCATTTTGCAATTATTTTTTAAATAATGATTCTTTTCAAAATTTTCTTAACTGCGTCAAATATGGTACCTCCACGGTATGTTGTAGCAAAAAGCTAGTAGGTCAAAGTGAGCAAAAATTAAAACTAAAAAAAATACATACAAAAAGACGGGTTATCCCCGAAACGTATAATGATATATGATATTTCAATCAAACGCTCTCCAGTTATAATTAGGGAAGTATAACAGAAATTACATTTTATTCAAGTGATAACGACAAGCAGATAACAAGCTTAAGATAGTTCAGAAAGTAATAATGCATTTGAAGATGGACACCTGTTGCAAGGATTAATAAACGTGTTTAAAAATAACGGGTTTGGAAATCTTTCTGATTGCTAAATTAGTTGGTGTAGATTTGGAATTGGCCAGACAAACTATCCAATCTAGTGGTAATGATTTATGTATTGTGTAATGGAGAGGAAGATATTCGAATGATTGATCTTAGTTCAATGAAGCAAAATCACTTTTAGGACTCTACATTTTTAACTTTTGGCTATATTTCTCAATTCATGCAAGGCCAAACAAATTGAATACAAATTCATATACTGCAACGAATACCAAAAGGTTAAAACATGCACACAGCGTTTCCTTTACTAGTGGACAAGGATAGTCTAGGCTTCTATTTTATCGTTATTTTGTAATTTCATTATGACTTATAGTGCAAAAAAATACATATATTATCTGCTACAATATATCAAAAAATATTTTTTTTTGAAAAATTCGTTTTTGAGAAAATCGATTTTTAAGTTTTATTTTCAATGTTTGAACTTTTTTTTTACAGTGTATTTTTTTTACATAGCCCCATTGATTACCTAAAACTTTGCCGAAGACATCAAAACGATCGGACAAGCCGTTTTCAAGTGAAATTTTGTTTGAAAGTGTTCAATGTGTTTTTGCTTAGGTCCTTGTCAAAAGTTAGATTAGAGTCAAAATGGCAAACCAACGATCCAAATTATGTTTTTTGATCACAAAGAAAGTATTTACAAAATTTCAGAGAAATCAAAAAATACAAAAATAAATCGACCTTCGATATTTTCTGGCGCGTAAAATCTTCCTCTGTTCAATGCAAAAAGTAAACAACATTGACGCTTGTCAAAACGCCCCAATTAGCGAACGGCATTCGCTAGTTGGGGTAAGGTCGTGCCCCAATTAGCGAACGATCACTGTAGTGGTTCCAGTTCACCGACATGCTCAATCTGGAGATGTTTTTTCATTAGATTAATCCGAACAGCTCTGATAGCCATTTCAATCATCGATCGACGCGTTTCAGAGTTGGATTTTATCAAGTCAACTAGATCTACTAGTGCATGATTTCACGGAAAAACCTTTAAAAGATCAAGGGTTGGTACCTACTTTGGTACTTACTTTTACTAAAACTACTATTACTAAAATTTTGTGCGTACTCTACTAATATACTTTGAACGGCAATCAATAACTTTCAGCCGGGCTTCGTGAGGTTCCAGTTTTAGCAAGTAACAAAAAAATATCACAAAATTCTATAAAATTCTGAGGGTTCTTTGCAATTTACATAGCTTGTCAGTTACCACGTTCCTGTGCACCGCTGAATATTGAAGCATCTTTAAATCAGGTTTTTTACCTATTCATCTATCTTATTTTAAATAAGATTTAAATTATTCTAAATATTAATTATTGTACGTTTAATTTTGCTTAAAACTAAGGGGCGCACCGGCTCTGCCTATGACCAATGACCATTGCAGATCTTACTCCGTAATACACCATGTGAGGATGTCTATCCGAGCAAAGTCTGACATCATTTTGAGGGCAAATAGAAACATATCTTGATCTTCTTCTTCTATGGCTCTACATTCCAACTTGGCCTGCTTTTCAACTTAGTATTCTATTATCATTTCCATAGTTGTTGATTGAAAGCTTCCTATGCACGCCATTGCATAATCTTGTGTGGCAAGTACAATGGATGCCAGGGTGTTGAGAATGTTTCCCACCCGAAAAAATTCTAGATCGGATCGAAAATCGGACTCATCAGCAAGGCAAACTGGAGAGCCAAACAAAATTTCATATCGACATCAAATTGAAATCAAAATTTGTTTTCAAATTTTGGTTTCCGTGAATTAATTAGTTATGTTGATTTCAGTTTGCTGTTGATATCTAAATTATATAAAAACTAATATTAAAATGATCACTTATTTAGTTATCAGAAAGCAACATAAGGCACGGCAAATGCTGGGTAAAGCGTACCATTGGTACTTCGCGTACCTGAAGAAATAAAATAGACCCCATCTCGCGGTCCTTAGCCTCTTACCCAGCAACTCCTATCCCTACCTCCCCGCGGTGCTGGCCGGGATACGAGCAACCTTAGGGAAGATCGGGTAACCAACCCCGGTGGGAACTATGGTCGTATGCTGACAGGGAAGGGGGGTTTGCTCCTCTCCGGAGGTGCAAATCTTATTGAGCGTCTGTTCTCCATGTCAGGATCGGCTCACAACAGCGTCTGTTCTCCATGTTAGGGGCGGCTGATCATCGTCCGAGTGCCAGCGAGGGACTCTAAGTGAAACTGTGCACCACTGGAAATAAGGTGGAATGGTCCTCCGGAAATTTAGGGGGTTTGGTGTCAGGCCCTGCAAGCCAGCCTTTAAAAAATCATAAGCAACGAACAATCAACAAGAGAGTACGTACCGGAACCATCGGCGAAGACCACTGCGACGAAAAGGGACTAGCGATTGGAAACTCGGTTCGTGGAACTGCAAATCTCTCAACTTCATCGGGAGCACACGCATACTCGCCGATGTGCTCAAGGACCGTGGATTCGGCATCGTAGCGCTGCAGGAGGTTTGTAGAAAGGGCACAATGGTGCGAACGTTTAGAGGTAATCATACCATCTACCAGAGCTGCGGCAACACACACGAGCTGGGAACAGCTTTCATAGTGATGGGCGATATGCAAAGGCGCGTGATCGGGTGGTGGCCGATCAATGAGAGAATGTGCAGGTTGAGGATCAAAGGCCGGTTCTTCAACTTCAGCATAATCAACGTCCATAGCCCACACTCCGGAAGCACTGATGATGATAAGGACGCATTCTACGCGCAGCTGGAACGTGAGTACGACAGCTGCCCAAGCCACGACGTCAAAATCATCATAGGAGATTTGAACGCTCAGGTTGGCCAAGAGGAGGAGTTTAGACCGACTATTGGAAAGTTCAGCGCTCACCGGCTGACGAACGAAAACGGCCTACGACTAATTGATTTCGCCGCCTCCAAGAATATGGCCATTCGCAGCACCTACTTCCAACACAGCCTCCCGTATCGGTACACCTGGAGATCACCACTGCAGACAGAATCACTAATCGACCACGTTCTGATTGATGGACGGCACTTCTCCGACATTATCGACGTCAGGACATATCGTGGCGCTAACATCGACTCTGACCACTATCTGGTGATGGTTAAACTGCGCCCAAAACTATCCGTCATCAGCAATGTTCGGTACCGACGACCGCCGCGGTACGACCTAGAGCGACTGAAGCAACCTGATGTCGCCACTGCATACGCGCAGCATCTCGAGGCAGCGTTGCCGGAAGAGGGTGAGCTCGATGGGGCCCCTCTTGAGGACTGCTGGAATACAGTCAAAGCAGCCATTAACGACGCAGCGGAGAACAACGTCGGTAAGTCGACGGAACGATTGGTTCGACGAAGAGTGCAGACAGATTCTGGAGGAGAAGGACGCAGCGTGGGCGGTCGCGCTGCAGCAAGGTACCCGGCAGAACGTGGAACGTTATAGACGGAAGCGGAGACAGCAGACCCGCCTTTTTCAGGAGAAGAAACGCCGCCTGGAAGAAGCGGAGTGCGAGGAGATGGAACAGCTGTATCGTTCTCAAGATACACGCAAGTTCTATCAGAAGCTCAACGCATCCCGCAAAGGCTTCGTGCCGCGAGCCGAAATGTGCCGGGATAAGGATGGGAGCATCTTGACGGACGAACGTGTGGTGATCGAAAGGTGGAAGCAGCACTACGAGGACCATCTGAATGGCGCGGAGAGTACAGGCAGTGAAAGTCAAGGCAGCGGAGGAGATGACTACGTCAGTTCAGCGGACGATGGAAGCCAACCAGCCCCCACCTTGAGTGAAGTTAAGGATGCCATTCAACAGCTAAAGACCAATAAAGCAGCTGGTAAGGATGGTATCGGAGCTGAGCTCATCAAGATGGGCCCGGAAAAGCTAGCCACTTGCCTGCACAAACTGATAGTCAGAATCTGGGAAACCGAACAGCTACCGGAGGAGTGGAAGGAAGGGGTTATATGCCCCATCTACAAGAAAGGCGACAAACTGGAGTGTGAGAACTTTCGAGCGATCACCATCCTTAATGCCGCCTACAAAGTGATATCCCAGATCATCTTCCGTCGTCTGTCACCATTAGTGAACGAGTTCGTGGGAAGTTATCAAGCCGGCTTCGTTGACGGCCGCTCGACAACGGACCAGATCTGTACTGTACGGCAAATCCTTCAAAAATGCCGTGAATACCGGCGGAACCGAGCGCGACAGGGCCCGCCTGGGAAGCAGTGTTACGATAGACGGGGATACCTTCGAGGTGGTCGAGGAATTCGTCCACCTCGGATCCTTGCTAACGGCTGACAACAACGTTAGTCGTGAAATACGAAGGCGCATCATCTGTGGAAGTCGGGCCTACTACGGGCTCCAGAAGAAACTGCGGTCGAAAAAGATTCGCCACCGCACCAAATGTGTCATGTACAAGACGCTTATAAGATCGGTTGTCCTCTACGGACATGAAACATGGACAATGCTCGAGGAGGACCTGCAAGTACTCGGAGTATTCGAGAGACGGGTGCTTAGGACCATCTTTGGCGGTGTGCAAGAAGACGGTGTGTGGCGGCGAAGAATGAACCATGAGCTCGCCCAACTCTACGGCGAACCCAGTATCCAGAAGGTAGCTAAAGCCGGAAGGGTACGATGGGCAGGACATGTTGCAAGAATGCCGGTGGAAAGATGGTGTTCGCTTTCGATCCGGCAGGTACGAGACGGCGTGGAGCGCAGCGAGCGAGATGGGCAGACCAGGTGCAAAACGACTTGGCGAGCGTGGGGCGTATCCGAGGATGGAGAGATGCGACCTCGAACCGTGCATTGTGGCGTCAAATTGTTGATTCAGTGTTATCTGTTTAGATGTTAACTAAATAAATGAATGAAATGAAAGCAACATAAAAACAGTTTTAAAATTGCTCTCATCGGCAGTTTCAATCAGAACTAATTATCGAGTTGATCTCAAGCTTTTCTCGGGTACCCAGCGTGGTTAGACATAATAATTATTAATAAAAACCCAGATTAATCCACCTAGCAGCGATGATGTCTTTCTCAAGCGTCAATGAGTAAACCCCACGAAAAAATTCTTAAAAAATCAAAGAAAATTCAGGAGGTATTTAAAAAGCTGTAAAGTTCAGGTTAATCGACAAATTAATGAATTGCAACCGCGTAAAAAAACTGGGTGTAGTTGAAATTGAACTTAAAGATACAATTAGAGGGGTGTGCCGAAGCGCAATAGTCTACCGGAAACACCGGCCGATAACCTAGTTCTAGTAGTTGATTAGTACTCATTGAAAATCACGAAAATACTGTAATACAAGCAACACAAAATTATTTTGAGGGCATTCTGACGTTATCTTTGCTCTTGGGTACCTAAACCACTTGCATTAATTAGAGGATAAAGCTATTACTGTCACCTGATACTGCCAAATCGTAGATTCACCATTTGTTACTATTGAATTCTCCAGACGAACATACGTACTACACTTAATCTAGCTTGCAGCAAATGGATTACCACCCACTTTTATTTTACACATCTTACACGGTGAGTTCAATGTTCGTGGACCTGCGCTTGGAGAACACAATAGTTGTTCAGTTTTTCACTTCTCTATAGACTGATATCGATTAATCGCGGAGCGATGTTTGTATGGAGTAGCTCATAGACTGCGGTGCGATTCTGCTTAGCTTCAATCAACTGCAAATTAGCAGATTTGGGTTCTTTGAAGGGGCATTACAAGGGTTTCTTTGTGACGTTCACTAAGAAGCAGGAACAAACGTGCGTACGTTAATTCGCATGTTGAAATACAATACATGGAAAGCAGTATTTTATTTGAGTATAATTCGTTGGAAATTCTCAATTCTTGTCCGCCATTAGTCAGCCACGTGTAACGTTGTGCAATGTAATTAGCATGTGCTATATTTCATCGTAAATATGTAAAAACTATATGAGAATGTTCAAGTTTGTAGCCAAGTGCCTCTTCAACTTTGAAACAACTGTAGGGTGTGAAGGCCAGTGTGACGGTTTCAATACTGCTGGACCTCCAACCAGTCTGAGTGTCAGCGTTGGGAGGACACGATGCCCATCAAAGTGATGGTCATTTTTATGGGGGTTTATTAATTTCATTTCTGTTGTACACATTTAGTCAAGGACTTGAGGAAACATTGATGTTTTTTTTTTAAATTAGACAAAGAAAATTTTGTATGTGTCATTTGGAAATATGTATTCTATTGATATATTGATATCGAAAACTACTTTATTTATATTTTATTTACTAAAGTACTATGTTGAAATAGTATTATATACCGTACGGGTCGAGTAATGCACAAGGCGGACTGTGAAACTACCGAGACACTGTATAGTAGATAACGGGATATTGAACTGGTTTTCGGAGGAGTGTTAGAATAATCACTGTTATTCGTTTGGATGCTGAGATACGAAAGAGGCCGACAGAGATCGGTCTGTTTATTTTATAATCTTTTGACATATCGAATGCTATAAATTTATTTATAGCATATACACGCTTAGATAGGAATAATCAATTTTAGGATATACATCAGTCCTCCCCTCTTCGGGAGTTATTCGATAGTATTTCAAATTTTTAAAAATATAGTTAACAAATATTAACAATAATAACAAAATTCATTTCGATTCAAAAATATTGAAATTCACTTTTATGGTAATTCTTCCGCGTTCTCTTCGAACGCCTCGGCAGGCCATCGAGCGCCAAATGTTCATCCATCTTTCGTTTTCGATTCGGCTTAACCGTTTGTATCTCGTCTTCTCGTCCCCGCAAGTCGCTCTCCGAGAATCCCCGGAAGGGCTCCTCGCATGGTTCCTCGTGATACGTACTAGGTGGTGGTGGTAATGGATCGGTATCGACAATAGGATCGACATAAACCACCATCCGTCTCCGCGTACGACCCTCCGCATCGTCGATGATCTTAATTTGACTACGGTGCGCCGTGGTAGTTATTCCGTTTCCAGTTGTAATCTGTAGAATATTTTTACAAACTCGTTTTAGAAAATACGCTTTCAACCATTTAGCCTGATGGTGAGGATTGCTGTTCTTGTACCATAATGCGTCACCCGCCATCAGACTATCCAAAAGATCTTTAGTAGGTTCTCTTTCTGTATTGATTTTAGATCTAGTGGTTATTTCATCATTGCACTTAGTTGATGGTACTTTTTTATTGTGTCGTTTAGGATTAATCAAATCGATTAACAATTTAGGTGTGTAGCCTAAAACTTTTTCGGAAGGAAAATACCCATCCGTCGTCATATTATTTCTAAAATTTATTAAAAATAGACTTATAAGATCCTCCAGTTCTACACTCAAATATTCTGGGTCAAGTAGGAATTTTTTCAAAACATCTTTAACCTTTTGTCTGTGCTCTGGGGTCAATATGACCCCAGGCCACTTTGAGTGGCTGCCATTTTTTTAATTTTCAACCGATTCTCTTAATTTTTGGTAGTTTGGTAAAACTCACCGAAATCTGTCTCCTAGGTGCAAATTCACTTCAAAAATCTTGAAAATATGCGCTACAGTGTCCTTTTTTGAAAAAACTTACGTTGTCTGTGCTCTGGGGTCAAATTGACCCCAAATTGAAATTGCTATAACTTTTTTAATACTTGGCCAATTTTGGATTTTTGGGGCTGTTTCGAAAGATAATTTAATCATCTTTCAGGTCGTTACCAAAGATTGACTATAGGTGGGTGGGTACATCGCGGGGAGGGATTTTCGTAAAAAGGGTACAGAAACAGTGATTTTTCATGCTTATTTTACTTATATCTGAAAATCCTACCCATTTTGAACTGCACCTTTTCAAAAAGGTTATGCAGGAAGGCTTGTGCTTTGATATGAGGCATTGATTAGTTTAAAGCTTGTTCGCTAGGTGGCGGTATATTTGAATTCATTAATTTATACTACTCAAGTAATTCCGATATATGGAATTTTCCTCATTGTAAATATTCTTATCGCACAAATTTGCAATTTGTAACGATGACGTCTTTAATAAAGTTCGTCTGGTGGGAATGGACTGTCATGTGACGGAATAAATAATTAGTAAATTTACAAATAGGCGGCGCTAGCTTACTTGCAATATTCTTGCATATATGAAATATTGCTTTAGCTTGAGATCCCTCGTACCTACACTCAAGTTGTATTCGGCATCATTGTTCAGGATGTCTATAGACACTACAAAGCGGTGCTCAATATAATGAGTACGTCTTCCAATTTTTGAATTTGTGCGATAAGAATATTTACACTGAGGAGAATTCTATATATCGGAATATCTTAAGTAGTCCAAAATAATGAATTCAAATATACCACCACCTGGCGGCCGAGTTCTAAACTTATCAACGCCTCATGCCAGAGCACATGCTTTTCCTGCATAACCTTTTAAAAAGGTGCAGTTCAAAATGGAAAGGATTTTCGGATATAAGTAAAATAATCATGAAAAATCACTGGTTTTATACCTTGTTCACTAAAACCCCTCCCGCGATGTACCCGCCCACCAATAGTCAATCTTTGGTAAGGACCTGAAAGATGATTAAATTATCTTTCGAAACAGCTCCCATAAATCAAAATTGGCCAAACATTAAAAAGTTATAGCATTTCAATTTAAACAATTTGACCCCAGAGCACAGACAACGTAAGTTTTTTTGAGCACAGACAGAAGGTTAACAGTACGAACTAATCTCTCCGCCTGGCCATTACTAGCAGGATTATATGGAGGACTGTTTAGGACCCGTATTCCTTGCCTCTCAAGAAAGTTTTTAAAATCATGAGAATTAAACGGAGGACCATTATCTGACACTAGAGTGTCTGGAAACCCGAATCTAGCAAAATATGCTAACAATACTTTTACAACTTGTTTACACGTAGTTCCATTTTTCATCCACTCAACTTCCACCCATTTTGAGAAGCTATCAACGATTAACAAGAAAACGTGATGCTTGAAGTAGAAAAAATCTATGTGTACTCTACCAAAAGGTCTGGTGGAAGGAATCCATTTTGTGTCTATCTTCTGTTTTGGATGCACTGCCATTCCAGCGCAAGCATCACATGCACTAACAAACTTTTCTATATCAGCATTAACTCCGTACCAGTACACCGAGCGTCTTGCCAGCTGCTTCATTTTTACGACTCCACCGTGGTTGGCATGCAGCAATTTCAAAACTTCATTTTGCAATTGCTTTGGTATTATTACTCTATCTTGATACAGTAAACAATCGTCTACCACTTCCAATTCATGCTGATTAGCAAAAATATTCATGAATCGTTTTTCAATCCGTTTGGGCCAACCATGGCGCAAGAAACTCAATATTTCTTGTAGAAATGCATCAGTTTTTGTATGCTTGGCAATAACAGTAAAATCAATTGGACAAACTTTGCTAAAGTTAATGCTTTTGATGCAATCCAAATCAAGCTCTTTTGGGACCGACTGCTCCAATGGGAATCGCGAACAAAAATCAGCATTACCCATTTTTGCAGACGGCCTGTACTGGATATCGAAATCATATATCGACAACTCAAGTATATAACGTTGAAGTCTTGTCACAAGTATCGCATGTTTTCCTTCTTTTCCGAATATTCCAACTAGTGGTTTATGATCAGTAAATACCGTAAACTTTTGTCCATACAAATACTTATGAAATTTTTTTATTGTGCATACTAGTGCCAGCGCTTCTAAATGAAGGATCGGATATTTCTTCTGAGCAGAGTTCAACGAAAACGATGTAAAACAAATGGGTTTCTCTACCCCTCCAAAAGAATGCGCAATAACTCCGCCAAGACCATAGCCAGAAGCATCAGAGACTACAACAATTGGTTTTCTGGGATCATAAAATTCAAGAAAATTGGTTTCAAGAAGTAAGTTTTTCGAGTTATTAAAAGCCTTGTCGCAATCATCATTCCACACAAATTTAACATCTTTCTTCAACAAATTATACAAGCAATATAACTTGGAAGACAAACCGGGAATGAATCTGTTATAATAGTTGACTAAACCCAGAAATGACTTCAACTCAGTCACATTTTTAGGCGTTTTAGCATTTTTTATTGTGTCTATTTTACTAGCACATGGCGACAAACCTTTTTCGCTAATAATGTGTCCCAAGTATTCCAAGCTATTTACAAAAAATTTGCATTTGTCCCAATTAACCTTTATATTGACTTTGGACAATCTATCCAAAACAACAAAAAGCTTCCGTTTGCAGTCTTCCATATCAACTCCAGCTATGAGAACATCATCCAAATATACGTAAATTTTCTCAATTCCCTGCAACACCTGTTCCATTATCTGTTGGAAAATAGCTGCGCTAGAGGAAGCCCCCTGTGGCAGCCTATTGTAAGTAAAAAGACCTTTTATAGTGTTAATTACCATGAATTTCCTTGAACGCTTTGTCAATGACAACTGAGTGTATGCCCCCTCTAAATCTAGAGCACAGAAAACAGTACACCCTGCCAAACCAGCAAAAAGATCCTGAGCAACAGGTAATGGGTAAGTATTAGGAATAATGAGTTTATTTATTGACACTTTACAGTCAATTACCAAACGAATATCGTCATTTTCTTCCTAACAACTATAACAGGAGATGCCCATTCACTTGTTTGTATCGGAGTTATAACATTTTCTTTTTCTAACCTGTCCAAGTATTCTAAAACTTTATCCCTCAATCTGTAGGGAACGTCATAAGCTTTCCTAAAAATAGGTGTGTCAGTTTTTAAAACCAATTCGGCTTCATAACCTTTAATTGGAGTCGAAAAATCCTTTACGAAAACATCAGAAAATTTAGTTCTAACATAATTCATCACGTCGTTGCTTTTGTTATCAATTAATTTGTTTATCGTAACTTGTTTACCAAAATAATTTCGCCAGTCAGGAAAGAAAACATCCAACCAGGTTCTCCCAATTAAAGGAACAAATTCATGATCACAATCTAAAACCAAAAGTTTCAATTTTGCCTTCTTATTCCGAAAATCAACCGAAACAACAACTTCTCCAGCAATTTTCAATCTGGAACCGTTTACAACTATTAAATTTTTTAAACTTTTCTCAAGAGGAAAATCGAATTTAGCCAAAAATAGCTTCTTCCCAATCACGGAAACAGCGGAGCCACTATCAATCTCCATCTGCAGTTTAATTCCCTGAATAGTTAATTCTAGTAAACATGGGTGACTTATATTGTTAATGGAAGAAACATGCATGCACTGTAATTCACCTTGATCCGAGTCATCACTCTTGTCTTCCCAACTCATACGATTCATCATGTTTGACAAACCGGAATCCCTGCTGGTACTGGGTTTCTCCATATCGATGTTGTTGATCGGGTCTTTCTTAAACTGTTTCAGTTTTATACACTTCCTCCTCACGTGACCTCTTACCCCGCAGTAGTGGCATATTCGCTGGTCAATTTTCGGTTTATCACTTTTCAGCTCCGCCGGACGAATATCTGCATTCTGATACATTTTTCTCTGTTCTTGGAATCGCACTTGCCTAGCCTGTCTGGACTGTGAGGAATCTTTGACGCGATCGCTATACCCATTGTGGGTGTTCGCACTGCAATATCTACTTCTCACCGGGGAACGAAACGGAGGCCTGTATCCTAAACGGCTTTTAACAGATCCGAAGCCCTGCGCTAAATTTTTAATACGCTGCAAAAGTGCTCCTCGACCTCCAACAATAGAAGCAATTTGCCCTGGAGGACCGTCCTGCGTCAAAGCTTTTGCATGAGAAGCCGCTAACTCCCACGTCGTAACAATTTTCTCGACCTGCGCTAAATTAAGTTTGTCCCCTTCTTCCGCTAATAATTTCTGTCTCAAGTTATCATCTGACAAACCAATGAGTATTCGATCTAGAATGCGATCTTGTTTATCGTCTTTGAAATTACAATACTCCGCCTGGAGCTTAAGGGAGAATAAGAAATCACTGGCTGTTTCGCCAGGCTGCTGCACTCGCGATCCGAATTTAAACCGTTGAATCAAAGCCGATTCTGACTTATCCAATCTTCGCTTAAGTTTTTCAACTATTTCTTCAAGCGGTGCTTCATCAAGCAAATTTTCGCTGAGGTATAAATTCTGTGCAACCTCGAAAAGATAATCACCGCCAAGAAGAAACATCTGGTCCTTCTTGTCGGCATCGGATACTTTGTTGATACGGAAGTGGTACCCAAGTCGCTTGAACCATGACGCGAAAGATTGCCCTTTGCGGTACGGATCGATGTTCGGTGCTACGTACGACATGGTTTCTATATGCGAAATAATTTAATCTGAGTAAATCAATAAATCCAAAATAATTCGAATAAATGTTTAAAATATCTTGTTTGAACAATAGCAAAACACACTAAATCAAATATTTCAATTGGTTTTAACTAAACACACAAAATACATTAAATGCAAAATATTTCCATAAATGTATAAAAAAACTTTCATAAATCTCACCAATAAGCGAAAACAATTTAAAATTAAATAAATCTAATTTCCTCAATACGTATCCGCCATTCATGCGAAAACAGGCCTATTGTTCAATTATGTGTTTCTTTGTCCAACTGTGTGCACTTTTTCACGTTCAATGAATCAAAAGATTCACTCAATAGGTTTTAACTTCACAAATAAATAATGAAACTAAGAAAAAAATGACTTACCACAATCGAATACCAACCACGGGGGTGTAACCTGTCTCGGAAATCTCCGTCCTATAATTCCAAAAAGGAAAAAATCAACCGTCCAACGAGAGTCGTCCTTATCTATTTGAAAACAAAAGAGGAAATCTTATTATTCACGAATTAATAATTACTTTCAAAAACCTTTCACTTTTCTTGTCTTTTCGTCAATAAAAAAAATCATTTTAAAAAAAACACTTCAATATGAAAAATATTCTTTTCACAATTTTTTTTCTGTGTATTGTTTCCAACTCGAACAATAAAATTATCCGGCGTCCTTTTGCCGCTTCAAAATGGCGTTATATTTGCACCCAAAATGCTCGCCCCAGCCTTTTTAAAGGCTTTTGTTTTACTTACACTGTACCCAACGAAAACTTTTCCGGGATCTACCACCTGCTTCTGTTCCGCTGCTGCCGAAATCACGCCGCCGCCAAAGAGCACGACTGTAGCTTGTCACCGGCAAAATCAGCTTCCCTCTCACTGTCCTTGTCCGGCAAATTCCGCACCGGAAAACTTGTTGCACACGCGCACACGATTTCAATCCGTTTTCCTCGTCGCCAAATATTATATACTGTACGGGTCGAGTAATGCACAAGGCGGACTGTGAAACTACCGAGACACTGTATAGTAGATAACGGGATATTGAACTGGTTTTCGGAGGAGTGTTAGAATAATCACTGTTATTCGTTTGGATGCTGAGATACGAAAGAGGCCGACAGAGATCGGTCTGTTTATTTTATAATCTTTTGACATATCGAATGCTATAAATAAATTTATAGCATATACACGCTTAGATAGGAATAATCAATTTTAGGATATACATCAATAGATCCTAAAGCTAGAAAGTAACACTGGATTACCTGAATACCTTTACTCAAACAGCCTTCCCCTTTTTCAGGATGACTGATAGAGGAGATGTGGATATTAAAATTGTTTGTAATCGGTCAAAAGGTTCAGAAGTTACGCTAAACTTTTCTTAGCATTACCAACGAAACCCTCCATGTAGTATGAAGCCAGAAAACCAAGATGTTCGTTCATCAACAGAAAAATTAACGAAAATACCGGATTTTGGAGCCCGTGGTTGAGAGCTGAAGTTCATTCAGCAGATGAAAAGACGTAGATTTATATGATCAGCTAAATCTAAAAAATAATGAATTGATTAAGAATTCATAAACATTTTGGTTGCAATTCTTACCATTTTTCAGTACATGTGCACCAAATCCTACTCGACAAACTTCCGACGATATGTAGTGGTCCATTTCGCATGCCTCCAACATCACACTCCTCTCTGCTTCGAACCAGGGGCATGTGAACAGGATGTGCTCAACCATTGTTGCCACGTCTGGAGAACATGGGCAGGCCGCATGTCTGACACAACGTACCGGTGTGGTCTGTTACGAACTGGGTCAAGCCAAACTTTAGCTCTCCATGAGGTCTGTTAATCCAAGCTAACAAGGCGATGGATCCACATGCCCTTAGTCGAGTTGTCCTACTCCCTCTACCACAGACATTAGCAATCCTCGTTTTCCTCGACCACCACATTGATGGGCATCATGCCCTCCCAACGCTGACACTCAGACTGGACCTCCATACCGGAGTATTGAAACCGCCACGCTGCACAATGGCGGAAAACCGAAAAAAAAAATTTTCGTTCTTTTCGCGAAGCTCGTATTTTTTTAATTTCACACATATACCTACATGACCTGCATAATAAAAAGCCCACTTGCCGTTTTTCATACAAAATGGTCAATTTTGGAGATCTAGATCTCGATTGCGTGTGAACCAATTTTGCTGAAAATTTGACCAGAGCTCAGATATAACATGAATTTTACCACACCTAAGTTTCGACCGTATTGATAAAGAGGGTAAAAAATTATCGCGGTAATACCAAAACGATTTTTTTGGCAAAAAAATGATTTTATAATGTCTTGAAAACTACAACTCTTAGTGTACAAGTATATTCCGTAAACTTTTTTATATTGCCAAAATACGCGTTTTTGCTGAATAAGTCATCAGTTTACAACCTATAGAATTCAAGATATTTAAAAAAATAAATTTATGTCTAAAAATTCATTTTGGTATTACCGCAATAATTTTTTACCATATGAATCAATATGGTCAAAACTCAGGTGTGGTAAAATTCAAGTTATATCTGAGTTCTGGTCAAATTTTCAGCAAAATTGGTTCACTCGCAATCGAGATCTAGATCTCCAAAGTTGACCATTTTGTATGAAAAACGGCGAGCGGGCTTTTTGTTATGCCGGGCACTGTATTACAATCAGTGCAAAAAAATCTGTTCTTTGGTTTTAATTCATCTAAACGATTTTATAGTCTTAACTAAGTAAGTGCCACTAATAGAAGGATATTTTTATTTTTTATGTATTCAATGCAAACTGTCAAAAAATGCACGCCAGAGCCACAGGAGCGCGCGCTCTTAAAATACACTGGAGTGTATGTTCGGGATCTCGTCCGAACCAAGTGCTTTAATCGGGTCGAGAGACTTTGTCACCGCCAGTAGCTTCTCTACCATCGGTTCGAATTGGCGCTCTGACACAGTACCGAAGCAGGCTTTATTGCATTCTTCGATTGCCTTGTTTAGGACCAGCCTCGCTGTTCGATGCGTTGCTCCCTCACTTTCGTCGAGCGTGCCTTTCGCAATCTTCTTCAAGGCCTGAGGTAGGTTGCACGAAGTGCTGCATTTAGCACACTCCACCAGTGTACCAGTGGCCTTCAATTCCGCGGTCGCGTCTTCCTCGGCATGATAGCGTAACACGCGCTCGTGACAGAACCGCAACCAGTTCGTCGCTGCTCAGACTTAAGACGTATTTTCCTCCAGACCCATAGCCTAACTGAAGGTCCCACTGTAGAAATGGGCGACCTTCCATGCTCGGGTTGCAGGAGTACAACCTCCACTGTAGATCATCGCCCAAACATGAAATGCAGGATTTTACATCTACTATCGATTCCATTCCGTTTCGCTGGAAGGCACCTCAGGAGCCTTCATTAAGCCTAGTACGCTGCTCTTAGGGAATGAATGGAAAAAAATTTGGTCGAATTACCAAGGTAAATTTGACAGCTGATTCAGTATAGGAGAAATGTCACTTTCTCGTACGGAATAATGGTACGGAATATTTATCCGCAAGGAATTTATCCGTCAGCTCCGTATTGCTCACAGAATTGCCATTTCCTATCCTATCCTATCCTATTCCGTATCCTATCTATTTGCACAGTACTTTTCAGCAGCGTTCTAGCCTTTACAAGGTTTTGCAGAAATCGCTCTACATAAATAGATAACGAACAACGATAAATAGAGAGGGAAAAACCTCTTCGAATCATAAGCCACAAAAATAGTTTATTTTTTAATTTTCTGTTTATTTCTTTATTTGTTAGGCACTCTGTGTTACTTAACCGCTACTGTGCCGAGATCTACTGTGGTATTCCGCTGTACAGAATCTATTTTTAGATTTCTATTACCATTATTGTTGTCGTTGGCAGTCCATCTCATCGTGAGTCCATTGTGTCCGTTTGTCCATGTCCTGCATCCAATGATCGTTGGAATGTTTAGTTGCCACTTATCCGGGTGACATTGGAGGAATGACTCCGAGAAGAACAAGTTGTCAGTCGTTATCAGGCAGCCGTGACGGTAAGGCGCGTACCCCAAAACGCCACCGTATGAGCTGCAGGTCCGACAACTGACGAAGGTTTGGTGGAGAGGCTGGGAATCGAACCCATGACTATTCGATTGTAAGGCGAACGTGTAGCCAACTACGCTACGGGACCCCCCCCCCCATAAAAATAGGTTATTCGAACTTGTATACAAGTGCGAAAAACATATTCGGGTAAACAGCCATGACCGGGATATTCTTAAGCTTAAGCTTAAGCTATGATAAAACGCTTCGTTCTCGCTCATTTTATGTTGTGGGCCATATTTTTTCACATAGCGGTGTAAAACAAGTGGTAATACATCATTGGAACAGATGCCACCGTATTTTTTAAAAAGAAATTTACTATCGAGTGTACCCGACCAAAAGGTCATATCAAAATTATATCACCATATGTTATTACAAAGTTATACTAAATGTTTATAACAATTTTTGTTAGAAACATGGATGTTGGTAAAATATATAAATTTCTATCAAAAACAAAATCTGATACAAAATATATTGTTTCTGTATGGTTGGAAATTTAAGTAGGTCTCCAGATTGTGATCAACAATCAGAAATTTTTGTTTTTGTCTGATTAAGAATATTTTTCTAGAACATGAAACTAACAACATTGCAAATAAGGCAACCTCTTCAAATTATATCATCGTTGTGATAGCTATGGCTGGAAAGTCTCCTACATCTATTTTAATTGCATTCTGTTGGGCAATTCGTTATTTTTTAATCATATTATATTATCTCGGGTACCCTCACTACGGGGATCTAACCAAAGCGGACGCTGGGGACGAGACCTCACAGGCCTTGTCACCAGGGGTTCCCAAACTCTTTTTTCAGGGTCGGCTTTTTGCGCTGATCAGAAGTTCAAACACTCAGTTTTTTTCACTTTTAGTCTATTTTTTTATTGAACTTACTTTTAATGTAGGTGTGTAAGTGTATGCTGGGCCGGCCGGCGATGGTGGGGGTTTCTGGGCGTTGCGTATAATCGCATGCGCTTGGGGGCGTCCGATATCGCGCGGGATGTCAATCACGGTATCTCTCTCTCGTAGGTCGTAGCACAGGGATAGGGCAGACCTCGCTACAGGATACCGCCACACGTGCTTGGCGAACCGACAGGGTCACGGGATTGGAGCCTTCTCTCCGAGGCTATGAGTCGGCGGTGGCACTGACAACGTGGCCACACACTGGCTCAGGGTCTAAGCCAACACTTAATGGGTCCTGAAGGAAAGTTGGGGAGGTCTTAGGGTTGCACTTTTTATTCCCAATATGTATGGTTACCTGGCTCGATTAATGCTTCTTCGCGGGTATTATTTCCACTCACTAAGAAACTAACTTCAAATGGTTTTATATTTAATTGAAGTCACACTCACAACCTTAAAAGATTTCTTTAAACTTTCCGAAACTCCGAAACGATCTTGGTTGTCCAAAGGCTCGAGTAGAAAAGACAGAGCTGATCCCGACTCAATTGTAGCAAACCCATTTCCTACCTCCCCTCCACTTCCTCATCCTTTCTAAATATCCTCTTTGCCCCTCGTTTAAATCCATTCGTTATGCCACGGTATGTTTCATCCACCCACCCCTTGTATGTGTGTTTCGTGTTATGTGCGTTACAATTTTAATTGTTATTCAAATTAACAGTTGAATTTAGAGAGTGGATTACTTACATATATTTTTTCTTATTAGAGAACTACTTCAAAAACTTGTATACAAACCTTTATACAACCTATAAAATATTAATTCGTCCTGAACAGTAGTATGACATTTGCAATACTCTCTATCTAAATGTCTACGCTACCTATACATTGCTAGGGTTGGATCCTAGGGTGAAGTACCCAAAATGGTAACAATTATGATAAAATCCTGTTACAACATTTGAAAGATAATGGCTACTAAGGACAAGATTATATTTAAGTAAGACTCGAGAACGTGTTGGAGTACCTTGAACATCTGTTTTTCGAGGAAATTTGGTTCTCTATGATGCGCATTTGCTTATAAATTTTACCTCTATTCTTCACGAATCGAAGTCTCTTTGGAGCAAGTGACTGATCTTGCAAAAACGAGCAATGGGTAATGGTTTGAACATAACCGTGAGTAGACGTAGGACTTATATAAACGTAATATATTTACATTCAATTTCTGGGGTTTGATAATAGGTATTGATTTTGGAAACAACAAGCTGTGTAGAATTATTAGCAATTTGTGTATTCAAAACTTCAGGAAATAAAACAAATAAATAAAAACATAATCAGATATCAGAATAGCCGTGAACTCCGAGCGATGCGATGGATGATCGCATCAATCGCAACCGACACTGACCATCATCAAGCATAGAATGACAAAAAATGTCCACTTCTTTCATGCATATTCTCCTGCTGGCGACTGCATGCTGTGTACGTAAACACAGCGAACGAGAAAAAATAATATTGGCAGACCCACCGACCGGCAGGGCAACTCTCCCGCTGACGACTGTACGCAAACACAGCGAACCAACCAAAAAAAAATTTTTTAAATGTCCAAAGACTGCCGCTATTCGAAATATGAGACCGAAACCTCACGAGCAGTGACCATCAGGATAGTTCACCAGATATACTCACCGGTCATCAGATGCCACTTTTTGCCGCCTGTCAACCGAGACGCATCGTGAAAAGCATTCCGGAAATCCCCAGTTCCTCTGCTTCAGTCGCGCCTAATGTCGCCAGCGCTCATCACTGTTGTCTCGGTCCTGACAGTAGAAATAGGCCGGGGGTCTTCCAGCCTGCTTCCACAGGCGAGTACACTCACGATTCTGTCTTTTACCGATCTGATACCGCCTCGAATTTCAAGAACTACATTGCCCGGTTTGTTAACAGCAACAACGAACCCATTCAAACAATAAATCACGTCCCACGGCACTAACCGAGACGCATAGTAAAAAGCATTTTGGAAGTCCCCGGTTCCTCTGCTACAATCACGTCTAATGCTGCCAAAAATAGACCGGGAATCTTCCAGCCTGCTTGCATAGGCAAGTACAATGACAGTCCAATCTTTCATTCACCTGATACCGCCTCAAATTTCAGCCGCCATGTCAGCTATCGGTGCTCCACGCTAACCATCCCATATTCAAGCACTAGCACATCCGAAGCCATCATGAAATACTTTTCTACTATCAAAACGTAGCTGGTATCAACAGCGAGATTGGCAATGGCAAACATGGTTAGATTCACGCACGCTCTCCAGCCAGATATTTGGCAACGATTATGAGGTTTTCCGATGTGATCGGTCTGCGATGTAATAGTCGGAAAGCTACAGGCGGAGGCGTATTAGTTGCAGTTAATAAAAAACTTCACTCCAACCAGGCTTGTAAAATGTCATCTGCGTGTCATTTGACTAATTTGTTCATAACTTTTTTTCAGAAGAAAAATCTACTTCATATTTTTAGATCTACTCATAACGCTTGAGTAGGGTTACATTTTTGTTCAAGGGTACATTGCTTTGAATATAACATCTGAGGCTGGAGAGTGAAAACTTTCCAAAATGTCACGTGTCATTTGACATAATGTCATTTGAATGACATTTTGCCTCCCACGCCCCAGATTACATATTTACAGCAATCCCTAATTAGACAAAATTGTAGACATACCTCAGGAACCGATAGCTAACTTCTGAACAAGTTCTGGAAAAATTATACAAACGAATGCAAATGACATTTTACAACACTGACTCCAACTCAATCGAGAATCAGGCATGGAACTGCTTGGAACAGTTGTGGGCATCAATCGAATTCGGAGATCATAAATTGTTCTTCTGCGCGCTGTTTATTCCACCCGACAAAATTCGCGAACGTAACGTCATTGAAACTCATTGTCAATCTGTTTTCACTATTCTTCCACTATTCTGGAAAAAGCGGAAGCCTACGATTAAATGATTGTGATCGGCGATTTCAACTTCCCAGGAATTTCTTGGGTGAACTCTTCCAATGGATTTCTCTTTCCGGATGTACGCCACTCTGCCATTTATCAGAACACCTCGTACCTGCTAGACAATAACAGCTCCGCCACGATCTCGCAAATGAATCACGTAACTAACCAGAAAGGACGTAGCTTAGACCTATGTTTTGTCAGCGTTCAAGATGTCGCGCCGTTCATCTGCGAGGCTCCATCACCTCTGGTAAAACTAGTTTACTACCTTCCTCCTCTGCTGGTTTCTTTACACGGAAAGTTAGAAAACTATGTCGATTCCTCCTCCGCTGCATTCCTCTCCAGAAAAGCTAATCATCGCAGTATCTCAAATCTCGCGTGATTTTTGAAAACGTCGTATGTCCAAATGAGAGACTCTCTTTCATTACGCTCTCTTTCACTAATATCTAAGCTAGTTTTGCATTTATTGCAATGTTTTCACCTCAACACGCTAGACAAAGCAATTCTCTTCAGATCTCTGTTAAAAAATCCGATGTAAATGTTAGTATGGCTTCGTAATAGAAAGAGAAAGTAAACAAAAAGAGCCTCTCTTTTGGACTTATGACGTTTTCAAAAATCACGCGAGAATCTTATATCTAGTTTAGACTGGGATAATATTCTGGCCCATGACAACATCGACAGAGCAGCTGAAACGTTCTTACATGTACTGTCATATATCGTTGACAGACATGTTCCCAAAATAGTGAAGCATGACCCTCCATACGCACCGTGGCAAACAAGTGGTCTGCGACGGCTGAAGTCGTATAAAAGAGCGACGTCAAGGAAGTTCTCAAAGGAAATACCGTGCATTGTCACTGAAAAGGCACTACGCACAAATCAATCACGAATATTGCGAGAAGATAGAAAAATTCGAACGAGGGTCCGACGGTCGACCGTCGGAAAGTTGTTCCGCAAACGTCAAATCGTATAATAATGTTTGTTGATTTATTCGGTGTGAATGTTGATTATTGAAATCAAAGAAAATATGTAACTTTAAACAAGTGTTACATGCCGGTATATATTTTAAATAAGTTTTATGGTTCTTTCAAGGCATTTCGGAACGTATTTATGCGATTTTGAAACATTTTAGACTTCTCGAATATTCTTGATATCAAGGAATATCAACACTTTTCGTACAGTGCATGTCATTTGAAGTTTCCGACACTCAGTCTTCTTCTTCTTCTTTGCTCCGCAAAATTAGAAGTTTTCTCTGCCCTTTTCAACTGCAAGAAGCTATCGCGTACGCATTCTTTTCCAAGTCCTCTACTGAGTATTATCTTTGCTTAGTCTTCAGCTGGCACGGCAAATGCTGGGTAAAGCGTACCATTGGTACTTCGCGTACCTGAAGGAATAAAATAGACCCCATCTCGCGGTCCTTAGCCTCTTACCCAGCAACTCCTATCCCTACCTCCCCGCGGTGCTGGCCGGGATACGAGCAACCTTAGGGAAGATCGGGTAACCAACCCCGGTGGGAACTATGGTCGTATGCTGACAGGGAAGGGGGGGTTTGCTCCTCTCTGGAGGTGCAAATCTTATTGAGCGTCTGTTCTCCATGTCAGGATCGGCTCAAAACAGCGTCTGTTCTCCATGTTAGGGGCGGCTGATCATCGTCCGAGTGCCAGCGAGGGACTCTATGAAACTGTGCACCATGGTCCACCGGAAATAAGGAGGAATGGTCCTCCGGAAATTTAGGGGTTTGGTGTCAGGCCCTGCAAGCCAGCCTTTAAAAATCATAAGCAACGAACGATCAACAAGAGAGTACGGACCGGAACCATCGGCGAAGACCACTGCGACGAAAAGGGACTAGCGATTGGAAACTCGGTTCGTGGAACTGCAAATCTCTCAACTTCATCGGGAGCACACGCATACTCGCCGATGTGCTCAAGGACCGTGGATTCGGCATCGTAGCGCTGCAGGAGGTTTGTTGAAGGGATCAATGGTGCGAACGTTTAGAGGTAATCATACCATCTACCAGAGCTGCGGCAACACACACGAGCTGGGAACAGCTTTCATAGTGATGGGCGATATGCAAGGCGCGTGATCGGGTGGTGGCCGATCAATGAAAGAATGTGCAGGTTGAGGATCAAAGGCCGGTTCTTCAACTTCAGCATAATCAACGTCCATAGCCCACACTCCGGAAGCACTGATGATGATAAGGACGCATTCTACGCGCAGCTGGAACGTGAGTACGACAGCTGCCCAAGCCACGACGTCAAAATCATCATAGGAGATTTGAACGCTCAGGTTGGCCAAGAGGAGGAGTTTAGACCGACTATTGGAAAGTTCAGCGCTCACCAGCTGACGAACGAAAACGGCCTACGACTAATTGATTTCGCCGCCTCCAAGAATATGGCCATTCGTAGCACCTACTTCCAACACAGCCTCCCGTATCGGTACACCTGGAGATCACCACTGCAGACAGAATCACAAATCGACCACGTTCTGATTGATGGACGGCACTTCTCCGACATTATCGACGTCAGGACATATCGTGGCGCTAACATCGACTCTGACCACTATCTGATGATGGTTAAACTGCGCCCAAAACTATCCGTCATCAACAATGTTCGGTACCGACGACCGCCGCGGTACGACCTAGAGCGACTGAAGCAACCTGACGT
This sequence comes from Armigeres subalbatus, assembly GCF_024139115.2. NCBI lineage: Eukaryota > Metazoa > Arthropoda > Insecta > Diptera > Culicidae > Armigeres > Armigeres subalbatus. The sequence continues at coordinate 186,573,654 of NC_085139.1, forward strand.
CGCCACTGCATACGCGCAGCATCTCGAGGCAGCGTTGCCGGAAGAGGGTGAGCTCGATGGGGCCCCTCTTGAGGACTGCTGGAGTACAGTTAAAGCAGCCATTAACGACGCAGCGGAGAACAACGTCGGGTATATGGGTCGAAGTCGACGGAACGATTGGTTCGACGAAGAGTGCAGACAGATTCTGGAGGAGAAGGACGCAGCGCGGGCGGTCGCGCTGCAGCAAGGTACCCGGCAGAACGTGGAACGTTATAGACGGAAGCGGAGACAGCAGACCCGCCTTTTTCAGGAGAAGAAACGCCGCCTGGAAGAAGCGGAGGGCGAGGAGATGGAACAGCTGTGCTGTTCTCAAGGTACACGCAAGTTCTATCAGAAGCTCAACGCATCCCGCAAAGGCTTCGTGCCGCGAGCCGAAATGTGCCGGGATAAGGATGGGAGCATCTTGACGGACGAACGTGTGGTGATCGAAAGGTGGAAGCAGCACTACGAGGAACATCTGAATGGCGCTGAGAGTACAGGCAGTGAAAGTCAAGGCAGCGGAGGAGATGACTACGTCAGTTCAGCGGACGATGGAAGCCAACCAGCCCCCACCTTGAGGGAAGTTAAGGATGCCATTCAACAGCTAAAGACCAATAAAGCAGCTGGTAAGGATGGTATTGGAGCTGAGCTCATCAAGATGGGCCTGCACAAACTGATAGTCAGAATCTGGGAAACCGAACAGCTACCGGAGGAGTGGAAGGAAGGGGTTATATGCCCCATCTACAAGAAAGGCGACAAACTGGAGTGTGAGAACTTTCGAGCGATCACCATCCTTAATGCCGCCTACAAAGTGATATCTCAGATCATCTTCCGTCGTCTGTCACCATTAGTGAACGAGTTCGTGGGAAGTTATCAAGCCGGCTTCGTTGACGGCCGCTCGACAACGGACCAGATCTTTACTGTACGGCAAATCCTTCAAAATGCCGTGAATACCAGGTCCCAACGCACCATCTGTTCGTTGATTTCAAGGCGGCATACGACAGTATAGACCGCGTAGAGCTATGGAAAATTATGGACGAGAACAGCTTCCTGGGAAGCTTACCAGACTGATCAAAGCAACGGTGGATGGTGTGCAAAACTGTGTGAAGATTTCGGGCGAACACTCCAGTTCGTTCGAATCGCGCCGGGGACTAAGACAAGGTGATGGACTTTCGTGCCTGTTGTTCAACATTGCGCTAGAAGGTGTCATGCGGAGAGCCGGGTGTAACAGCCGAGGTACGATTTTCAACAGATCCAGTCAATTTATTTGTTTCGCGGATGACATGGACATTGTCGGCCGAACATTTGCAAAGGTGGCAGAACTGTACACCCGCCTGAAACGTGAAGCAACAAAAGTTGGACTGGTGGTGAATGCGTCAAAGACAAAGTACATGCTTGTGGGCGGAACCGAGCGCGACAGGGCCCGCCTGGGAAGCAGTGTTACGATAGACGGGGATACCTTCGAGGTGGTCGAGGAATTCGTCTACCTCGGATCCTTGCTAACGGCTGACAACAACGTTAGTCGTGAAATACGAAGGCGCATCATCTGTGGAAGTCGGGCCTACTACGGGCTCCAGAAAAAAACTGCGGTCGAAAAAGATTCGCCACCGCACCAAATGTGTCATGTACAAGACGTTAATAAGACCGGTAGTCCTCTACGGACATGAAACATGGACAATGCTCGAGGAGGACTTGCAAGCACTCGGAGTATTCGAGAGACGGGTGCTTAGGACCATCTTTGGCGGTGTGCAAGAAGACGGTGTGTGGCGGCGAAGAATGAACCACGAGCTCGCTCATCTCTACGGCGAACCAAGTATCCAGAAGGTAGCTAAAGCCGGAAGGGTACGATGGGCAGGACATGTTGCAAGAATGCCGGACAGCAACCCTGCAAAGATGGTGTTCGCTTCCGATCCGGCAGGTACGAGACGGCGTGGAGCGCAGCGAGCGAGATGGGCAGACCAGGTGCAGAACGACTTGGCGAGCGTGGGGCGTATCCGAGGATGGAGAGATGCGGCCTCGAACCGTGCATTGTGGCGTCAAATTGTTGATTCAGTGTTATCTGTTTAGATGTTAACTAAATAAATGAAATGAATAGTCTTCAGCTGGTTATGAAGTCCGTAATAAGCCCTATTGGCAGCTACAAGATGCCTTTTCACTTCGACGGATTATTAACGCCGTACTGATTTAAAATAAGCTTACTCCTTGTGTGCTGCTGCAAGCATGCTCAAAGCGGTTGCATAATAAATTCTATTTATCCCATATTATTACTTAGTGAGATCCCCTGGTTAAGCTCTGTGGTGACGCTGGACCCTTTCCCTTTGAGTGAAGAACTGTGCCGAAGTTCTAGACCGGTAAAATTCATCCGCCATTACTTTGAAGGGTGTCATCATTTGGTCAGGAATACACTACAACATTTGTTTCGAAAACTTTATTGTAATCAATACCTACTAAAGTGTGACCATAGAAAAAAAGATAACAAATACAATTTTATTGAATTGCAACATTTAGATCACATCTTGTACTGCGAATTGGTAAAAATCGATACTATTCGTATTTGTCCTTCATTCTGTATAGTACGTCATCGGTAACAATTGTCTACGTACGTAATGAGTTATTGATAAAACTTTGAGCAACTTCACTTCACAACACCATTCTATTCAACTAGAATAGCGAGCTATCTATGCGTAACAATTGACTAATGGGATAAGCGTTCAACTATTCTAAAACTTTGTCTACAACTAGAATAAACTTGGTAACCGGTTGTCTCTCTTTCTCTCTCAGTATCGCGCGCCCTCTGTCGCAAGTGATTTGCGCATCTGGTCAGGTGTACTGAACACCGGCGGAGCATCCATGAGTCATCCTGAACTCAACATACTTCATACCTAGAATGGGGTGATTTAGGGGGTGGTTTGGAGGGTTTAAAAATTTCTGTTGTGGTTGCTAAATCTAGGTCTAAATGCTTGCAAAGTGTGAATCGATGAGTATTGAACAGAAAGAACAGTATTAGATTGTTTTTTTAGAAGGATCAATCGGGCTTTTTAGATTAACTTGGATCTTGTTTAGAATGAGCTTTTGAGATGTGTTTAAAGGTGGATTGTTTTCGGTTATTCATACACCAAATAAGTCTCACGGTAACTTTTTAATGACGTTTAGTAGTGCTACAAATTATAAGTTGTGCTTGGACAACTGAGTACTATTCTATTGTAAAATCATAGCTCAATATTAAGCGTCGAGAATGGAATGATTCTGTTATTAACATGCTAGTCATCATGCACCTATGCCATTTGAACTGCTTTAAACGCGTTAAATTTTCTTTCTATAAAAATATAGATGTGCTATTTATCTGTGGTGATTTTACAAGGTCCGCAAATATTATCGCATGGACTTTAGGGAATCGTAAACAGTGGCTGGTTTTCTATCCTTTGCCACCAGTTACTGCAAGACATGCTACTCTAAATCAAAATTATTTCATTGATTACTTTTACAAGATACAGCAGGCCTTTTTGATTCTCCAGAACGTCCTGGAGTTCATAACATATTATCTACCCGATCAACTTAGTCATAAACAATTCATCCGTGCATCGTTGAACATCCCAGCAGGTCGATTGAGCCGATCGGATTTCACTGATTACTTTCACAAGCTAGTACAGGCCTTTTGGTTCTCCAAAACGTCCAGGAGTTCAAAACATATTAGCTCATATTAATAAAATGCTCTGCGCGCTGGTGCAAATCTATGTGAATCTTTACAGAGATTTGAGTAAAGAGTATTTACTTCGGTTTATTCATATGGGCTATTATCAACCGGATCAACTAAGTCATGAACGACGCATCGTTGAACATCGCAGGAGGTTCATTGAGCCGATAGGATTTCACTCATTAATTTTACAAGCTTCAGTGGATCCCCGATGAGTCACTGTTCTAAGACTAGATAATTCGTGGAAACATACGGTTCCATACAAGAAAAAAAAATTCGGTAGCTCTGCTTTCCTTAGTTGTGCGGTAAGATGCGCGGCGTCAATAAAAAACCATGCTGAAGGTGGCTGAGTTCTAATCCCTGTCGCAGTCTAGGAAATTTTTGGGTTAGAAATTTTCTTGTATCATCGTGTTGGCCTTATAATACTAATGCAAAAATGGTAAGTTGGCTTAGAAACCTCGAAATTGATAACTGTGGAATGCTAAATGAACACTAAGCTACGAGGCGGTAAAGTCACAGTGGAGGATGCAATGCCAATAAGATGAAGAAAAAAAAATTTCTGATGGTCCTTTCTACAATTTTCCATGGAACTTCTGATCACAGCTCTGAACTTCTGAACACAGTGTTCTACGCCCCAACAGAAAAAGTTCGTTTCTACATTCGAATGAACATTGACACACCTTCTTAGTCATTGTGCATCCAGATCAAGACTCAAGATCATTTGCAGATACGTATTTCGACCTCAACTGTGAGGTCGTCTTCAGTTTCTCGTACTTGACGTACTTGACTCGACTTGCAAGTACGAGACACTGAAGTCGAAATACGTATCTGCAAAGATAACAACACTTAGTGGAATTAAATGGAAAGTACTGAACTCGTCTTAGACGGTTGAATACATTCCATTAAAAAGAGCTTAAAATATTTTTTCTGGGATTGCTAAAACCTTGGTCGATCTGGTAGATACCGTGAACTGAACTTGAGAACGTTTTGGAGAACCTTGAGAATCTCGTATTCCTGAAAATTGATCACTGGCTTTACGTTCAAGAAGACTAATCGTCACTAAGTGTCCAAAATTAGCAAACAATGCGGTCTTGAAAAAAGAAGTGCGAGCCTCCCAGAAGGCGGATTCCAAGCCTGTTGAAGTGATGTTTCAAGGCCTCTTGAAAGGAGGCTTCCAATCCTATTGAAGGGAGGCTTACGATCATCTTGAAAGGATGTTTCAGAGCCTCTTGAAAGTGACTTTCGAGCCACTCAAAAAGAGGCTTCTAAGCCTCTTGAAAGTGCGCTTCCAAGCATTTTGGAGGAAGAATTTTGTGTCTTGTGAAGGAAAGCTTCCGGGCCTCTTGAAAAAAAAAGCTCACGAGCCATTTGAAAAGAGGCTTCCGAGCCATTTGAAAAGAGGATGCTTCCAATCCTTTTGCAACGAAGCAACTGAGGATTCCGTACCTTCAGACTCTAGATTTCAGTTCAGATGCATGTTGTTAACATATTATTCAATATTCTGTTTCGAGCAGGTAGATTATATAGCAGATTTTAAATTTGTTCATTCAACGTTTTGTCCATTTGATTCTTTGTCGCACAGCCTTCCATACACTGTGGATTTTGATTTACTAATCTCCATGCATATTATGTACAGAATAGACAGAATAAAAAAATACACAATTATCAAAACTTTATAAATTGTAATATATCCACCATTACGCGTCCTTGTTCGAGGTACCCCCTGGGGCTAGCGAAGGTACCCCCAGGGGTACTTGTACCCCAGGTTGAGAACCGCTGCTTTTATGTATAAGCTTTGTAAATTTTGTTCTGTTTTGGAGAAATTGAATGATTCTGATGCCAAAATCGTATATTACCGAAGTTGAATAGGGTCTGTATTACCTTTTTGGTGTATCAATAACCATAGTTTTTCAATAGGGTGTCCCAGAAAATAGAAGTACGTTTTAGGTTGGTTGCCATTACATAATTAATTCGGTCCGCACATTATGGAGGGGTGGATTCTCCTCATTTAACATTTGGGTTATAATTGAGTCCATTATTGTTAAACATGTCCAAAATCGACAAAACAATCGTTAAAAAAGTACTTAGAGGCGTAAGTATGGCGTTCAGAAATATCTCTTTTTATTTTTTGCTGTCCGTTGGCATGGAGGCATAATTCTTTCATTATCCTACTTGTCAGAAGAAGGTTTAGCAATCACTTCTCAGTTCATAAGTGGTGCAACACAGTTAGACACCTTAAGAAATGGTGACAAGCATATTGTTCACTACAAGAATCTGATTTTTTTAGACCTTATTATGCTTCTTCAATGCACAAAGTAGTTTATATTTCGTTGAACCTTACGGCTAAGCGCTGCCTGTAAACGCATACGCATATTTGTCCCATCTTTGCTGGGTTTCCTATTCATATGGGACATGTGAGCAATTACAGGCAGAATAGGTCTTAAAAACCCACTGACAAAGATAGGTAAAAGCCAGTCAAAGCCGTCACTTCGCCTATAATCGTATAGGGATGATATAAGCAAATCTAACCTAAAGTTTTTTTTTTAATTTGTGCTTTTAATTTCTGAGACGTCCCATAACAAAATCAAATTTTATTTTAAATTAGATAGTAGTTTTAGTTTGTGTTTTACCCTTAATTTATGAATTCAAATAAAATACTGTATTCTCGATTAGATCCTATACTTTTACCAAAATTACATTAACTAGTTCGCACTTGTGGTGTAGTAATCTGCTTCCACCAAAACTTGATTACATTTGAATGTATTACACGGAATCATTACGGTATAAGTAATTGACTAATATAGGAAGGCGCCACAAAATCGATTAAGTTGGTAAATATAGTTGAACTGTTTTCCCTATAGTGATTTATTATTTACAATCTATAACATTTATCTCTATCTTCAACGCATCCGTTATCAATCATGAAAAATGCAAAGGCCAAACCTGTGAAAAAGAAAGGAATCGTGTATCGGTCTTTGGTGTTATGTTTTTTTATTTGCATTTTCTACGGATTCAGCATATTGAAGGATAATATTTTCTACGGGTTTAGCATATTGAAGGATAATTGATAGTAGCTACAATTTCGTGGATGTGTATATTTTGTTGTTGCAAATCTGACGCAATCAGAGACAAATTTGAACAGAGACAACTAATAGAATATACATACATAGAGCTTAGCATGAGTTTACATGACATAAAAGAATATTATAAATAGGTCTGGTCTTTTCTGTTAATACTGTTAATGGGCATGAGTTAGTTTTTATACAACCGAAATATTAATAGTTTTGAGTATTTTTTATGTTTGCAATTTTACCAAAAGATCTAGAAATATTTTGTGAAGATAAATACTCCAGTTCGTTCGAATCCCGCTGGAGACTACGACAAGGTGATGAACATTTGTACCTGTTGTTCAATATTGCTCCGCAATACGATTTTCACAGATCCAGTCAATTTAATGGTTTTGCGGATGATATAGATGGACATTGTCGGCCGAACATTTAAAAAGGTTGCAAAAATGCACCACACTTATCTGAACAGCTTTATGAACCGGAATAAATGGGAAACAATAGCAACACGAATGTCAACCATAACGCCCCATCGTGTAATAACTAAATTGTCTACAACACCAACCGAGCTAATCACAATCGTACTAGATTACTCCCCTGGATAAGGATCTGCTTGCAGCAGCAAAAGCCACGTTTTCGGGACCATAATTTTGCAACGAGGAGAAACTCTGAACCATAGTCAAGACAGTTCATCATCTCCCAATTGGATTTTAAAGGAATTGACGCAGTCGGGAGATGCAGAATGCGACCAACAAATATATTGTATACTATAGTGCTTCCGGGAACCGCTGGTATAAAACAAAATATTATTTTCGTTGACACTTGCCACCATAACTGCAGGAGAAATGCAAAAAATTAAACACGTGTGTGCTGTGCTTTAGAAAATGCTTAAGGGATAATTTTTATCCGCTCCAATCGCAGCCGTTAGAATATAGCATTTACCACATGATTGCCATAACTAGTGAATCGAAGTTTAATGTAGTGACATTGTAAGGGGGTGTGATCGGCGCGAGTCCCACCGGCAGCTCAAAAAAGAGTTGGTGTTGGAACCATTCACATGACCTTGTTGCTTTATGCAAAACCTATGCATGTCTTCACAACAGAAAAAATTTTCACGCCGGAAAAAATCGTCCAGTGAGCAAGCGTGTCGAAAAATGGATGTCAGTGTCATCAACGACGTGACAGGTCGCGACTATACTACACCCTAGCTTTCAGTTCAAAATTCGAAAATCCGTGTAAATAAAGTTTTATGATTTCCTGCCAAATCTTGCAAAATTTTTGTATGGGATTTTTTTATACGGCCGCGTAAAAAAATCCGTATAGAAACAGTATCAGATGTACAGCGGAATTGAAGTACTGAACAACAGTTGGCCTCCCCGGACGTTAGCGAGTCGTGCGCGCAAGTGCACGGCACCAATCAGTCAACACAAGGTTGTATATGATGTTATATAAGATGCTAAAGTGGAGGCTATATATATACTTCGCCATACATTATGTACGTATAGCGCTTTAGCACTTATGTTGCATAATATACGATTTTTTGTTAACTGGGCAACGAGTAATAGCCTGTTCACAATTTACGTAACACAAACATCAGAATACTTGACCCCTCTCCTCGCCATGTAACAAAAAGTAACATTTTCTTAGCCTTCAACCAGATTTTTTTAGAAACATGTGAAGGTTAGGTATTCGTTTGAACACATGATCAAGTCCAAGGATTGACATATTATTCTATTCCATTCTAAAGGTACATTGTAACGCAGCTAGTTGAAACAAAACGGGTAAAATTTCGCTTCAAAGAGATATACCGAAGCCCAATAGCGTCTCGGTTTGTGGTCTCGGTTTCTTCTGTGTCACGAATTCCAATGTTGCTTACAAATCCAGAAAGCTGCACCAGAAAACATTAATCCGGTCTCCAGTTTACCATGTTTTAAAAATGCGGAATTTTCGTTTTCCCATTCCGAAATTCTGTGAATCTTGAAAACACATAAGAACTAAATCCATCGCAAAATATCCAAGGTTTGAGGACACTTGCGAGTATTTGAAACCTTAATTTTTATTGCTGGTATCTACATGATGATAGAAAAATTAGGAACTGTCTCACAGGACTGTAAAGAAAACTCATTGTCATTCATTTCATTCTAATTTTTTATTCATACATAAAATAGAATTCAAAATGGGGAGAATAACCATTCCAATAGATAGGCGGGACTGTTCTGCCGAGAAACACAATATTTGCCTGGTGCTTGATTTTGTTAATGGTTTATACAACCGACATATATCTCACCGTGTCTCATTTTTCAAATTGAATCGTTCAAGTGGTTGAAGTGGTTAGACTAAGATATAATTACTCAGAATTAAAACTCTTTATAGCTTGCCTCTAAACTTTGGCATGGTTAGGAAGATTTAATCAGAAAATACTATTCCAGTAAATTTTGCCCCAAAAATAACATAATCTGTATCAGAAATAATGAATATTCATCGAAACAAAAATTACGCAATGGGACAAACAAACTTGATGCTGTTTTCAATAATTTTTCGAACAAAGCTAAATCTACAACGACTGACATGAGACAATTATGTGTAGAAGGTCAGTAAAGAGGTTAGTTGGACTCGGATTCAACGTCTTGATAAAGACATGAAGCAATTCCTGCAGTTAGTCATTCAAAAAACTTAAACAAAATGACTCGCATTTTGCGTAGAGATGTCGCAAATTAATCGATTAATCGTTGTAATAATCGATTAATTTTGAATCGATTACTTCCCAACGATTAATCGATTCAATAATTGACAAGAATCGAGAGTAATCGATTAGTTACTAATCGATTAATCGGGATTTTATGACAACGCTTAGATGTCGATTACTTCGATTAATCGATTCATCGTTGTGATAATCGATTAATTTTGAATCGATTACTACTCAACTATGAATTGATTCAATAATCGTCAAGAATTGAGAGTAATCGATTAGTTACTAATCGATTAATCGAGATTTTACGTCATCTCTAGTTATGCGTAGCATTTTGTAGTGTCCATCCCCTCCCCCACCTTTTAGTGTAACAAAGTGTAACGCAAGTAGGACCTCCCGCTCCCCCCACGAACGGCTACGGGAAGGTCCCGCTTTCTGAGAACTTTCCGTCGGAATAGGCTAGATCCACTACCGGGAAGTATGCATCAATTCTCGCTTTACGTAAGCTACATCTAAAGTCAGCAAAATAGTTTCCCTGATATTTACACGAAACATGCGTATTATATTAGCCAGATACTGAATCATACCAATGCCTGTGACGTTATCGTTTGTCTCGGAAATTAGAATCTACCGAATCTTGTCTTGCATTTCGATGATGAAGTTAACGGATACCTGCCTATCAACGCGTCAACTGCGCAAGAGCTTGTCCTATCTGAGTCCTTGTTATCCTCTGGACTGCATCAGATCAATGATTTTCTGAACGCGAACGGTGAACTTCTTGATTTGGTGTTCGTAAGTGATGCATATATCATAGATCTCTTCGAGTCTCCATCTGCTCTTTTAAAAGTTGAACCTCATCACAAGTCATTAGTTTTAACCGTCGACGTCTGTTTTCGCTATGAAAGTTCTGTACCTACATCTAGCGCTGACTACGACTTCAACAGATGTGATTGTCAAATCATCGTTGCACGGATTGCTGCCCTGGACTGGATCAGGTTTTGAATCATGACTATATCGATGATTCTGTTACCGCGTTCTATCGCACCATCGAACAGATCTATCAGAAAAAACGTGCCGGTCCAAATCTGCCGACAATCTATAAACAGCTCAATCAACCCTGGTGGACGCCACAGATCCGGAATCTTCACAACCGTTTGCAGAATCGCAGGAAGAAGTTCTTCTGAAGCAGGACTCAAATGAACGCGACTACTAATATGCGGTTTGCAGAAGATGAGCATACCCGAATGTAGCATTGTCGTTAAATAACGGAAGGGATCGAACAATATCGCTAAGGCAAACGCTGTGCTTGGATTCTTATGGTGTAACACAGAACAGTTCGATGGTGTCTATGCGCTCAAACCGCTGTATTGTGCATTAGTTATTAGCATACTCGAGTATAGAGTACAAATCTGGGCTCCGTATCATTCCGTTCACATCGATCGCATCGAGAGCATACAGAAACACTTCATCAACTACGCCTTGCACCGCTTACCATAGAACGATCCAGCCAACCTTCCTTCATACCAAAATCGTTGTGCTTCGATTGACTTTAAAATTAGTTTTAAAAAATATAATTAAGTCAAACAATCAGTTCAGTCGCTGTCGTTGTCATGTACAGACGGAACAGTTGCTCTGTTCAGCCTTCGTAGTTTCGGTGCCATCAGTAGCCACCACGCGCGTTTGCCATCCATTAGTCCCATTGTTATTTGTTCGCCGATGGTGTCTTTCAATCGTAGAAACCACACTAAAAAACGAAATGAGTGACAGTGTGTTCATTAATACCGTTTAGTTTCGGTTCCCCGTTGGAAGTCCGCGACCCTCTTGGGCAGAAACCACCAGCTTTTTGAAGCAGTTGAGACTGATGTATTGCTTATGAACACAGCGTACACGATCGCTCGCTATACATTAGATTCGTCTTCAGTGATGCTAAGAATCTATGAGGAAGAATGCGGAGCCGCGAATGTTTGTTTACTCAGGTTTTACTTTAGTTGAAGTTCGGATATTCCGCCTTTTTGATCTGCCGCCGGAAGTCAAAGATGAAAATTTATCGCTAATGCTAAGATTATTTGGCAAAGTGGATCGTTCACAGGTGTTCGTGGTGTACACATGAAAGTCGGAAAAAGTCGGGATTCCTGCCCTCAACAAGCGTGGAACAAACTAGGAAAGCAAGAGAAAGATACAACATATGCTGGCGTCGTAGCTGGAAAGGAAGAAGAACAGCATTAGAGCGAATAAAGGAGTGCTAACGGAGCTTAGCCCTCCCTAGAAAAAATTAGCCCCCCTAGGATTTGAAAAGTTAGTTAGCAGTGATATCAATTTTCAACATATAATGAATTACTGAAAAATTTTGAAGTCAAAAGATTTATCTCCCATATTTACCCTTTCATAATGAAATGAGTGGAAGCAAATTAGCTTGTTTCAAAATCAAAATCCGAGATTTATTCTCATCACAATCCCAGAGGAATCCCCATCAGAATCCGAGATGAACTCTCATTGGAATTACTTGGAAGCATTCACTCCGGATTCCTTTCGGTATCGTTGAGGGATACCCTTCCCAAGAAACAATTTTAGCTTTTTTTTCTCTGAAGAAGAATATTTTTGATCATAAAATTCACCTCCAATGTTTGTTGGGTTGGAAATCTGTGGGGATACACTTCATAATCCATGGAGGATTTGCTTCAGAATGCCTCGTTGATTTGCTTCGGAATTCCTCCGGAAACTTCGAAGATTTGTTTCGGAATCGCTCGGAGATTTACTTCTGAATTCCTTGAAGATTTAATTCGAAGTCTCTCGACGTTTTGCCTCGGAATCCCTCAATGATTTCTTCTGACGATTTGCTTCGGAATCATTCGACGATTCGCTTCGGAATACGTAAACAGTTTGCTTCGGAATTTCTCGAAGATTTAGTTCGGAGTCCCTCGATGATTTACTTCGGAATCATTCGGCGATTTGCTTCGAAATCCTTCGATGATTTGCTTCAACATCCCTGAAGGATTCCCTTCGGAATCGCTGGAGGATTCTTTTGGGAATTCCTGGAGTATTAATTCGGAGTCCCTCGTCGATTTGCTTCAACATACATGTAACATTGCCTACGAAATCCTTGAAACATTCACGTTGGAATTCCAACAGGATTTTCGGAATCCCTTCAACATTCCCGTCGGAATCCCTGAAACATTTTCGTTCAAATTCCTAGAATATTCTTTTAGGAATTACTGGAGGACGGAGGATACCTAAATAGAAGATTTTCATTGGAATCCCTTGAACATTCCAATCGGAATCCCTGAAATATTTCCGTTGGAATTCCTGAAACATTCCCGTTGGAATCCCTCGAGGGTTCCCGTTAACATCCAGGGTGGATTCTTTTCAGTATCCAATCGATATGCTTGGGGGATTTCCGTCGAAATCTCTGGAGATTCCTGTCGGAACACCTGGAACATTTCCATCGGAATTACTAGAGGATCCTCATCCTAAGCCTTGGAGAATTCCCGTCGCATTATTTTTTATTTTGTTTTTTTTTTCATAAGGGAAAGATAGAATATTTATGAAACATGCAAAAATATCCACTGCCTACCGGTGGGAACCTGACGGTGATCCGTCACATTTTGTGCTTTGAGTGTGCGGAGCAAAGCCGAGCACTACTACACATAGAAGCAATCGCTTGAGAAAAAAATAACATAGATAAGTGTGATTGATCCACAATTGCCTCAGGTGGTTGGACCATATTTATCATATTACCACTAGGATAACTTAAGAGGTGGTAAAATGTTCGAGAATTTTTTAAACGAAGCTCAAAATATAGTCCCCTCTAGGCATCGGGGCTAGTTACGCCAATGAATAACAAGTATCATCGGAAACCTCGGACGATGACTTCATTGAGGTCTTAGAGGAAAGTCCGGAGTCAGAAAACAGGACACAGTCGGATGTACGTGACAAAAAACAGGCGGATAAAAACCCGTCGTAAGTGAGATGACTTAACACTGAAAGAGGTTGCAATCGCGATTCGCGATTAAGGAAGCTATATCTCATCCACCTGCGGATCAGCGACGGGCTCATCCTCCAGCTTCCGGGTCTGGTTCAAGTGTCGTTGTCGAACTGGACAACACTGCCAAAAAAGAAGTGCGTCCGGAGATCATATCATTAATAATATATTATATTTAATGTAATAGTTATATTATTTTTTGCTCTTGGCTCCGTTTAATTTTTTTAAAGCAACTGAGCCTATTAAATAAACAAATTAGAAAAAAGTCAAACAATCAGTCTCTGCAATACATAAATTGAAGACGGTGTTCAAATACAATTTTGTACCTCGAGGAACCCTTGAACCGAACGCTTTGCTTCACCCGAAATCTCTGGACTGACTCCGGCATTCGTCCAGACATCTACTGATGCGAGAAAGTGTCGCGGAGCTGCATTTATCTGCACAATGCCAAAGAGATGTACAGGGTGTTCAATAAGTTCGAATAAACATTAAAAAAATGTTTAAAAATTGTAATTAAATTATTTCTTTTCCCGGTTACATTTCATTGAAAGAATTGTTTATAAGGAAAGTTTGTAACATTTCTTCTGGAATGCCCTTATTTTGTACTTCTTCACGAGCTTCAAACGTTTCTGAAATCCATCGCAAGCGGCACGCTCGGTCTGCATGGGCATTTCGTTCCAGATTTTGAGAATTACGTCTTGAACTGGTTCAAGTTACTGAACTTGTATTCGTACAGCTTTAACATAATAAAGGACCAAACAAAAAAGTTAAGAGGGTTCAAATCCGGGAAGCTGGGAGGTCGCAAAGTTTTGTCCAAAAAGTCGATTGTCCCCATATAAGGCTTAAATCGCATTTTCCGTATATAAAGGGTTATCGTCCTATTGGAACATGTAGGGCTGCTCTCCGTCTTATCACCGGGCCACTCGTATCAATCTTCCCCAAAATCTCAGTTTCGTAGTACACCGCAATTAATGTTCTTGACATCTTGGACGCGTTAAAACAATTGGACGTAACCAAGAGTACCGGTCCAGATGGTGTTCCCCCCGTATTTTTGAAAACTATGGCAGCTGAGCTCACTGCTCCTTTGTTTTGGCTTTTCAATATGTCACTAAAATCTGGAGAATTTCCTAAACCGTGGAAAACTTCCTTTCTGGTGCCGATTTTCAAGTCTGGCAAAAATCCGACATCCGCAATTACCGCGGAATCGCTCTTCTCTCCACCATTCCAAAATTATTCGAAGCAATTGTCAATGAGAAAATATTCAACCAAATAAAAAATAGGATCACTACAAAGCAGCACGGATTCTTTAAAGGTCGGTCGACAGCTACGATCTAACTGAAATTTGTGAATTATTCTCTTGAAGCCATGGACAGAGGAAATCACGTTGAAGTTTTATATACGGATTTTAGTAAAGTGTTCGATAGAGTAGATATACCAATGCTTCTCTTTAAACTGCAAAAATGGGAATCCAGCCTGGACTCCTTAAATGGCTTGAAGCATATCTGACCAGTCGCAATCAAATAGTTAGGTTCAAAGGAAAGCAATCTGTAGCTATTCATTCCACATCGGGAGTCCCGCAAGGCTCTCATTTAGGTCCGCTATTGTTTATTTTGTTTGTAAACGACTTGTCCTTCATTCTAAAGCATCTAAAAGTATTGATTTACGCTGACGATATGAAACTTTTTATTGAGATCAAAGACGCTGAAGACATGAACACATTCAAACACGAGATCCAGATATTTCATAACTGGTGTATAAAAAGTTTGTTACAGCTCAATATAAAGAAATGCAACTTAATTACTATAAGCAGAAAACGAAGTATTCCAAATATGACAATCACTTTAGGTAGCCAAAAGGTGACAAGATGTGATAGAGTTAGGGATCTTGGCATAATTATAGACTCTAAGCTTACGTTCATTGACCATTATAATACTATTATAAACAAAGCTAATAATATGTTAGGATTCATGAAAAGGTTTGGCTACAACTTCCACGATCCATACTCTATAAAAACATTATATATTGCTTATGTCAGATCGATACTTGAATATTGCAGCATAGTTTGGTCACCTTACACAGTCACGAATGACACAAGAATTGAGTCAGTACAAAAGCAATTTTTATTATATGCACTACGCAAGTTGGGGTGGACTCAACTTCCACTCCCGTCTTATAAAGCACGATGCATGCTAATTAGTATACAAACATTGAAGGAACGACGGGAATATGCGATGCTATCTTTCATTAATGATGTTATCTCGAACAAGGTCGACTCAGAGGCAATATTATCTAAATTAAATTTTTATATCCCACAAAGACCTTTGCGAAATCGAACTTTATTTGCCTGTAGTAGTCATCGTACGAACTATGCGAAATTCGGACCCATAAATCAAATGATGGCTGCTTATAATAAACATTGGAATGCTATTGATTTCAATACATCTAAGACTAAATTGAAACAATACTTGCGTACTCAGTAAATGCTTGGTGTGTATAATTTTCATATCGGATAAAGGTGTTTAGTAATTTTAAGTAACGGAGAACTATATTATAAGACTAAATCTGTATCAAACGGTCTACAAACATGATTGACGACAATAAATAAAAATGATTTTGACCTTCAAAAAATGCTGTTTACAATGCCCCAATCCGTTTTTACCGCGCGTAATAAACAAACAACAAGTGACAGAATGTCAACACCACACACATATGTTAGCGTATATATACCGCTAACGCTGACACCAATACTTGTACAGAATATGTATTTTGGGCTTACAAACACAATGATCAAACATTTGTATTCGAACTTATTGAATAGGTAAAGGGTGAAGTGGGTTGCGAAACAGTCTTCCAAGGAAGCGGTTCGCCTTTTTTTCTGGGAAAACTGCACCGTCGGAAACTCTATCAAAGTAGGATAGATCCGCTACTGGAGATTATCTGAGTAGTTCGCGGTCAAGCCAGAGCTAGAATGGCTCAATAAGGATTAGTGGTCACTGGTCAGGGCTTGGAAAATTAATTTAAAAATTAACAAGAGATTCGTTTTGTACCCGCAGTGATGTGAGTTGGTTATATTTCGTGCAAGATCGCCGTACAAGTCAAGGTAAGCGATGATAATTGAAGCAAAGAATATTAAGGTTCCAAATAAACAGGTGAAACATGAATGAGTTAGAATGGAATAGGTATGAAGTTGGAAGAGTGAGTATTCAAACAGTGAAAAAATCTAGCTAGGCTTTTGAAATGATCGATCATCTTGTCCCACATGGCAATTAAATGTACAATAAACCAAAAAGAAATGTTGTCTTAATAACCCTAACATTGTGAATTTGAATTTCACAAACTTGTACCTAGAAATTTTGAGACCTTGAGTCTTCGAATAGCGTGTACAGTTTAAGGTCACTTTTGACGCAATCCAAGATTAAAAGTGCTCGCGTTTTCGGGGGCACACCACTCGATTCAGAGGCGGCGCACAACTGTCATTTTTGTTGATTTAGCTTTGCTGCGTCGCAGCATGCGTGAAATAATAAAAAAGAAAGAGGTGCGTTGCTTTTAAATTATCGAGTGGTGTGCCCCCGAAAACGCGAGCACTTTTAATCTTGGATTCCGTCAGGAGTGACCTTAATGCAATTCATTATCAGGTATTTTCTGTGGGAATATCCGACCTTGTAACCAATTGGATTTAGTCACGTGTTTTCAAGGAAAATAAACAGTTGTATTATTGCCATAAGCCTTATGGCAATAATACAACTGTTTATTTTAAGGTATTCAGCAGAATACGAGCTATAACACGTGATATGCAACTTTTAAATATGAAATGTCATTTACATCCATATATATTATGGATGTGCAAACTATGAAATTAGGATATTCTATATCAATGGTATAGTTTGTAGTCTGAATACCCTATAACTGGTATCTATTCGAGGTTCTGCTATATCACACCAAGTACCAAAAAATCGTTCAATATTCCTGGAGCAGTTGACCATAATTCATATCGGATTTTCCAAAACCCTATAAGATATTCTATAAGGAATGTACGCTTGAAAAGATATTTATAAACTCCTGTATTCATTTTACGAACAAAGTACCACAAATCGATCAAAAAGACGTTTTGTGCGATTTCACAGATCTTTAGCCATTGGTGATTGTGCAAATCTAAAAAATACTCAAAATGCAATATTGTTTTATATTGTTAGATTAGATCAGACAAATCGATTTTATTTACAAAAAATAATAAGGTGTAGTGAAGCAACTAACAACGGTGGACAGAGTTCCTGTTTGACTTACCGCTGTTGTGCCAATAGTAGAGAGCTGCCAGAACAAACACATGCCACCAGTTGTGCGAGTGCCCAATATAATCCACTTTTCCAGCGAACCACCGTTCCGGTATCCTTGTGACGTAGATCAGAAAGGCTGTGCCGGTCAATAAATACATTATCATCACACGTGGAATGAATAACTGCAGACGAGAAAAGAAACAAATAGAAATTATAAAAAAAAAACAAGTCGTGATGGAAGTAAGTTCATAAAATGATCAAGTTTGTAGAGAGGCTGTCGAGATTTCCAGCACGCGTCGTAGATATCTGCTAAGGCAAGGCGATGAGCCTGACATTGGACTTGAGGCGCCAAATTATGCAACGCAGGTGGTGTGGTTTGGTTTGTTGAATTTCACTTTCAAGGCGGCGCACATAATCGAACACGGTGAACCGCGATCGCGATGCGTATGTCGCACCGCGTGGCAAGGTCGCCCCATTATTCGCCGTCAGAATTTGTTTTGTGATGAGGAATGCGGAGTTGTTTAGCAGTTTGTTCACATTTGATATTCACAACAGCTGTTCAGATTATGGATTGGATTTTGCATAGAGGCTCGTGGGTGCTGTTGAGGTGTTGAATGACTTACCTTGACCATGGTGCTTTCTGCGCCACCCATCACAATGTACCAGTGGAGCGTTGGTACGACACCATAAGCGGCCCAGGCGACAAAAGCAAGCATCTTGACGTTGGAGTTCACCTTAAGTCGAGGAATCTGCAGGATCATTGCTACAGTAAATATCACTCCAATTGTGATAATGTAGAAATTACGCAGTTCCTAATGAAGATCGAGAAACAAAATATTAATATATGCAACTAGAAGTAACTTTAATTCAATCGATCTGAAGCCGTTGGTGAATTATTTCGTTTTTCGTTTCATACTGTCAATATCGTCTTATTTGAAGAAAACCGGTGATGAAGTTTTTCTTGTGCATTTATAAAGGTAGTGAGAAAAGGACATTAGGAATGTCAAAAATGGTACTTCAGGAAGATTAATTTACTTTTTTTCTTAAATATTAAACAATAGCCAATAGGTGGGCCAAAATGGCACGCTTGCATAATAAATAAAATCAATAATCGTGTAATATGCTACTTACTGACAATATATGAGTGAGAATAATTTCAAAATGTTTGGCACAATATCACCACTGCAGAAGCTCATTACTTTTTTACTTAAGAGGTTTAAAATCCAACTTAGTATTGGATATCTGAAGTTGTAAGTAATTTGAACCTGGCAACTTTAAAAAGTAGTAAAAACGATTCTACGAGAAATTTTATGGATTGACCATTTTCCCTCTATTAGGTAGAAATTCCTCAAGAAAAGCGGTAGAATGGTGGAGACGATGTGGAACCTTTTGGCCTAATGTTTTAATAAGAAGCTAGTATGCGGCTACTAGCCTACGACAACCTTGTTTGCATTCTATTTCTTTTATTTAAACATTCGTCGTAAGTATCCAACTCACGGTAGTCCTTCGTATTTTTTGTACTTAAAGATCATTTTCATTGTGCTGTTGTCTGACATACTGTCTGCATCCCCTGCCCACCGTAATCGTCATATTTTCCAGTATGAATGGTCTTTTTATTTTTTCCAACAAAATGAAGTTTTTTATATCTTTTTTAACGTGCGAGTGCGACTCGTGTTAAAACGAAGGCTAGTTGTGTATGTGTTGGGCATTCCGTGGTATTTTTTTATCAATCAAGTCAAGCAAACATTTCTAAGTTCAGGCGAATTCTCGTCAATAGCGCACGTCATCAGCCGTACTCGGATTTGAGTGTTGAAAACTAAACCAAAGCACCGCTGTTAGTATAATTTGTCAATAGCAGGATTTTTATCGTGATTATTTTGTACACTTCCTCCGGGTCACTGTCGCACCCTCCATATATTGTACGCAGCACTTTTCCCTTAAAGATCACAAGTGCAAGTTAGTCCTGCAAGAACATTGTCCAAGTCTCGTGTCCATCTAGTCTTATGAGCGATATGTTAATATGGTACAAGGTCGTTCGCAAGTTCAAGTTTGAGGAAAATTCGATTTCCTGCCACGATGCGCCTCTTTGTTGCTTTGTAGCAAACATATTGGATACATTAGTCAAAACGTCTGGATTTTGTGCCACTATTTTGCATTCAACAAGTAAAAGATGTTTCGACAATTGAGACAGCATCAGTCTTCCCCTATTGCAAGAACCTACGTCAAGACTTACCGCATTGCACCAAAAGGCGTAATAGATGCCACTGATGAAGATGGCTAAGAGTGACAATGCTATTCCGAACAGATCATACGCTAGGAAGCACTCATAACTTTGCTCCGATTTACAGGAGAAAGTATGGTAAATGGAAGACAGGATCATGCACACCTAAAATCGTAATAATATTATTAGGTTGTGAAGATATTGCATCCAAAATTAGGTATACCTACCTGGAAACAAACCAACAAAGCCCCAACAATTATCTTATCAATCATGCTAGCATGCATCTGCAGTAGGACAATATCCGAATAGGCCAGACCGATGAACAGAAAGCACCCGAACACGTGACTCCAGATATTGAACGTTTCGTTCGTCCACCAGAACATGCTCTCCAAGCAAAGCTTCGTAGACAGTATGGTCCGGTATCCGCTGCGAATGAACGGATTGAACTGCAGGTGTTTTGGTGCATCCTCGAAGCTGAGTAGCTGTCGCAGTTTATAGTAAGATACGTCCTGTTTGCTACAAACCAGTTCTGCTGGGTCACCACTACTGCTGCCGTTGTTATTATTGTTGCTCGAATTGGTTAAACTAGTGCAATTGCATGTGGCACATTCTTGTTTACTGTTGCAGCAATCGTTCACTGCATGGTTGGGTTGCCGACTGAAGATAGTGGCGGAAGAATTTGTGCAGGTGATGGGACTTTTGTCACTGTTGTCAAGAGTTTGCGTGAATTCGCTTTGGGTTAGATTCTGAAAAAAGAAATGAGGAAAGAATATGTTTTAATTGTCGGTCGAGACTCAGCTAACATAGAGTTATTATACGAATATAGAAACTGTTGCTAAATTAACATTTCAGTTTATTTTCTGGCTCAATATCATCTGGAGTGTTACTAGGTAGCAAATATAGCCTCTGCATGGGAAATACACTAATCTTTTGTTTACGTCACTTATTGGGGGACGTAAAAAGAATAAGTATGACGTAAACAGAATTTTTGCTTAAATAATTATTTTTCCACTTAACTAATTGATCTTTGGATAATTTTAAATACGATACATAATCATAGCATTCCAAGGACCTAAATTGGATATGTTATTATCACATGTTCTAGGTCTTCCAAGACTTCCCTGGAGTTTAGACTTTCAAGTCATCACGCATAAACTAACATCTAAAGGTATTTTTTATATGGTATATGCTCCCAGCGGTCCACACATCAATATTCCTAGCGATTCTTTAATCAAATTAGACATACCTTCAACATTTGTTCCATCAATGCCATGCAAGAATTACAAGAATTGGTGTTCAGGCCTGAAGGTCAACACGCGCAACCAAGGGCCCCGTATGCCTGTCACTGGCGAACAAAGTTCGTGTACTCTGCACCGAAGCTTAGAACCGGTGTTAGGGCGCAATCGTTAATGCGAACATATTTATATTCGGTTAGTTACTGCAAATAAATTCTTTTTCGAGTCGCTATAATCAAGCAGGTATCTCGAGCATACTTGTTACATTGTTGCATGATCGAGGGTTTGGTTGGCTTTGATAAAATATCAAAAACAAAATTCTGCATAAAAATTGCCTCGCCATAATAAAAAGGTAGTAGAGAATTGACACTGTTGTTTACATTTTAAAACCAAATCCAGATATCGCACATGTCGGGGTACAGCTTCGCTGTTCCGCCTTCTCCCCCTGTCCGTAACAAAAGATCTGTTTGCTCTGTTAAGAAATGCAACATGTTCATAGAGACCATTTGAATCAATTTATTTTATTTATTTTCAGAAAAAGGTCGGAGTGGCCTGTGAGTGTATCAAAGTCTTCTCCATTCGTCGGATCGTTGTGGAGAACCATTTTCACCGGATTACTGTCCGACATTCTGACTACGTGCCCGGCCCACCGCAGTCCACGTACCGTCCGCCATCTGCATCCCACCATTCGAAAACTGCCAGTGCGAGTTAGTCCTCCACGAGCATCGTCCAGGTCTCGTGTCCGTAGAGAACTATCGGTCTAATGAGCGTTTTGTAGATAGTCAGTTTGGTACGGCGGCGAACTCTATTCGATCGGAGCGGTTTGCGGGGTTTAAAGTACGTACGATTTCCTGCCGTGGTGCGTCTCCGAATTTCTCTACTGATATCGTTATCGGAGGTCACCAGTGAGCTCAAGTACACGAATTCTTCAACCACCTCGATTTCGTCACTACCAATACAAACTCGTGGTGGGTGGCTTACGTTGTCCTCTCTTGAGCCTCTTCCTATCATGTACTTCGTCTTCGACGTGTTGATGACTAGCCCAATCCGTTTAGCTTCGCTTTTCAGTCTGATGTAGGCTTCCTGCATCCTCTCAAAGTTACGTGCCATAATATCAAATAACTGGAAGGACTTCGTGAAAATCGTACCACTCGTGTCAATCCCTACCCTTCGTATTACTCCCTCCAAAGCGTTGTTGAATAGCAGACACGAAAGATCATCACCTTGCCGTAACCCTCTGCGCGTTTCGAAGGGACTTCAACAACCGTATCACTTTATTCAGACATCCGTTTTCGTGCATTAGCTACCATAGCTGGTCCCGATCGATTTTATCATATGCGGCTATGAAGTCGATAAATAGATGATGGATGGGCACGTTGTATTCGCAGCATTTCTGCAATACCTGACGTACGACGAACACCTGATCTGTGGTAGAGCGTTCACCCATAAATCCCGTTTGGTACTGCCCCACGAACTCTCTTGCAATTGGCGTTAGTCGGCGGCATAACATTTGGGAGAGTACCTTGAAGGCGGCGTTCAGCAATGTGAATACGCGGTAGTTGCTACAATCCAGCTTATCGCCCTTTTTGTAGATGGGACACATGATACATTCTATCCACTCCTGCGGCAGAATCTTATCCTCTTAAACCTTGGTAATTACCCAGTGCAGCGCTGTAGTCACTGCCTCATCACCGTGTTTAAACAGCTATCCTGGTGGTTGGTCAACTCCTGGGGCTTTGTTGTTTTTCAGCTGGCCGATTTCCTCCTGGATTTCCTGGAGATTCGGATTCGAAAGTCGCATGTCCCGCGCGAGTGCTCCTAGGTCCATATCCATACCGCCACCGTTGTCTGCCACATCGCCATTCAGGTGCTCTTCGTAGTGCTGCCCCGACACCTTTGGATCACCTCACGCTCGTTTGTAAGAAGGTTCCCGTTTATGTCCTCACACATATAGGGCTGTGGCACGTGGCCCTTACGTGAACGATTTAACTTCTCATAGAACTTTCGTGCGTTATTAGCGCGGTACAGTTGCTCCGTCTGTTCACGGTCTCGATCCTCCTGCTGGCGCTTTTTCCTCAAAAAAAATCGAGTTTTGTCTGTTCCGCGCCCGTTTGTATCGTCCCTCGTCCCTGCTGCATTCTTCTCCTCAACTAACTGCTCACATTCACCGTCATACCAGTCGTTTCTCTGATCCGGGGCCAGCGTGTCTAGTGCAGCGGTTGCGGTGCTTCCAATGGCGGATCGAATATCTCTCCAGCCATTTTCAAGAGACGCTGAGCCTAGCTGCTCTTCCGTTGGGAGTGCCACTTCCAGCTGCTGCGCGTAGTCTTGGGCTAGTCGTCCATCTTGTAGCCGCCCAATGTTTAGCCGCGGCGGACGACTCCGACGCGTGTTGTACACCGTCGAGAGCTTTGAGCGCAGACATACTGCAACGAGGTAGTGATCGGATTCAATATTCGTACTGCGGTAAATGCGTACGTTCTTGATGTCGAAGAATAAATAACCGTCAATTAGAACGTGGTCGATTTGGTTTTCCGTTGATTGGGTGATTTCCATGTGGCCACAGACAAACAGACATAACACTCGTCAAAATTCCATCGTTTACTGATTTACTGGTCAATTCAAATTATAATTAGTTGGCCAATCGATCACTCGGGGCGCGCATCGGATTTGATCGAGTTTGACGTTTGCTCACTACCGCCATCTGGTTTGTGATTTGCCCAACTAACTGAAATCAACAGATGTCGTTAGGGTTTGAACGACGATGTATTTTATGAGTGAATGTTCAATGTGTTATGTCTGTTTGTCTGTGATGTGGCCTTTTGAATATTCTTGCAGGTGAGAAAAATGCTTCGGACTCCCATTCCGCGGGAGGGTGCAAAGTTTATGCATCGTTGGCCGTTGTCATTCGATACGGTATGCAGACTATCCGGTCCGATGACGAGTTTATACATTTCCTCCCTTCCAACTTGAGCGTTCATGTCTCCGATGACGATTGACGTCCCGCAGTGGGCATCCATCGTATGTCTGCTCCACCTCCAGCTGTGCATAGAACGCGTCTTTCTCGTCGTCGAGTCTTTCTCAGTGTTGGTAAAAACTCAAAATCTCAAAACTCATGGACGATTCAAATCAAGCATGAGTTGAAACGCACCTAAGACAGCACCTAAAAACTCATGGATGAGTTGAATCATCCATTTGAATCATCGTAGGTTTTCTTTTGTTCTCCTTCGTTAAAAACGGTGAATTAACGTTTGTCGCATAAAATATTGGACACTCTTCCATGTATAGGCAATAAATTGTGTTACCGGCGTAATCGGCAACAACGTGGCTATTGTAGTTATAAAAAAAAGTTGTTTTTCTGTTCAGTAATTAAAATTCCTATATTATCCTTTTTAAAAAAATAAAAAAAAAACATTTGTTAATTAAAGTATAAAATTCGAACTTCATAATTCACTCGAAGAGGATCCTCGAGGTAATATCCTCCTGTAGTGCCGAGTGAAAAGTGAATACTTGAAGTGCGAGGTCCGGTCCACCCTCCGTCAATCTGGTGCAGAACCGACGCATCTACCGCATGCTCTACGGGACATTCCGGTACACGCCTCGCTGCTTCTTAGCGTGCCCCCGGATTCAACTATATCCCAACAACACCGATTCCGGAGCCTACTGCTGAAGGCTGTTGGAATTTCTCTCACGACCGAATTGCACAAGGTGCATATAACCCTCGTGGCGGTGCACATCTCTCCGGTGGCGACGTACTCGAAAACGGTCGCAGTTCCATTATCCAAATTTAAGGGAAAGACATCCAAGCATACTGTCGGCCTACCGACATCACAGCATCGCCGGTAACGGGGACCATCCAGAAACCATGTGGTCATATTTTTGAAGATTTTCAAACCAACCCCCCTTCCCCTGGGGCTTATCGTGGTCATTTGGCAGACCCCCCCTTCAAATTGGTTTACATTCCAATATTAACAGGTTTCAGTATAAATTAGAAATAAAATCCAGCTTACTATTTTTTAACGGAATCCCTAAAGATTTTTTTTTTCAAAATCCTGGGCAACTTTAATGAATCTTCAAAGGAAATTCTTCTAAATTTCCAATAGAAATTTTTTTTCGTTTTCCAAAAGAAATTCTTAGACATTTTCAGCAGTTTTTTTAAATTTCCAAAACAAATTATTCGGAATATGCCAAAATATTTCCGATGGAAATTCCTAAGATTTTCCAGTAGAAAATCGAAAAAAGTTCATCTGAAACAACAATAATGAATTTCCCGAAGAAATTCCGATGTTTTTACAAGTGAAAATAACGAAAAAATTGTACTTTTGAAGGAATTTCTTAAAAAATTAAATCAAAATTTTAAAGATTTTCTGATGTGAAAATTCCTTAAAATTTCTAAATCATTTTCTGTGCATCTTTGCATGGTAAAGATTTAAAGCAATGTTTAGCTGAACCTACAAAGAAATCAAAATGACTTCCCGAAGAAGAATGAATTCCCGATGAAATTTTAAGAATTTATGGTACAAATTAAAAAAACAAGAATCTCGAGAATTCTAAAGATTATTTTTTTGAAAATCCAAATAATTTTTTGAAGATAATCCATAGACTCTTCCGTGGAAATTCTAAATAATGCCTCGAATAAAAAAATACTTGGAAAATTTTAAAAAAATGTGATAGAATTCACAAAGAGCGTAAAAAAGTATTCCGAAAAAAATTCATTTCAAAATTCCAAATTTGAAAAAAAAAAAATCCAAAAACAAAAAAATCAACGGAAATATCAAAGTGTTTCATGTGGCATTGGCTGTTTAATATCTTTCGGAAATTCAGAAGAGTCTTATTGAAACATTTAGAAGTCTTCTTCTTCTTCTATGGCTCCATATTCCAACTGGAAGTTGGTCTGCTTTTCAACTTAGTATATTCTATTAGCATTTCCTTTGTTATAAATTGAAAGCTTTTATATGCCAGCCATTGCACGATTATATATCTTGTGTAGCTAGTACGATGGATCCAAATACCAAATACCTAGGATGTCGAGAATGTTTCCCACCCGAACACATCCTAGACAGGAACGAGAATCGAACTCGTCATCTCCGGGTTGGCAACCCTACGCCTTTGCTCGCAAAGCTAACTGGAGACTGAACATTTTGAAGTGCACTCCTTAAAATGTTCGAAAAACTTCTTTTGGAAATAAAGAAGAATTTCTGGTGAAAATTCGAAAGAACTTGTCGTAGAAAATTTCATTAGAATGTAAAAAAAATATATGAAAATTGGAACATTTTTTTTTCGCCGAAAATTATATGTATTTCCCACGGGACTGTTTTGAATTTTCAGACAGAATTCACATGGATTTTTTCGGAGTTTTAAGGACATTTTTTCGCAATTTACACTGGGGATGTTTTGTTTTTTTTTCCTTTCATTAACAATTTGTAGCAAAATGTCCAAGCAAAATTGTACAGAGAGAACTGTTCAAAAATAATTCTTAATACCAGCACTTCATCAGGATTATATGAAGTAATGTCAAAGTTTTTACAGCAAATTTCTTTACTGGATTTTTCCTGAATATCCACAAGAAATTCTTTTGAAGTTTTTTTTTTTGAATTATTGTAAAAACATGAATATTTTTCAAATTTGTAGCTGCAGTCCGCTGATGCAAAAGTGTCGGCGGAGTGATGCCAAAAACCATCTGCGGCGGGGGCGTGGCGCGGCGGAATTTTTTTATATTTTCCCATTTTTCCTTTCAAAATTTTTGTTGTGGAAATTGAGACTGAATCGCAACCTGTTTTTTCGTTTATTTTTTTATGGAAAAAGGATCTAAGGCTAAGATGGTCAAATAGCGCAGATATGCATCGGCGTTACGACCGACGCTGCGTTACCGGTTTTTCTCGATGCACACCTGCGTCTTTTTAACGCTGAGTTGAAAAGACGGTACGTGGGCATCGGCCCTAAGATGCGCTTTGCGTTTAATGATTAAATCAAATAATGTATTTTTTACACCGCTATTGTTATTCACCAAAAGTTTTTCGTGAAAAAAAAACCACGTGGTTGGAGAGCAACACTCCCCCTCCCCCCATGTGGCTTATCGTGGTCATTTTCCAAACTCCCCCCCCTTCCCCCCTATATGAACACGTGGTTTCTGGACGGCCCCGAACAGCAAAGAGGCGTCGGTTCTCGAGCAACGCGACGCCCATACCAGCTTAGCGCACTAACACGTGCTTCTACCATCATCAAGGTATGCAATGATACCTGACCGACCCTGAGATAACACCAAGGTGAGCTGGCCCAGGCGTATGGACGCCAACACCCCAGAACGGGTGGACGTTCACGGTAATTTCAATTGGCCCAAATTGATTTCAAATGCGTTTTTAAACCAAAATTATTTTTTGGCAAATGAGTGAAATGATGCGTTTCATCATGAAAAATTCGAGCGTGATGCATTCCTTTAAAATCGCAGACGATTTCATTCGCACGGGAGTGCTCGTTGATAGAGATTTATGAGTGATTTTACCAACACTGCTCCCTTCGTGTGAGCAGTGCACGGTGATGATGCTATAGTTGAAGAAACGGCCTTTTATCCTCAGCTTGCACATCCTTGCGTTGATTGGCTGCCACCCAATCACGCGTTGGCGCATCTTGCCCAGCATTATGAAGCCGGTTCCCAGCTCGTTGGTGGTGCCACAGCTTTGGTAGAAGGTAACCGCTCGATGCCTGCTTCTCCACACTTTCTGCCCTATCCAGCAGATTTTCTGTAGCGCTACGACGTCGAAGTTGCGATGATGTAATTCATCGTAGATCATCCTGTTGCAACCTGCGAAACCTAGCGACTTGCAGTTCCATGTTCCAAGCTTCCAATCGTGATCCTTTATTCGTCGCCTAGGTCGTTGCCGATTGCATCGAGTCGTATTATCTCCTATGTCGTCGTAACATCAAGGTCACTCCTGACAGAATCCAAGTTTCAAAGTGCTCGCGTAGTGTGGTGTGCCCCCGAAAACGCGAGCACTTTGAAACTTGGATTCTGTCAGGAGTGACCTTAAAGATTCCGCAATAGCTTTGACAGGTTCAAGATAGATCAAAGTAGTCTTCTAGACAGACATGTTTTTTTGTCATTATGAACAACTTTCTAGAATAAACCATGCGGCTAAAATCTTTTTGTAAAAAGTGATGCTCAAAATATGATTTTTAGGGGTCATTTATACAAATCACATCCTCGGCAGGCACCACTAGGCAGGCACCACAACTCGCAGATGGCTTGGGGAGAGATAGTCAAGCACTTGGACATAGCCCCTGCTGCCCCCATAACTGAATTGATCAATTCACTTCCCTTTCCCTTATCCATTATCAAAACTTAGCATTGGTCCAAATATCGGAATGAGGGTGGACTGGATTTTGCTGTACACATACACAGTAACTTTTCATATTTTATAGAGCTACCACAGCTACTACTACCAGGCAGAAACAATAAACTGAATATCGAAACATGATGTGAATTTGATTGATACAAGAGATAAAAGAACTGGCTACAATATCGAAAATTTTGTATCAACATTTTATATCATAAATATCAATATATGCTATGGATAAAAATAAACTAATAGCACTAGATATTGATATTTGTAATAGCATAACGTGATATTTCAGTGCAAAATATTGATATTGTCGTCAGATTTTTTATCTCCTAAATATATGAATCATATTGTCCATTTTGCTATCAAATCATGATTTGTCATTATTGAGCTATTCTCGTCTCCTCGGGTTGTGTAGTTCAATCCAGCATGACCTTTGTCGATTCTGCACTATTCAAGCAACTGGGATGCAAAATTATTGCCGTTCAGTTACCCCACTACAACGCACTTGCACGTTTTGTTCCGACCGTTATAAACATTGTTAAAAAAGGTGTCTGACTGGTCTGGACGGCAAAACAAGTTTCCGCTTAATAAGCAGAGAAAATAACTTGCCTTACAAACTGAAGCAGGAATTAACTCATTAGACTTCAATGGTCCGAACAGCCGGCAGTCTGTTGCGGCATGCTAAAAATAGAAATATCAGAATCCTTAATCGATATGTCACTTGCATCTAGTGCAAGACTGATTACTAATTGAAATAAATGATCTTTTTTCTCTGAGGAGCACTAACCCTAAGACTCGATTTTGATTGGAATAACAGTATTCAACTACCCTCATATAATGCGTTTTCAAAAAATTCGTCACATATACAATCACATATGTCTAAAAATTGGTTTTCGCATATCCATAATCATGCAGTTACATACACTTGTAGATCTTCGGGAAAATTTGTGCACAGGGGTCCCTTTCCCTTTCAGGGTCAAAAACCAAAGATAGGAACATTATTTTGCCAAAACCTCTCCGTAATCGTGTGTGCCGGAAATACGTGTTAGAAGCGAAAGCCATATAAAGAAGCCTTCCACGCCAAGCCATGAACACCGCTATTTCAAAATCATGCAAAAAATATATCTCAACGAGGCTACGTGCTCCGTCAAAAAAAGCCCTGATTATTCCATTTATCGGTGTTGATGCCTTTCTCGTGCATTAGATATACCAAAAAACATGAGTGAGTATTTTAGCGTGTAGGGTAATTCGCCAAATGTAGAACGGCAATTTTTTTCGCCTATTGTTGAACGCACGTGCATTTCTTATGGGAGTTCAACAATAGGCGACAAAATTAGCCGTTCAACATATGGCGGTTTCCCCTATTACGTATCACAAATAGCCTTAACTTCTGAGCCCATAGTGTCTGATCTGGTAGATTTTCCATATCAAACAATGGGATAAGATTACCCGTCGAATGAAACCGTTTGCTAGTTAATCAGCCAACGCCTTTTTTGATGAGTGATACTCTTTAAGGCTTTGTCATTGCTTGAAGTAACCCTTAGGATTAGGATGGAAATTCAAACTATAGCCGAAATGGTGGCGTAATTCTTAAGCTACGTGCAAATGCACCAGGAAACTTACGATTCAAAATGGTTATGCGATTTTTTTACTTAAATTTAGTATCCAAAATATATTTGAACTGTTCTTTTTTCAGAGATATTCCTCTACTTAATTTTTAAATTTATTCTCAGGCTACCAATAAAACTTCAAGAGTTTTTGTATTTCGAAAGTGTTGTTAAAATTTGGAAATAATTTGTAGATCATTTTTTGGCAATGTTGACAAGAAAAAAAAAGAATAAAATTTGAAAAAAAAAAAACGAAAACTATCAGTTAAATATAAAACAATGGGATACGATTGATCTTTTGGGATTCTCTGGAGACAAATTGAAATTTCTAGAACTTCATTTCGGAGAAAATTTATTTTTATAAGTTTTATTCCCGAACTTTGATATTATGGAGGGGAAAATCCGTTAACCTCATTAGAAGAGTTTGATGTAAACAATTTATGAATAATTTATCTTATCTTTCTCATGGGCTTCAAAATTAAAATAATAAACATTAAAAATAAATCGACAACCTACAGACGTATGTATTTTGTTCGCCTGTTAAAAATGTATCAATTGTTTTGTGTTTAGTTTCCAAATTACATTGAATAAAATTCAACCAACGCAGAACAAATCAAAGCGTCAGATTCTCGATATGTTGTGAAACTGTTTACAGAATGGACTAAACTCCAGCAGTCTGGTTTAATTTATTCATTCAGTCCAAAAACAGCGGCACGGAGTCAATTTATTTACGTCGTACAGCTTTCAAATAGTGACGAATTTGATTGTTCAACATCAATTTCCGTAATTAAATGAGTCGGCGGATATCTCATAAATTTAGAAGTATTCTGTCATTGCAGAGTGTCAGCAATGCAATTGGTTGATAATGTTGTATTTTGTACAACACTGTTTTTTAAAATCACTTTAATAACTTTTTAAAAAAATACAGGATCGTTGATGTTCACAGCATAAGCGAGACAGCATTTAGGACTCTGAAGCACGCTAACACTTAAGCACATGTAAAAGTTTTGTGAAATACGACAATCATTCGTCGTTGGTAAAAGTGTCTATTTGGTCCATTTTTGTGTTTTTTGTGTTTTTAGTCCATTTTTACTTATTAAAAACTACGGAAAACATTTTAAAGTAATAAACAAAATCAACACCCTCTGAATCAAAATTCGTTTCTCGTGGATTGATTTCGAATCAAAATATCAAAATTCGTATAGCTATTGTTAGACTGAATGTTTGAAAGCAGACCAATTCACCGTTCAAAACGCACCTTGATAAAGGGATAAATTTGATTTACATTGCGCTGATCTTACTTTATTTATTGCAGTTTAAGCACAGTCACTATGATACAAATATGGTCAACATGCAAACAAATGACAGTGGATTAATTAGATTTTTCTAAAAGTAATAGTCATTTCAGGATTTATGATTGACCTGTAACGCTTGAAGGATCCTATAACTTTGTCTAATAGGGCATAGTTCTGAACATAAAGCGAAATTTTAAAAATAATATCAAATGCCATGGAATTAATGTCATTTAACACTAATTTGGTTCTCATTTTGCCGATAGATTTGTTTATTTGTTGTATTAGGTTCGACTGGCTTTGTGTAGCCTTATCAAACACACTTAAAATCTATTGACTTATAAACATCCACATTACAACAATTCCATACAAAGATACATCAATCCTTATAATACAATCTCACAAGCTATCATCAACTACACAATAATACATAAGAAGTTCAAAATAATCATTTAAATTATTTTAGACAAAATTAGTAAGAGAATCAAAATCCAGGTTTCCATGCATCGTTCTTGTTGAAATATTCTCTGAACTTAACGTTTTTAGGCCATGTTACAGGGTCCATTGCTTGGTCCATTGCTTGGTCCATTGCGTATGATTTATATTGTCGTGGTATAATAATTTTGAATGAAATGTAATCTAATTTTGTTTTCCGTTTCCAATATGAAACTAACTTAGTGACATCTATCTGTTCAGAATCCAGCGAAACAATAGCACGAGAAACTAGCTGATAACTTGGGTTTTCACTGAGGCTTGCTGGTGGGTACCACGACTTGTTGTTCCTTGTTCCTGTGTTCTTGTAAGCTGTACATTAGAGTCACTGTCAGCGGTCATAGTTTCGAAGCAGTTCAACGGAAGTTTGTCCCTACTGCTCTTTGGGGTCTACTCTACAGAGACGATACGAATCTTCGCCCAAACGAACAGCAGGGTCCCCTTTTGGGCATCAAAACACTAGATGAACGAGGATCAAATATGCAAGCCGTTTTCGTTGTAAAGATTCTAACGAATGAGCTTGAAGCCCCTGCTTTAATCAACGAAGCAACGAGATTGGTGCTGTATCTCTTTTTTTTGCGAGGAGATGAATAAATGCTCAGTGAGATGGAAAACGGAACATTTCCCCTCTTTATGATTTTTTGAATTTAGCTTAGGACCATCTTTGGCGGTGTGCAAGAAGACGGTGTGTGGCGGGGAAGGATTGATCACGAGCTTCGCCAGCTCTATGACGAACCTAGCATCGAAAGGGTACGATGGGCAGGGCGTGTTGCAAGAATGCCGGACAGTAACCCTGCAAAAATGGTGTTCGCTTCCGATCCTGCAGGTACGAGACAGCGTGGAGCGCAGCGAGTGAGGTGGGCTAACCAGGCACAGAACGACTTGGCGCATTCGAGGATGAAGAGATGCGGCCTCGAGTCGTGCATTGTTTCGTCAAATTGTCGATTCAATGTTATCTGTTTAGATGTAAGCTAAAAAAATGGATGAATTTAGTGATTATGATATTGGTGAATTTAGGAGCTGCGAAATTCGAGAGTTTGGGGATCTTGACAATTTCGGAAATTTGAAATTCAAGAATTAAGGAATATAAGAGTTTTGGAAATTTGGAATTTAAAAATTCAGGAATTCAGGTATTTAAGATTTTTTGAATTTAGCAATTATGGAATTTAATAATTTAGCAATTATGGAATTTGAGAATTTAAGAGTTGAGGAATTTAGTATTTTGGAATTTAGGGAATTCGAAAAGCAAGAATTTTGGAATTGTGGATAATAAGAATTTAAGGGATTTTTATTTTGATATTTAGGAACTAAGGTTTTTTTTTTGAAATTTAGATATTACCTAAGGATTTTTTTCTCAAATTTTCAAATTTTTCTTTTTTTTTGAATTTTTGAATTTTTAAATTATAAAATTTATAAATTCTTGAACTCCTTAATTTTAATTATTAAAATTTTTCTATTTTTTTCTGGAATTAATTTTTAAGGAATTTTGGAATTTAGGAATTAAGGAATTTAGAAACTAAGGAATTTAAGAATTTAGGAATGAAAGAATAAAATTTAGGATTTAAGGAAAAAAAATTGAAATTAAGTAATTAAGATTTTTTAAATTTAGGATTAAGGAATTTCTGCTTGAATTTTTAAATTGTAAAATTTCTAAATTATTGAATTCATGAATCAAGAGCTTGAGCTTGAGCTTGAGCTTGATTGACTGCTCGTAGTTGCTACTCCATTATGACCAGATCAGCTGTTCTTGCACAGGGAACCAACAGATGTTTGCTTGGGTCTAGCACACATCTTCAATGTACAAGTATTGGTGATCTCATTTGTTAGGTCATACTGGCGCCTGCCACGTCAGAATGCAAGTCAATGTAGGGAAGGGGAGGAAATGATGATGCAATCACTCGCCCACTGGAAGCCGAATATACCTAATTGGATGTAGGAAACGAGCTGTATAGTTCATTTCCAATTCTAGCAGATTACTGTTAGAATACTCAAGTTGAAGGTATAGGAATAGTAATGGAAACGGTATGGAAGTCCATTTCCAGTTCTAGCGATTGCTAGAACATGAGAAATAAAGAGAAAGATACAAAGTAGGAGAATGGAACGGACCTGGGATTGAACCCACGACCTCCAGCGCATGAGACAGAAGCAGTAGCCATATGACTACCAAGCCCGCTACTAAATTATTGAATTCATGAATCAAGATACGATTTTCAAACGATTCCTTATCGCTGGCGAGTTTTTATAACTTGATAATTTAAAAGTAAAATTGCGGGTGAGTTTGATCATTCTCGATTTTTCGAAAATTTAATTTTTCCCACACCTAGAATTTTTTAATTTTTTAATTTGAATTTTTAATTTTTTAATTCCCAAGAAATTTTGGAATTTAGGAATTTTTGGGAATTTCGGGAATTTAAAAAGCAGGGATTTTGGAATTGTAGACATTAGAAATTAAAGAATTTAAGAATTTTTAAATTTAGGAATTAAGGGATTTTTTTAAAATTAGAAATTAAGGATTTTTTTCTTAAATTTTTAAATTTACAATTATTTAAATTATTGAATTTTTGAACTTTTGAATTTATAAATTATAAAATTTCTAAATTCCGGCTCTTAAATTTTTCAATTTTTGTATTTTTTGATTTTTTTAAATTTAAAAATGTGAATTTTTTTAATTTGAATTTTTAAATTCTTGAAGAATTTTGAAATTTATGAATAAGGGAATTTTAAAAACTTAGGAATTTAAGAATTTAACAATTTAAAAATTTAGGAATTTTGGAATTTGGGTATTCAGGAACTTACGAATTTAGGAATCTAGCAGTTATGGAATTATGGAATTTGAGAATCTCCGAATTTAAGAGTTAAGGAATTTAGTATTTTGGGAATTTTGGAAATTCGAAAAGCCGGAATATAGGAATTTAAAAAATATGAAACTTAAATATTTTGAAATTTAGGAATTCAGGAATTTTATAATAAAGGATTATGATTATGAAATTATGTTAAAAAGAATTAGGAACTTCGAAATTTGAGACTTTGAGGATTTAGTATTTTGACAATTTCGGAAATTGGAATTCAGGAATTACGGAATTTAAGAATTTTGGAAATTTGGAATTTAGGAATTCAGGTATTTAAAAATTTGAGTGTTTGGGAATTTTGAAATTTAGCAATTATGGAATATGAGAATTAAAGAGTTTAGTTATTAAGTATTTTGGGAATGTCGCGAATTCGGAAAGCAGGAATTTTGGAATTGTGGACATTAGGAATTTAAGAATTTTGGAATTTCAAAACTTTGGAATTTTAAAATTTATGAATTAATGAAAAAATTGAAGTTTAGGAATTAAGGAAATTTTTCTTTGAAATTTAGGAACAAAGGAATTTTTTCTTTGAATTTTTAAATTTATCTTTTTTTGATTTTTTTTTAAATTTTTAAATTTTTTAATTTAGACGTTTTGAAATTTTGAAGTATTAAAACCTTTAAATTTTTAAATTTTTAAGTTTTTAAATTTTTAAATTTTTAAATTTTTGAATTTTTGAATTTTTAAATTAAGTTTTAAATTTTTAAATTTTTTAAATTTAAAATTTTTTAAATTTTCAAATTAAAATTTTTATTTTTTTTTAAGTGTTTTAATTTTTAAATTTTTGAATTTTGATTTTTTTTTATTTTTTAAATTTTTAGCAATAAAATCCGGGTATAATATGAGTAAAAGTTTCCATAGTCAAGGGTGTTCCTAAAGTTGTGGTAGTGTTATTTTTACACAATCTACATAATAATCGCAGCAACCCATATAGCCTATCAATTTATTCACCTGCCATTAAGCAAAATAAAAGACAACAGGTTTAAAATTGCATCAAAATCGGTAAAATATCATTAAAATACTTTATATTTTTATCTGCTTGGCATCAATAGTTGCGGTAATGTTCCTATAGTTGTGAGTCCCGTATGAAAACAATGGGATTCGCAACTACAGGAACACGAATTTAAAAATTCTGCAACTATTGGAACACTGTGCCAATAATTGGAGTTCAACAATGATGGATTCTGTTGCGATTGGATCAATCTTCGTTTGAAACATAATTGATTAGCTTTCGGATGCACATTTAAGGTCAGTGAAATAAAGTACAGACTCGGTATAAGCAAAGAATAGTGGTTGAACCAAACTTAGTTTCTTCACTATTGGGTCTTTTATCCTATTAGATTGAATTAAATTTTGACTTTTTTGCTCCCCTGTGCTTAATCGATGTTATTTGCGGTATTGTTAATCCTCCTAAATTTTTAGATAATTTGGTTGTTATTTGACTGAGCACGCGTAGTTTGAAGTTTGTATGAAAATTACTATAGGAAGCGCCACTTATGTGAAAAACCATTTCGTGAGGTGTTACATTAACAATTTTTATATAATCAACCCGTTGCTTCTTAAGCTAGAAAACAGTTGTTGTTGCGAAGCGATCCAACTTTTGTAAGCAAAGTTCTAAATAAAACAAAAAACAAAAAAAAAATATTCTTTTACATGTTAAATTGCATTCTCACGATTCAGTATTTTCCCAATAACTTTTCTTGCAAACAATCAATCGTTTCACAACAAAGACGATCTGCTTTCCTGCAGAATTTCATATGTTGTTAACGTTCTCATATATTTTCAGGGCTTAACGAGCAATGTTGCGGAACGGTTTTCCACAAAAATTACTGTTTTCATATATAGCAATTTTCATACGAACTTCAAACTACACGTGATCAGTCAAATTACTTCCAAATTTGCTACAAATTTTGGAGGAATATTAAAACAGAAAATATCGTCGTTTAATCCCTAGTAACATTTTGGTTTTATACTGGTTTTATAACACTCTTGAAGAGTAAATTATGGTCTTCAAGAGCGTTATAAAACTTAAAATGTTACTTGGGATGTCCTCTTATGTGTATACTAGCTGACCCGCAGACGATGCGGAAATGCGAGTCGTGAACTGCCCATGCAAATCTGAATTGTTATATTTTTTAAGATCCGTTGGACTATGAACTAACATGTGGTCGGGGCTCTGCCAAATCGCACCAAGCTCCAATCAAAAATTACCCAATTTTCTTGTACAAGTGTGCCAAATGATTATAAATCGTATCGGTTTTCCTTCCACCCTATAACTGAGAATATCCAACAACAAATGTACGAATGAATTGATATGAATTCATTTTGTTTTTCATTCTACGAACAAAATATCACAAGTCACTCAAAAAGGCGCTGTGTGCGGTTTCGGTGAACCCCGACCATGTTATGGTCGAAATAAAATGTTTACATTTGAAGCGCGTAGAAAAGTTTCGCCCGTTTTTAGGGTCTTTTCCATAACTCAATCGCTCGCAACAAGTTTCATTCGAAGGCATTGTACCATTTCTTTATACTGAAAATAGGCGTGATTGGACGTCCCAGGATAGGACTATTGGTTTCAACGTTATTTCCAAAATACATTTTTACACAAAACCTAAAAAAATCCTAAAAAATTTCACCTATTTTTAGAACCTATCGTTAACTTATTTTCAACGTTGGATTTGAAAGATATTCTCGTAGGTAGTCAGCATGAGTAAATGCAAATAATGAAATCTATTCACCTATCAGTGCTGTTTCGTTGTTTACACGCTTTTGCCTTTTCCCATGTTTTTTTGTTGAATCTGTTGCTGCCAGTTCTAATTTTCTCCATCCGTGAAATTGCTAATTTATATTGTCCACAATAACAACCGTTAAGTGAATACGATGCATCAACATACTGAAAACACACAATAAAGAAACCATGCGTATCGGAACTATTAAATATAAATTCCACATGCGCATGACGAGACGTCAAGATGAACGATCATTTCTATGTCCCTCCCTACAAACATGTTTTGAATAGAGTCAGGCCCCCATTCAATACTAGAAAAAAAAGTGCTAAGTTAAGAAATACAAGAACATCATCCGCATTACCGCGAATCGCGATGTCGTTGGTCATTAACGGTTACATAATTTCTGCGGCACCGTTACCTTGCATCTTTTTCATCCTCATCCTTATACATGCCTCTCAGCTTCCAATCGGAGGCAAAAAAGATCATTCACCATTTCAGTCACCATCCAGTCGGTAAGCTCAGTCAATAGGCACGGTGCAATGGTCGGATGGAGTCGCAATAAGTGGAGGACAATACTGTCGTAAGACCCGGTTCTTGTTTTGCACAAAACATCACACAGCATTCGTTTGGCTTCACACAAGAACAGCGTGAGCTTATGGATATGCTTGCTATACCCACTGCTGAACCAACACTTGCTTTTTAAGCTTTTGTGCGACGAATCAAAGACTGTGCGGTTGATGATGTATTTCAACTTGTTTGTCAGTGAATCGGCACTCTGGAGGTTTTTGAGTAGTCGATTTACTGATAATAAAAATTGTATTTCAATAAAACTGGAAAAAGGTGAAAATATATAGAACTGAAGACTGTATGCATAATTCAGTAAGACTCGACATCCGTTTTTGATACGATGTAGTTATACGAGGCTTACTTTCATCAGTTATCGAGACTATGATAAGAATTAGACTCAGGACGAAATACATACATGTCGTAATCAATTTTGATTTTCTGACTAGATTCCTAACCAAACCTGAGTCGCAATACGTCGGTCTATAGTTTGTTACGTAAGACACTTGATTCTTTTAAACGCCATAAGAATTTCCGAAAACTATATCTATTGTGAAACGTATACATATTCAGGTATTCCTTCCATTTTTTCTAAAGAATGACTGAAATTTTCAAACGAATCCTATTCGTTTGTATATCTTTGATTTGATTTTATCGGCATAAATGAGAATGCCCTTTTTTGAGTTGAATGCGGTTTTGAAGGTACTGATGATTAAGATTGTCTGATTTGTCTCAAATATGGACTGATCAATTCGAGTGGCATATGAGTTCAGAGACTACGTCACGTAGTTTTTTTTCTGTGTTACTCAAAGCTTCGTAGAATTACTTAAAACTTTGAAATCCATATTGAAATTATCAATTAGAATACCATGTACCCAAATCAATACCATTTGAAAACAAAGAATTGGTGCGCTAATTGTTTTATTTCCTATTTTTGTGATTTTTTTCAGCAGTGAGCATGCCGGATAACATCAAAACACGACACAAATTGAGCCTGAATTGCCTGTTTTGCGAATGTTATTGATATAGGAGCATATTATTAATAATGGAACAGATACGCTACATTTTTGAAATCATATATTTCACGAATGAATACATGTATGTTGTCTTAAAATATATTTGTTTAGACTTTTTCGAGTCAGCTAGGTATAAGCAAGTGATGATCACTAGAGATCATCTACCATCAAGTTTCTCAATCGCTCAAATCGCTGATTTCAAACCGTTGTTAAGAAACGTTTACAATATCGCATTTGTAGGTGTAATGAATATAATATTGTGTCAATAACATACGTTGCAGAAGTTCCCGTTTGTTTGCATAGTGATCGCTGTGATTTTGCTGCAGCCTCCGCTCGGAAAATTATCACCAGGAGTGATCGGCCTCTTTATACAAATCAATTTAATTAATCTGCCAACAAGTTGTTTGTATTCATGTATCACTTTCTGTGTAAAAACATTATCACTTTCGAGTTAGGAAGCACTCCGATCATCAGGGCCAAATAACAGCAGCAGTTGCAATAATTCATACATGCAACACCTTATCTTGAGATCTGCCCGCCTGTTCTACGAGGCTTTCATCATGTTCTCAAGCTGTAACTAGTAGGCCGTATTTACTGTTTGCCAAACTTCACACGAAAACAGTTGCCTACTTGGACGTTTATACTGTTCTACTATTCAGCAGCAGTCGGCAAAATTACACCACCCTTAAGCGTTTATATCCGTATGGCCTCCTTCGTTTTCGATTGTTTGCCGCGTTGCCACCTGGTGATTGCACTAAATGTTCTACCGGACCGGATTTCACACTGGCTGCACACACTAGAAAACCGTTTCTTGCGTTACCAACTGATCCAAAAATAAAATTAATTCGATTGACTCAATTTTGAATGGCTATGCGTCGTTATGAAGGTCGTCGGGAGTCTTGCGCAAGAATTCGGAATTGTCCCAACGATGTTGAGAGTTTACCGAAAACAGTCAATCGGTCAGTGCCGTCGTTGTCGCCCCGGTCAGGTCCAGCAGGTCGATACACTTCAAAACGCGAACGTAGACTGAAGCTGCCGCAGCATTGGATTCTTTGCGGCTGTCTGCCTTGATGCAGTGCTTGTTGTCGTGGTTGGGTTGGGGCAAGCTAGTATGTATGTTAAAACATGTGCTTGGCTAGCCAATGGCGCGCGAACTTCTTGCCACTACTTTCCGTTTGTTTGGAAGGTGAACCGAGGCAGGTATGGGGGAGTGCAGAGAAGGTGTAAGAATCGACAGCCTTGAGGAAAATGTTTTTTGTCCATCCATTATTCCGTTTCGCCGGCTCTGGGGCAACAAAGCAAAAACCACCAGTAGTGAGAATTTGGCCCATTGGTGCTATACGATATACTTAAATGACTCTACTTTGGTCAATGCAAAAATCCATTTTAAGTAGCTAATACTTTTATCTTTCGAAAGGATAAAAATACTTTGTAATTTTAAAGTTTTTGAATCTCATACCAAACTGGCAGTTATGATAACCGATCTGTAGAAGACATTATGATACGAGACGTTTTACAACTTCAAGGGATAAATTGTTAATGTTGTAATGGTGTTGTGATGTGGAAGATGGAGAGGTGCATCTAATTTTTATCACATAAAATTCCGAAAGGGTATCTGGGTATCCAGAAATGTTTATGGTCATTACTTCGACTATTTCCAACCAATATAAACAATTTTGTGCATTTTAAAACGTATTGACTTGATGTTTGTACATTACTAGAAACTTATGGGTACTATCCATAACGCTGAGTATTTGTACTTACATGATGTGGGGTTACGCACTGGCAGACTTAAGCTGGGGCACGTGACCCATATTTTCCCTGGAATACGCAGAAATTGTTCCGAGAAAGAACTGATTTTCTAAAAATCCAAGTATTTCTTCGGAATTTATATTGGATATTTATTTAGCAATTTCTTTAGGCATTCCTTTACAAAATCTTTTCGAAAATGTTTTAGAAATTTTCAGAAATTTGTTCGAGAATTCATTCTGGTATTTATCCAGGAATTTCCCCGAAAATTTCTTCTAAAATCCTTCAATAATTCCCTCCCGCAATAACTTAGAAAGTTATGCCAGTAATTCTTTTTGACATTCCTCCAGGGATTTAAGAAAAACCACACAAAATTCCTTCCGAAATTACTGCAGAAATTATTTCGGAAATTTGGTTGAAAGAATTTTGACGGAAATTTATTTAAGAATTTCCACTCCTCCGGTAGCTGTTCAGTTTCCCACATTCTGACTATCAGTTTGTGCAGGCAAGTGGCTAGCTTTTCCGGGCCCATCTTGATGAGCTCAGCTCCGATACCATCCTTATTGTTTATTTTATTTATTCAGACTAAGGCCGAAGTGGCCTGTGCGGTATATAAAAGTCTTCTCCATTCGGCTCGGTCTATGGCTACACGTCGCCAACCACGCAGTCTACGGAGGGTTCGCAAGTCATCTTCCACCTGATCGATCCACCTTGCCCGCTGCGCACCTCGACTTCTTGTGCCCGTCGAATCGTTGTCTAGAACCATTTTCACCGGGTTACTGTCCGACATTCTGGCTACGTGTCCGGCCCACCGCAGTCGTCCGTTTTCGTGGTGTGAACGATGGATGGTTCTCCCAGCAGCTCATGCAACTCGTGGTTCATTCGCCTCCTCCACGTACCGTCCGCCATCTGCACCCTAACATAGATGGTACGCAGCACTTTTCGTTCGAAAACTTCAAGTGCGCGTTGGTCCTCCACGAGCATCGTCCAGGTCTCGTGTCCGGTCTAATGAGCGTTTTGTAGATTGTCAGTTTGGTACGGCGGCAAGGTCTATTCGATCGGAGCGTCTTGCGGAGTCCAAAGTACGCACAATTTCCAGCCACTATGCGTCTCCGAATTTCTCTGCTGGTATCATTTTCGGCAGTCTCCAGTGAGCCCAGTGGGTGACTCACATTGTCTTCTCTTGAACCTCTTCCTATCATGTACTTCGTCTTCGACGTGTTGATGACTAGTCTGATCCGCTTGGCTTCCCTCTTCAGTCTGATGTAGGCTTCCTCCATTTTCTCAAAGTTACGTGCCATAATATCTATGTCGTCGGCGAAGCCAAATAGCTGGACGGACTTATTGAAAATTGTACCACTCGTGTTAATCCCTGCTCTTCGTATTATCCCTTCCAAAGCGATGTTGAATAGCAGACACGAAAGACCATCACCTTGCCGTAACCCTCTGCGGGTTTCGAAGGGACTCGAGAATGCCCCAGAAACTCGAACTACGCACATCACCCGATCCATCGTCGCTTTGATCAACCGTGTCAGTTTATCCGGAAATCCGTGTTCGTGCATTAGCTGCCATAGCTGGTCCCGATCGATTGTATGTGGCCTTGAAGTCGATGAAAAGATGATGTGTGGGCAAGTTGCATTCGCGGCATTTCTGCAGTACTTGGCGAATGGCGAACACCTGATCCGTGGTGGAGCGTACGCTCATAAAACCCGCCTGGTACTGCCCCACGAACTTCCTTGCAATTGGTGCCTGTCGATGGCTTAAAATTTGGGAGAGTACCTTGTAGACGGCGTTCAGCAATGTGATTGCGCGGTAGTTGTTACAATCCAGCTTATCACCCTTTTTGTAGATGGGACACACGACACCTTCCATCCACTCCTGCGGCAAAACTTCTTCCTCCCAAATCTTGGTAATGACCCAGTGCAGCGCTCTAGCCAGTGCGTCACCACCGTGTTTAAATAGCGCTCCTGTTAGTTGGTCAACCCCAGGGGATTTGTTGTTCTTCAACCGTCCAATCTCCTCCTGGATTTCCTGGAGATCCGGAGCCGGTAAAATTATGTCCTGCGCGCGTTCTCCTAGGTCCATCACCATACCGCCATCTTCGTCTGCCACATCGCCATTCAGGTGCTCTTCGTAGTGCAGCCGCCACCTTTGGATCACCTTACGCTCGTTCGTAAGATTTTATTTATTTATTATCAGACTAAGGCCGGAGTGGCCTGTGCTGCACATAAAAGTGTTCTCCATTCAGCTCGGTCGATGGCTACACTTCGCCAACCACGCAGTCTGCGGAAGGTCCGCAAATCGTCCTCCACCTGATCGATCCACCTTGCCCGCTGTGCACCTCGCCTTCTTGTTCCCGTCGGATCGTTGTTGAGAACCATTTTCACCGGATTACTGTCCGACATTCTGGCTACGTGCCCGGCCCACCGCAGTCTTCCGATTTTCGCGGTGTGAACGATGGACGATAACAGCTGATGCAACTCGTGGTTCATTCGCCTCCTCCACGTACCGTCCGCCATCTGCACCCCACCATAGATGGTACGCAACACTTTCCTTTCAAAAACTCCCAGTGCGCGTTGGTCCTCCACGAGCATCGTCCAGGTCTCGTGTCCGCAGAGAGCTACCGGTCTAATAAGCGTTTTGTAGATAGTCAGTTTGGTACGGCGGCGAACTCTATTCGATCGGAGCGTTTGCGGAGTCCAAAGTACGTACGATTTCCAGCCACTATGCGTCTTCGAATTTCTCTGCTGGTATCGTTATTGGCGGTCACCAGTG
The DNA here is from genome assembly GCF_024139115.2 of Armigeres subalbatus. Taxonomy (NCBI): domain Eukaryota; kingdom Metazoa; phylum Arthropoda; class Insecta; order Diptera; family Culicidae; genus Armigeres; species Armigeres subalbatus. The sequence goes on from NC_085139.1 coordinate 186,617,242, forward strand.
AGCCCAAGTACACGAATTCTTCAACCACCTCGATTTCGTCACCACCGATAGAAACTCGTGGTGGGTGGCTTACATTGACCTCTCTTGAGCCTCTTCCTACCATGTACTTCGCCTTCGACGTTTGTAAGAAGGTTCCCGTTTATGTCCTTACACATATCAGGCTGTGGCACGTGGCCCTTACGTGAACGGTTTAACTTCTCATAGAACTTTTGTGTGTTATTAGCGCGGTACAGTTGCTCCGTCTCTTCACGGGCTCGATCTTCCTGCTGGCGCTTTTTCCTCCAGAAAATCGAGTTTTGTCTGTTCGGCGCCCGTTTATATCGTGCCTCGTTCGCCCTCGTGCGGTGTTGCAGCAATCTCGCCCATGCTGCATTCTTCTCTTCTACTAACTGCTCACATTCGCCGTCATATCAGTCGTTTCTCTGATCCGGGGCACCGTGCCAAGTGCAGCGGTTGCGGTGCTACCAATGGCGGATCGAATATCTCTCCAGCCATCTTCAAGAGATGCTGCGCCTAGCTGCTCTTCCGTTGAGAGGGCCGCTTCCAGCTGCTGCGCGTATTCTTGGGCTAGTCTACCGTCTTGTAGCCGCCCAATATTAAGCCGCGCCGTCCGACTCCGTCGCGTGTTGTACACCGTCGTGAGTTTTAAGCGCAGGCATACTGCAACGAGGTAGTGGTCGGATTCAATATTCGCACTGCGGTAAGTGCGGACGTTCGTGATGTCGGAGAAGAATTTACCATCGATTAGAACATGGTCGATTTGGTTTTCCGTTTCATGGTTAGGTGATCTCCATGTGGCCTTGTGGATATTTTTGCGGGGAAAGAAGGTGCTTTGGATCACCATTCCGCGGGAGACTGCAAAGTTTATGCATCGTTGGCCGTTGTCATTCGATGCTTTATAAGTCTTTAGCTGTTGGATAGCATGCTTAACTTCCTTCAAGGTGGGGGCTGGTTAGCTTCCATCGTCCGCTGAACTGACGTAGTCATCTCCTCACCTGCTCTGACTTTCACTGCCTGTACTCTCAGCGCCATTTAAATATTCCTTGTAGTGCTGCTTTCACCCTTCGATCACCACATGTCCGTCCGTCAAGATGCTCCCTTCCTTATCCCATCCTTAAATTGATCTTAATTAATTATCTAAAAGATAACTCGTCTAGCTCAAACCTTTGTAGGGGTACGGGGCGGGAGCATCATCATCATCATCATCCCTGCATATTTCGGCTCGCGTCACGAAGCCTTAACGGGATGCGTTGAGCTTCTGATAGAACTTGCGTGTTGTTTGAGGACGGTACAGCTGTTCCATCTCCTCGCACTCCGCTTCTTCCAGGCGGCGTTTCTTCTCCTGAAAAAGGCGGGTCTGCTGTCTCCGCTTCCGTCTATAACGTTCCACGTTCTGCCGTGTACCTAGCTAAGGGGCGCGACCGCCCGCATTGCGTCCTTCTCCTCCAGAATCTATCTGCACTCTTCGTCGAACCAATCGTTCCGTCGATTTCGTCTCACATACCCGACATTGTTTTCCGCTGCATCGTTAATGGCTGCTTTGACTGTATTCCAGCAGTCCTCAAGAGGGGCCATATCGAGCTCACTCTCTTCCGGCAACTCTGCCTCGAGATGCTGCGCGTATGCAGTGGCGACATCAGGTTGCTTCAGTCGCTCTAGATCGTACCGCGGCGGTCGTCGGTACCGAACATTGTTGATGACGGATAGTTTTGGGCGCAGTTTAACCATCATCATCACCAGATAGTGGTCAGAGTCGATGTTAGCCCCACGATATGTCCTGGCGTCGATAATGTCGGAGAAGTGCCGTCCATCAATCAGAACGTGGTCGATTTGTGATTCTGTCTGCAGTAGTTATTTCCAGGTGTACCGATACGGGAGGCTGTGTTGGAAGTAGGTGCTGGGAATGGCCATATTCTTGGAAGCGGCGAAATCAATTAGTCGTAGGCCGTTTTCGTTCGTCCGACGGTGAGCGCTGAACTTCCCAATAGTCGGTCTACACTCCTCCTCTTGGCCAACCTGAGCGTTCAAATCTATTTATTTATGTATTAACATACAAGTCTTCTCTATTTAGCTCGGTCCATGGCTGCACTTCGCTAACCACGCAGTCTGCGAAGGGTTCGCAAATCGTCCTCCACCTGATCGATCCACCTTGACCGCTGTGCACATCGCCTTCTTGTTCCCATCGGATCGTTGTCGAGAATCATTTTAACCGGATTACTGTCCGGCATTCTGGCTACGTGCCCGGCCCACCGCAGTCTTTCGATTTTCGCGATGTAAACGATGGATGGTTCTCCCAGCAGCTGATGTAACTCGTGGTTCATTCGCCTCCTCCACGTACCGTCCGCCATCTGCATCTCGCCATAGATGGTACGCAGCACTTTCCTTTCGAAAACTCCCAGTGCGCGTTGGTGCTCCACGAGCATCGTCCGGGTCTCGTGTCCGTAGAGAACTACCAGTCTTATAAGCGTTTTGTAGATAGTCAGCGTTCAAATCTCCTATGATGATTTTGACGTCGTGGCTTAGGCAGCTGTCGTACTCACGTTCCAGCTGCGCGTAGAATGCGTCCTTATCATCATCAGTGCTTCCGGAGTGTGGGCTATGGACGTTGATTATGCTGAAGTTGAAGAACCGGCCTTTGATCCTCAACCTGCCACCACCCGATCACGCGCCTTTGCATATCGCCCATCACTATGAAAGCTGTTCCCAGCTCGTGTGTGTTGCCGCAGCTCTGGTAGATGGTATGATTATCTCTAAACGTTCGCACCAGTGATCCCTTCCAACAAACTTCCTGTAGCGCTACGATGCCGAATCCACGGTCATTGAGCACATCGGCGAGTGTGCTCCCGATAATGTTGAGAGATTTGCAGTTCTACGAACCGAGTTTCTATCGCTAGTCCCTTTTCGTCGCAGTGGTCTTCGCCGATGGTTCCGGTCCGTACTCTCTTGTTGATTGTTCGTTGCGTATGTTTTTTAAAGGCTGGCTTGCAGGGCCTGACACCAAACCGCCTGAATTTCCGGAGAACCATGGTGCACAGTTTCCCGGTGGACCATTTATTCCCGGTGGTTCATGGTGCACAGTTTCACTTCCCTCGCTGGTACCCGGACGATGATCAGCTGCTCCTAACATGGAGAACAGACGCTGTTGTGAGCCGATCCTGACAGAGGAGCCAAAGTCTTAGCCCGTCAACGATACACGGCTCTTGAGTAGGAAGTAAAACGCTCATGTCGACGGGACAAGCGAGCGTGGGCAGACTCTCTGGCCGACGAAGGAGAGAGAGCCGCCGCAACCGGGGACATTCGCCTCCTCTACGATATCTCACGACGCTTAAGCGGGGCGAAGATGAATGCAACGATGCCTGTGAAAGACGCGAATGATCAGTTATTGACCGACCCAACTGACCAGCTGAAACGCTGGTTCGAGCACTTCGAACAACTTTTTCAAGTGCCAACCAGGCCATCACCACCTCGGCATGATCTGCCTAGGATCCGACGTATAACACGTGTCAATACCAAAGCTCCATCACTGCTAGAGATTCAAACAGCCATCCAAAGCATGAAATCGAATAAAGCCCCAGGGGTCGACCGCATATCAGCCGAGATGCTCAAAGCTGACCCCATGACATCCGCTCAACTACTGCATCGTTTATTTCGTAATATCTGGGACACCGCAACTTTCCCGGTCGACTGGATGCAAGGTATCTTAGTGAAGGTGCCCAAAAAGGGTGACCTGACTGTATGCGATAACTGGCGAGGCATTATGTTGCTGTGTACCGTTCTCAAAGTTCTGTGCAAAATTATCCTAGCCCGGATTCAAGAGAAGATCGATGCGACTCTCCGGCGGCAGCAAGCCGGATTCCGTGCCGGAAGATCCTGTGTGGACCATATTGTCACGCTCCGCATCATTTTGGAGCAGGTCAACGAATTCCAAGAGTCCCTTTACTTGGTATTCATTGACTACGAAAAAGCTTTCGACCGTCTCAATCACGAGAATATGTGGGGCGCCCTGAGACGCAAGGGGTTCCTGAGAAAATCATCGGCCTCATCGAAGCACAGTACGAGGCCTTTTCGTGTAGAGTGCTGCACAATGGGGTCCTGTCCGACCCTATCCGGGTCGTAGCTGGTGTGAGGCAAGGATGTATTCTATCACCGTTACTGTTCCTCATCGTAATCGATGAGATTCTGGTAGATGCGATTGACCGTGAACCAAACCGCGGGCTGTTATGGCAGCCTATAACCATGGAGCACCTAAACGACTTCGAATTGGCGGATGACGTTGCACTACTCGCGCAACGGCGCTCTGATATGCAGAGTAAGCTCAACGACCTTGCCGATCGCTCCTCCTCGGCAGGTTTAGTCATCAACGTCAACAAAACCAAATCGTTGGATGTAAACACGGTGACTCCTTCCAGTTTCGCAGTAGCCGGGCAACCAGTGGAGAATGTTGAAAGCTTCCAATATCTTGGTAGCCAAATGGCGTCAGACGGCGGTACCAAGATCGACATAGGCGCGGATCAAGAAAGCAAGGGCTGCCTTTGCGAGTTTAAGAAATATCTGGAAAAACAGGCAGATAAGTGAACGCACCAAAATACGAATTTTCAACTCTAACGTGAAATCTGTGCTGTTATACGCTAGCGAAACATGGTGTGTATCAGTGGAGAACACTCAACGGCTGCAGGTGTTCATTAACAGATGCCTGCGGTGCACAATGGGGAAATTCGATTTCAAAGGTGAAAAAAATTGATAACTTTCTTCACGAACAACTTACAGAAGAGATCAAGAGCTTATTCGAAAGGGAATTTTGCAAAGAATTCAGTCAGTGCTGTTTCATGGACGTGGAACGCTTCTGTATGTAGTTATTGAGCTCGTTTTGCCCTAATGCCCCATATATCGCGAGTTCCCAAACTATTTGTCATTTTATCTTTAAGACATTGTTCAAAAATTGTGTTTATCTCTTCACTGTGGGTCCACAGAAGGGAATTAAATATATTTTGTTGGTAAAAGTTGCAAATTTAAGGGATTTTGGGGTCAAATAAGCATCAAAGTGCATTTTATGTGCAATTTTAATGTATTCTGTAAAAATAGTAATATTTACAGATAAGTGTTGCTATTATTGTCTCAAAGTGTTGAACAGATGTTGACAAATGTTTGCCGAACAAAAATCAATGAAATAAATCGTTTCACAAATGTTTTATTTGGTTATTTATTGAGTAAAAAACGATTTTTAAAAACTTTTGAATAGCACCGATGCCAAACATTTCCAAACCATACCCGATAGCACAACTAGACAAGAATAGTCATATGTTATGAGTCTTGATGTGATCATAGATAGGAGGTGATGGGAGATACTCTTTTTTCTTACCTTTTTGCCCAAATTCCCCTATGAAATAATATAGCTCAATGATTCTGAGCAAGAAAATGATGTAATAATGTTAATTTAATTGATATTTTCCAATGATATAATGAAAATAACAAATAATCATATAATTCATTAAAAATATTGAATTAGAGGGGATTTAGGGGTCATACAGCTCATTTATTGTAACTTTTTATTCAAAATAGGATAGCTTCTTTCACGAGCGACTCACAGATAAGGTTAAGGGCTTATTCGAAAGCAAATTTTCCAAAAAATCAGTGAGTGATGTTTTATAGACATGAGACACTTGTGTATGTAGTTATTAAGCTGGTTTTGCCCCAATGTCCCATACATCAAATTTTTCCATGTTTTGGTACTTTTATCTTTTAAAAATTACACTGAAATTCTGTTTTTCTCCTCATTGTAGATCCATACATATCACTATACATATTTTGTCGGAAAAAGTTGGAAATTTAAGGGATTTTGGGGTCAAATTAATCATCAAACTGCATTTATGTGAATTTTTCATGTACTCTGTACATAATAATAATAATAACCAAGAAATCATTTGCACTATATTACGTCGAATGATCATTTAGGGTTAATATACGGTGATTTAAAAACTTGTAAACATTGATGTAGCTCTACATATGGTCAATTTTGGCGAAATCTACAGCTTATTGATTATTCAGATATTTATAGATAATAGTTGATATTATTGTCATAATTAACAGAAATTGATACCATTAAAAACACAAATATCTATATATTACATTAAAAATGGATTTTTAAGGCATTTTGGGACAAATAAGTGAAAAAAATCATTAATTATGTATTTAAAAAAATGGTTCTGAGCCCTGAACCCTTGGATTTTTTTTCAATGCAAACTACGAATATTTGTTATTTTTATAGTACCATTGACAAATTATAATTGAATCAATGTTACTCCATCATTTCTTAACCCAGAATCATTGAGCTATATTATTTCATATGGGGAATTTGGGAGAATAATAATATTTTCATTATTTTTACAGAATGCATGAAAAATTCACATAAAGTGCAATTTAATACTTATTTGCCCCAAAATCCCTTCATTTTCCAACTTTTACCAACAAAGCATGTATAATGCTTTTCTATGAATCTATAATGAAGAGGAGAACACATCTTTAGTACAATACTTTGAAGATAAAAGCTCGAAAAATAATAAACTAGTGATGTATGGGACATTGCGGCAAAACGAGCTCAATAACTACATACAAAAGTGTCCCACGTCTATAAAACATCACTCACTGAATTTCTTAGAAAATTTGCTTTCGAATAAGCCCTTAACCTTATCTGTGAGTCGCTCGTGAAAGAAGTTATCCTATTTTGAATAAAAAGTTACATTGAATGAGCTGTATGACCCCTAAATCCCCTATAATTCAATATTATCAATGAATTATATGATTATTTGTTATTTTCATTATATCATTGGAAAATATCAATTAAAATAACATTACTACATCATTTTCTTGCTCAGAATCATTGAGCTATATTATTTCATAGGGGAATTTGGGCAAAGAGGTAAGAAAAAAGAGTATCTCCCATCACCTCCTATCTATGATCACATCAAGACTCATAACATATGACTATTCTTGTATAGTTGTGCTATCGGGTATGGTTTGGAAATGTTTGGCATCGGTGCTATTCAAAAGTTTTTAAAAATCGTTTTTTACTCAATAAATAACCAAATAAAACATTTGTGAAACGATTTATTTCATTGATATTGTTCGGCAAACATTTGTCAACATCTGTTCAACACTTTGAGACAATAATAGCAACACTTATCTGTAAATATTACTATTTTTACAGAATACATTAAAATTGCACATAAAATGCATTTTGATGCTTATTTGACCCAAATCCCTTAAATTTCCAACTTTTATCAACAAAATATATTTAATTCCCTTCTGTGGATCCACAGTGAAAAGATAAACACAATTTTTGAACAATGTCTTAAAGATAAAATGCCAAATAGTTTGGAAACTCGCGATATATGGGGCATTAGGGCAAAACGAGCTCAATAACTACATACAGAAGCGTTCCACGTCCATGAAACAGCACTCACTGAATTATTTGCAAAATTCCCTTTCGAATAAGCTCTTGATCTCTTCTGTAAGTTGTTCGTGAAAAAAGTTATCAATTTTTTCCACCTTTGAAATCGGATTTCCCCATTGTGCGGTGTATAATTCGGGCCTGGTGGCCTCACAACTGGATCTCAAACAACGAGCTCCATCGTCGTTGTCACCAGAGGCCGATAACAACAGAAATTCGAGATCGGAAGTGGGGCTGGGTCGGCCACACTCTACGTAGGGGCGGAAACGAAATCTGTAAGCAAGCATTAGACTGGAACCCAGCGGGACATCGCAGCAGAGGCAGACCCAGAGGCTCATGGCGGAGAAGCCTCAATAAAGAATTAAAAGAAGTCGACCGAAATCTAACCTGGCGACAGGTTAAAGCGATAGCCGGGCATCGCTCAGGATGGAGATCTTTCAAGTCGGCCCTTTGCACCACCGGAGGTGTACAGGATCCATAACGATCCTGACATGGAACAGACGCTCAGTAAGATTTGCACCTCCGGAGAGGAGCAACCCCTCCCCCTTCCATGTTAGCATACGACCATAGTCCCACCGGGGTTGGTTACCCGATCTTCCGTAAGGTTGCTCGTATCCCGGCCAGCACCACGAGGAGGTTGGGATAGGAGTTGTTATGTGAGAGGCTGAGGACCGCGAGATGGGGTCTATTTTATTCCTTCAGGTACGTGAAGTACCAATGGTACGCTTTACCCAGCATTCGCCGTACTGCACATATTTAGCTCTTTGATCATGTGTGTAGCCGCAGGTTCTTCTTCTTCTTCTTCTTATTGACATTACATCCCCACACTGGGACAGAGCCGCCTCGCAGCTTAGTGTTCACTAAGCTCTTCCACAGTTATTAACTGCGAGGTTTCTAAGCCAGGTTACCATTTTTGCATTCGTATATCATGAGGCTAACACGATGATACTTTTATGCCCAGGGAAGTCGAGACAACTTCCAATCCGAAAATTGCCTAGACCGACACCGGGAATCGAACCCAGCCACCCTCAGCATGGTCTTGCTTTGAAGCCGCGCGTCTTACCGCACGGCTAAGGAGGGCCCCGCAGGTAATGAATTCTTTTCATCATCTCTCTCTCTTCGAAAGACTAGAGCAAGTAGAATATTTTTTTACTAAGTTTTCGAATTTCAGATAATTCAAGACCAGGCATTGAAAAAAATCAGATCATGAGTAAAAACCAGCTAAATTCATGGCAACTTGATGCTATACTGCGACCTAATCGCTGATGCTCTCTATAGACCGTTGAAAATTGGCGTTCGTTGATTCAATGTTTAAAGATCTTCATCGCTCACCAATGGGGGACAACTGAGCGAGGCAAATCACTTGGTAACCTAACAATGAGTGTTGTTACCACACGCTGTTAGAAAAATCTTTTCAGACATTTGGAAAATTAAGTCCACTATGAGAATGGAACTCTGGTACACTGCATGGGAGGCTTTGATACTTTCTCTCCTCTATCCCAGTAACTTGAAAACAGAGTGAATAAAGCAGAACATCTGATGTGTTTTGGTTTTATTCTAGTAGAGCAAGCGTAACACAAATGCTCCAGTCGTAGCTTCCCTGGATACCATATTAAGTATGGCTTGGCGAACTCTGCTGCTCGTTGTTTAGGCAGCAACGATTGCTCATAATCGTTTGGTATCCATCTGAGCAAGGCTGTTTACTCACTGGCATAGGATGGTATGATTGAATTAGATCAATGCTCGTCCGCTTCACTCACGCTTTCAATGCCTGTTCAAGACCACTTTGATATTTGGAAATTCTTGCTGAAACAAGCTTTTTTGGCGAAAACCACGATACGTAGCGGACAAAATATTTTTTCCACGTCCAGATAAGGGAATTAGTTTTGTAGATGAACGTTTACAATTTTATAAGAATTATGAAAAACTGTATTGAAAAACATGATTTCGGCTCCATTAGCCTGACAAATAAACGAAAGATAAAAAAAACGTTTATATTCTACGGAATCAATTTGCGTGGGAGAGCTATCAGATTCGTAAAATCGTCGTTTGAATCTTTGTTTACAAAAGCAGATAAGTCGTTTTGGAAATTTTGTCTTGAATTGTTTATGTTTCAAAGGGACACAGGATGCTGAGGCTCCTTTGAGGCATATAGCTCACGAACGGATGGACCGATTTACAAGATTTCCTAAGTAATCGATTCGTCTTGGGATCAACTGTGTTTATATACATGAGCAGATGGAACATTTTGCTGGGAAAGATGAACAAAAGTAAAAATACTACGCTTTCATGAGTTCTGAAAAAAACATCAAACTCGAACTGAAATTGATCTAGAGGGCGACGTTGCAATCAACAAAATTATTGTCAGTTAAGTTGTAGAAAATATAACCTGAACAAGATCGGGCACTCCTTAGCCGTGCGGTAAGACGCTCGGCTACAAAGCAAGACCATGCTGAGGGTGGCTGGGTTCGATTCCCGGTACCGTGTCTCGACTTCCCTGGACATAAAAGTATCATCGTGTTAGCCCCATGATATACGAATGCAAAAAAATGGTAACTTGGTTTAGAAACCTCGTAGTTAATAACTGTGGTAGTGCTTAATGAACACTAAGCCGCGAGGCGGCTCTGTCCCAGTGTGGGGATGTAATGCCAATAAGAAGAAGAAGAAGATCGAGTAGGTTCGTCTAGTTTTTAAAAAATCCTGATTTTTTTTTTCAATATAATTGAGTGCAAGTTTGTTCGTGTTTTGTGTTGGACGCAGAACGATCGCGTTCTTATTGATTAAAAATATGTGAGCTTCCGAAACGTGTACATTGAGAATGGATAACTAACCCCAAGCTCCATTCATTTGGTTCTCTGTACAATTTCGCAAGTTCTGGTCAATCAGGAAGTAGCAACTACGAATTGTACGAATTGTATAATGCTCATCCTCAATCCTGATTTTTTCAATGTAACTTCTTAGCAAATGATCAATCCTTTAAGATTTTCAAGTTTTTTTAGTTTTGTGAATAGGGTAGTGTTCCATCGAATTGCTTGTTTTTTAGTACATGGTTAGTTTCTGTCGATATCTAGTGATGTACAAAATATCAAGCCATTTGGTTGGAACGCGGTTCATTCGTCCTCTCCATGTACTGTTTTCCATCTGTACCCTGCCATCGATAGTATGCAACATTGTCCTCTCGAAAACTCCAAGTGCGCGTTGATCATCCACGAGTATTGTCCAGGTCCCATGTACATAGAGGACTACCGGTCTAATGAGCGTTTTGTAGATAGTCAGTTTGGTACGGCGGCGAACTCTATTCGATCGGAGCGTTTTGCGGAGTCCAAAGTACGTACAATTTCCTGTCATGATGCGTCTCCGAATTTCTCTGCTGGCTGGTACACAAATTCTTCGACCACCTCGATTTCGACACCACCGATACAAACTCGTGGTGCGTTGCTTACAGTGTCCTCTCTTGAGCCTCTTTCTATCATGTACACGTCTTCGATATGTTGATGACTAGTTCACTCCGTTTAGTTTCCCTTGTCAGTCTGATGTAGGCTCCTTCCATCTTCCCAAAGTTACGTGCCGTAATATCAATGTCGTCACCGAAACCAAATAGATGAACGGACTTAGTGCAAATCGTACCACTCGTGTCAATCCCTGCCCTTCGTACTTCTCCCTCCAAAGCGATGTTGAATAGCAGGCACGAAAGACCATCACAATGCCGTAACCCTCTGCGCGTTGCGAAGGGACCCGCTGAAACTCGAATTATGCACAATGCACATCACCCGATCCATCGTCGCCTTGATCAACCGTATCAGTTTATCCGGAAATCATATACGGCTTTGGAATCGACGAATAGATGATTTTTTGGGGACATTGTATGCATGGCATTTCTGCAATATCGTACGGCAAACACCTGTGGTAAAGCGTTCGCCCATAAATCCCGCCTGGTACTGTCCCACGAACTCTTTTGCAATTGCCGTTAGTCGACGGCAACAAAATGTGAGAGTACCTCGTAGCAATGTGATTGTACGGTAGTTGCCACAATTCAGCTTACCGCTCTATTTCTGGATGAAAGACATTTTTTATGTCAGATGCTTTATTTTCATAAAATATAAAAAGTCAAACAAATTTAGAACGATCGGCACATTAATTAAAAAGTCATTCTATTTTGAATTGGGTCGTATTGACCCCAATATCTTACTCAGGTTTTGCCATATTTGAATGATTCCAATATGTTAGCTTTTAACCATATTTTCGGAACCGTTTTTACGGAATCGGTTATATTTCTGAGTATCCTTGACGGATTAGCATTGCGCGGCGAATTATCTCTAGTTTCGGGGAAAAGCATAAAACATGATAAAAATTTACGTCACAGATAAAAACAAGTAGAAGAAAAATGTATTTTTACCATGCTCTCAGAAAACCCGGATCATCTCCGGTGTCCGTAGAACTATCTAAGATTACTAAGATCTAAGGCGTTATTAATCAAATACAATGAATACTTCTATTCAACTACAAAACCGAATATTTTATTTGAGGCTTGATGATCCATAGTGCTGTACATCTATCGACTCACTCTGATATTAATTTATTGCACATTGTTTTCAATAATTACCCATTTTGAATTATTTATGGAGACTCTATATTTTTGTGCAGAGTACATTCTGATGCCTTTCGTCATACATTCGTCATAAACATATGCATAAAATTGCCATGTCATGCGCTATCTACCCAAGGTCAGCTCAAATATAATTTAATTGCTCAATCTGTAGATATTTTCAAAGCAACCGGCTAGGCTGGTTACTAAAGTGCGATGGATGTATGGCGGGGTAGTCCCGAACAAGCTTCAGTCGACATAAAAACACCACCGAAGCGGATTTGCGTTGTCTCGTGCGTACGGGTGAATGGCCAAATTCACAAGGTGAATAAATACGAACACAAGGTGAACAAAAAGGGGCTCTCTCGGTATTGATTATGGTCCCTTCTTGAGCCTATCGCTACCCCACTATGCTTCCACCTAGGTATATCATGGATCATATGATGCTTACAGCCCGTCATCTGGTCTTTGCAGTGCGTATGAAGAAGTTATAGAGATGCATGAAGCGTAACTTTGATTTATGGTCTAACTTCCTTATTATTTTACTTTTTTGTACACTAAGTTTTCGCAAAGTGTTGTTGTGTGTGTTGGATTGGGTGTGAGAGTGGGCGTAAATGTGTATATGTCATCTAGCGTATTTACGTACCGTAGAGTGTGAGTTTGATACCTGCCCTAGTAATAAGAATTTATTCTAGAAAAGCAGTATATTCTCCACTGACCACTGGGTGTTGTGTGAATTCCTGTCCATTACTTAATATTGAGTGATAAGTATTCAATCTTTGCCAAAGAGGTCAAAGACGGTGCTCTTGATCCTTTGCTAAATATGATAAAGACAGTGTCACTATTAAGTGAATTAATTTGGGTTTTTAAAGTAATATGAGCTTGTTATTATTTGTTGGTCTAACTCGTACGGTGGTTAGAACAAAAGAACATTGAAACATTAAAAGGAATTAAATTCCTTACTGCTGCTTGATAACTCTGATAAAGCTGACTCCTGGTCATAACGTCTCACGTTCCATTGTCACGCTTCATTGTGTCTTCATTAGGCTACGGAATCTCGGACATCTCGGAAGGAGCGTCAAACATAGCTCTGGTCAAAACTCACAAGTTCCAATATTCACGCTTCAACGGGTCTTCCGATGACAATTGACCGTCAGTTAAGGGTTGCGTACTTAGCTGGTAGTGTAGCCTGTGCACTGTTGCCGCGATCTGAGGGCTTGCGTAGGATGTGGTGGGGTTTGGCAGTGGGCTCTGTTGAACTTCTATAAAAAAAGCTGCAAGTATCCGCAAGCAGGCCCTATCAAAGCGCACTAGCCTAATCCTTGTGTTGGGTGGGACTTCAAATAAATTTGGCCCGAATGATCGAGCATCTGTTCACCAAGGAGCTCCAACAGCGTCTGTTCTGGCATCCAGTGGCGTAATATGAAATGCTTTTCCCCGGAAGCTATATCTAAAATTGCAGCCCCATCCCGGCGGATAGACTGAATAAGTCGTTAGAAAAACCATGGAAGAAAGATCGAGAACGGATATAACGGCGACGATTTATTCCATGAAACAATGGACACGAATTGGAACATGGAATGTTTTAACGTTAGCTCAGCAAGGTTAGCTGGTACAACTCTCCAGTGAGGCACGGCGTTTGAAGCTCAGAATCTTGGAGAACACCAAAGGCTCCCGATGTCGATCGCATTTCAGCAGCGATGCTCAAAGCTGACCACATGCTATCTGCGCAAATTTTGCATCTATTATTCTGCAATAATATGTTGCTGTGTACCGTTCTCAAAGTTCTGTGCAAAATTATCCTAGCCCGGATTCAGGAGAAGATCGATGCGACTCTCCGGCGGCAGCAAGCCGGATTCCGTGCCGGAAGATCCTGTGTGGACCATATTGTCACGCTCCGCATCATTCTGGAGCAGGTCAACGAATTCCAAGAGTCCCTTTACTTGGTATTCATTGACTACGAAAAAGCTTTCGACCGTCTCAATCACGAGAATATGTGGGGCGCCCTGAGACGCAAGGGAGTTCCTGAGAAAATCATCGGCCTCATCGAGGCACAGTACGAGGCCTTCTCGTGTAGAGTGCTGCACAATGGGGTCACCGTTACTGTTCCTCATCGTAATCGACGAGATTCTGGTAGATGCGATTGACAGTGAACCAAACCGCGGGCTGTTATGGCAGCATATAACCATGGAGCACCTAAATGACTTCGAATTGGCGGATGATGTTGCACTCCTCGCGCAACGGCGCTCTGATATGCAGAGTAAGCTCAACGACCTTGCCGAGCGCTCCTCTTCGGCAGGTTTAGTCATCAACGTCAACAAAACCAAATCGTTGGATGTAAACACGGTGACTCCTTCCAGTTTCACAGTAGCCGGGCAACCAGTGGAGAATGTTGAAAGCTTCCAACATCTTGGTAGCCAAATGGCGTCAGACGGCGGCACCAAGATCGACATAGGCGCACGGATCAAGAAAGCAAGGGCTGCCTTTGCGAGTTTAAGAAATATCTGGAAAAACAGGCAGATAAGTGAACGCACCAAAATACGAATTTTCAACTCTAACGTGAAATCTGTGCTGTTATACGCTAGCGAAACATGGTGTGTATCAGTGGAGAACACTCAACGGCTGCAGGTGTTCATTAACAGATGCCTGCGGTATATAATTCGGGCCTGGTGGCCTCACAACTGGATCTAAAACAACGAGCTCCATCGTCGTTGTCACCAGAGGCCGATAGCAACAGAAATTCGAGATCGGAAGTGGGGCTGGGTCGGCCACACTCTCCGTAGGGGCGGAAACGAAATCTGTAAACAAGCATTAGACTGGAAGCCTCAATAAAGAAATAAAAGAAGTCGACCAAAATCTAACCTGGCAACAGGTTAAAGCGATAGCCGGGCAACGCTCAGGATGGAGATCTTTCAAGTCGGCCCTTTGCACCACCGGAGGTGTACAGGATCCATAACTAACTTAAAATTCTGCAATATCTTGGAAACGGGACATCAAGTTACTGTACATTGGTCTCAAAGGCAAATTTATCCTAAATCGTATACATGAGAAAATATAACCGACTCTCCTACGGCAGCAGGCAGGATTCTGCCCCGGAAGATCATGTATGGGCCAGATTGTCATTGTCCGTATCATGCTGGAGCAAGTCAACGAATTCCAAGAGTCCCTCTATATTGTATTCATTGACTACGAAAAAGCTATCGATCGTCTGAACCACGAAGATCTGTTAAGCGCAAGGGAGCTCGCTTTACGGGTACATGAAAGTTGTACCGAAAGGCTATCATTTAGTTTTTAAAATCGAACTTTTCAAACAAGGCTCGGAGACCCATGATGTCAAATATCAATCGACTCGGCTCTTCGAGCTGAACAAATGTCTGTCTGTCCATGCGTGTGCGTATGTGTTTGTGCACACGAAAACTGAAAAACATTAGCCAATTTTTCATGTAGTAATTTTTAACCGATTTTCTCGCAACAAGATCACTATTGAAAATAATCACGATCGGTCATTGCGTTCAAAAGTTATGAAGAAAATGTTGTGTTGAATCATATAAGGTTGGTTGGTTGATTCGCTATAAAACGTTTGCAAGAGCCGTAAGGTAGGCAATTATTTTTGATATGTATCAAAATAAGGCCAAACCAAACGACAGAATCGAGAAAGACATCGTCACCGTTAGGTGGATTTATCTGAGTTTTGCTCTGTGCAAACGCGTAACAATATTTGGAAAGATTCCGATCCTCCTATTTTGAGTAACAAATCGTAACAAAGATACACACTTAATCTTATTTACCGGGCTCGGTTACCAGTTTACCGATTTCTCAACAGCTGAGCTCTCGGTACCCACCTCAGTAAAATAGTTTAAAAAGTTACCGAGGTCTCGGTTTTGAGTACCCGGTGGCGAAATGTCAGTTATAACTGAGCACTCGGTAAATAATATCGAGTGATACGTAAGTGCAGTATGGACTTCGGTAATGAAAAATACCGAATAAATCGTAATTTGGGTTTCTGTTTTTTCTTAGATAATAAAATAAGGAAGCACAAGAGATTTGACATCCATCGATTTATTATTATTCAATGACAAGCATATTTTATTATATTTCAAAGTGAATTGGTGTGCGTTCGTAACCGCATAACTTAAAAACGACTGGATGGATTTTCTTTACTCCTCCAGTACGTTATTATCTCCGATATTTCCTCATAAGAAAATCATCACCTATGGGAGAAATCGTCTGCCGGGTCAGCTAGTAAGGTTAGCTAGTAATATTATATTTTTTGACGAATCCAGCTAGGTTAATCAGCGAGATAAATTAACCTTTTGTCTGGAAATTGAAAATATCATGTTTGAACAGTAATGGTTGATAAAATGTAACAAACAATAATGAAACCTTGAAACCTACCTGAACTACTTAAACTTTTAACCCGTAAAATACTACTCTATTCTATGTACTGCAAAGCCTTCAAATTAAATAAAGCAAATCGCTCGTGCAACAACTTCTTTCAAATAAATCGGAGATGTGTACTTCATAAATATGGCGTCGCTGAGCAATCACCATCGTCACATCGAGCTTTGCTGAGAACTCAGTACTTATTTTACCGAAAGCTCAGTTAAACGAATTGATTTTTACTAAACAATCGGTAAATTTTTGACAGTTACAAGAAGATTTACTTAGAACTGAGTTGTTCGGTAATTTATACTACCGGAGATCAGTATTTTATTTTGAACAGCTGAGACATCGGCAAAAATATTTACAGAAATCGGTAAACTTATTTTAAATAACTGAGCTCTCGGCTCGAATTTACTTTTACCGATTGAAATCAGTAAAAAATATTACCGAGCTGAGATTCTGAATTTAAGTGTGTACACCCCTCTCCCTGCTGTGTTACGTAATGTTTGAACAGGTCCTAAGGGGCCTTCCACAAGTAACGTAACGTAACGAGCGTTACGTTCCATACAAAAAATTAAACCTTCCATTGAAAGGGGGGAGGGCGGAGATCCAAAATCATCAAATTTAGCGTTACGTAATTTATAAAAGAACCCATCGTTGCATGCGTTCAGAAGTTACATTAATACTTGTTATCAGTTAAAAAAATCTTTTTCTTCTTCTTCGCGCTTCTCAACGACACTTCTACCCCTTCTACGCTAACCGGTCTTAACTTTTGACAGAAAACATATGTGGTCATTCTGACATTTGCCATACGTGTGCTATGTAAGCACGATTTTGTTGTGTCCATTTCCGAAGCATAGAAGTCTTTGTTTCGTTTTACAGAGAAAACACTTTTTTTGTCAAGTGAAAACTAGCAACCCTATAACCAGAGACCGGTGGAGTGAAAAACTGTTGAAATGGCAACGTATGAAAATGCATGAAATCGTAAAAATAATACTGGCAGCACTTGAACGTTTTGCTTGCTTCTTATGGAAGCAAAAAGTAAACAAGTCGAATTGGAACCGCTTTTGACGGTTCGATTGGAAACAAAATGGCGTCTTCGCCAATCTTTTAGAGCACCACCACCGGTAAGGTGAGTTTAAGCCGTTTGGCAGCGCAGTATCATTACTTGACACTTTACCGGTCGCTACTAAACGCGCTGCTATAACAGTAGCGCGACTGACAGGTGACCAAATTTGGTAGCGCGATAAGAGCGCTGCTATATGATGAACTGTCAACTGTCAAACGTCACCGGTACGGAATACAGCAACCAAATTGAGAGCCGAAAATAGTGACCGATACGGAAACGAGTGATGAAACTAAAATGAAAGCGCTGCGTGAGTGATTAAAATGCTCGCGACCGATAATGATGCTCTTATTCTAGTATTTCTAGTGAAAACCTACTCCAAAGTTTTTTTTTTTGGTCATTTGCTTAGTGTTATAAACCGAAGTAAAACGATCGAAATGGTGAGCGCATTACGTATTTACAAAGCAAATTTACTCTATTTTGTGATTCATAATTGAATGCCACCGTAGCGGTCGCAATTTAACTATTATTTTCACTTTTCAAAAGGGTTACTTATTTCGGTTGTCGGCACCCCGGTGATTATCAAGGGAAATCATCAGTTTATTGTCTAATTTCAGGCTATAAGCCAAGTTGTTGACAAAGCTAACAAGTTTTGAAATCTTGATGTAATGTAATAAATTTCATTGCTATTGACACACTAAATCTTGATGTTTTCAGCCATAACGCTATTTCATAGTATTTCATTTTGAGTGTGTTTTTTAGAGTGCCGACAACCGACCACCTTTTTTCAAAATGCATAAAATCAACGCTTAACAATATTGTTAATAAAATTTTTCCAATAGATGAAATAAAACATATCTCTCCACCAGTTATTAGCTTATGCCTATTGGCTTCGACTGGTATGCAAATATAACCCCGTAACGCTTGGTAGACACCTTTGCGTGGTGTGTTACGGTGTAAGATCTACCACGGTCATATTGTCAGCTACAGGCAAATCCTGGCCCAACGAATACCTTCCCCAATATCCAACTTCGTAGTACTTATGAGGGTGTCGCTGAGTCGGGTGCCGCCCGTTAAGTAAGTACTACATCAACACTTCCTTCCCTTTCCAAGCTACGGTGAAGATGGGCGTAGCCAGGAGTAGTATTCCAAATGCTTTTGTGATTTTTATCCTAGATTGAAATCAAGGACAACACCCACTTTGATTTCTGATAGCATTCTGGATATTGATTTTAAAAGCAAAACATGAGTATCACTAGTGTCCAATCTACGAAGTACATCGTAACTATGGTATGCTATGCCTATTGGCTTCGATTCGTATGCAAATATCACTACATTGTGGAACTGGACGAAAGTTATGGACCAAAGAAAAAAGGGTGCCGACAACCGACCACCTTCCCCTAATGTTTGCGTCAATTTACTCATGAGCTTGTGTCATGGGCGAGCATGCAAGCGTCCGGTACTGAGTAGCTGCTCACAAGCGGTGACATCGATGAGCTCAAATTGTAGTTTCAAAATAAATGTCGTTCTCATAGAATTATGTAATCGAAAATATTAATTCTATTCTCAATCATCAACACATTACTCAATGCTTTTCTTTCTTTTATAGTGTTGTATGGTGGATACAAATTGAATGACAATCCATTTAGATAACTTAATAACTCTCAGTTAATAACCGTTGTCCGGTCGTTTACAACGATCTGGTAGTTACACTCATGAGTGAATGGAATCGATAGCGTTTCCATAAACCGTTATGTCCACGCCAGAACGAGAACATTTTGCACGACATCAAGAGTAACCACTATTTAACGAGTGATTATCGCACGGCTTGTTCTAGCATCTAGTAACATTCCCTTGGAAATAGTACTAGTTGGTCTTGCAAGCAATTATCAGTAGGGGAAGGTGGGGAGATTTGATCCCCGAGGAAACTGGGGTGATCAAGTCTGTTTTATCGAGAACTAAAGTAGTTTTGTTCTAGCGTATTTTTTAGTATAGATCCTCTACAGTGGCGTAGCCAAAAAATTGGTCTGGGGGGGGCTTTCTGAACAATTTTTTACTCGAAAAAAAAAATTCTTCTAAAAATTTTGTCTCTGGGGGGGGTTTTATGCCCAAAAACACCCCCGTGGCTACGCCACTGATCCTCTAGACAAATGACCTTTATGTGGTGAGTTATTTTTTGTATTGACAATCTTATTAATTCTGCAGGGCGGTTGTTTTGACCTTCCTAAAGATTTTTTTTTATTGGCCACGCAAAATTTGAACAACTTTTCATAACAATGACCAAATGCTTTTGTTTTTACACAGCACAAAGCCAAGATGATGTTATTGAGCAGTACTCACCGAGCTCTTGACCAGAACAATGTAAAACATGCATGTTGTAATTTGGCGCTTGCGTCACTTTGTCAGAAAAGTGGCGTATGCGCCAAATTACAACCTACATGTTTTCCATTTTTCTGTTAAAGAGCTTGATGAATACTACTACTGAGAGAATTTTTTTCCCATGGGACAGTAAAAAAAAGTTTCAATCGCTTCAATATGGCGGTTTTAGTGACGCAATTACTCTTTCAACCCTCAAAAAAGTTTCTGAAAGCTTATTCCTGCCAAACTGCCAAAATAATCATTAATTTTTTAATTTTACTGATTTTTAGCGTGCAGCGGGAGTTAAGTGACACGAGAGAACTTACCTTTCTGTTCATCGCAAATCGATGGTAGCACGTTGCGGCCGTTGTTGTTGTTGTAATCAGCGTCGATGCCACAATACCGCTGGTGTTCATGTTCTCGTCTATCTTCATGGCTGCACTGCCGGCTGCTGCCAACAGCTCTGATTTGAACAGATTATTTAACTCTTCCATACTTTTAGCTCTGTTCTGCCAGCAACCGGTAACGAACTAAGACGCCGTCGAAGCGTCGTTCATTAGTTGTATATCACTTCATATCCACTTTAGACGATAATCCGAGAGAAATACTTGCATCGAACATGGATCCATTAGTCTTTCTGCTTTTTCACTTTTTCATTTTTCAGAACACCTGTTAAATTTTTGTACAGAAAAGTAGCATAATATCGATCTATTGAGATGTCATGTGATTTCGGGGCTAACATGGTCTGGGGCTAGTCACAAATTACAGGGGATGTTCAAAATAGGGATAGGCAAATTTTGGGTATAATTAGATGTGTTGAAACTATGTCAACTATGTAACGTGGGTCCTACTTAGCCGTTCGGCAAGATGCGCGGCTTCAAAGCAAGACCATGCTGAGGGTGGCTGGGTTCGATTCCCGGTGCCGGTCTAAGCAATTTTCGATTTGGAAATAATCTTGACTTCCCTGGTCGTAAACTTGGAAACCTCGCAAGTTAATAACTGTGGAAGTGCTTAATGAACACTAAGCTGCGAGGCGGCAATGTCCCAGTGGGAGATGTAATGCAAATGAAGAAGAATAACTATGTCAATGATAATCCGGATTTGGCAATTCAGGGATGCCTGAACTAGAAGTTTAATGTAGTTTTACGATATGTTCATGAAACCGACCTTGGCCATCGGATACCGAAGACATATCGGGTTTTTCGGGTTTAGAACCTTAAATTTGTGGTGGGTATTAGGTCGAGCTGCTGAAACGTGCACTCCGAGAATAGTAGAAGGGTTCCCCTGGGGCAATCTATAAGTTCCGGAATCGGTCAAAATCGCTAATAATCACTGGTCGACAGTGAATTTGTATTCGCGATGCTCATGTGTTGCATTTGTAGTTTTCGACCTGTAAAATCGACTAGTTACTGGCGTTTGTTGTTTGATTGGGAAAATTCCGAGCTTTTTTGATCACAAAGTAGGAAGGGGATCATCGCTTTAACAGCGTTGAAGTAACTTTCATGTTTGCCTGATTGCATTATAGATAAGTTAAAATACTATGTTATTACGATATCTGAATGCCCCAAGAGTGTTCTTCAGGCAAAAATGAGCTTCCTATAGGAAATATAGGAAGGGATTTTGAAAACTGTTCAGCAGCATATAAGCCTTAAAACATATGGAGACGCATGGTACTTTTATGTGATGATTCATCTTGTGACTAAACTTTTTAGTCAAATTTCATCCCATCTGTTTAATTAATAAATGAACAAGTGTACAAGCTTTTGCATGGAACTTGTATTATGAGAAACCTGAATATACTGCGATCAGGAAATCATTAGAATCATGATTACAAATAGAAGGTTCCTGGGCGTCTTCTAAGCGATTTTCACAATTCTTTCACGGTTGTCTTATCCACCTCATCTAATTTTCTGTAGTTTGCTAGTTCGTTATGTTTCTAGGGATCCTATTTTTTAATGCTAGATCAGCTGGAGTACAAATGCTGTCATTTAAATGTAGAAAACTTCGATTACTTAAAGCCTTAAAGCCGTTGCGTTTTATATTGATTTTATGCAGATGTTCTAGGTTCTCCAAATTGTTCTGTAGTTTAGATCAATTGGTCTACAAGGTCGATTACGCCTGGTATGCAATATGAATCAACCCAGCATGTCCGCACAAGTCCCTAGTGCCCTTGCGTGTTATGTGCAGTTCAAATTAGTTTGATGCAGATGTTCTAGGTTCGTTCTGGAGTTCAAATCATTTGGTCTAGCAGGTCAACTGCGCCTGGTATCCAATCGGAAACAACCAAGCATCTCCTCACAAGTCCCTAGAGCCCTTGCCTATTATGTACAGTCATAATTAGTTTGATGCAGATGTTTTAGGTTTTCTTAATTGTACTGGAATTCAGCTCAATTAGTTCTCAAAGGTCCACTACTCTTGGTATCAAACTGAAATCAACCCAACTTAGGCTGACCATACGTATTTAACGGGACAGTCCCGTTTTTTAGACCTATTTGTGCTGTTCCGTCGTAATCTAAAAAATCCTCAATTTGTCCCGTTTTTTCATTGATTCTACATCGATCATAAATACACGCAGAAAAATATATTTTAAAAATAAAAATTCTTCACATAAATTCAAAAAGAATTTCACATTGTTTTGGCGGTAACAAGAATTATTGTTGTTTCAACAATCCAGTATTGTTGTTTTTAGCAGATTGAAAAGCTTGAGCTTTTAAAAGCTTTTTTAAAAGTTTTGATCGATTACAATAATATTGTTGAATCAACAAGAGATTTATGTTGAATTCAAACATCAAGCTTTTTAAATTAATTAGCTTTTCTTTTTGAAATATTTTTTCTTGAATTTGAATAAAAATTGCTAATGGTTTTTGGGTTTAATGATTCATAATTTTATTTTTACCAGATATGTTTGGACAGGAATATTTATACCGATACAGTACACAGTATTTCAACTTCCGCTTACGTTTTATAATAAAGGGGAACCAACTGCCGATCTGAAACCAAATCTATTCTTGAATTGAAAAATCACAAGAAAAAGGAAATAATTTGCATACCTGTTTGGAAATGTTATTTTGTTAGGCATCGTTGACTCAGACTATGTTGACAATGCTTATAAGTTCTCGGCCGCAGGTGAGTTTTTTTTTCAACCGCTGATAGGATAAGTTGCTCCTCCTTCCCACCGGGTGTTAATGGCTATTATGTCCTGTAATACCTAATTAAAGACAAAACCAGATTGAAAACAGATTAATTCATGGTAAAAACAAAATAAAACATATTTACCTTTATGAATGACAACTATCCTACGAAAAATCGCGATGGTGCGCACAGGTTTTTTTTCCGAAAACTTTAGAAAAAAAGATGCCTAAATTCCGACGACTGCTGACACTAAAAACAAACCGTACATTTCAAAATGCCCAATTATTTTTGTTTAACAAAGAATATGTAACCGTAAGCATTTACATTAGCTGTACATGCGTTCATTACGCTATCAATAAGCTAATAAGCTCTATACTGGCCGTATTGTAGATCCAGTTGAAAACCGAATTGAGCTCTCGCGACAATCGCATTTTCTCCCATTTCCAAGTGTCGCAACTGCATCGCGGGTGGTGCGCAGGATGCCGCACGGCTGTGGCATAGATGCGCACTACTCACGATGCAGTTGCGAAATCGAGAAATGGGAGAAAATGCGATTGTCGCGAGAGCTCAGTTCGGTTTTCAACTGGATCTACAATATAATAGCCGAAAAGGCGAACAATAATAACGGCTACCTGAGTATAGACCTGTGCAGGAGTTCATCAAAATTCACTCACCCGATGGATTTTGACATTTGAGCGGGTCGTCTTCTCGAACAAAAGTTCACTTTACGTTCATTATGCGACCTGCTCAAACGTCATAATTTCTTGGGGGAGTTCATTTTGTTTCATAGTTTCATGTTTCATAGCCGGCTGTTTTTAAATTTTCTGTAAAATATAAAGTACGTAACTACTGCGCTGGCTTTTCAATGATATATATCAAGCCATCTTGAAAGAACTCTAAAAGGGTAATTTGGTCGTAGTTAATAAGAGGAAAACAAGACGAAAATGTTCTACATAGTTAGGAAATTGAAAAATGGTACTGACTAAGCGATTCATGTTTTAGTGACATTAAACTTCAAAATGATATCACACTTTATCTAGCTTTTTTCGTATACGATGTTCTGCATTGGGAGAAAATCAATACGTCACTGTACTTTCTTAAGCCCCAAACGCAATACAACGGAACGGCGACGGAAACGGAAAATTTGACAGTTAGCCCATATATTTTCTGTCAAATTTGCCGTTTCCGTCACCGTTCCGTTGTATTGCGTTTGGGGCTTTACACTTTCACATTTTTATTTTCCGTCCCTTCATTCTGGAACAGGAAAATAATGGAATGACAAATATTGCCATTAAGCCCCAAACACAATACAACGGAACGGCGACGAAAACGGAAAATTTGACAGTTAGCCCATATATTTTCTGTCAAATTTGCCGTTTCCGTCGCCGTTCCGTTGTATTGCGTTTTGGGCTTAATTCTCGTCTGCCGTCATTATCATGTGTGAAATACTAGATAACAGCTCCACAATCGGATAAATTTATCATCAAATTATAATCAATTGGCGTCTAAACTACATTACATTTGTCGAGTGGCATTTGTTAATATTTATCAAACGGCTATTGTAATTCTAACGAAAAAATGTTTAATTTTAAATTATGTCCACAAAAATCTACTGAGGTCATTTTCAAATGTAAATATGTAAATCATTCGAGCTTTTCCAAAAAGCTCTTTTTCATAAATATTGTTGAAATAATAATAGTTCGCTATTGATATTATGTCAACAAATCTAATTGAAATAATAAATTTTGACGTATTTTCTATGAAATTTGACGATTTGAAAACAACAATCAGATTTTTTGATTCAATGTAAACTGTTTTCTGTCCGTGTAGGAAGTGTTTATTTTTTGCATTTTTATTAGAGAGATTTATAGTCCTCGGCTGGCTCATCTCTTAAAAAAGAAAGTGGACGAAGCCTATAAAAAATATGAGATGTTATGTTATTAGTGTTGCTTTTGAAAGAATGCTATCTATGCCGTTTTGTATTTTCCATTGATCAATTTTTCTTAAGGTTTTAACAGTAAATGACAACAGATGCTTCTCCGGGAGATTTTTTATACAGTCAATGATGTTTTCTACTTATTCCGAAGGCATTAAAATTTGGCTAATTAGCTAATTTTAGTGAATTGAACGGAACTAGTAAATTGGTAGGCAAGTATTTTCTGAAAATCAGGTCACGGCTCAACGTCAATAAAATAAGCACAGGGACAGACATTCTAATTTTCAGATTAAGTTCATTTTCGAATATTCTTTTTGAATCTTCCGTAGTAGGTAGGGGGGAAGACGGCTTTGGCAGGTTTTGTTCTATTATTGGCAGGGGGTTTTTGTCGACCAAATTTTATGAAATTTGGCCACAATATTCTTTGATATGCAAAGAATGTTTAGGCCAAATTTGAGCCTAGTCAGTCATAAAAAACCCCTGCCAATAATAGAACAAAACCTGCCGAACCTATCATTCCCCCTATCCATTTCTTTCCAAATTTGCTTACCACATATTGTTCAATCATTTGATTCTTTTCGAAACATTAAAAATCATTCAGAGACTTTCTGAATAATTTTGAATATTTCGAAATCATCCACTGTAAAAAACGACTGTAAAAAATTTCGAGTTTAAGACAGTTCAAACCAAGAGAAAATTTGGTCGGATTAAAGGCTAGATTTAAGGTCCACACGTACTTCAAGGGTTGTTCACACATCAGGAGCTTGTCTGCAAATTTCGCTACCATCTGTGTGGACGAGATTTATGGGATTTCGTTAAGAAAAATTGGAAATTCGGCCCGATTTCAACTACAATCCAGCGGAAATCTCCGAAAGTCCAAGTTGTAAAGCAGACTATAAATTGGTCAGGGTTTTATTCAATATTCACGATATAATTGCATGAGGCCCGCTTTTATTTGGAAGCAAGGGCATAGCCAGAAGGGGGCAAATTGTGGAAAGATTGAACGGGTACTGAAATGAATTCCCTCAAACATGTGCACTTTACGATCCAATCATATACAGAAATAGGTGGTTGAAATTCAAAAGGTTCCCAAAACTTATTAGGACATCCAGGATCCATAATTTATGGAAGTTCAAAACAACTCGAAACATTTCGGGCTCAAAAATTCTCCTTGAAATCCTTCTAGATGCTCCCCTGGGAACTTTTGAATTCCTCCGGAAAGTTATCCACTAATTTCTCTGAAAATCTTTCGAAAATCCTTCTCATGTAATTGTAATTCCTCCTTATCTAGAAACCCCCCACTAAATTGTTTTTTAGGAGATTCGCTAGGAAATTCCTTGAAGATTTCTTTTCTTCTCTCCAAGATTTACTTCTAGATATTTCTTCGGCTATTCTCTCTTCAGGAAGAATCCGGCATTTCCTTCAGAAATGCATTCCAATCTGGAATTCTTTTCGCGATTACTTCAGAATATCCTTCAAAAAATCCTCTAGAAATATCTTCATGAATTTCTCCTGGAATTCGTCCAAGTATTTCCCCAGAAATTCTTACAGGTATTTTTTCGGGAGTTTCTTCAGGTACTTCTCCAGGAATTCCTTCAGGAATTTCACCGGGAGATTTTCCGCGGAAGTGTACTAGAATTCCTTCCGGACTTCACTCGGAATTTACTCGGATATCTGCCAAGAGTTTTCTTCGGAACAATCCGCAGGGATTTTCTTCAGCAATTCATTTGGGAATACTTGCAGGATTTCATCTGGGAATTTCTGCATTAATTCCTCCTGGTATTTTTCTGGGAATTCCTTCAGATATTTTTCCGGAAATTCCTTTAGAAACTTCTCTAAGAATTATTTCAGGACTTCCATGAGGAAATTCCTCCGGAAGTGCTTGTGGGAGTTCCTCCGGGAGTTCTTCCAGGAGTTTTTCCAAGAAATTCTCCGGTAATACCTCCAGGAACTTCACAGGGAATTCCTGGGCGATATTTGGCAGGAATTTCACGGGAAATGGGATTTCGGAAGTTCCTTTAGAAATATTTTTTCTCTTCCTCTAGGGTATTCCACCGGATGTTCCTCTGAAGTTCCACCAGTAGTTCCTTCGGGAATTCAGTGAGGCTTTCTTCCAGGAAATCATTTAGCATTTCTTTAGGCATTTATCTACAAATTCCTCCAGAAGTTCCTCGGATAATTTCTCTGGGAGTTCTTACGGGAATTCCTCCGGGAGGTTCTTTTAAGAATTCTTCCAGGAGTTCCTCGGAAATTCCTTTGGGAGTTCATCCTAGAATTCTTACGAGAGTTCCTCCAGGATTTCCTCCGGAAATTCTTCCTGTAGTTCTTCAATAAATTCCTCTAGAAGTTCTACCGGCAGTTCTTCTGAGAATTCCTCTGATAATTTCTCCGGAAATTCCTATAGACAATCCCCCGGGAGTTCCTCCGAAAATTACTCTGGGAGTTCCTCATCAGAGAAACACCCGGAGAAACTGCCGGTGAAACTCCCGGAGGGATTCTCGAAGAAACTGCTGGTGGATCTTCCGGAGGAATTCCCGAAGGAACTGCCGGAGGAGCTCCCGTAAGATCTCCCGTAAGAACTCCCAGAAGAATTTCCGGAGAAACTCCCGGATGAATTGCTGGTGGAATTCCCGGAGGAATTCTCGAAGGAATTTTCTGGAAGAATTTCTGAAGAAACTCCCGGGGGAATTTTCAAAGGAACCCCGGGGAAACTACCAGAAGCATTCTCGGAAACAAGAGAATTCATGTTATAGACAAATCTCGTCTAGCTGTAACCTTTGTTGGGGTTTGTAGCTGGACCATCATCATCATCAGAGGACCTCCCGGAGAATTTCCTGAGGAGCTCGCAGAGAAATTCTCGGAGGAGCTTCTGGTGGAAAATCTATATAAATTCCTGAAAATGCCTAAATAAATTCCAATTCTGCCGAAATTCCCGGTAGAATTTTCAGAGGAACTGCCGATAGAACTACCGGAATAATTCGCGAAGGAAATCCTAGAGAAATTTTTGGTGGAAATGCCGGTGGAACTCCCGGAAGAATTCCAGGAGGAATTTTTGGAAAAACTCCTGGAGGATCTCCCAGTGGAAATCTTGAAGTTTCCACAGGAATTCTTTCAGGATTTCATTGCGAATTAATCTAGAAATTCCTCCGAAAATTCCATTGTTGATTTCATTTTCGGTATAATTTCTGTATAAATTTCCGGTGGAATTCCTGGATAAATTCTTTGAAATTTTCACAAGAAATTATTCGAAACAATTCACGGAAAATTTTATGGAATTTACACAAGAAATTCGAAGATTTTTCTTGAAATTCTCAGGAATGTTTACTGGCAATTCTGCGGAATTTCCACGGAATATCCTTATTCTTAAAAATTATGGGAAACAGCACGAAATTATTGGAATTTTTGCAGGGAATTCTGCAGCACTAAAGAAGTTCGTGAATATTTTCTTGGAGTAAATAATGGTGGAATTTTCGGATCAAATTCCCGGCAAAATTTATGGTGGAATTCCTGAAGACACTGCCGAAGAAGTTGCTGGAGGCATTCCTGAAAAATCCCTGTTAGAATTTCGGATAGAATGCCAGGAGCAATTGTCGAAGGAATTCCTGGAGAAAGCTTGCATATTGATTTTTCTGCCTATTTTATAATAAATATTATTTCAGAGAGGATTTGTTTAGAAATTCAGATGTATGCACGGAGGAAAAACAATCTAGTTTGAAACAACCAAAATGTTGGTTGAATTTCAAACTAATTGTTTTGTTGTTTTCAAACCTGATTTGTTTGATTCAAAGCTCGTAGATCAGTTTGAACCAAACTATTTTTTTGGTTTGTTCTTACCCTTCAATGTATGGTTACTACAACCTAGATTATGCTTGTTCCAATTAAGGATTTTAGTTTGCTTTAACCATAAATTAGATTGTATTTAATTGCGATGTGTTTCATAATCCAAACTTCGTCATTTGGTTGTTTCGACTAATTCAATATGTTGAATAAACCTGAATTATTGTTTGGTAAGAAAAAGAACCTGAAAATCAGTTTCAGATAAACTAATAGTTTAGGTTGTTTTTTACCAGCGCGCTCCGTCATTCAATCTTGTGTTGAACTTTCTATTGCTTATTTTGAAATCGGATTTAAATGTCTTCCGTACCTAAATTTTCTAAAGCTTTAGCGTCGATAGTATTCTGTCATAATTTTAAGTGTCGTCATGGACGTCTCAAGCATCCTCGGGACGGGGGAGGAAAGTATCATAAGGAGGCTCCGTGATTAAAACTTTCCACACATATACGTAAGTAAAACCGCCGTAGAGATAGACGGATTCACGATCAACATTATTTTCACTCCAGGCAAGCCAGTGATGTTCCAAACGTGTAGGAACCACTAAATTGTTTTGCTGTAGAACTAGCACCAGCTTCCGGAATGTTGAAACAAGCGACCGGATTTGATCGATCCGAAGCAGTTGAACGTGGTTGAACTACGTTAAACCCGATGTTGAAGACTAAACTTTTGCAGGCGGCGAACAAACTAACTCACTATATAGTCATGTCATATCAATGAACATCTATGATTTGCTTTTTGTAAACATGCATTCATATAAATATATTAAATAAAGTTAAAATAAACGAATAATATTTTTATTTTTTTTGGAAAAAAAATTCCGTGATTATAACAACCATAACATTTATTGATTCAAACTAGAAAAACAGGTTGCTTCAACGTAGATTTTGTTTGCAACAAACTAATCTGTTTGGTTGAATCAACCAAAATTTTGCTTGATTTCCGTAGCTGTCAAAACAAAACAACCAAAATCACGGTTGTTCCAAACAAAAGTTTGTTAAACTTACCTAAAGAAGCTAGAAAAGGACAACATACAATTTTAGTTAGTTTCAACCAATGAATACAGTTGATTCAAAGTGAAGTTATGTTTGTGCTCAATTCAACCTAAACTTTTGGTTGAAACAAACTGAACTTTGTTTGAGTTTACCAAATATTTTTCTCCGTATGGTTCTAGTTTTCTTATACTTATGGAAGAATGCAGGATATTTATAATAATTGTTATAGCCGATTCTATATTCTTTCTGACAGGGCTGACAATAGTCATTCTCGTTGTATGAAGAAAGCGAAAAAAATTTAGTCTTCGTCATAGCATTGCACGACGCAACACCTATTCGTTTTCTTCGCGCCGCATGCGTATCACGACGATAGTCGCGCAGCCAAAAGTTATGACGATTTTCGTCGTCACTTCTTCACTCTATTGATTGCACTTCATTATAGACGGACTGGTTAAAAACATAATAGCGTCTCAAATTAACAAATAGTAGGAAATTTGGTAACATAAATGTTTCGATAACATTCATAACGCTTTCATACGTTGCTTCAAATTCATTATTACAAAGAATTAGTAAAAATCTTCACATGGCAGCTGCCGCTTGAGGAATAACGGTATGAAGTCTTCGTTCTTCGATGTCGTCATGACGATTTGGTTACACGACGAAAGTTAACGTCGTGCGCGTCATTGACGATGTGTAGAGTAGCAATGAAGATACTGCAACTCGTCGCTACTGTGGCATTTCGTGCTATGACGATGACTATCGTCAGCCCTGCTTTCTGAATACTAAGTTCGTTAATATTTTTCTCACTTTATTTAAAAATATATGATGAGCAATAAATCACGCATTTTTAAATCCATTATTGTTTTAATCATTATTGTTTCGATTTGGTTTCATGTGTTAATATTCATTTGTTTTCATAAAACTACTATAAAACTACGATTTAGAAGACCAAAAAATTTGCCCCCCCCCCCTTCTCGAAATCCTGGCTACGCCCATGTTTGGAATCACATGGGAACAAAATAAATGGACAAGATTCCCGAGGTGTGAGGCTACTTTAAGCGTCATTTAATCAATTTCGATCAAAAAGAACTGAATTGATTAGATTTGATATTTATTCTCAACATATTTATGAAAAGAATTAAAATTACATTTTATTAATGTTCTTTCCTTGTTGAGATTTATTTTTAAATATTGGACGATGCGTATTTTTCTGTTCCTTCGTGTTTTTGTCCGTGTCTCTTTGAAGAGTGAAATATTTGTAGTTTAGAATTTTTCCACTACTAAGGCTGGAACAAATCTTCTTCTTCTTATTGGCATTACATCCCCCACTGGGAAAGAGCCGCCTCGCAGCTTAGTGTTCATTGAGCACTTCCACAGTTATTAACCGCGAGGTTTCTTAGCCAAGTTACCATTTTTGCATTCGTATATCATGATGCTAACACGATGATACTTTTATGCCAGGGAAGTCGAGACAATTTCCAATCTGAAAATTTCCTAGACCGGCACCGGGAATCGAACCCAGCCACCCTCAGCATGGTCTTGCTTTGTAGCCGCGCGTCTTACAGCACGACTAAGGAGGCCGGAAGAAATATGAATTCCTTTTTTTGTCATGTTGGTCTTTGGATAACGAAGGGGTGGTAAACAAAAAATAAATGAATAATTGATAAAAACTCATCAGTTTTCTTAATGAATTTTCTGGGAAAGCTCAATATTTTATTTATTTTTTCCAATCAAATTTTGAATTCACCCTCAAATAATAAAATAAAGCCACAAAAAATCGAGGGGGTGGTGACAGATGAAGAAAATTATATTTGCTCCGGCCTAACTAAATATAATATAAGGTTATGATAATGAATGATTCACTCTAAAATATTTCTAATATCTCACACGGAAAATTAAAATTAAGACAATAAATTTTGAAATTTCTACAGCTCTTGAATTTTATCACAAGGTTTTTGACATGTCCCGTTTTGCAAGCGCGTTTGTCCCGCTTATTCACCGAAATGATCTGGTCAGCCTAACCCAACATGTCCATACAAGCAGAGTCGTAGCGTGAATTCCCAGCGCCCTTGGCGAACTCTTTTTTAGGCGCCCCTTTCATAATAAGAAAATCAAAATGTGCAACTGTTTACATCAATAGAGTAAGTAAGATTTAAGTGATGTAAGTAAGATTAAAAGGTTTAGTGGATACATTATGCTTCAAATAACAGTCAATATTCGGTGGTATGTAGAAGACAGCCTTCAAGAATGTTTGAGATTTCGACTATTGCAAAATATGTAAGGATCCTCACAGAGTCGTGGACTTTTCTAGATTTTCGTATGAAATCTGGTAAAAAGTATTAAGAACAGGCTGGAGGATCATTAAAATTACTAAAAGTTATTTATTCATGAATCTTATTCGCTCATACACATTGAAGGAAGCAAAGTTAAAAATCACCAATTAATTGCATATTTTCTTCATGATTTCTGTAATCTGTGATCAAATATTAATAAACCAGGGAAAATTCTTGAAATAACATAATATCTGAAATATTGAAGTCAAATAACTGTTTTTCATGGACTTACGCCCTATTAGATTTAAAATCCAACTCTGAAGTATGTCGGCCGATGGTCGGAATTACTATCAAACCCTTTTGAGTAGAGAAAAAACAACTCTTTGGTGGCTCTGTCGGACCTAGTTGGGTCAATGATATGAAATTCTACTCTGGACCCAAAAAAAACTACTGTAGCGATTGATTGATGGTCGTAATCGCCATCGTACCTTGGAGGCACAGTTCAAATAGGCTTAATTCGAGCTAATTAGAACTGCGCTTAATACGCAAGGGCTCTAGAGACTTGTATGGACATGATGAATTGATATCGATTGGATATCAGGCGTAGTTGACCGGCTAGATCAAGTGATCTGAACTCCAGAACAATTTAGAGAGTCTAGAACATCTGTTTGGCCTACACATAATACGTTTGTACGCTTGAGGATTGTATTGACATGCTGGGTGTATTCCAGTTGAATACCAGGCGTAGTTGACCTGCTGGACCAAATGATCTGAATTCCAGAACAATTTGGAGAACCTAGAACATCTGTATCAAACGAATATAATACGCAACGGCTTTATGGACTCGCAGGGACAAGCTGGGTTGATTTCCATTTTGAAGTTCTTCCTAATCGATAAATGTTACTCATGTTGAATTTGGTAAATCGAAGTTTTCCACACTCTAAATGACAGCATCCAACTGATCTAGCATTAAAAAATCCCTAGAAACATAACAAACAAGCAAACTACAGGAAATAAGATGAGGTGGATAAGACAACCGTGAAAATCGCTTAGATTAGATGACGCCCAGGAACCTTCTATTTGAAATCATGATTCTAATGATTTCTTGGTCGCAGTATTCGACATATTAACCAAGAACATGTACTTCCCAACATGCAATTAGGTTCAAATAGTTGGGATGAAATTTACCTAAAAAGAATTAGTCACAAGTTGAATCATCACACAAAAGTACCATGCGTCTCCATATGCTTTAATGCTTATATGTGCTTATATGCTGCTGAACAGTTTTCAAAATCCCTTCCAATCGTTTCCTATAGGAGGCCCAGTTTTGCCTGAAAAACACTCTTGGGGCATTCAGATATCGTAATAACTTAGTATTTTAACTTATCTGAACATGCAATCATGCAAACATGCAATTGACTTCAACGCCGTTAAAACGATGATCCCCTTCATACTTTGTAACCAAACACTAATAAAAATCCACACATTTTTATTGGTAAAAATCTAAAAAAAATTACAAATAAATTTTATGTGTGCGTTAATAACCACCCGGTATAGGAGAATCCACATAAAAGTTATTAGTCAATAATGGTTATTAGTCAATAAGGGTTATGTGTGTTTCCACATATATGCTATGCGAATTCACATAGTCGTTAAGTGAGAAATGCTATAGTTAAAATTTATGTGTGCCACACATAAGGGATATGAGTGGATTTTTGTCAGTGAATAATCTCGTAATTTTCCCAATCAAACAACAAATGCCAGTAACCAGTTTGACTTGTTTTGGTGCTAAAACTGAAATGTCCACTTCTACAGATTCCCCAGGGGCATCCCAGCTATTCCAGGATCCGTCTTTTTGAATGGGTTTTCATTCTTGACGTATCAGAAGACTTCTGGAATAAAATCTTGATGGAAGATCTGTCAAAAAGCCTGATTTAACCTCTTTAACAAAAAGCTTGGCCTTATTTCTTTTGAAACCAGGAACTAATAAACCAAAAATTAGGAGAAGCGGTTGAAAATAAAAAAATGGCAGTCTTTCAAAGTGACCTGGGTCATATTGACCCCCGAGCACAGATAAAAGGTTGATGTAAATTTTTAATTTTTTTTCTTCGATTTAGCTTGATCTGAACACATATTGCCTATAATAGGTAATAAATTGGAAACATTCCTGCCTTTTCTTTGAAAGCAGTATGAACTACTCCGTCTTTGACACATGCCGGCCCCGTCTAGCAGATATCCGGCGCAACCCTTGCAAATCGACACTCTAGCTAGGGTACTACATATACAGCCCAGTAATTGTTTGGCTTTTGCGAAAGCATGCAAGATGCAAGTGGCGAAGACAGTTCGTAAGAAACTTAAAACTCAATAAACAAATTGTTCACGCCAGTCATCGCCGTCGGCCTTTCATCGTTCATCGCGAATCCATGACAATAATAATTGTTTATGAAAATCCGTCTTCGAGTTCAAGCTTTTCGTTTTAACCTGCTCCAACCTCTTCATCATCATTGTGACATGTGTGAAGTGGTGTGCAGTGACTATATATCCGGTTATTAACATTCGATATGCTTGCGCTCGAACAAGAAAGTTAATACCAACTCTGCACTTCCTCCACATATTGTCAACCAACCTGATCGATTTTGTTTATTTGCATTAATTTATTCCTGATTCAATTAGGATAACAACTGAGCAGGGCATTGTTTGTAACTCTCGTAGACTAAATTATGTGCAGAGTGGCAACTCCTTTTCCATTTATCAAATTCCCGGTTTTGCGGATTCAAATTTTGATATTTTCCCGATTGAGATGTATCGAGATAGGAAGTGATCAAGAAATGGTTCTACCTTTTTAGAGTCATTCTATAAATCTTAATCGTGCAACGACCGGGTAGAAAAGCTGTCACGCAAAGGCAGACTTTGGAGACGAAACTGTAATTTGTTCTTCACATTATAGCTCCTATGTTCATTCTAACAAGCAAGCAAGCGACAAGTGGATTCAACATATGGCCGCGGTGCTGCCAAATCACACCAAGCGCCAACAAAAAATTACCCATTTTTCTGCCCAAGGTTTCGGTTTTAGCAGATTCAATTGGACACAGATCGTATCGGATATCCATGAACACCATAACTGAGGATATCTTACAACAAATGTGCGTATAAATTGATATGAAATGATTACCGTTTACCTTTACGAGCAAAATATCACAAGTCAGTCAAAAAGCTGCTTGGTGCGGTTAGGCAGAACCCCGACCATATAGTTTACCTATAAGTATATACATTCCAGACTAATAATAATAATATGAGCTAAAGTAAGATTGACAGATTATGGTAATTGAGGCCA
The DNA here is from genome assembly GCF_024139115.2 of Armigeres subalbatus. Taxonomy (NCBI): domain Eukaryota; kingdom Metazoa; phylum Arthropoda; class Insecta; order Diptera; family Culicidae; genus Armigeres; species Armigeres subalbatus. The sequence continues at coordinate 186,652,582 of NC_085139.1, forward strand.
TCATTTATGAAGATATAGCTTTTATGCATCATGAAAACTTTCCATTGAATTGCATCGGACATCATTTTAGACACGACATAGAAAATTCATCAATTGCAATTACTCCACGTGTTCGTTTAAAATATATTGATTGTATCTCAATCTGCTCATATAAATGTGTTTTCATGCCCAAAACGTGACGAAATAATAAACCCAGACGATGCCTTTCTCGATTCAAATACAAATACAAAGCGCATTAGCCTAGCCCTAGGGGTGGGGGGCTTTGATCAAACCTACATGAGCGTTTGTTCCCCATGTTAGGGGCGGCCCAAAACAGCGTCTGACCAATAATAGCGGGCGGCTGAACAAGAACTGCGGTGTCACGTCAGCTATTCCTAAGATAGAAGCCCCATCACGTGGCTAGGTGTCGCTGGTAAGGCGGCATACCAAAAAACAACAACAATCAACTTCAAAAAATGTAATAGAAAATACAGGATTGAACAATCGGCAAAGGACACGGCAATGTTTAACGGAAACTGATGGGAAACTCGGTACTTGGGACGTTAAAGACCCTGTTGGAACCTGCACGAGTTTTTCTCCTTGCTTGAGAGCTGCAAAAGGTGAAGGTGGGGGTTACAGCACTTCAGAAGGTCCGATGGCGAGGAACAGGAAAACGAGAACTCTGCGCAGTTGACTAAAATGCGGGTACTTCTTTTAAGTAGCACGTAGTTTCGTAGTACTTGATAAGCAGCAGCGTCGAATCATTAGATGGTGGCCGGTAAGTGATCGCATCTGCGTGTTGAGAATTAGGGGCAAATTCTTCAACTACAGTTTGATCAATGCATACAGACAATCCAACGAAAAAAACCCGATGATGTGAAGGACTAGTTTCATGAGCGTCTAGACGTCTAGCGTCGTGAAATTCATCACAGGTCGGAATGAAACAGTTTGATGATGATGATGATGATGATGATGATGGTCCCGCCACATACCCCTACAAAGGTTTGAGCTAGACGATTTATCTTTAAGATAATTAATTGAATGATATAATAACAATTTAATCAGATTTGCAAAAAACAAAAACGATCTGATTACCATCACAGATATGAATTACATAACTTTTCATTACTATCCAGCAAAAAATGTAAATTAAAAAAAAAACTGTTGTTTTCATCTACAGATTCTCATAAGCATCGGTAGTGATACTTCGAGCTTATACTAAAATGCAAAACTTGTGATACCTCTCGCACAGATTTCAAAAGTTCCACCAAGAATCGCGTTACATGTTTATACAAGACCACGTTTATCACTCGTAAGCATCAATAAAATTAATAATCTAAGTCGTCAACAAAACTAAAACTTGTGTTACCGCTCCGTCGATATCAAAAGTTTCGGTATCAACCACGGGAACAAAACTCTACCAGATAGCCCATTACTAATCCGAAGAATCATTCAAACAGTTGAAAATGCGCAAGTCTGTACATAAATTTTAAAAATCATCCATATCTGCTTTGCGCGCGAGACTCAAACTTTTGTAGACTACACAAAAAAGGTCAGATTACAATTACGTCAATATATATAAAATCCATCATCATCATCGAGGCGAACAAAACAGTTTATCAGGGCCTCAATAAATAAAAATACAATTGTCCAAACAAACAATCCGTAGGTCAAACTTCGTCAAGATACAAAATTTATTGAATTATAAAAGTCAACTAAGTAGCTGCTTAAAAGGCAGCTTTTACGTGTGAAACACAAAGTCTCTTAAACTGTGATAATGTCGTTGCACGTTTGATATGTGTAGGCATCGAATTGAAATAATTGATACCTTTAAAAAACAAAGAATTTTGTGAAGCTCCATGCAAAAAATATGGTGTTCTTATATCTTCCGCGTTTCTAGTGTTATATCTATGAATGTCACTTCCTCTTTCAATTCGATCACACAAATATCGAGGCAGCAATCCGTTAATTACTTTAAAAATGAACACCATTGTCAAATACACAATTCTTTGCTTCACCGAGAGCCACTGCAAAGCATCCAACACAAAAGTTGAGGAAGTGAATCTGTTACATCTCAAAATCAAACGCATAATCTTATTCTGCAAACGCTGCAATCTCGATATTTGTGTCTGATTTGCTAAAAACAAAATGGAAGGACAAAAGTCCAAGTGAGGAGAGATGATTGATTTGTACAACTGTATTTTGCTAGCAATATTTAATTCGTTTTTCAGTCGACAGAGGATTCCATACTTCTTGGCTATTTTCTTGATGACATTGTCAATATGTTGGTCAAATTTCAATTTATCATCAATAATCACGCCAAGATATTTAATTTTCTGTACGCGATCAAGTGTCTCGTCATCAATTTTCACAGAGACATTATCAATTGAACGATTTCGCGAAATAATCATGTACTTTGTTTTACTAATATTCAATTTCAACTGTTTGTACTTCAACCATCTACTTAAAGAATGCAAATCTTCATTCAAGCGTTCAATCGCATCTTCTAAGTCTCTAGCTGCAATGAATAACACAGTATCATCTGCGAATAGGTTTATATCACAAAAACGTAAAACCCGTCGCATGTCATTTATATACATAATAAACAAAAGGGGCCCCAATACACTTCCCTGTGGCACTCCTAGGGTGTTCTCCATGGGACGAGATACAGAATCATTAAAAGCAGTCCGTTGAGTTCTGTCAGACAAATAGCTTTTAAACCAATTGTATGCAGAACCTGAAATTCCAAAGCGCTCCAAAGTTTTCAACAATAAGGGCCTAGAAATTGTCTCAAAAGCGCGTTTAAGATCCAAGAACACAGCAACAATCGTATCTTTATGCTCTATGCTTTCTTTCCATTTAGCTAATACCAAGTTCAAAGCGGTTTCGCAGGAGTGACCCTCCCGGTATCCTGATTGTTCCGGTATTAACAAGTTATTACTATTTAAATACATAAATAGCTGGCTTTTAACAACAAGTTCTAAAATTTTCTCTACTGTGTGCAACATGTTGATGGGACAAAACTCTTCGGCTTTAATCATTCCAGCAACTTTTTGAATTGAATAACTATGATTCCTTCCAAACTTGCGGCACGTGCCCAGTTTGCAATGATTCATTTATCAGGTCCAGCAGGTTGTGTCCGATGACATGAAAGCAATCTTGTATAATTTTAGCATTAACATTATCAATACCAGCCGTTTTTCCTAGATTAAAACAAATCGTTTCAAGTTCTTGAAATGTAATGGGTGAAAACCTTCGAATCTCAAGTTACTGTTAACTGGCTGTTTTATTTCGTCAGGTTCATCCACTAACTCGATAGATCGGTTAATGGTTGAAACGCTTTCAATAAAATAATCATTGAATTTAGACGCGATTACTTCTTCCGACTCTTCTAATGTGCCATTAAAAGTTATGGATCGCGGTTTACAAGAACTAGGTTTTAACAATGATTTTAATATTTTCCATAACTCTTTGCTGTTGTTTTGATGCTGATAAATTTTCCTCTGTATATATTCGCATCGAGTATGCTTTAAACATTGCGAATATTTATTCCGCGCAACCTGGTACCTATTCCAATGATTTTCATTATTACTTTTACGACATTTTTTGTACAACTTATCTCTTTTACGTTTAAGACGTAAAAGATCTAGATTGTACCAGCTGTTTGAATTATTCAAAGTTACTAATTTCTGTTCAACTAACTGATTGGTACAGGATTTTAAGACGCTCGTGATAACAGCTGCTCTTTGATCTAAATTACCAGTATTTTCTCGAAAATCCACGTTTGTTTCGATAAGGCTCGTAATTGCTTGTTTCGAATATTTTCTCCAGCACTTAAGTTTTACCAAATCGTTATTATTAATACTGTCATCTGTAATGCTAATGACTAGTGTTTCATGATCGGTTACTTTTAAATCACAATTCGTAACACTAGTGACAGAATCAAAGTTAGAGTAAACATGATCAATCAAAGTTCTACTGTGCCGAGAAATACGCGTATACTCATTTACTTTTTGTTTTAAATTAAAAAAGTCAACTAATCGCTTCAAATGATTCGAATTTGAATCGTCACACCAATTGATATTAAAATCGCCAGCAATAACATTTAATTTACTAGGATCCATAAACGACTCTAACCAGTTTTCAAAAATTTCCAAAAAATGCTGGTCATTAGCACTGGGAGAGTGATATAAAATACCGTAATTACCCAACTTCATGCCACGTACAACTGCAATGCCTAAGAACCAATTGCCATCGCAAACTTCGTTCAATTGAAGCTTGAACTGAACTGATTCTTTGACATAAATAGCAACTCCGCCGGTGTGTCTCGAATGTGATAGACAAGCAGCAACACTATATCCCGGAATACTATATTGATCAAATGCTTCTAAGTTAACAATATGAGTTTCAGATAGAAATACTAAAAGTGGACGTTTATCTTCTACAATCTTACGTAGTGCAACGTAGTTTGTAGACAAACCAGCAATATTCAAATACAAAATATCTAAATTATTCACATTTCTACTGGAACTTGGTTGCTATTCATTGAAACGTAAGCTGCTCTTTTACGATTAAATAACCTTTTATAAACTTTACACTCAGTACTAAATGCTCCGTGGTTTACGTCCAGATTCATTTTACGTTCTTTATTCATTTTCAAACAATTGATACATTTCAAAGCAGTTGACGTGCAATCAGATGTTTTGTGACCTTCACTGCACTTAGAACACGCAATACTATTCTTGCATTCCGTACTCATGTGCCCAAATTCTCCACATTGGAAGCATCTTAGAACACTAATTTCGGGAACTACAAGGCACCGATCAAACCTTATATTCACTTTCTTCGCGGTCAGCAAGCAACTATGAGTATCCTTATCGACTTCAATCACAACATTGTATTTGTTGTACTTGAAACGTGGATTTTCGTACGTCCTGATAACCTTTACTTCATTTATTGCGATGTCTTCATTTTGATTTTTTAAAATCTCGATGAAGTCATCGGAGGATAATTTATCGCACATGCCCATCACTTTAAGCCTTGGCACCGATGTGGGAACAACAGCATTGTAGCTTTCACCCAGATCGCTTTGAATGCCATCTTTCACAACATTTACATTGTATCCTGTTGCACACTCAGCAATAATAGAGCCGTCTTTCCCGTTCCTAAAGTTACTGATTTTGTGTGTTGTTGGATCTAATTTATCGTTCAAAAATTTCCGAGTAGCATCACTACTCTGGTTGGACTCTTTAGGTTTAATCACAATAACCGGGCGAGCCTTACGTTTACTTTTCGCTTCCTGCGTTACAGCAATTTTTTCGTACTTTTAACTTTATTCCCAGTTTTACTTTTCACAACATCCGCGAAACTAACGTTTTCTGTCAACAAATTTTCCGACGCATCGCTAACGTCATCAAGAACCTTACGCTTTTTAGGTCTGGGATTCTGACCAGGCTCCGAAGCCGTGCTAGATGTACCATGCATTATATTCATTGCAGCTAAGCTCTTATTCGAGTTAAATTGAAAAAATGAACTTTTCATATTTTCCAACTCTTGACCAACAGATTTTTGGAAGCCACTAATAGCCTCACCCAAAACGCAATTCAATTTACTTGCCAATTGTTCCATACCGAGCTTCAACGCGCTGTCTATTCTTTCGCCCAGTCATGGGAAAGGAGAGTCTCCACGCAACTACCAATAACAACGGCTTGAGGCTAGTCAATTTCGCCGGATCCAAAACAAGCGTCCGAATCTTTGGTGAGACATTCGATTCTTTTGTGGCGCTCTTTGGTTTTGCGGATGGCATCATTGGTGGAGATCGCAGAACAGTGGAAAAGGCTTGTAAACGGGAGACTTAAAGCATAGGACTGATCATAAACTTTTTACAAAGTGAGAACTTGGTGGTTGGCAGAGAACGTGGCAGTCCAAACGGTGCACCGCGGTGTTGGTCCCGAGATGGAAATAGATGGGATGCGATTTGATGTTGTCGACGAATTCATATATCTTGGAACACTCGTTACATGTGATAATGACGTTTGCCGCGAGTTGAGAAGGTTTGCGTAGCCAGTTAAAGTATTGCAGCTTACAGACACGGACAAAACTAGCTCTGTTTATTTATTTATTTTCAGACTAAGACCGGAGTAGCCTGTGAAGTGCGTAAAAGTCTTCTCCATTCCGCTCGGTCAATGGCTGCACGTCGCATGTTCGCAAATCGACCTACAATTGATCGATCCATCTCGATTGTTGTGCACCTCGCCTTCTTGTTCCTGTCGGATCGTTGCCGAGTACCATTTTCACCGGATTGCTGTCCGACATTCGCCTCCTCCACGTACCTTCTGCCATATGCACCCCACCATAAATGGTACGCATTAGAGTCCTAGAAGAAGAGTAACGTCAAGTGCCACGTTTGACAGGTCTCCTGATCGTTTGGAATGCGCATTTGTATGGAACTGACAGACCATTCTGTTCCAATTCTGACACTTGACGACACTGTTATTATAGTCACTGTAGTACGCATCACTTTCCTTTCGAAAACTCCTAGTGTGCGTTGGTCCTCCGCGAGCATCGCCCACGTCTCGTATCCATAGAGAACTACCGGTCTAATAAGCGTTTTGTAGATAGTCAGTTTGGTACGGCGGCGAACTCTATCCGATCGGTGCGTTTTGCGGAGTCCAGAATACGTAAAATTTCCTACCATGATATGTCTCCGAATTTCTCTGCTGGTATCGTTATCGGACGTCACCAGTGAGCCCAAGTACTCGAATTCTTCAACCACCTCGATTTCGTTACCACCAATACAAACTCGTGGTGGGTGGCTTCCGTTGTCCTCTCTTAAGCCTCTTTCTATCATGTACTTCGTCTTCGACGTGTTGATGACTAGTCAAATTCGTTTAGCTTCCCTTTCCAATCTGATGTAGGCTTCCTCCATCTTCTCAAAGTTACATGCCATATCAATGTCGTCGGCGAAACCAAATAACTGAACGGAATTCGTTGAAATCGTCAATCCCTGCCCTTCGTATTACTCCCTCCAAAGCGATGTTCAATAGCAGACACGAAAGACCATCACCTTATCGTAACCCTCTGCGCGTTTTGAAGGGACTCGAGACTGCCCCTTAAACTCGATGGAACTCACCCGCTCCATCGTCGCCTTGATCAACTGTATCAGTTTATCCGGAGATCCTTTTTCGTGCATTAACTGCCATAGCTGGTCCCGATCGATTGTATCATATGCGGCTTTGAAGTCGATAAATAGATGACGTGTGGGCACGTTGTATTCGCGGCATTTCTGCAATACCTAACGTACGGCGAATACCTGATCTGTGGTAGAGCGTTCAACCATAAATCCCGCCTGGTACTGCCCACGAAATGTATTGCGATTGGTGTGAGTCGGCGGCATAAGATTTGGAAGAGTAGTTTGTAGGCGGCGTTCAGCAATGTGATTGCGCGGTTGTTACTACAATCCAGCTTATCGCCCTTTTTGTAGATGGGACACACGACACTTTCCATTCACTCCTGCGGCAGAACCTTACCCTCCCAAACCTTGGTAATTACCCAGTGCAGCGCTCTATCCAGTGCCTCTCCACCGTGTTCAAACAGCTCTCCTGGTAGTTGGCCTGTTAGTTGGTTTTTAAGCCGGCCGATCTCCTCCTGGATTTCCTGGAGATTCGGAATCGGAAGCCGTATGTGGCATTGCGCGGCCGGTAATAAAGTTAATTAGTTCAGTGCGTGTTGGCTCTTGTTTCGGACGGCAGAACGATCGCGCGATTTGCCGAAATTTTGTGTTTTGCATTGTGCGGCCGGTAATAAAGTTAATTAGTTCAGTGCGTGTTGGCTCTTGTTTCGGACGGCAGAACGATCGCGCGATTTGCCGAAATTTTGTGTTTTGCATTGCGCGGCCGGTAATAAAGTTAATTAGTTCAGTGCGTGTTGGCTCTTGTTTCGGACGGCAGAACGATCGCGCGATTTGCCGAAATTTTGTGTTTTGCATTGTGCGGCCGGTAATAAAGTTAATTAGTTCAGTGCGTGTTGGCTCTTGTTTCGGACGGCAGAACGATCGCGCGATTTGCCGAAATTTTGTGTTTTGCATTGCGCGGCCGGTAATAAAGTTAATTAGTTCAGTGCGTGTTGGCTCTTGTTTCGGACGGCAGAACGATCGCGCGATTTGCCGAAATTTTGTGTTTTGTTTTGTTTTTCCTTAGGACGGTTCGTAAGTAAATTGATGAATATATTTTATTACTTTTACAGCATATACTGTTATTGACAAACGCTCTATATTGTCGAATAGAGCTCCCTATTATTCACCTTTCCCACTAACACAAATTTTCCTTCCCGAGACATCTATGAAGGTAGTATGGGTTCCCTGCATCTTCACTAGTAGATGTTGAACTGACATTCCTTCCCTTCCTTCGGTGATTGCACGGACGTGGCCAGGTATACAACTGCTACTGTATAGGAAAAGGTACTAATCCCAAGTACCAATTTGCGACAATATACAGTAGATTGCTCAATTCAAGCTCTGTCTGGTAGGGGGGCGGGTGTCGCGGGAGAGGGTTCTCTTCGTCGACTTCCCCTCATTTGAATGAAAGTGACAGGCAGGGAGTTTCTTTGCAGTTTATCACCTCAGAATGCAAGTTCGCATTGTTTTCTTTCGTTCTGAAGTGATAAACCACAGAGAGATCTGCTGCTTGTCACTTTTGTTTAAGGGAGGGGGGGTCGACGGGGAGAGTCTTCTCTTGCGACATTCGCCCTTATTCCGGATGGAGCTTGAATTGAGCATTGTATAGCCACCCACGATTTGTACAATCACATATGCTATGCTATGCTATTCGGAATCGGAAGCCGTATGTCCCGCGCGCGTTCTCCCAGCTTCATTACCATACCGCCACCGTTGTCTGCCACATCCCAAGTAACATTTTTAGTTTTATCACGCTCTTGAAGACCATAATTTACCCTACAAGAGTGTGATAAAACAAGTATAAAAACAAAATGTTACTAGGGATCGCCATCCAGGTGCTCTTCGTAATGCTGCCGCCACCTTTGGATCACCTCACGCTCGTTTGTAAGAAGATTCCCGTTTAAGTCCTTACACATATTGGGCTGTGGCACGTGGCTCTTACGTGAACGGTTCAACTTCTCATAGAACTTTCGTGTGTTATTAGCGCGGTACTGTTGCTCCGTCTCTTCGCGGTCTCGATCTTCCTGCTGGCGCTTATTCCTCCGAAAAATCTAGTTTTGTCTTATATCGTGCCTCGTTCGCCTTCGTGCGGTGTTGCAGCAACCTCGCCCATGCTGCATTCTTATTATTATTATTATAATCTTT